>NW_027271059.1:3579511-4321523 GCF_040938485.1 Diadema antillarum
AGATGATGTAAGGGTGCCAAATAAGAAAAAAAAACACACACACTAAAATGTGAACTATTACTGTGACCGAGATATCATTGGTTTCAGGAGGACAACATGATTTGCATAATCATAAAGCCTACTTTGGTATATACATATATGTACACTATAAACTGTTGTTGCATTAAAGCTATCGCCAGGATATGATCAGTAAGACACAAGAAGTAACATGTACAGCTATCAAGCCATTTGGTGTCCGCCGTCAAGCTCTGTATAGAAAGTTAGAGAGAGAAAGAGGGAAAGAGGAAGAGAGGGAAGCGAAGTAGAATGTGGAATTGATAATGATGAATTCGGAGAGCCTGACAGCAAGACTCAAAATGGAATCTGCAGCGTGTTGACAAGAATGTTTGATCGGACAATAACATACCACAATATTACATAAGACATTACAATTATTCAGTTTCTGCAAGATATGCACTCAATAAAGACTCTTTGAATTTGCGTTTAAAGGAATATAAAGACAAGCAGCTTGTTATTTCGGGGGAGAGGTCATTCCAATATCTAGGGCCCGTATACATTATCGATTTTTTAGCGAAAATTGTTCGAGTACGTGGAAGGTGAAATGCGTCACTTTGGCGGGTAGGATAATCATGAATCAAATAGTTTTTCCTGAACATGCGAGTGAAAACATCCGGTAACTCGTTGGCAGAAAATTTGTACATAAATATGCCGACGTTGTAACTAAATAAATCTGATATTTTCAGTATCTTATTTTTGAAAAATAAATCATTCGTGTGGGACAAATATCCAACATGGTTGATATTTCTGATGGCGCGTTTTTGAACACGGAACAGTATGTCAAGAAGATTTCTAGGTGCATTCCCCCAAACAAGAATACCATAATTAAGGTACGGAGTAATCAAAGTGGAATAAAGATTAAGCAGGATTTGACTTGGAAAAACATTCTTCAGTTTATTAAGAACACCCGTATTATTGGAAAGAATATTACTTCAATAACTGACGTGGGATTTCCAAGACAAATCACTGTCAATAAGAAGCCCTAGAAATGTTATACTACTAACTTGATTTAATTCAATTTCATTAAACTTAATGTTACAAGGAAGGATTTTAAGACTGTTGCTAAAAAGCATACAATGAGTTTTATCGATATTAAGTGACAATTTATTGGCGTATATCCAAGATTGCACAGATTTAAGTTCTTTATTCATTGTGTTAAGAAGAGTATAAGGATCTCTGTGTGTTAAAAACAGATTGGAGTCGTCAGCGAAACATATAAAGGAAAGAATTGGCGAGGAACTAGGAAGATCGTTAATGTACAAAATAAACAAAAGTGGGCCTAGTAAGGAGCCCTGTGGAACACCACATGAAATTAATTTTAACTGAGAATCACGACCATTTATACTCACAAATTGTTTTCTGTTTGATAAATAATCTCGAAACCAGTCCAAAGCCTTCCCACGTATACCATAATGTCGTAGCTTGTAAATCAGAATATCATGGTCAATTGTGTCGAAGGCCTTTGAAAAATCAAGAAAAACTCCAATAGTGTGGGAAACATCATCTATAGCATGTGCAACTTTATGGATAAAAGTGAGTAAGGCATGGGTCGTACTGTGGTTTTTCCTAAAACCAAACAGGGAGTTACAAAAAACTTCACACTTTTCGAGAAATTTGTGTGTGCGCGTATATACCAACCTTTCAAGAAGTTTTGAAAATGAAGTTAACAAAGAAATAGGGCGATAATTTATAAAATCGATCTTCGTCAAAACATTGTGGAGACCGGGTGTGTCTGAAGGGAATTTGAAATTGACTACATCTCCATCCAAAATGAGGTGTGTTCTTCACGAGTGTTAAGGTTGAATGTATTACCTCAACAATAACATGAATAACTGCGATAATATTAGGCCCACGGGAAAATTACGATATCATTGTTGTCTGTTTCTTTGTTCCTTTAACATTGTCATTGTTACATCCCTGACATTTTGGGCGGCCTGTACATTTCTCTTGAAATGTCGTTACTGAGATGAACTGTGTTATATTATTATCCTATTATCGTACCATATCTATGCTGTACGTAACCTGTACCCATAGTATTACGGAGTGTGGCCTTGAGAAAAGGCAAGTCCCTTTTGATGTCGGCTTCAATGTTTATACCGTTTAAAGGTATGGTATGGTTTTGGTTGTGGTGCTAATAAAATATTACCACTTTGTTTGTAACTATCTCATCCATTTCAAAACCGATATTCAAAACCACTTATGAAATATGAAAAAACATACGATTCTAAGTGGAATTCAGAGTGTATTTGATGAAAATCAGTTTTGAAATGTCCGAGATATCCAAAAACAGTATGGTCCTAACAAAAGGTGGGATCCACCTTTTATTAGGACCATAACTAAAACTATACCATCCCTTTAAGTTTGTTTGACCTCTTGACTTTCAACTCCCCTGAATGTCACGTGCAGATAAAAACAAGGCACTAGATAGACAGTGGTAATTTAATTCACTCGGGATCAAAGCAATAAGAGGACTTGATCGGAACGGTTTTAGCTTCTACGCACAGTATGAAAAAGAACAATAATAATTAAGAAAAAGAGAAACTGGCCTCGGTGGACCACTATAAAGTCACGTACACTGTTATTCTTCGTGACGCTAGTTCTCTATGCCCGTGTTTCATGTGGTACATTAATTCCAACCGACCTTTTCTAGACGAGATCATTTACCGTGCACGTATCGACGAAATACTTGCAGATCAAGCAGGTGAGATGTATTTCGACCATCACGGGGATTGTGTAATATTCTGTAGCTTGAAATAACTGCCTTAAAGGGGTGATATGGTTTTAGCTGAGATGGGACTTCAGGTTTCCAAATTTTATTGTGAAATAATGAGAAACCTTTTATACTGTAATATGAAAAAGCATACAATTCTTAGAGGAACTCAAAGTTTATTTCATGACAATCGGTTTTGAAATGGCTGTGATATCCAACAACAAACAGGTCCTGATAAAAGGACATGGTGTTGCTCGCCTTTTATTGGGACGTACCCATTGTTTTACTTTTTGTCTTTCTTGATATCTCAGCCATTTCAAATCCGATTTTCAGTAAATAAACTTTGAATTGCTATAGAATTGAATGATCTCTCGTATTACAGTATTTCTTCACGTATTTCATAAGAGGTTTTTAATCATTATCCTGCAAAAAGTTAAAATTTTAATCCCTTTCTCTACCAAAAACTATAGGCCTATTATCCTTTGAGGAGTTCTTCATTCACGTTGTAAGAATAATCAATTAACTTTGCAAACGATGAGTTTGTTCGCAAAAACCGATAAGTCCATTTTTGAAGATTTTGAAGTACGGTCTCTGTCATATAGTACAAAATAATACATTTTTCAATGATATATTGCTCTCTACATGATAATAAACGTCCATTTTTGAAGTCATGGCCAAAAGAAGCAAACTTTTTCTTATTGTTCTCTATATTTTTCTCGACCTTTAATCGCAAATATCTCCATTTGACAAATATGGACTTAGGCCAAGTAAAAAAAGAAACCAGTTTCTCGTCCTCGCGCGCATCGATTTTGGCCGCCGCATCGATTTTTTTACTATTTACTATTTTCAAAATGGCGCTGAAAATACCAAGAAATTCATAATTCCCGTCCCAGCCCGCTCCCCGCCCGCATCGATTTTCAGTTGCCGCATCGACTTTTTCGATATTTACTATTTTTTCGGCCGCCGAATAAAAATCGACAATTCACCTACCAATCGTGATGTCTCATTTCTAATTACGCCTTGCGTCTCCTCTACTTAGCTGTAGTACAGCTGTAGCTTCTGTAGTGCGTATGTAATAACGCATGCATTTCACACTGCGAGCCCGGCAAGAAGGAATGACGCACAAAGCAGTCGAACTGTAGTTGGACGGCCTGGGCTGGCCTGGGCTAGCTAGCTGTGATGTAGCGCGCTCGGTACGTCGTGAACGCGATAGCGGCAACATGATTTTTGCGATCAATCGCTGATATTCCACGCATATTTCGCGCATTGTTCGTATTTTTCCCCGTTTCTCATATTTTAAGCGGATGAATTGTACTGTACAAATGCTCGTGAGGATTGTATCGAGTTTGTATGTATACATTTTCATGTCATTGTGACTATGTGCATGTGTGTGCAGTGTCGGAAGGTACGGTGCCAGTGCAGTGTGGCCGTGCCGGTCACGTATGCGTGTTTGTAGCTGTCAGGGTCCCCATCCCCCTGGTCTGTCAGCTGTCCACGCACGCACGCATGAACACATTCGAATGTGTAGAAGCCCATACACTCTGCTCTGTAACGTTGCATATGACGGCGATGTATTGTTCTATTTTGAAGAGAAAATGAATGCGCTTTTCCAGCAAATGTAGAATTATCAAATGGGTGTATCTACAAAATAAATAATTTTTCCACGGATTCGGTTTGTCTCGTATTTCTGCGGGATACTTTTCTTTACGATGTAAATTCACGGACACGGCCGTGAGTCGTATCATCTGTAGTGTGGTATACAATCATTCATCATCCAAATGATGAGTGATTATCAAATGTCATTTTAGAACATGAAGAAACATCTTTAAATGTTTAATGCTATAATGCCATATCAGTATCATTTTGACATCCATCTGCAATTGTACAAGCCAGTTTCCAGTTGAATGTGCTACAATAATTATTGTACCGGTACTGTGAAGAAATGCAGATACATACCCACCAGCTGTGTGGACACAAAAAGTCACAAACGCCAATAATGAATAAAGCAGTGTTTTGAATATCATGGAATTTATTTCAGTCGTACATTCTTTGTTGAGAGACATGTTTTATACCTGTTTCATTTAATAGCACAATATGATCAGAATTGCAAGTACACTGGTATCAGAAATGCCATTACAACACTAAATACCAGTATTAAGATGACATCTGTAGTGGAAAGAAAAAGCAAATGTATTTCCGCATGCATGAAGTTTCATTTCAAGTAACATGGCACATAATTCAATTTGTTTGAAAATGCACAAAGTGCAGGCAAGACATACACTTGGGACCTGGTCTCCCATAACACAGCTACCAGAGTGATATTTCATTTCATGAATTGGATATAGAAATAGTAAAGCCCTCGTTACCTTTCTCAGAATTACCGGACGAGAAACACATATTACTTTCCTTTTGACAATCCTCGAAAAAAATAGTAAGATATCAAATAGTAAGGACCTCCCTCATCGCCTTGCTCAAAAAACCCGGACGAGAAACTACTATCTTTTTTTACTTGGCCTTATCGGTTTTTGCGAACAAACTCTTCAAACGAATAGAATTTGAACACTGATGCATAAAGTTTAATACAGTCAGTAAAATTGTAATTCAGCCGATGTATACCTATTCAAAGTCGATCGGATTGCCAGTTTTACTAACTCTTCGAATCAAGTGAGAAAAAAAAAAAACACTGATAAGTAGATAAAAGCAATTACATTCTCACGTGTTACTCATTGAATTGACCAGCGTCCTGCCTTTGGTTGTATGATGATCTATCGCATTCTTACAAATTCAGCCCAGAGTAACTACAGTTGTTCCATTTCTTTGCTTTAAAATGTTTTTATCACTTTATTATGCACGCACGCCAAGGTGTTTTCAAGAATATTATGACGCTGCATAACCAAAAAAGGATATTCAAGGTGCTATTTTTGTTTGATTTTGCGGGAACGTAATATAATATTCGAAGGTGTAAAGATTTAGCCACTACGACCAAAGGTTGTATACGGGGTGCGGATGATGGATATCTATCTTTTTCTCTCTTTTTTTTAACGTGTACTTTAGTAAATCACAAGCAAAATGGAAACGTTAATGATACAATGTCTTTTTTATGACGAGAGAGGGTGTCATTATACATGTTATACTCTCAAGCTGTGGTCACGATGGCGGTAGCTTATGTTTGACGTTGTTGTTGTTTTTTCTACTATTCACATTATGGTTAGTATGCAGTCTGATGCTTTGTTTCATGTTTGAAAGTAAAGCGATCATCGTTAAGTGAATTATAAATTCTTTATACATGTTAATTCGTATCTCATTTAATAGCTTTACTTCATTGCTATTGTGCATGGGGCCCTGCTGATTTAAAACAAACAAACAAACAAACCCAAAGTAAACTAAGGCAAACCAGTAATATTGTTCAGAGTGCCTGCCTCGACTGTGGTCTCTCAAATTTTAGAGGAGTATAAAAAATTACATAGCAGCATCCATTAGGGATTGAATTTTGCCGGCCTTTGTAAATTCGAGCCAAAGAGTGTCTATAAAACGACAGTATGAATAGAAATTATTGCAACATGCAAACGTGTTAGACAGAATGGTCGATTGTTTTCATACTCGAATCGCAGCAGAGTAAGTGTATCTCCCTCCATCTGATAAAGGCACACACACACACACACACACACACACACACACACACACACACACACACTGCCATTGCTAATGTATCCAAAAACCATAGTTGCTCAACGAAGCACTTTTCATTGATTAAGTCTATACTAAAATGTCATGATTAGGCGGAGTTGGAACACGCCAGATTGAGTATTGAAGATAATTTATAAATGGATTGTCATTATCAGTAACGAAGGGACAGGTTACCACTGAGATATTAAACAACATCAGGGGCGGATCCAGGGATTCTGTAAAGGGGGGGGGGGTTCACTTTCGGGTTTCATCAGCTGACAAGCACAAAAAAAGTAAATAAGTTCATTGTGCGGTTCCATGCATACTTTTATTCAAACAAAAATCAAAATACATCTCCCTCTCTCCTTTCTTTTTTCTATCTCTCTCTGTTTCTCTCTCCCTCTTTCTCTCTCTCTCTCTCTCCTTCTCCCTTTATCGTGCATTGTTGGTATTTATTCTTATGTAAGTATATCATTTGCATATGAAGTAGGCCTATATGTACACATGATGTACCCATACACGCATACAAACACACACACACACACACACACACACACACACACATATATATATATATATATATATATATCGTTCGCTATTTGTATGCTATTCAACCTGCCTATATTATAATTTTATCTAGAAATGAACGATTATTAGGTTTGATTCTGAAGAATCGTTTGCCATTATGCGGTTATTCGGTTTTATTTCATTTATAGGAGCCAGCTTAGAGATGGTATGCGAATAGGGCTACGCTTTATGATATTATCGGCATTACTTAGTGTTATTTCAACCCACACTGATTCCATGGAGATTCAAACAGTTCTATACATGTATATAAAAAACTTGCTTCTAAATGGAGCTAAATCCATTGAAAAATGATGGATTTAGCCTCTTTTGGAAGCAAGCTCTTCATAACATGTGGATCTATGATTATGAGAATGAATACTTTGTGCGAGTGTGTACTTGTTTCTTTGATGGAAATAAATGAATTATTGAATTGATTTGAATATAGTGTACTTCTGTTTGTGTTAGCATTTGCTTCAAATTTCATTTAACCTTATCTTGTACAAATCGTCACCATTATTTTGCGATAATTTCTTATCATTTTGATATGGAAAAATAAAACAATGAAAAGTTATTTGCAAATACTTACCAATTGCGGTGAAAGGGTTAAAATTAAAAGACCGAACTCGTCGTGTTCTTGGAGTGTTCTTGGAGTTCTTGGAATAGGGTGAGTATTTTCTAGGGTACTGTTAAGAATTTTAGAGTCCAACTTGTACAAGTTCGGTGAGAACGTTTAAGGTCTGTTATTACTGATCCTGTGATTATTCTCACAAGAACGGGTGCGACAGATGCTTCTTATGCTGGATTATAAGATTCGTTGTGTGTTTTTGTTACTTCAGAATCGACTGCCTATCAGATTTTTGTTGTCGCATATTATACTTCAGCTCATTATTACATTCTGACAACAATACCTGCAGAAAGACAACAACACCCACAGAATTAGCAATTCTGTGCCCCAATAACATTCAGTCACGTGAATCCAGCAGCAGTGTATTCACCTGGCCGCCTTCAAGCCCCTGATGGGAGCATTGCGGTCGAGTAACATTCATTCGATGTTCACCTGCCGACTAGATCACACTATTACCTTAGTTGCTGGTACGCAGTGCGAGGATTTTCGCTCCAACCATGCCGAGGTGAGTGTCAGAGTTTTCTCTGTACTCCTGAGCTTATGTTCTTCACACTGATTTCACTTGTTTCACCTTTTTTTTGTATACTTATTTAAGACAATGGTATTTGTTTTCTCTTTCTCCGTCCCCTTCCCCGGCTGTTTGACTGTTTGTCTGTCTGTCTGTCTGTCTGTTAATCTCGACTAGTCTGAAGAATAATAAAATCTCAAGAGAATAAAAACGTTAAAGGTAAAAAGGTGACGTCATATTTGATAAATGGTACACGAAAGAAGCAAACGAGGTAGTAGCTTTAAAAATTTGACGTTCACTTCATATCAGGAAAAAAAATCGTGTATATGCATTGGACATTGGCACAGGGCATTTGAAAGAGCGGCGGCAATAGTACTATAGTATCAGTAATCATGGTATAGTAGTAGCATAGTAGCAGTTAAGTGGTAGTAGTAAAACAAAATATCAGTAATATTATCGTACAGTACGAAGAATATAGTGTTGGCCACAACCACACATGAGAATTCAGCGGCAATAGACAGAGGTAAAATGTAGAATAAACTCAGGTGATGGAAGCGGAGGAAGAGGATGAAAGATGGACATATCAAGAACAAACCTCAAGCAAGAAAGGAGAGAGGAGAAAAAATAGAGAGAAAGAGTAAACAAGAAGTAGTAGTCAGGTAGTAGATCAAGATAAAGTTAATAAGAGAATGAAGGAAATAAAATGATGACGAATAATTTTGAGAGAATGGATTAGGAGCGAGAAAGTTGAGCAATGTCACAATAATGAGGAAAGAAGGAACCCAGTAGAGGTGACGTTATTTGATTTCTAAGGACCTCTTCCCGAGGGTTCCACCTGACTGATGAATCAATTGCTGAATTATTCTTTATCTACATTGCATTTGAAACATGATGGGGTCGACATTGTGTGCACCATGCTTTTCATAAGCCATTATCTTAGAGGAAAAAAAAGAATTTGTCTTTGCAAATATTTACATTTTACTCTAACCCTCATCACCTATGTGCCTCAAAAGATGATAATATCGTTAGAGCTGTTTGCTCTTTGCTATACGCTTCGTAGAAATGAATAGTTTATACACAACCACCAAACTATCGCGGAATCGAAAAGCAAATAGGACCTCATTCTGTTAGAATAAGTTTCTACCATTCAGTGGCTGTTCTAGAGCATGAATACAATCGAGACAAGGTTAATCATGAAAATTAAAAACAAAAACAACGGAGCTCCCACATGAAAGGTACAATCCTTACAATCCTTTCTGTGTTTCTGTGTTTCTTCCTTCGGGATCTCCGTACTGCCTCAAACAAACACGCACACACATCATAATCATTCACAAGAAAGTTCTGGAACCATTGCAAACTTACTGCAGTTTGACATCATGTTGGAGTTACCATTAATCGGTACAGAGCAAATTATATCTCGTCCATTAAGATTACTATAAACTTTTATTTCCATTCGATGTGCATTATGTAAATCCTTCTGATGTCTCTCGCCTTCTTATGTGTATTTGTTCTTTTTGTCGTTCTCTTTTTCCTTTTTACAACATTAACTATTACAACATTTTATAGATTTAAATCTCGGAATCGGCCCGAGAACAACCAACGGTGTATGCTTATCCCTTACAAACTGAAATACCTGTTTTCATGTCGTCCTTTGTCTCTCGTCGCAATATTACAGCACCTTTTTTTTTCATGGAATGTTCCAGGATTCTTTCATGATAGTTCTTACATTCTTTGTATTCCTTACATCTTTTTTTTATAGAATTTAAATGAAATTAAATGAAAATCGGAGAAACAGAAAGTCATGGAAATCTAACTGTTCATCTTTACTCGGCACAAGGAGGAGTTCCTAGTTTCTATCACAAATTCGAATGCATGGTATAGTGCTATAGGAAAAAATAAATGATTGTTTCGTAACCTCATAGCTTGGCATGTATCCAACGCCAATGCCCATGATCTTGAAGGTGTGTTTTACATGACTGATTTTCGTTGTTCATAATAATCACGGAGTTCTATTTTTACCTCTTTGCATGGCTAGACATTTTTATTTTTATTTTATTGAAACATATTTATTCAGGATAGCTTGATCAGCATGAGCTGTTTTTCATCAAGGTCCTGAGATAAAACATGAAAATACAAACAAAAATTCAATCATTACAATGAATTGTCACCAGTATAAAATCCAAGTCAGCTGCAGTAATTGAAGTATCAAATCAGATGAATAGTTAATTATCAACAATATAAAATTCATGTCCTAAAATTCACTTTGCAACTCCTTTGGCGAGAAGACTGCAGAGAAAGACAAAGAAAAACAAATCTGGACTAAGCATTAGAATTCATATTGTCATAAATGCCGGCATACATGTCACTCTTTTCAAAGGGAGCACATGACAGTAGAGTACTCATATCCACCCAATCTCTCACTCACACACACACTCACACACACACTCACATACACACTCACATACACACATACACATACACTCACACACACACACACACACACACACACACACACATACACACACACACACTCACATACTCACATACACACGCGCGCACACACACACACACACACCAAAGAATAATCATAATATTAACAAGCATATAAGAGATATGATAATATTCCCTCGCTGTCTCTCGCAGAAAAGAGGTTACAAAAAAAAGCCAAAAGATAAATAATTTTCAATAGCTAGAATAAAAACGACAGGAAAGATTTTCTGCAGCTGAGATGGTCACAACAACAAGTACATATTACAAAAAATATAACTGCTTATATACACGCTTAAAATTCTGAACAGCCCGGGCATTTTGTAAAATGTCTGGTAGTGAATTCCATACTTGTGCTCCTGAGAAGCGAAAGCACTACTTAAAACATGCAAGATTTGGTTTTGGAATGACCACATTGAGTGAGTCGGCTGAACCAGTGTTATGAGAATGCCTGTCACAGACCATTTCTATTTCATTAACCATACGAGTGGGGGCTAAACAATATACACATTTGTACATTAATGTTGCCAAAAAATAATCTCGTCGTTACTCAAATGATTTCCATTTAAGTTCTTTGATAAGATCAACACCATGACTATTAACATAATCATAATTACTTTTCACCACTCTTGCTGCTCTCTTTTGCAGACGTAACAAATTATCCAGTGATTTAGAAGAGCAATGGCCCCACACAGAAGAAGCAAAATCTATGCAAGGTTGTATGAGAGTGAGATACAGAAAATTCAACACATTTTGATTGACAAACTTACGCATTTTCTGTAGTAAATAAATTTTACAACCTAGCTGCTTCGTTAACTGTCGTACATAATTATTCCATAATAACTTATCATCAATTTCAATACCTAAGTACCTAATACTGTGAACTTGTTCAATACGTTCAGCATTAATACAAATATTCAGATCATATTTTTTGGACATACTCAAAACCATCACTTTGGTTTTATCAACGTTGATCTTTAACTTATTCCTAGTATACCAAAGATATAAATCATTCAGATCTGACTGCAGACGTGAGGATGCTTCATCAACATACCTACTGGTGGTATATATAACCACATCATCCGCATATATATTGCATTGTGAAAATCTAAGACACTGCGTTATATCATTCATAAATAACAAAAATAAAAGGGGTCCTAGTATTGACCACCGAACTAAAACATAGTGGAATGCGTGTCCCTATTCCCAACATACACGAGACCGTGCAGCCAAATTTACCGTGTTGCGTCGCCATTTTGTTAGGTCAATTTTTCCTTATATGGAGTGCACGCTTAGGCTTGCCTAGTACCTCCTTGGTCAGACTGGGCCACTGGTACGCGCGCAAGCAAGAGTACGCCGTCCAGTGGCTAGTGATTATGACGTAACAATGCACGTTTGTACATGACAATGGCCTTGCGCTTCGGATACATAGCCCGCAAACAGATCGAGAAGTTTGGCGGAAAGTTACGTGGAAAGTTTGCGGTCACACTGGCAAAACTTCGAGTTAAACTTCTCGATCTTTTGCCAGTCTGACAATGTCGATAAAAAGGGTCCAGAGCTCGACGAAATCATGTGTGCACGGGCGCTGTGTGTAGGCTGTATGGCGGCTATGCGGAGGACTCACATTAGTTCTCTTAACATGTTTGCGGCGTTTTTTTCTTGCTGTTGAATTTCTAGATTACTTTACTAAACCTAGAATTACATATGCACCGTAAATAAATCAAGTTTCTTCATTAATAAGCACTTTAATTTAGGCATAATGCTCGCCACTAAAAGAAGTTAGGCCCAGAGTTTCAGTTGCTCATCAAAAGCAGGCAAGATCCTGCGTCTGTCTTATTGCTTCATATCATCAGTGCTTCCACTTTTCAAGGTCAGTCCTCCTGAAATCAACACTAAAAACTCCTGGAATTTACAAGAATATCCTGGAATTTTACAAACAGGCTACAAATACATGATTAATTGTGAGCTGGGGGAGAGGGTCAATGCATGATACTCAATGATATGTGAGAGAGCGAGCTGATTTGTGTGTGTGTGTGTGTGTGTGTGTGAAAATTTGCCATCAAAATAAACTCAACCTTAAGTTAAGGATAATTATTGATATAAATTTGTCATTTAAAATTCAAATAAATACAAACATTACGGTTTCGGGACTACGGTTTCATGGAATTTGAAACGCACCAAAATTTGGCAAAACGAACATTCATTTGGGGATTTGATCTTAATCACGGCATCATCAACATCATCACCATCGATCATCATCATAAATTTACACACTGTCAGTGTCACTGTCGTAGGCCCTAGCTCTATCTAGCTATGGAACCTGATTGGTGCCAGGTAAAAATGGCAGAGGTAAAAATTGCAGAGGTAAAAATGACAGAGGTAAAAATGTCATAGTAAAATGGCAGAGGTAGAAATGGCAGAGGTAAAAATGGCAGAGGCAAAAATGGCAGAGGTAAAAATGGCAGAAGTAAAAATGGCAGAGGTAAAATGTCAGAAGTAATGAGAGCGATTTCGTCAGAGGTAAACGTATGAAGAGGTTTTGAATAATGACCTATAGCCAGAGCAAACTGTATTTATCAAATTATCAAATCCAAATTGCAGATTTGAAGAATATTTATTGAATTATGTTTTAAAAAGATGACAGCGCTCTCATTATTCTGATTTTGATTCAAGTGCAGTGGCGTAATCTGTCTGTTCAGAGGAATAAAAAACCAGCTAAAAAAGAGCCTAGTATAGGCCTATGGGAAATTATCATTATTATTATCATTATTATCATTATTACTAAAGGGGGTTTCAACAATGCTGCATAGCCCTTAAACAGTATAATCCTATACGTTGTTTCGCCCAATGAAGTTATCACACACACAAACACACACACACACACACACACAAACACACACACACGCACGAACCCACTTTTGGTATAAACATACTTCTATACGCAGATATACAACATTTACTCTCACATACACACTCTTACACAAACGAATTCCGCTCACTTCCAGGCTAGTATATTGTCATTATTTTTCATTTTTTGAACTGTTTAGTGTAAAGAAGTGAAGGAGACATTGTAGAAGCGAACCGCTAATTTTTCACCTGTTCTATGTTATTTTCTCACATTCAGGTTTCGTAGGAGCCTATATCTTTCTCACAAGGCCTGATCACGACATAATGTAGAAGTAAAAATACAAAACGCAAAAAACAAACTACAGCTAGATGTATCGGCAGACTTCAGTAGGCTCTTGCAAAATATTTCATTACATTGTTCAAAGATTTAGGAGTGATCCCTGAGGTCACTCCAAAATGAGTGAAAATGAACATTTTCACTCAAAATTCACTCCAATTTCACTCTAAATTCACTCTTTTTTGTATTCACTCCTTTAAGAGTGAATATTTTCACTCGATTTTTTTTAAGAGAGAGTATGTAGCACAGGAGTGTAGGAACATCAATAGAGCATTTTGTGATACCCCTATATATATACATATATATATATATATACCATTTTCGTGTAATTAATGATTTGTTTAACCCCTAATTTAGGGGGAAATGGGACATCAAGCGCTGAGAAATGAGACAACCTGGAGAGAAATTAGATAACCATCATGACCAAAGTAGGATTTACATGTGCTGCGGGGAGAAATGTAACACTATGCCCTATTAAATTTCTCCCAGTGATAACAAAAACAGTAAAAGATCCCTGCCAATTTTTCATACCTGCATGTCTGTTATCAAGTAATTTTATTTTCAGAAGTTTGCACTCTTATTAAAATACCTATTAACATAGTATAGGACCTACGAGATCTAAGTTTGATATTTTACTGACAAGATACCTGTAGAGCTGTATGGTAGTCAATATGTCCTTTTTCAGGTGTACCGAGGCTCATACTGATATAATTGGATTGTTGACTTGCCGACCATTTTTCAACTTATATACATGAGTTTCAAGGCACGAAAAGCGCGTATTGCTAGAAAGGTGTCAGAAACATGAAGGAAAATAAAATCTCTGTCACTTTTACCTCGTCATCTTGCATTTCTACAACTAAATTTTTATCAATTACATTTTCATCTCTGACATTTTGACCACTGACATTTCGACCACTGACAACTTTACCTCTGACATTTGTACCACTGTCTTAATTATTTACCTCTGCCATTATTACCTCTGACATTTTCACCTCTGCCATTTTTACCACTGCCATTTTTATCTATGCCATTATTACACCGAATTGAACATACCTCCTTGATCATACCATATACCTCCCGTGTTACCAGTGTGTGCGCGATTGATGAGGAAGTGGGGGTGGGGTGCGCGATATGACGCGTGCATGAACAATCGAAAATGAGAGAGTGGTTGGATCCACATAGCGTGCACTCCATATAAGGAAAAATTGACCTATCAAAATGGCGGTGGTAGCAAGTTTTGGTGGCTGCGTATTTCCTGGGTGAACACGCATTCCACTATGTTTTAGTTCGGTGGTATTGACCGATTCGGGTTCGTTGAGGGCAGCAGACATTTTACGGCACAGGGCGCAGCCCAGGCGCAGCCATTAGTGGGTGTATCAGCGACCCCCCCCCCCCCCCCCCCCCCTGCTCTCCCCCACCCCGGGGCAACATGTTTATCACGCACTTGTAACAAAGGTTCGCGCACTAAGCAAGCATTCGCGCACTCAGTACGAGACGCACTCAGTACGAGACGCGTGCTAATGTAGGGAGAGGGGTGGGGGAGTGCGGAGGGGGGGGGGGTCTGCTGATACACCCACTATGGCTGCGCCTATGCTAAAAATACACATAGCGCGTCACAGAATCGGTCAATAGGGAGCTTTAGATTTTCGACGCGCGGACGTTCAAAAGAAAAAAACATGTTCTGAGCTTGCGCAGTAGCGCGCGTAAAGTCAATCTATTTTTAGCTTGCGTCGCCTGAGTTGTTTACTACGCGTACTGGGCTATTTTCACGTCCGCACAGTTTGCGACGTAGAGAGCTTCTTCATGCACTGATCATATGGGGGCGCGATTTTATTTTTTATACGTTGCGTCCCAGCGTAATCTAAAGCTACTTTTCGACACGACGCAGGGAGAGGAGAACGTCCAGCGCAAGCGTCGGCTCAAACGTCCGCGCGTCTAAAATCTAAAGCTCCCTAATAATACTACCCTGGGGCACACCAACTCTAATATCACGGAACTTTGACAAAGATCCATGCGCCCGGACAGCTTGACTTCGATCATGTAAATAACTGGAGAACCATTTATACTCATATTCCTGAACTCCGTACCATTTAAGCTTGGTCAACAAAATATTCATATCAATACTATCAAAACATTTAGATATATCAAGAAAACAGGCTACTACACATTCATTGTTGTTAAACGCTTCGTACCAGTCATCCACAACACGATGCAAACAAGTTTGCGTTGAATGTTCGGGAAGGAAAGCGAATTGATCAATATTGATTAAATCGTTGCTCTGGAGATATTTCAGAAACTGTTTTTGGACCTCTTTTTCCAAGAGTTTAGATATATGGCAAACTACAGAGATTGGCCGATAATTGGTAGGGTCATTCTTCGAACCCTTGCCTTTGTAAACAGGTGTAGTTCTTGCTTTCTTCCAATATACTGGTACTTGACCAGTTGTCAGGCTTTCATTGAACAATCTACAAAGAGAGGTATAAATCACTGGTGCAGCAACCTGCAATAGTTTTGCATCCATTTCTAACACATCAATACTGCTATCTGTTGGTAGATTCGATAGTAATGTAAAGATTCTATTTGAGTCGATACTATCGAATTGAAAAGAATGAATACACTGCGGGTGATACCATTTAAAAGCTTCGTCTTGAAAAGATCTAGATATTGTTTCACCAACATTTACAAAAAATATGTTTAATTTATCACCATCAAGTTCACCAGGTATAATAGATATATGCTTATTGTCACCTCGAATTCTATTCAATTCCTTCCATAATACTTTACTATTTCTACCATACTTTCGAGTGACATTATCAAAATACAGTTTCTTACTCAATCTAATTTCTTCAGATAACTTATTTCTGACTTGCCGATATTCTGACAAGACTTCTGGAGATTTGACAGAAACAGACTTTTTTTTCAAAAAAAAATCTTTTCTATAGATCAACGTGATAATGTCTGGTGTCATCCATGGATTATGTCTTCGTTTCAACCTACATTGTTTAATCGGAGCATGCTTATCACATATGTCCATGAATGCAGATTTCCATCTATTCCATTTCATTTCCATGTTATCGTCCATATCATTTTCTGAATGAAATATATCACACTTTTCTAAATCATCAATAAAATGAGTAGAATCAAACTTACTATAATCACGAAAATGTATCAAATTATGTCCATACTCTTTCTTATAAAATACCACACACGTATAAATCAGATAATGGTCACTGACGGAAATCTTTGCGACTCCACAGAAATCATGATATTCGGGTATAGAAGTCAATATATGATAAAGGCATTTACAACCGGTTTCAGTAACCCTAGTTGGTTCACTCACAAGTTGGGTCATCATAAATAAATTCTCAATATCATTAATTGGATTACTGGTATCACTTATTACATCATTTCTTTTATAATCATAATTCATATCCCCTAGGATTATAAGTTCTTTATCTTCCGTCATAATTCTTTCTAAAGTATCAAATATGATATCCATATACAAACTATCAGCATTTGGGGGTCTATAAAGACAACCAACAATCAACTTGTTAAACTTTGTCCGTGGTAGCTCAATCCAAACAGCCACAAGAACATCATTACAGAGCTCATCACGTTTCATAAAAGTTAGCGAAGTATGGATGTACATACATACTCCTCCTCCTCGCCGATTATTTCGTCTATCTTGTCTTATTACCGTATAATCAGGGATTTGAATTAAATTATCTTGAATTCTTTCATGCAGCCATGTTTCAGATATACATAGAATATCAAACTTGATTTTGGATAACATAAATCGGACTTCATCCAGTTTATCAAACAAACTTCGTACATTTATATGACCAAGTTTTAACCCCTTACATTTTGATAAATTAAGGTAACATTTACTATACTCATCAGTGAAATCGTCATCATTATCTTTGAGATTGTTTTCTGTTCTAATACCTGATTGGGGATGCGTACAGAGTCAGCGTTATCTTCAGTGGCTCTCTCTTCTTGGCCAAGGACCTAGAATTGGCAGAACTTTTCCTTATGGCCGAAGTTTGCACATTTCCTACATTGCAGCTGATAGGTGTGTCTGCATGACAAGGCACGATGATTTGGTTCACCGCACTTTTCACATCCTATGAGGTACACTGCAAAAAGTCCGGTGTTAAATAGTGAACACCGAGCTGGTGTTGAATTTTCGGTGCTCATTTATGGTGTTAAATTAACACCTCCGGGTGTCATTTCCAAATTTTAAACTGTTTTTTGAAGAGTTTCTTAGTAACTGCACTTCTTGTTGTTTTTTAATTTAAACAAGACGATCAAGAATTTTACATTAAAATACTAGATTTTTGAAAAAATGTAAAAATAAATTTACACCAAAGTAACACCAGCTGGTGTGGTCTCTTATTGAAGCTGGACGGGTGTTAAACCATTGATATTAACACCAACAAATATCAAATCAACACC
This sequence comes from Diadema antillarum, assembly GCF_040938485.1. Classification (NCBI taxonomy): domain Eukaryota; kingdom Metazoa; phylum Echinodermata; class Echinoidea; order Diadematoida; family Diadematidae; genus Diadema; species Diadema antillarum. The sequence goes on from NW_027271059.1 coordinate 3,597,771, forward strand.
ATGTGGTGTCATTTTTGAATTAACACCAGTACAGTGTCAAAATAACACCAGGTACAGTGTCAAATTAACACCACGAAGTGTCAGGTGAACACTTTTCAACACCATCACAGTGCATTTTCAACACCTGTGGGTGTGGTCCTTTATTGAAGTTTGATCGGTGTTAGATTTAACACCCGTGGTGTTAAATCTAACACCGATGTTTTTACAGTGTAGTCACGTGACTCAATGGCGAACCAAAGTTTGGCATCAATGGGGACTTACCGCGAATCTGGGGTGGGGCTTGCAATACGGAAGCATAGCTTGGCATGTATCGACCTACATCATGCATCGACCTACAACAGCTCATTCCGCCAATAATGCTTTAAATTGTTTTGTTTTTGTTTCTCTTTTTTTTTTTTGGCTGAGGACAACTATATATATTATGTCCATTAAGACAAATTATGCATTTGCGGATTAGCAAAACGCTCAGTGGCGGGGCTCCTCCGGGTTTAAATTCGTTTAATCCATGCCACTAACGCGCAAAGCTTGGTCAGTTGCTTCAGACCATTGTTGACTTTCACGCAGGCAACATTTACGTTGTGATGAAAACGTCGCCATTTGAATATTCTTTCTCCCCAGAAGTTGCGTAATCATCATCATCATCATCATCATCATCATGACCATCATGACTATATCTATTATCATCACTGTCATCAATATTTTCACCTTCGCTATCATTATCACACCGTAAAGATCTAACTGCAGCTTCAATGATGCAGTATAGTACAATGTGCTTTGACGTCGAGTTGTCTTGACCTTTAAGTTTACATCTTACTTTCCTGCATTTTGGAAGGTATAGACTTATGTTGATGCAATAAATGAACAAATGCGCCTATATAAATGAATATATTTATACATAGCTACAGGGAAGAAAAATCAAGAATCCGTCAAGGCAAACCTTAGTAACTTGCTGAATATATAACATTATAGTCCATCAGTGCGTGCGATCCTGACTTCTCTTCAAGGTCTGGCAAAACCAATGCAGGTTTATGATTACTCGTATAAAATAGCCATAATTCATTAGGAACAAGGACGGCAATGTTTCCCAAGGCTAAATACTTGTATTTGTATACATGTCAAAGAATATTCGTTCGTTCCTGCGTATTTAATTATTTTGTTTTTCTAATCAAATCAACATAAATGGCATGGGTATGACAAATTTAAACAAAACGCAACCAAATAACAAAGGGGCAATACAACTGCAGCAGCAGCTGCAGTTCTTACTACACGCATAACAAAATCATTGCATGAATGGTTGCGTACAACACAGAAAAGGAAGTACATTTGCTTCAACAATGAAGTAGGAGACCGTCAGCGTCAGCATAAGCATAGCTTGACTGAGCTGATGGTCTCGTATACATAGCTCTGATTTGGCCCTCACGAAAAGTAGTTTTGTTCTTTTTTAATTGCAATATTATATGTTTAAGAGGGCAAAAGAAGATATGAGTGAGTGCTGTGCATGTACAGTAGGTTCATGTTTAGGTGTAATACGAATTGTCGATTACACATTGTATATATCATGTGTGTTTATGTACTGCGTGAGTGTAGTTAATACACAAAGTGATACAATGGTAACTCGTCTGGATTGAATTTGAAAGTGTAAGAATGCACGTATGTCAGAATGTGTGTTCATATATCTCCTTTCTCTTTCCATTCGATTAAATTCACAGTTTGATTTGAACGATGTTTTCAGTGTGAAATGGGGCCTACGAGCAATGACGAGCAATTGTGAATAGGTGTATTATACGTTATGATATACCTCCTGTACTGTACAAGTAATGTGTGTAATTTGATTTCACTTGCAAGTGTTTGTTCTTCTCTGTAGAAGAAAAGCTGATTCTTACCTTTAAGCCTCGAACTATGATGTACTTACGGTTAACGGTATAAAGGTACCACGGAATTCAATCAGGTGGGACTTATACACCAAGGCATTGCGGCACTAATGACATCTTTCTTTGGCAGAGGTAAAAAATTACCGGTTCATCTGAAAACGGCACAGTAATTACACTTTGGATGCTTTTGATTAGCTTATGATCCAGATTACCAGAGCGAGAAGACGTCATTTTGTTTTCTCGTTTTGTTGCGTGACATTTTAGTTAGTGAGGTGTGTTACTCCGTGTACCTGCTGGTGTGTACGAAAGCTCAAAACTGCAGCCAGAAGGCAACTTGTTGAAACTCGCTAAGGCACCCCTCACTGGCCTGCACATAGCATGAGAAGGTAACAGGGCGCCTCGCTGAGTCTTAGCAGGTTACCTTCTCCTCATCAGAGCGCCTGTCGAGGTGCAATGGTGGACTCTCAGCCTTCTAGTTCTATAATATGATAAGGCCTCGTGGTTAGAACGAGTACACTTTTCGTCCCACATGAGGTGTCTTCGACCCTTCTAGGCGTCAGTTAACAATTAAGAGTCCTCATTGGCGAGCTGTACAAAGCTGTTACTCGCAGATATATGAGGTTAGTTCCTTATCCCAGTGTCAATCAATGATTTAATGAAAGCGTGTAAATATTTCAGAAAAAAGACCAATGGTCTTAATGACCCTTGACATGATGTTAATTGCATGGGGTAAGTTTGCAGTTTTCAGGTTTGACCCCGTTCATGTTCTTCTCTCTCGTTTTCATCAGGTCTTGGGGACCATTGCTTGAAAGAGGAAGAGATAGAAAGAGGAATATTGAAGAGGGAAACAACATAGGGAGAGTGTAAGGAAGGCAAATAGTGACAAGTGAGGGGCAGCTCGCAGAGAGGTGGAAGTTGAAGTTGCACCAGTGGAGACGGAAAAGGGGGACCGAGAGAGACGTAAGGAATAGAGTGGAAATCGGGTAAAGGTGTGGACATCGTTGGATGGAGAAAGATTAAATGGAAAGGAGAGAGAAGTGAGAAAAGTTAGAAGGTTTTAAACATGATGGAGATAGGAGAGAGAAGTGAAGTTTCACGAAACCAAAGGGAGAGAAACCAAGTTGACGATCGATGTGGACTATGGAACGGGGAATCAAAACGACAAAAGGAGGAATAAATTGGGGGGGGGGGGGGCAGAGGTAAGTCTAATAGAGACGAGACTATTGTGTCAAAGAAAGGAAAGAAAAGGAGAAATGACAGCTCGAAGTGATGGAGATTGGATTGAGTGTATCCTATGGAGGATTGCTGTGGGAGAGAGGGAGACAACAATAAAATGATTTAAGTTAAGTCCTGAAAATGTTCTTGTGAAAGAACGGGAATGGGACAGAATATAAAGTCTCCCTCAACACAAATAATAGTTCAATGTATACCTGATCCGTACGGTGCATTACAATATTGTAAGCAACGTTCCAGTCAGCACGTACACCGGGCTCACTGATGAAAAAAAAAATGGTTTTATCATCATTCAATGTGAGGGCACAAATTGATGAGGCTTTTCATAAACTTTATGCGTTGTTGTCGAGAAACATAATCATGGTTCTGCTGGCAAAGATCAGATTCATTGTCGCGTGTGTTTGGATTTTGGGCTCTGTCACTTCGCTCAGGCATTGACATAACATGAAAGCAATCAAGCGCTTCCAACGTCACAAAGAAACGGGCGCTTCTCACCATATCGCAGTTTGCACATTCAAAGGCATTAAGCTTCCATTATGTTTATTAGACAGAAATAAAACAGCCAAGTAAAGGCCATTGTCATGCGAAGCTTACACATTGACAGGAGAGGGTTCGGATATTACTTCCATCCCTAAATTAAACATTCTCACTACAGGATGAAAAGCGGAGTTTGGGTTTAGATAATGGCTTTATCGATTAAAGTTTCATCGCAGATCAGTATTTATAGACATTAATAACGAATAGTGTCTGTCCGATAACATGTTGTAAAGCATTAGAATACATAATTTGAAATTTTACAATGAATAAATTTAATTTTGTGAAGTGTTTCGTAAGCACGACATCAGCTCCTCATCTTTTCCTGTAGGCTGCGTTCTCTTGAGGCATCGATCATTTTTACTGCGTACTAGTATTCCGTATGGTCGTGCCCTCACGGTTAGCAGCTCTACTCATATCACTCTCTAATTATTGTCTATGCAGGCTTTGGCCCTTGGTGTATGCATCAACATGATTTAGGTTTTTCTTTCTCTCTCTCTCTCCCTCTCTCTCTGATTCATATTCAGATTCAGATTTATTCAACACTTGCAGTAAAAAAAACAGGAGAATACAGATAATTGACAACACCATGGTATAACAAGAAAAAAATTATCGCAATAAGCATCAGTACGAATATACAATACAATTGAAAGTGTTCGGAGACAGACAGAAAGGCTATGCCTTATGTAAAAGTCCTGTCCCCATACTATTTCATTCATGTAACATCAAAATATTGAATGAATACATTTCTTTATGAATTAATACACACATACATACGCGCACACACGCACACACACACACACACACACTGACATATTTTATATGAGAAAAGTTTATCCCACCATTTCGGCATACTGATTTAAAACATGCAATCTTAATTTTCTTTTAAACACATTTAGCGCTGAACTTTATCTTATTTCAACCGGAATAGAATTCCAAATTTTGGGTCCATTTAAAAATATAGAATTATATGATTGCATAGTTCTGGCATAAGGCAATGTAAATTTATCTTTGATTCTCATATCATATCTTCTGTTATCACTCATTTGAAAATAGTTAATCAAACATTTTTGGAAGCATAAGTACATAGAAATTGCACTTTGATAATGATTATATATCATTAGACTTTAAAATCTTCAGATTAAAAAATATAGTCGATGAATGGGCAAGAAAATCACAGTGATGAATAATACGGACCAGCTTTTTCTGAAACAAAAACAATCTCCTGGCATTGGTCGTACCTGAATTTGCCCAAGCTATTGCACAGTAGTTTAGATGAGGTAATACGAGAGTATTATAAAGAAGAAGCAACACCTTTCTTGACAGAAAACGCAATTTATGAAATATCCCTCCATTTTTGGACAATCTTTTGCAGACGACACCAGTATATTCGTTCAAATTAAGTTTGTTATTAATTGTCACACCAAGGAATTTAATCGAACAAACTTGATCAAAATGTAAATCTTAAATTCAGTCTTAATTTTGTTGATATCTGTCTTTTCGTGAATACCATATAATTTGTTTTCTTTGCAATAAGAACAAGTTTATTACAGTCTAACCGATCAAAACAATTTAGAAATTCTTTATTAAAATCATTTTGAACTACAACTGGATCTCTACCCTTCATGAACATACTGGTGTCATCCGCAAACATTATTAACTGCAAAGAATCTGAAACATTACACATTATCATTTATATATAAAATAAAAAAAGCAAAGGACCAAGGATAGATCCTTGTGGCACACCACATCTTATTGTCATATCAGGTTCAATATCATCATACACAACATATTGCATCATACACAACATATTGCTTTCTTCCACTTAAATAGCTATCAAACCATTGTAGGTTCACTCCTCTTACGCCATACAAATTAAGCTTTTGCAATAAACTTGAATGGTTTAGTGAATCAAAGGCTTTACTCAAATCTAAAAAAAAAGACAAATCATTATTTCTTTATCATCAAAAGTATCAGCGACCTTGAGTATAAATTCAACAATTGCAGAAGATGTAGAATGTCCAGCTCGGAAGCTAAACTGCTTATTACTGATTATGTTGCACTTTCAAAAAAAAAAACCAAAACAAAACAGAAAAACGATTATACACACATTTTTCTAATATCTTCGAGAAAAGAGGAAGAATAGATATAGGGCGATAACTACTAACTCTCTTCCTCTTCTAACTCTCTTCCTCTTCTCCCTATTTTCTGTTCCCATTTTTTTTTCAAACTTATGCTTTCTTTTCTCTTTTTTTTTATTCCCGACTTTCCAAGTTTCCAGCACTCTTTATAGTTGTAAGCTTTTCACCGACCCCCCCCCCTTATTTCCCCCTCTCCCTCAGAGGTATACCCACACATGATACAAGCATATAGTCTTTTGAGTGGGTACCTCTACTTTTTTTCTCGTCGAGTGTATATAGAGTATCGTTTCTTTTTTGTATTGATCATGTAGACATGAACATCTTCTTATCCTTCTCTGGTTATGTATAAACGACTCGCGTGTCAAATTTATCATTGTTTCTTGTACACTCTGTGGAAAAAGGTGAAAATAAAATTTGAATTTGGATTTGAATAATAGAATACTGGTACACCGTATTTTCTAACAATAAACCAGTTTCCCATACATTCCTGCTGCTATATTGTTCGAGCTCACAACTAAACCATCTATATCGACAACGCTAGAAAAATTTTACTTAATAAACATATTTGACACCACTCCTAACTCTTCCTAATAACTACAATTCATGTCATGGTTTTCCTTTTCTTGTATGTCATTATTATCCCCCCCCCTTTTTTTTCTCTCTCTCTCTCTCTCTCTCTCTCTCTCTTTATAGGTATATAATACGTCTGCGCCTTCGACCAGGAGCAGACGTATACCCTTGTGTGTATGTCTGCTTCAGAAACGGATTTAATCTAAAATCTCATCGCATCCTGGTCGCTGATGAAGAATGCGATGACTAACCTGTTTGGTGTCTTGTTTCTAAAACATGCGCTTTCCTCGCCAGGATAAAGCGTTTTAATGCCATTTTAGGTTTTTATCACATATATATATGATATATATGTATATATATATATATATATATATGGGTCAGAATTTTGAACGATGTACAATTGAGCCAAAACAAGGCAAAATTTAAAAAGTAGGAAATTCTCCAAATCATTCATCTTACCTGAAAGGGTATAACTCAAGCTTTGATATGAACCCAATTATACTAGGATTTTCCCAGAGGAACAAGTTTTTATTCACCGCTGAAGTTTACCATGTCCAGAGCAGCGAACGTCCGTGAGGTATAGTACTTCACATACATTTGAATACCATTTAACATAGTTTCAAAAGATCTGATTCAGTTCAAAATCCTAACGAAATATCTTAAGGGACATGTGTACGTGATTGCAGAATATTAAGCTTGTACTCTAAACCTGTACGTAATGGTAGACAACTGATGATTTAACTAAATTCGTCATTTCTGTGGAAATATTGCTCTTCCGCTAAACACTATCTTAACTTTACGCGCATTTTACAGAAACTCAATATTTTCACCTCTTATTTCACTATCCCATACTTTAATCCTCACTCCCACATAATAATATACCTTTTTAAGATGTTTCTCATCTGGGCGGTCTCTATAACCCAACAAACATAGCATAGTTTTCATCACGGAGGTTCGCGTGTAGCTCACGGACGTTCGGAACAAACAAGATATTGAACAATGCAGCTCTCTTGAGTTGGAAACGCATTCTATTCACAACAAACAGCAATTTAATGTCGAGAACAAACTCCTCTGCAAAATCCTGAATAGATATTACCAATTCGCAATTATATAAGCTTGTTTATCTTCTCATACTGAGGAATCAAAGAAAACAATTTTTCCATCTCTCGTAAATGAACGTACAAACGTACGTGTAATCTCAGTGACGTAGTCCATCCTTGAGAACGAATATATTTATCAAAATTTCGTTATCATGAAGTAAATATTCAGGTCCTAAACTTGTTATATAAAGTCTACAATGCAAAATTTGCCTTTTATATAACGAACATGGTCACAGCTAAAATTATGACAAAGAATTAATATAGAAAAACAACAGAAATGTGCTCCGTTATAGAAATACGAAGTTTAGCTGGGGAGGGCAAACGAATACGTTAGGATGAAATCCCTCTGTGTTTGCTCCTTGTGTTACACACTGTTACCGAGGAGAATTTGTGTTATTATATCAGTCAGAAATGATGATAGGTTCGATACTGCGAAGTTTCGTCATAACAAGACACAAAAAGTCCATATAACTTGGATGGATGTTTGTGACTTCGATATTATACAATAAGGTTTATTATAACAAACCTTTTGTAGCGCGTCATTTCGGAGGCTCGTCATTCATACAGTTTGTCAATACGAGAATTGATAGAGTTCGTATAATTATGAAGCTTTTTTATTCGGTAAATGATAGGAATCTCCGAAGGTTAACCGAAAGGCTTATTAATTGGAACATGAAAATTTATGTTCGCTTATCCAAATGTGGAGAAACAAGTTAGCAACTAAAATCCTCCAATTTTAAAACCTCATAATAACCGTTTTCACCTAAACGAATATCAGGCCCATTCCACTTTTAGAAGAACGGACCTAAAAATAATGATCCTTAATATCTAATTTTCGAAGAACATTTCTAATAACAAACCTCCTGAATTAACTACATTTTTTTTTCATTTTGGAATAACAAACCTTTGGGCATCGGAGTAACGAATCTTTGGAAGAGCGAACGTATCAAAGTGCAACCTTGAACCTATTCTTAATAATTACTTTTTTAACATGTGTTTTCAAAGTAAGCACAAAAGCACAAACAAATTGACGATCTCTCTGTCTCTTAAATGTAAAATGAAAAAAAAAAAAATCTTGGAAAAAATTACAAATGAATATTGCTTTTCATTGATGAGTATAAAACAACACCATGTGATGATATGCGGAGGATTTGTGTGTTTTCATCAGACAATAATTGTATACTGCATGGTTTCTGTTCGCTTGTGACGGCATTTCGATGAATAAAAAACATAAACAAACAAACAAAAACTTCTCCAGAGGAATTTGGTATAACGGGAGGGCACTGGCAATTCTTTTCTATGTGTGTTGGAGCTCGATCCCTTCTCTGTTTCTCAGTCATTTTCATTCAACTGCTTCCACGTCCTTTTGAAACTTTTCCGTTTCTTATTCAACACATGCTCATTACAGACTTCTTCCGTCATTATCCTGAATGTGAGTGCGTAGCACTTTTCGGATTTGTTTTGTTTTGTTTTGTTTTGTTTTGTTTTCTGTTTGGTCGCAGCATGTACAGGCTATTAAGGGAATGAGAGAAAAATCGTCATGAATAGAAAAATAAGAATGAATTAAGGCATTTAATATCATGACAATACAGCGAACGTCCGTTATGGAGACCAAAACTGGATGAGTTCTGTTTGAGACGGCAGCTACCATATTCAAAAGATAAACACTTAGAGCACCTGTCACTAAAAAGTGGCACTGATCATCTTTCTCCTACTATGTAATCCACTGACTTATTCAACCAACGAACATCCGTGAAAAAAACGTTTTCCGTTTGTTATTACAGGTAAATTGTGTGCTGAACGTTATTCACTTTTGGGTATGAGCGGCTCGGTGATTTGGTAATATTTTCAACTAACATTAAATTTATGTGCAGTAATATATTTGTAATTATCAGAAATTTCCTTTCTCGGACAGAACGTCCGTGAGCGAAACTTTCAGAACCTGTAACAGTACGAATTGTCTCCAGAACCTCATTAGAAAGAAATTCAAATGCACAGAAATTACAGATTACGCAAAATTCCATGTTCCTATAACTTTGTTTTCAGTGTTAAGCTGTTTTTGTATAATTAGAGGGAAAACAAGCGTAAAATTGTGAGTAAATTTTCAACTGTTTGTTCATCATGATCACATAGCGCCTTAAAAATTCTGTAACTACTGCTCTAAACTCATTTTCTACTTTGTAAAACTTTATTTGTCGCTATTCGAGCCAAAAGTTTTAAAGAATACAGGACACTTTCGGGACAAGTTATCCCTATCGGAGGGATTGCATACGTCACGGACGTTCTCTGGAATTGTCACGGACGTTCGTTCTACTACTAGGGTCATGTTCCAGGACGGATAACTAATCGGCAGAGAGTACCTAGCCTTCCTAACTCTTTCAAAAATTTGAAAAGGTATTGCCAATGCAAATTGTAAGAAATTTGACACCCTTACGACATATGTATTGCTCAGAGGGGGATCAGGAGGTGAATTTTCAGAGAAAATATTAATTATTTGCTTGGTTTTTGGTGAATTGCATAGTCCAAAATCTGCTGACGAACCTCAGTCCGCTCCAAAAATGGCATGCAGCTCCTCGGCTAGAGAGCCAAAGGTAAACTGCACCTTCGCCATCAAAGCAAGATGGTGTCCCACTCGAAAACGTTTTAATCATCACGGACGTTCTTTTTTTCTTGGAGGTTCGTCTAAAAATATAATTTCGGTTCCTATTTGACAAAGGATGGACAGAAACTCAAAACAAACATATTATCGTGTTGCTAGATCTTAGTTGATTACGACTCAGAACAATATCGCCAATAACGTTTCATGGGCTACGATCTTTATTAGAAAATAGCGGAAGCACGTCCGTGACGAAAACTGAGTATAATTTTGCATAAAAGAATATTACGTCCCATGTACAGCCAGCAGACGTACAATTTTTGCAGGATATGTTCATTAGGTGGAACACCAAATTTTCGTGTACGTTACAGTTGGGACAACAAAGTAGAATTTGCAGCAGCGATAGAAATAAAAGCATCACGGACGTTCGTCTGTTTAGGACTTTGATATTTTAATTGTTCTCTGTAATTTTATACGTGCTCATAAAGTTCTTATAATTTTGTGGTACATACCCATGATATGTCAGATCCAGAACATGGTCAGATATTAGATGCCACGTACCATTAAAAATGCACATCATTAGTTTGAAAAACAAAATTTATTGTGAAAATAGCGTTTTTACCGTATTTTTACGCTTTAAGTCCTGGTGAAATGAAAAATATCAGGCAAAAGTCCACCAAACCATATATTTCCTGAAAGGAAATTTACCAATCTTTGAGATGACATGAAAAAATCTGGTTGCTTAGATCATCCTGGCGTGTTCTAAGGGAAAGAATGTCATAAGGTACGAAAATTGGCAATTGTACATCGTTCAAAATTCTCACCCATATATATATATATGTGATATATGTGTATGTGTATATATATATATATATATATATATATATATACAATATCATATATCATATCATATCTTATGTAAACGAAGAGCTGGAAAGAAAATCCTTGGAATTCATTTGTATATACAAATAGTTACAATATACATTTCTATTCATGTCTCTCACTATCCTACTACTTGGACTCATTTGCTTGCTTCGGTCGTATCATCTGCTTGAGTCTCATTTTTTCTACTTCTTGAATGATTTTCATCCGTTTCTTGGTCTCCGGTACTGTACGAATTGCTTGTCTTTTCGCCTTTTATATAATTACACAAGTTTTACAAGCACATACAAACACACAAAACATACATAAACTACACCCCTTGCGCAGTCACAGCCCATGACCCAGTGTGGTGTGCGAAAGTATTTCTTTGTGAAATAACGTGAAGGTCATCAGTGATAATCACTTAAACCAAACATCATGACTATCATGCTTTAAGATATAAACGTGAGCTTTGATCTTTGTGGATTCGTGGAAACATTCATCTGAGACAAGGCAGAAATTGTCTATGCATTGTACTGTGTAAGATGGTGAGAATCGCCAAAGAAATGAGGAGGCAATTCCGATTAATATTGTCAGATAAATAATTATCGATTAAACATGAATACTTAAATCGTAACAACCAACTTGTCAACACTATCGACGTACATGAACGAAAGCATGGTCTCAGATTTGAACATGTTCAAAATGGTTACAGCTCGTTATTTCGAAGGTTCGTTATTCCAAAGGCTCTTTAGTCCGAAGATTTGTTATTCCGAAGGTTCATTATTCCGAATTTCATTTTAGAATTAACAAATCTTCGGAATAACGAACCTTCGGAATAACGCCACAAATGTTCGGATTAACGAACCCTTTTTCATTTTCGGAATAACCAGCCTCTAGGTATAGGGAATTTGTGTGTTTCGGATTAACGACCCTTCGGAATAACGAACCTTCGGAATAGCGAACCTTCGGAATAACGAACAGCACCCTTCAAAATTACCTCGCCTCAAGAAAAAATTGTTTGACATAATGAAAACCGTTTGAGAATTTGATTGGATCAGTTTAGGAATTTGATTGCAACTCTTTAGGGACCCTGACGAAACCGAGAATTCCTTACGTTTGCAAACATTAGCCGTTCAGTAAGATAACCCCGAATCGTAAAGACCAAATCGTACAGATTTAATCGTATAGATTGATAAAAAAGGAATGGCCTGTAAAACATCTTGTTCAGGAATTTACGCAACCCAACAACATAAGAACCTTGAATTCCCTGTTTTAAGCATATACTGAGCTTTACAGACAGCAGCAGACTACCGAAGCTTAAAGTGCCGCTGAGAGCATTGGAGAGACTTCCACGCCGCGGCGTCTCGTCCACTTCGGGTGGGAGACGGCGAGAGGTCCGAGTTGTCTGCTCGGCATCTTCTCATTATCTCGGGTCCGATAAGACAAAAATGTGAGATACATGACCCCGTCTTCGAGTCTTCTCTCACCCAAGAAATCGAGAAGACTAATGTCTCAACTTCTCGCCTTTTCACCGCAGGATCGGAATTGGGTATCTTGTGGCCGTTATTTGGCTTATAGTCAGACAGAGTGAACCCAGATGAACAAAAATACAGAAATAAGAAAGCATTAAAGTTAAGAGTTTGATCGCAAAATACGCTAAGAGATTTTTTTCACATTTACAAGTAATACCATCATCAAATAGAGCAAAATAAAACATTTACAATAATACCTCACTTGCTACACGACAAATAATGTTTTGAAAGTTTGATATCAATTTTTTTTTTTTGCTTTTAACAGCTTCCATGTAAATATGTGAAATCAACAAGAATGGAGTTATCTCCTTTTGCAATCAAACTCTAAATGTGATCTATGTACCTATCAACTGTCCACGCAACAATATTCATTTAGATTACGAAAAGTGATATCCTTTTCATGAAAGTTATAGATCCTGTCAACAATGGTCTACATTTAGGGGTAAGGCATCGCATTTTCTATGTTATCGATCAAAAACGTGATTTTTATCATGTTTCTAGGTGATAAAATCGTCGCCTGTTGATTTGTGCGTATGTTTGCAACGAATATCATTATTTATTTCTAAACGCATGAACCCTGAAATCTTGTTCGTTTTTATGCAGTCAACTTGAAATTCATACGTCTCAAGTTGTTTCAAAGATTATATAATACATCACAAAACATCCAGATGATGATAATTAAATGGAGATGTGGTAGAGGTGGTGTTAGTAGCCTGGTATTATTTCCCATTTATTTTTACACCACTTGAGAAGCAAGTATTATAATTCAAAAAGTATTTATATAATTGGCATAACTCCATCAATGTTTTTAGCATTGTTATCATGGATTTCAAAAGTCGTGATAACGAATAGGTTACAGATGTAATCATTATGTATCATGTTATGAAAATCACAAGTAAAATTGATCTTTTCTTTTTCAGGAATAGGGCATTATAGTTTTTAGCATTATTATTACAGGTATCACTGTTATCATCATCAGAATTGTATTATTTCAAATATGCGAATGTTATATACTGCCCTGCATATATAAACCTGCCGTGGCCTTGTAGTTATTTCGGAATAACCATGAACCCTATAGGGTCCACGGAAAACTAAGTTTAGTGTTTTCGCTCGATCTCATTAATCACTCAGCAAAGACGACGACATCGAAGTCGGGTCACGTAGTTCTGACGTGGAGTCCAGGTCTCCAAGCACCGTCACGGCTCTCTTGTCAGAGTTCGCCACCACGACCACCGCCCACGGGATACCGAATATCTACAGTGCTAGATCCATCATCGAGAAGATTTTCTGGACATTGTCCTTCTTGGTTTGCCTTGGCGTGTTTCTCTGGCAAAGTATGCTGTTTTACTAGTCAAGATTTATGAGGTTGATTGACTAATAGTTACCATTCAGAAATGTAAAAGTACAAATTTGAATATACTATGTCTGTCTAATTTGCTTGTTAAATTAAATTACCAACAGATAGGGTTCATGAAGAACAAGATTTAGAAAATTTGCATAAGAAGATTACAGAAAAGTGTTATAGGAGAAGATGAGGAAGAAGATGAAGAAAATAAATCCTGATTTTTATTTTCTTCATCTTCTTGAGATCAGAGCGCTGACGAAAATCACTTGAATTTGAACGCCTTCTCGTTTATTTGAATGCAAATCTAATGAATTTTGCCTGGAAGACCTGTATTAACGTAAATATGGAAATTATTCACTCAAACAGGCTAATGCTTTATTTATAAGCTAATAATCAATTTTACTAACTCGAGTTAGAACAAATTGCCGGATGCTTTAAAAATGAATTTCCTGTATTTCCATGATGGCTGCCAGTTTTCATGGCCAAACTTAAATCTATTCTACAAAAAAAAAAAAAAATCGGTGAAATTATTCATTGATTTTTACTACCAAACTTATATGTCTATAGAAGAGGATATACCCTTGTATTGAGTATGATAATTTCATAAATGAATCAGCGAAGTCGTCAAAAAAAAAGAAGTGTATTCCTCGTTCTTAATATTTATTGCATATAGAGACTATTCAAGTAAATTTGAACTAGCAGAAACGAGCCCTGTATCATACCTGCCAATTTGATACTGTCATGGTGTTATCATTACCTTGATGTTGTATCAAATCTTTTAATTCCCAAATCTGATTGTTTATAAATCATAGGAACAGTGGTGGTCTTTAAAACATTTTCCTCGTACTTGCCAGTTATTCACATGATATCTATGGTTAGTTCTACTACTTCGATTTTTTTTAATTATTTATATCTTTATCATTTCTTTATTTTTTTCGGGTCACCGAAATAATGAAATTTGATGATTTTGATGGATAGAAAAAAAAATGATAAGTATTATGAAGCATTGTCGTTTATTGTTTACTCGAAGTAAAGAACAGATACTTTAATTCAATAAGCTTAAAGTTTGAAAAAAATTGTATATCTTCCAAATTCTGTTACCACTTGTAAGATTCAGGTGGAAATTGATAAATTAAGTAACCTCAACAAACAATTTGGATTAAGAAATGGCTCCAAGTATTAAAAAAAAGTATGTATATATCTTCAACTCTACCTCATGACAAATTATCAAAAAACTTTGCAAATGAAATAAAATATACAGCGACATTGCACAAAAAGATGTGTTATGTGAGAATGGACGGGTTACGAGATGATGTCATTTATGACGAACAAGGTTTTTGTTTCCTGCTCCATTTAGGAGAGGGAAGACAATGAAAAATAAAGACAAAATACTTGTCTATTTTCCGATCCAGGTGAAACACTTATCGCCGACTACCTGAGCTTCCCATACACCACTAGAACAGACATCATTACTTCAGCGGCCCTCCAGTTTCCCGCCATTACCCTCTGTAACGTGAACATGATGAGGAGATCCAAGCTGATGAACACGAGGTTTCAGGGACTTCTCAAGCTGGACGAATCATCCACTAGTGAGTCTTACAGGGATGGATGGGGTGCACGTCATGAGACCGACACCCACGAGCAGGGGCGGATCCAGGAATTCTGTAAAGGGGGGGGGGGCGTGACTAATATTTCTGGTGGCACTTCCGGGTTTCATTTCATTTTTTTCTTTTTATTTCTTTTGTTCTTGACGAGAAATAAAGGGGGGGGCGTGCGCCGGTTGCGCCCCCCTCTGGATCCGACACTGCACGAGTCATACAGCCCACGAGTCATACAGATCATAAATCATACAACCAATGAATTATATAGCTCACGAGTCATACAGCCCATTAGTTCGACACTAAGCTAACAAGGCCCGCGAGACCGACACATTAATCCCCGTGTTGTATTTGTCGAACTCGTGGGCTGATTACCTAGTGTAGAACTCATGGGCTGTATGACTACGGGGTGGGGGGGGGGGGGGGGGGGGGGGTCGCACGGGGGCACGTGCCCCCCCCCCCCCCCCCCCCCCCCCAAACCGCTGGCAAAAAAAAAAATACGAAAATGGTAATTCAAGGGTTAGTAAACTGCTTTTGACATCGACATCACTGTATGTTACTACTATTAATAAAGATAATTCTACTTTTGCTTCTAAAGTACCTACTACTGATTTCCTTTTTACAACTTTATATCTACACAAGAATGAATAATACTTATACTACGATTATACATCCACTAATATACCAATGGCGCTATCACTACTACCACTTTTTCTATAAAAATCACTACTTATCATGTTTTAATATAATCACAGTCATTTACTATACGACCACTTCTACTACCATCACTACTACAACTAATACTACTACTATTTCTATACGACTACTGATACTTTCTTCGACTGATGATGTACTATATAGATTATTTTTTTAAAGTAAGTGCTGTACTGATTTAAACAAAGAAACGGACAACACTCCCAAATTTGCAGTATGCTAATCATTTTGCTACTGTTTCACTCTCCGAACCTAGCAGGTCTATAAGTTTCTAGTACAAGAATTTTTGAATGCATTTTATGTATACAAAATTTACATGGGAATGTTAGGGGAAATAAGGGATAAGTCTTATCGAGTTCCAGATATTTGTCTATGTTTATAATGTCATGTTATGACACAAGAGGGTTTTAGACCTACATGTACCTGTCTTCTCATGTCTAAAAAGAAAATCATTTGATTTTGTTTTTATATATCTAATGCATATATCTATGAAGCTGTGTGATTTCATAATAGTCATATTTAAGGATTTTGTCCTCGCATTTAAATTGTAATCTGTTTGCTTTGTTACACACAGTCTTTGACTGACGTTAGAAATAACAAGAAATGACATGAATGAATAATGATCGTATGATTGAATGAATGAATGAATGAATGAATGGATGATGGATGAATGAATGAATGGATGAATGATGAATGAATGAATGAATGAATGAATGAATGTTTATTATAGCTATCGTTTTCATTCACGTTTTCAGCATTCCCCTGTTCATCTCTCTCTTCCCATCATTTTAGGTACGAACTATGATTATTCCGATTGGTTCAGCAGCCAGTACAACCAGGAGATAAGAGGAGACGAGTCTCCCACTGTGTCTTCCTCGGGCCCACCAGGTAACCATCAAGGTGGAGGGGATATCAACCTGTAAGACTCATATTCTTCTCCTCATCAAGAACGGATGCTCTAGCTTTTCCGTTTATATACCTACATACTTTCATATACAAATGATGCACAGGATAGAGTGCGTTAGTGGAGGTGTAGCGCACTCGAGGGTATTTACAATTGTGAAACATGCACGAGGCGAAGCCGAGTGCATGTTCCACTACATTGTAAATACCCGAGAGTGAGCTGCATCTCCACTAACGCCACGAAATAATCCTGTGCATCATTTGTTTTATAAAATGGGTCGAAAATTCGAAAACTAACAGCATTTTTCACGTACCTTTGTGGGTCAAGATGTCCGAAGATGTTCGTCCCAAACATTTACGCACGTCGCACTCGGAAATCCCGCACATAATATAAGTATGATGGGGGTTGGGTTCCGGACACTCATCACTACTACAACTAATACTACTACTACTATTTCTATACGACTACTGATACTTTCTTCGACTGATGATGTACTATATAGATTATTTTTTTAAAGTAAGTGCTGTACTGATTTAAACAAAGAAACGGACAACACTCCCAAATTTGCAGTATGCTAATCATTTTGCTTATGTTTCACTCTCCGAACCTAGCAGGTCTATAAGTTTCTAGTACAAGAATTTTTGAATGCATTTTATGTATACAAAATTTACATGGGAATGTTAGGGGAAATAAGGGATAAGTCTTATCGAGTTCCAGATATTTGTCTATGTTTATAATGTCATGTTATGACACAAGAGGGTTTTAGACCTACATGTACCTGTCTTCTCATGTCTAAAAAGAAAATCATTTGATTTTGTTTTTATATATCTAATGCATATATCTATGAAGCTGTGTGATTTCATAATAGTCATATTTAAGGATTTTGTCCTCGCATTTAAATTGTAATCTGTTTGCTTTGTTACACACAGTCTTTGACTGACGTTAGAAATAACAAGAAATGACATGAATGAATAATGATCGTATGATTGAATGAATGAATGAATGAATGAATGGATGGATGGATGAATGAATGAATGAATGAATGAATGAATGTTTATTATAGCTATCGTTTTCATTCACGTTTTCAGCATTCCCCTGTTCATCTCTCTCTTCCCATCATTTTAGGTACGAACTATGATTATTCCGATTGGTTCAGCAGCCAGTACAACCCGGAGATAAGAGGAGACGAGTCTCCCACTGTGTCTTCCTCGGGCCCACCAGGTAACCATCAAGGTGGAGGGGATATCAACCTGTAAGACTCATATTCTTCTCCTCATCAAGAACGGATGCTCTAGCTTTTCCGTTTATATACCTACATACTTTCATATACAAATGATGCACAGGATAGAGTGCGTTAGTGGAGGTGTAGCGCACTCGAGGGTATTTACAATTGTGAAACATGCACGAGGCGAAGCCGAGTGCATGTTCCACTACATTGTAAATACCCGAGAGTGAGCTGCATCTCCACTAACGCCACGAAATAATCCTGTGCATCATTTGTTTTATAAAATGGGTCGAAAATTCGAAAACTAACAGCATTTTTCACGTACCTTTGTGGGTCAAGATGTCCGAAGATGTTCGTCCCAAACATTTACGCACGTCGCACTCGGAAATCCCGCACATAATATAAGTATGATGGGGGTTGGGTTCCGGACACTCATCACTACTACAACTAATACTACTACTACTATTTCTATACGACTACTGATACTTTCTTCGACTGATGATGTACTATATAGATTATTTTTTTAAAGTAAGTGCTGTACTGATTTAAACAAAGAAACGGACAACACTCCCAAATTTGCAGTATGCTAATCATTTTGCTTATGTTTCACTCTCCGAACCTAGCAGGTCTATAAGTTTCTAGTACAAGAATTTTTGAATGCATTTTATGTATACAAAATTTACATGGGAATGTTAGGGGAAATAAGGGATAAGTCTTATCGAGTTCCAGATATTTGTCTATGTTTATAATGTCATGTTATGACACAAGAGGGTTTTAGACCTACATGTACCTGTCTTCTCATGTCTAAAAAGAAAATCATTTGATTTTGTTTTTATATATCTAATGCATATATCTATGAAGCTGTGTGATTTCATAATAGTCATATTTAAGGATTTTGTCCTCGCATTTAAATTGTAATCTGTTTGCTTTGTTACACACAGTCTTTGACTGACGTTAGAAATAACAAGAAATGACATGAATGAATAATGATCGTATGATTGAATGAATGAATGAATGAATGAATGGATGGATGGATGAATGAATGAATGAATGAATGAATGAATGTTTATTATAGCTATCGTTTTCATTCACGTTTTCAGCATTCCCCTGTTCATCTCTCTCTTCCCATCATTTTAGGTACGAACTATGATTATTCCGATTGGTTCAGCAGCCAGTACAACCCGGAGATAAGAGGAGACGAGTCTCCCACTGTGTCTTCCTCGGGCCCACCAGGTAACCATCAAGGTGGAGGGGATATCAACCTGTAAGACTCATATTCTTCTCCTCATCAAGAACGGATGCTCTAGCTTTTCCGTTTATATACCTACATACTTTCATATACAAATGATGCACAGGATAGAGTGCGTTAGTGGAGGTGTAGCGCACTCGAGGGTATTTACAATTGTGAAACATGCACGAGGCGAAGCCGAGTGCATGTTCCACTACATTGTAAATACCCGAGAGTGAGCTACGCCTCCACTAACGCCACGAAATAATCCTGTGCATCATTTGTTTTATAAAATGGGTCGAAAATTCGAAAACTAACAGCATTTTTCACGTACCTTTGTGGGTCAAGATGTCCGAAGATGTTCGTCCCAAACATTTACGCACGTCGCACTCGGAAATCCCGCACATAATATAAGTATGATGGGGGTTGGGTTCCGGACACTCATCACTACTACAACTAATACTACTACTACTATTTCTATACGACTACTGATACTTTCTTCGACTGATGATGTACTATATAGATTATTTTTTTAAAGTAAGTGCTGTACTGATTTAAACAAAGAAACGGACAACACTCCCAAATTTGCAGTATGCTAATCATTTTGCTTATGTTTCACTCTCCGAACCTAGCAGGTCTATAAGTTTCTAGTACAAGAATTTTTGAATGCATTTTATGTATACAAAATTTACATGGGAATGTTAGGGGAAATAAGGGATAAGTCTTATCGAGTTCCAGATATTTGTCTATGTTTATAATGTCATGTTATGACACAAGAGGGTTTTAGACCTACATGTACCTGTCTTCTCATGTCTAAAAAGAAAATCATTTGATTTTGTTTTTATATATCTAATGCATATATCTATGAAGCTGTGTGATTTCATAATAGTCATATTTAAGGATTTTGTCCTCGCATTTAAATTGTAATCTGTTTGCTTTGTTACACACAGTCTTTGACTGACGTTAGAAATAACAAGAAATGACATGAATGAATAATGATCGTATGATTGAATGAATGAATGAATGAATGAATGGATGGATGGATGAATGAATGAATGAATGAATGAATGAATGTTTATTATAGCTATCGTTTTCATTCACGTTTTCAGCATTCCCCTGTTCATCTCTCTCTTCCCATCATTTTAGGTACGAACTATGATTATTCCGATTGGTTCAGCAGCCAGTACAACCCGGAGATAAGAGGAGACGAGTCTCCCACTGTGTCTTCCTCGGGCCCACCAGGTAACCATCAAGGTGGAGGGGATATCAACCTGTAAGACTCATATTCTTCTCCTCATCAAGAACGGATGCTCTAGCTTTTCCGTTTATATACCTACATACTTTCATATACAAATGATGCACAGGATAGAGTGCGTTAGTGGAGGTGTAGCGCACTCGAGGGTATTTACAATTGTGAAACATGCACGAGGCGAAGCCGAGTGCATGTTGCACTACATTGTAAATACCCGAGAGTGAGCTACGCCTCCACTAACGCCACGAAATAATCCTGTGCATCATTTGTTTTATAAAATGGGTCGAAAATTCGAAAACTAACAGCATTTTTCACGTACCTTTGTGGGTCAAGATGTCCGAAGATGTTCGTCCCAAACATTTACGCACGTCGCACTCGGAAATCCCGCACATAATATAAGTATGATGGGGGTTGGGTTCCGGACACTCAAGTTCCCGCATGAAAACTTACTTATTTTACATAGAATATGCACCCTTTACCTTAAAGACTCGATATAGACTCCTCATATAGGCCTACTAGACAACATACTCTGAAAACGGCGTGAGAATTAACCTGCTAAATCGTTGGGTTTGCCCTTCAAAGTGACGCCATGTACGCGTCCGGTCCCACAACGCTTGGTCTACTGTACGTAAGATAAGAGTATACGTACGCCACACATACTGTTACGCACAAGGAAGAAAGGCCGCCCGACCGGCAGCCCGAATTAGAAGTTCTTTACAGGATTGACAGCGCGTATGCATGCAATTCGAAGGAGCCGCCGCGCGCACAGACGATCGGCAATAGGATTTAACACGCAGTGCAATGGGACTAAAATAACCAAAGCACACGTGACTCATTTCAGCGCTTCCTATTGGATACATTCTTGAACCCATTTTATAATACACAATAACTCACTCATATCAATATCAATGTTTTATAACCATGCATAACACTGGATCCAGCTGTATTGAGACAGTGGTAGAAAACTATTGTGTACTAAGCAATGTCAGCAGTAAAGCATTCGATTGAATGGGATTAGAGATAGTTGAAAACGTTAAGGAGACACAACAATTAAAGTTGTCTCCTACAGTTCGAGTGCCTCCTTATGTAGTAATATGACCATGTTAAAGTCTCTTTAAAGCTGTATCCATGCTGGGAGAGTGGGCTTCTTTGGTACATATTATCAGTAAACATGACTCTATTCTGTTTTGATGTACTATCGTATTTAAGTGTTACCGCTGTGTAGATGAAACCCCAACTCCATTCCCTCTACTGCCCTCCTCGGCTGATCTAATCCCAGAGCTGTTTTCTGATCTCGACTTGCGCATGTAAAGCATGGGGATGAGGCTATCCATAGAACATCTGAAAATCCGTCGCGATGCCTACCGATGACACCTGTAAGATAATTATTATAAATAAATTCTGTGTCGACTGCTTATGGCGCCCGAAACGTTACCAGAGGATGGCATGCTAAACAGGTAATAGACGCAAAGGAATCTGTAATACAAGACCAATAAGGATTTAGTTACAAACAAGTAACCATAACTTAGCTGGTTAACCCTTTCTGCGCTAGTGAGTCAAATAAACCAGTTCGGAGATCCACTTTGGGCATGAGTAGTAAAAAAGGTCATTTGTACCAAGAGTCACGTTGATTTTTAAATTCACTGAGAGAATCATCTGTGATGTGATGATTGTTCATGTAATCCATATAAATGCTACTTGCCAGCACATCCACCTGACAGCAAAAGTGGTATTTTGCAATATCAATAGAAAGAGATTGTTAATACATTTAGTGCAAAATAATGAAACGGATGCTTTCCTAATGTTAATTGACGGATCATTCTGGACATCTGGTCTACGCAAGTCCATTCTTTGTTTGAACAGGATTGATGAATCCCATACATAATAAAAATAATAATAATGATAATGATGATAGTTGATATTTTTAGAGCGCCATTTCCGCTGGACACAAATCGCTAAAACATTCTTTAAAGCACAACTTATGCATTATGTCTTTCTAAAAAACGAGTGAAGTGCCCATAACCGACTGAGGAAAAAAAAAGAAGAAAGGTCATTCGTACCAATGTGCCCATGAGCTAATTCCGAGCTGGCTTATCTGACTCAAATATGCAAGAATTTCATACACATCCTAAGGTCAGGCATGCTGTGGGGTATATTAACAGGGGAATGTTCTATCTGTATTACACGCCTCATGATAACGTTACAGTTTATCCCCATAAAACGTTATGAAACACAAAGTCCTCTTCGAATGAATCCACTCTTCTCATACCGGTTTAGACGGGATTTGTTTGTTTGTTTGTTTGTTTGTTTGTTTGTTTGTTTGTTTGTTTGATTGTGTCATGAAGCCCAAAGCCACCAAACACAACTTGTCTTGCATTCCCTCGTATTTCGTCCTGTTTTGTATTTCCACGTGAACAGCGACATCAGCCCAGACTTCCTCAGCCACTCAAGGTGAATCGTCTCCGTCACCACCACCCGAGTCGCAGGATGATTCGTCCTCCTCAAGCGTGTCAAGCAGCCAGTATGAAACCTTCTCCTTTTTTCAGAGTTGGTGGGACAGCTCGCAATTTGACTTCTACAACTACGACTGGCAGGGTGTACAGGGTGAGGTCATTTAAATTCTTACATATCATGATACTTGGATTGATCGTTTCGTTGCAATGTGTTTGTCTATTTTTTTTTTTTAATTGGCCAGTCTTTGTTTCTTTCTTTCTCGACCAGCAAAGAGTGGATATATATATTATATCCGTTACCAGTGAATTAATCGCTCACGCTTATCAAACTCAAAATAGCTAGAAAACGAAAGAAAACCCAAATGAGCAAACGTCTTTACCTGTAATGAAGAGTAAGACATAAATGTAATATATGTCCATATTCAACTATAAACTTTCTCTTTCTAAAGTACATTAAGCGAGATAAGATAGTTTTGATCAATTTTCTTTCTAAAATTGCAGTGCGCAGACGAGCTTCCCATTAAAAAGACGCTCCATTGCCGAGTTTGAAAAAGTAGTGTACTCTTCACTGCGAACTACTGTCAAATGACTGTATATGCAAACTGCCCGTGTGGGTTTAGTGATGTATCTTTCTCTACCATGCTGAATAAAGCGCCAGTACGTGTTTCAATTTACCAGTCTTCTTTTCGCTGCACCTCTAGAATCTGTATATGATATGATTTTATCCAAAGGAAGCAGCGACTGGGAGGCGATTGTCGAGCAGTCACGTGACCCCGATTTCTATGACGTGCGAAGTTTGTTGAACCCATCACTGGAGGAGCTGCGGGAATACGGCCATCAGCCCGAGGACCTCATCCTACAGTGCTCCTTCGATAGACGTAACTGCAGCTACAAGTAGGGACTGTAATGGCTCGGTTGCTCTTTGTACTCGTTTGTCTACTGGTAGAAAATAGTTACTAGCGAATTGATTGAGGTGTGACCATTCAAGGAAATTGTTTGTTCCTTTGTTTATTTTTTCCTTTTTCTCTTTTGATTCTTCGTCTTCACTGACTTTCTACAACTTCTTTTGGCTTCCTTCTTCTTTTTTCTTCTTTCTATTCGGTACGCCCTTCCTTTCTTATTGCCACTCTATAATGCCTGATTCTATCTGGGAAAGTCTCATAAAACCAAAATGAATCGGAAAGAAGAAAAACAGAGAGGCGTTCGGTTCACTATTAATGATATCAACATGGGGGATTGTAATGAGGTTGCTTGTACGTGTACTCAACATGTACTTTGAATTCAAGATTTCGATAAGATGGAAGATAATTACAACTGTGTGTGTTAAAAAAAAAAAGAAGAGAGGGAGAACAAAAAATTGGGGCCTTATACAGCAAATGATTTGCCCCAGACAATACTAACGTAAAACAAAAATAATAAATCTTAGAGATATTGAACAAGAATATTAATATACCATGATGTCTCCACGAGGGAGCTGCTCATAACTTCTCCACGTGGGAGCTCATAATGGACGTCTCCGCAAAGGAGCTCATAAAGTCTCCACGAGGGAGCTCATATAGATTACAACTTTACGACTGAAATCATCATTTTATGGGGCTGTAGATGACAAGACACATTCATGTTGAGTAGTTGGTAGGTTGTGTTTTCTACCGCATGCTGCCATCGTGACCAAAGGGACAAACATGAGACTCCAAACATTCGCAACACATGATAAGGCAAAATATTCTTTATCCCTTTTTAAGTTTTCTTTTGAATGAGTATTTCTACCCTGGCTTGTAAAAAAAAGGTAATGGAACCGTAAACTAAGAATATGACGCTTGCAATGATATCTGTATCAGCATTAATCGCCTTTTGGTTTGTAATCGTTCATCCATAAACCCCAGAAATTTTACCATGTGGCAGCACGGAGACTATGGCAACTGTTTTACATTTAATGGCGCGAACCCCGCAGACAAAGCCAAGGTAGCGAGATATACGGGCAGAACTGGCGCGCAGTATGGTGAGTTAACTGTATTTTTTTTTTACAGAGAAAACACTATAAAGAGTACTATTAACATTGCATTTATTCAACACAAAGAAAGCAAAATGAACAAGGGTGAATGTGACATAAACAATAATATGATCTGTAAAAAAATTACTATGTGCATGCTTCGAGTTCGGCTCTGACTCCCGATTTCTGTTTGTTTGTTTGTTTGTTTGTTTTTTGTTTATTTGCTTGCTTGTTCGCTTTCTCATCTTTAAAAGGACTCCATCTCACATTGTTCGTGGAGCAGCCTGAGTATGTTGGCTTGCTGTCCACGGATTCTGGCGTGAAAGTCTCCATTCACCCGCCCACAGTGCAGCCGTTTCCAGAAGACGACGGTATAACAGTGTCTACGGGACAAAAGACTTCCATCAGTCTGAGAGAGGTACGTTTCTTACTTGTCGAAGTTCACATCAAATCATATTAGAATAAGATATTCTACGGTTTGAAAAAAAAACCCGATTTGTTTGGTTGTTTTAGCTGGGATTAGGATTATTGAACGGCTATCAAGTTGATGACGTCATAGCCTCACTGGATTTGCTTTATGTGATTTTTAACGAGGTGGACTGAAGTCTAGACTAAATTTCGAGGCTCTCATTAGTTCTCTAGCTAAACATCACGATATAGACATTTAACATATATTCCATTGCTACAGTTTCTCAGATGATCAATTTTACTAGTTATCAAAGGCTAAGTAGACGAGATGACTATGTAACTGTGTACACTATATCATATAAACAAATACACACACATTATATGTGTATATGATAATTGTATATATATAATAATAAATATTATGATAGATGTCATGATAATGATCAAATGCTTATATCTTTAACAAACGCAAAGTAATGTAACAAGAATTCGCTTTGAGTAGAATGGTCTTGGGATTCCTTGATAATTATGCAGTTTATGATACAAATTTACTGAATATAAGAAAAAAACCAATGAGGTCTGTAAGCTGAAATGTTTAAACAAGGCATGCAGTTTCGTTTTATTCCGTTTTGCTTGTCTTTCTCTTATATTGTATTGTATCTATGCATACTGTATAATATTCATAGTATATTATCATATTGTATATGACATTTTCCAGGTCAACGTCACGAGACTCGGGGGTCGATATGGCTTCCCGTGCACCAGAGACGGGTCGAACACTAACTTCACGGAGATGGCCGAGTTTTCTTACAGCGACAGAGCGTGTTATAAAATGTGTCTTCAGAGGGCTCTCTTGGATCGCTGTAAGTGCATCACAGACATCAGACTCATCAACACGACCCAGTGTACCTCCCTCAACTCGACACAAGGTATACGGCTTTATCATGATTTGGTCTATCAGTCCCCCGTCAGTGGATCATAACTCAAGCCACATTTTATATAATAATAATAATAATAATAATAGTAATAATAATAATAATAATAATAATAATAATAATAATGATAATAATAATAATAATGATAATAATAATGATAATAATAATAATAATAATAGTGGTGGTAGTGGTGGTGGTGATAGTAGTAGTAGTAGTAGTACGTAGTAGTAGTAGTAATCATCATCATCATCATCACCATCATTATCTGATTTATCATAATAATATCAATAATAAAAGTATGTATTTTCCAGCTCAATTTTTTATTCTTGCCACACAGTAAGCGGGAAAAGGATTCAAATTCACGATAGTTCTGATAGGCTTGGTAAATCATCATTTGAATTCCTTGTCGTCTATTCAAATTTGTTATTCGTTCAACAGCTTTTTCAAAGTGGTCAAGCACATTTGTACATTTTTTTTTTCTCATTCGAACTTCTTGTCTTTCCCAAAACATCTTTCAATGACTCGACCGAGGTTAAACACAAAATATTTCTCTCCACTTTCACTTCAAACACAATATGCCACAAAATTAACGCATTGAAGTTTGGCACATTAATGAGTAATCGTCCTGAAATAATTATAATAAAAATTAACGAGTAAAGGTTTCTAGTTTCGAAGCCAGCAAATACATCCTAATAATCCCAAAAAGATAGTGACGTTCAACATTAAATTCCGGAAACGAAACACATTATAGTGTCTGTGCAACCAACTGAATGTTATTACTTCCTGTAAGAGAAGTCCTTAAAGGGATGGTACAGTATTGGTGGAGATGAGAATTGGGCTTTTAACTTTTTGCGAGATACCAAGAAAACACTTATGATATAGTACAGAGCATACCATTATAAGAGGAATTCAAAGTTTATTTGATGAAATTTGGGTTTGGAATCACTGAAACATCCAAAAACAAAGTAAAACAAAGCGATTTTATTATTATTTATTTATTCACGTTTTCTTTAAAAATACAGGGTAAGTCTCATTCAAGCCAGAGGCCTGCTTTTCAAGAGAGCCCTGTAATTGTACAGATTCATTTTGCATATTATGATAAAAATTATACAGGGAAATAGAAGATAATACAACAAATGACAATTCAAAATACAAAGGATTAAGGAAATAGACATAGTCAAAACCTTACATATACACACAAGCGCATATACTCATGCGCGCATGCACATCATGCACACACGCAGACACACAGACACGCAGACGCACACACACACACACACACACACATGCATACGGACACAGACACATCTGTCTTTAGTAGATCCATAATAACAAATAATGCGTTTCATTAACATGTTACAATGTACACTACTGCCAAATAAACTTACTAAAACATTAATCTAATCTGCCTTTTGAATGTTGACAGTGATGGACACGTTTGTACAGTACTTGGTAGATTGTTGTATAAAGAGCATGCTATGTACGAAAAGGAGCGTTTCTTATAGTCAGTACGCGGGTGCGGAATGAATAGTGGATTATTGAGGGCGTGTCTGGTATAATACAACACAGGGCGTCTTTCGACTAAAGGGTTTAAGTACGGAGGGGCTAAATCGTTCAAGATTTTAAAAACTGTAACACAATACTGGTATTTCAATCTCCCATTTACAGACTGCCATTTCAATGAGTTTAGTAAAACAGCTTTTGGAGTAGTATAATCAGTCTTCAGAATTAGTCTTGCGTATTTGTTTTGAAGCCTTTGTAACTTTAATATACAATTACTGTATTACCTTTCGTGCAATTCCCCCATACCACTGCACAGTAATCTATGTGAGATAAGATCAGGGAATAATATAACTGTATCAACATATATTTGGGTAAGAATTTTCGGATCCTCCTTATACATGATATAGCTCGAGAGATTTTGCTTATGATTTGGGAAATATGTGGTGACCAGTTAAGGTTTTCGTCAAAATATACACCTAAGTATTTTAGACCAGACACGCGCTCTGACCTTGGTAACAAATACTAAGTTGACATTTATTAATGCGTTTCTTTGATCCAAACAGCATCAATTTAGTCTTATTAACATTAACTTGTATTTTGTTTATATTAAACCAATTACACATCAAATCAAAATTATTCTGTAATGTAATTTGAACAGCATTTGCATTTTTCCCTTTCACAAAAATGGCCGTATCATCTGCGTATAAAGATACTTTTGATTGATTATAATCAATGTTGCACAAGTCATTTATATTCAAACAAAACAGAAGCGGTCCAAGTATTGACCCTTGTGGTACGCCTGATTTAACTTTGAGAAAACTGCTCAGTGCTCCATCATAAAATACACATTGAGTTCTGTCGGTCAGGTATGATGTAAACCATTCTAGCTCCATATCCTGAATACCATAGAAAGACAATTTCTGTAATAAAAAAGAATGAGATATAATATCGAAGGCTTTTTTCAGATCTAAAAAAAATTGCCCCTGTGACGTAGCCAGCATCCATATTGTCTAAGATAAAGTCACTAATGTCTGTCAGACATGTTGAGGTTGAATGCTTGGCCGAAAACCGGACTGCCGTTCAGATAATAAAGAATTGTCGATTAAATATTTGTAAATTTGTTCATGAATAGCTTTCTCTAATATTTTCGATATTAATGGTAACAGCGAGATTGGTCGAAAATTTGAAAGTTCTGATGATTGTCCGGTTTTTGGAATTGGTATTATTTTAGCAACTTTAAAGTCACTGGGAAATTTTCCTGATGAAAGCGATCGATTAAAAAGGACGGTTAGTGGGCCAGCAATGTAAGGTGCGGCAATCTTGAGTAGTTTAGGATGCAAATCATTTAGGCCACCAGCCTTTGAACAATCAATACATATCAATTCCTTTTCAACAAACTGTACACTGATATCAGTAAATTTAAACATACTTACAGTTGGTTGCAATGTATGCATATCATTAATACCAAAATTATCGTTATTACACATATTCATACCAACATTATTAAACATTTTATTTAATTCATCAGCTATTCTATCTTTATCATGACAATGTTTTCCATCAATAATGACTTTCTGATCAGAAGCTGATGAGGTTTTATTTGGTAATAATTTTTTCATCAATTTCCATGTTCTACCCATATCATTTGTCTGTTCAAATTGTTCTTTATAATATTTCCTACGAAGTTTTTTATTTAACTTATTTGCTTTATTCCTAAAGTATATAAATCCCTCCCAATATAAAACATTTCTCGTTTGAAAAAATTTCTTTTTATTATAATTTCTTTCTCTTGCTAAATGTAAATAATCATCGTTAATCCACGGAGATCCATTCTGTTTCTTTCGTACCGTAGTGAAGGGAGCATGTTTGTTACTTAGTGTAACAAAGTTCGATTTGAACTTGCCCCACATTTCGTCAACGTCCTGCGACTCTGAAAAAAAGCAATCCCAATTGATTGCTGCCAAATCTTGTAAGAAGAGACTCTTGTCAAAACGTCTGAAAGAGCGAAAGGTAGAGATTTGGGGCGTGTACTTGGGAATGGACGCTTTCATAGTTACATACACAAGAGAGTGATCACTAAATCCCACTGACTGAACTCCAGAATTCAAAGAACCCATTGAATCCGTGGCTAGGATAAGATCTATTAAGGATGAACTGGTTGGAGTTACGCGGGTGGGAACATCAATTAGCTGGGAGAATTGTAAAGAGTTACAAAGTTCGTTGACTTTCTTTGAAAGAGGATTTTTTGTTAGCATGTTACAATTAAAGTCACCAACAAGAAAGATCTTAGAATAATGCAAGGAAGCACAGTCTACTTGGGCTTCCAGTAACTCAAAAAAGGTATTAGTGCAGCTAGGTTTCCTGTACACAATTCCAAGTAAAACTGATGGCGAGTTTGAAAACTGAATCTCAACCCACATTAATTCAATATCGTTGGTTTTTATGTTATATTTTCTCACATATGATACGTTATCTTTAATATAACATGCTACACCACCTCCGTGTTGGTCTCTATCTTTTCTTTCACATTTATAGCCTTCAATGGATAACATATTTGAACCAATCTCATCATTAAGCCATGTTTCTGAAAGTGAAAGAATATCATACTGGTTGTTCCTTAAGAACATAGATAATTCGTGAGTGATTGTTTCGAAGACTTCTTATGTTTAAATGTGCTATTTTCATTCCTTTACAAGATGGAAACTTTGAATTTTGTAAAATGACATCAGGTTTTTTCACAGATTCAAGTTTGGCATTAACTTGATCAGACGTATCGTAGAATGGTAACACTTTTAGAATACATTTGGGACACTTCCAATGTAGAAATTTTTCGGATGAGTTGTACTGATCAGATGTCACACTCGCACAAGAAATGTGAACCCATTCATTACACTCTGTACACAACAATGCTTTTTGGTTTGATTTGACAGGCAGCAGACAACATACGCATGGATACTTAAATACCATTACAAATTAACAACGACATATATCACAGGCAAAAGTCGTGGTAACTACATGAAATAGGCAAATGATAAAAACAAAATCAAGATAGAAAGGTGATATGGTTAAGTCATATCTCAAGTTCTTACAACCGGGAGTTGAGTCTCTCGAGATCGCGGTCTTTGGTGATGGTGAATCGTTCGCCTCTGGGTGATTTCACGATGATTTTACCGTCTTGCGTCCATAGTTTACAATCTTTCTTTGTCTGGTCTCGCTTGATTTTCCAGAAGAGTTTTGATCGTCGTTTCGTCAAGTTCTCGTTGATGAAGACGGTTTTGTGCTTCGAAGATTGCTTCCTGAGGTTGAATCGCGCTTGGTAGACCTTTTCTCTCACGCGATAATTTGCGAATTTGATGATGACGTTCCTTGGCTGCGATTTCCTTCCCTTGTTCGAGGTCGAGGTGTTCGAGGTCGAGGTGGCGGCAGACGACGGCTGTTCGAGGAGGGGTCCTAATCGATGAGAACGGTCGATGTCATCGTCACGTAGTTCGATTCCGAGATCCTCCTGGCATATCGTTTTGATGATGGTATCGGTGTTTTCGTCCGCCTTCTCCTGTATTCCAGCAAAGATGAGGCAGTTTCTCCTGGAATATTGTTCTGCCTCATCCATGGCGGTTTCCAGATCACGCACGGCCGCTTCCAGGGACGCCATTTTTTCATCGCGGCTTTCAATGTTGAATTGCAGAGATCGCTGAACTTCCTCACATATGGTAGCCTGGACCTCATTTAGCAGCTTGTGTTTCAGAGCGTTGACGAGCTTGGTGATAAAATCCGAGTCAGATAGCAGGTTTTCCACTGCAGCCTGAATAGTTTCAGTCAGCTCGACATCATCAGCTCCGTTTACAGCAGGATCATCATGCTGTTTCTTCGCTGCAGTACACGGGCTATCGCCGGCTTTGTTCGTAGTAGTGGCCCGTTTGGGTCGGTCGTTTGCAGGCATTTTGTGACATAGATTGCTGGTCTATTGTAAAGTATATGTTCGGCGGAGCGGTACTTCACACACGTCTATACATTACGGCGTTCAGTAGTTAGATGTTAGATCGTAATAAAGTGTGGGTTCCACACTTTATCGGAATTGCTCTTTTTTTTTTTTTGGATATCTCAGCCATTTCAAAACCAATTTTCATCAAATAAACGTTGAATTCCGCATAGAATTACATGCTCTTTCATATTTTATACAAGGTTTCTCATTATCTCACCAAAAAATGTTACACTGCAAAAAATCCGGTGTTAAATAGTGAACACCGAGCTGGTGTTAAATTTTCGGTGCTCATTTATGGTGTTAAATTAACACCTCCGGGTGTCATTTCCAAATTTAAACTGTTTTTGAAGAGTTTCTTAATAACTGAACTTCTTGTTGATTTTTTATTTAAACAAGACGATCAAGAATTTTACATTAAAATACTAGATTTTTGAAAAAATGTGAAAATGAATTTACACCAAAGTAACACCAGCTGGTGTGGTCTCTTATTGAAGCTGGACGGGTGTTAAACCATTGATATTAACACCAACAAATATCAAATCAACACCATGTGGTGTCATTTTTGAATTAACACCAGTACAGTGTCAAAATAACACCAGGTACAGTGTCAAATTAACACCACGAAGTGTCAGGTGAACACTTTTCAACACCATCACAGTGCATTTTCAACACCTGTGGGTGTGGTCCTTTATTGAAGTTTGATCGGTGTTAGATTTAACACTCGTGGTGTTAAATCTAACACCGATGTTTTTACAGTATAGAAACCCGAAATTAGGTCTCAACCAAAACTATATGATCCCTTTAAAAGAACCTACAAGCATTTATAGAATTGGTGTCTCAAGAAAAAGCAAGAATGGAGATAGAATGAGGAAAATATTAAAGTAAACATTCGAACGCCTATAACGTAGCAGTTAGGGTGCACATAATTCACGCATATATAATACAGTAATAATGATAATACTGTAGGTGCCTTACATATTCCAAATGCATGATTTCTTGTTGCAGAACGGTGCCTGCAGCTGGTCTTGTATCTCTACGAAACAAACACCCTGGGATGCGCCTGCCCGATCTCTTGCAGGTATGATGATGCATGGAGCTTAGAAATAAAATAGCTGTCGACTTAGAAGGGAGTGTATGAGAAGTTTTGTCAGAATAAATTGTTCCATTGTTGAGCGTTGCCGTTCTAGACAGACTTTGGCATAACGCAAGAAGGAGATTGTCACAGAAGAATACAGTTTATAGTTAATTATCGGAATTATAACACATGTTACACTTATCGCGAATCACTGCGTTGCTCTCGGCATGTTTCAAGTATTCTGAAATATACAATCTCATATAAAAAAATCCTGTAAATCCGTAACATCGTCATTATCATTAATATCATTTTAATTATTACCATTATTATCAACATCAGAGGTGTATGAAATAGTAATACTACAACGTAGTAGTAGTAGTATATAGCAATATAGTAGTAGCAGTAGTGTAGTGTAAGACTTCGTGTTCATCGCTGATAGTCGTATATAACAATGATATTGCAATAAAGTTATATTCCTGAAACGTCTCTCATAACGTCTTGGGACTCGAGCCATTTTCAGACATGTATAACGTGGCAACCATTATGGGAACGATAATGATCATACGAAATTAATTTTGATACTTCTGTTGGTAGAATTAATAGAGGGACTACATGACATGTGCAGTGAAGGAAACATCATTATAATTACTATAGTTATTATATTCCACATACTAAGAATCTTGCTATAGGATTGGTTATGAGCTTATCACGTGATAAAGCGTAGTTTTGCCCATCACATCACATGAGAAGAAATGTTCGTTACACTCTATGTTGATAGTAAGCAAATAATTTACGTTGGTGAAGGTGATGGGACAAACTATATAGCGTACATATTCAGATCGCCGAGGAAGTGATAGTGATTGTCTCATTGCCTGAAACTAAAAGTTGATTATTTGCTTTATATTCCACATCTAGGGTCCTAGATATTCCCATTTTATTCCACATCTGAAACCGTTTTAGCTGTCTTTAGGTATCCTCAGGGCTTAGGCTACGTATGAAGTTTACTTTAGACGTATGCGCGTAGATGACAAAACAAAGAATTTGCTCCGCGCCCCGCGCGTGGCACGAAATAAAAGAGCGTTGCACTGTGGTCTATCATTTGTCCCATGTCAAAATGATAGACCACAGTGCATCGCACTTTTATTTCGCGCGTACTCAAAATTGTAAGTTATTTCACGCGTTAAGACTGTGTGGGGTAAGAGATCAGCGAAACAAAATGACTATCATCATAGAGTGTAACGAACTTTTCTTCCCAGGTGATGTGATGGACAAAACTACGCTTTATCACGTGATCTGCTCTTGACCAATCCTATAGCAAGAATCTTAGTATGTGGAATAAATCCCTTTAGTTTCGCTGATCTCTTCAGTCCATACAGTCTTTTATACGCGAGATGAGTACGTGCGAAATAAAAGTGCGTTGCACTGTGGACTATCATTTAACTAGGTCACTTGATATATAGTACACGGTGATTTCAAGTTCGGTGCTAGTGCTGGTCTCTAGTGCTAGCTCCCAAATAACTGCGTTAAATCGAGCTCCAACACCGGCGGTCATATTAACGAAGCGATACCGATCAAAATTATCGATCCCAACACCGAGGTGCTAGCATAGCACCACCGTGCAACCCGCGAGAATTGTGCGACGAAAAAAAATTATCGCGCGTGATAAAAGTCAAAATATTAAAAGATGCCGCCATGACTGCTTAGTTTTGGACACAAAATGAGGAAGAGTGATTAAAATACCACAAATTTAATTGCTTCTTGAAATCACAATTACCTTAATTTTGTTCCTAAGCTCAGATTTACATAGCCATGTCGAGAGTGTTCCTGTACGTTACGTGATGGGCGACCACTGCATTAGCATAGACTTTGCACGTAAAACGTGCATCTTATTATGGAAGGGAATGCGGGTCTCGAACGGCAACGCTAACACCAGCACCGAACTTGAAATGACGAAATGATAATCCCTGGGGACTAGTGTTAGTCAATTGGGAAAAAGAACGTAAATCGCTAACACAAACGGCGGAGCTCGACTCAGCAGACGACATTCAACACCGAGCCCAGCACCAGCAACCGGAAATACGTCATAATTTTGAGGTCACCTCCCAACACCGACGTGATTTCAAGTTCGGTTTTATCGCCGGTGCTAGTGCTGAGATAGCACTAGCACTAGCACTAGCACCGAACTTGAAATCACCCAGTGCAACACACTTTTATTTTGGTGCCGCGTGGTGCGCGGACCAAATTCATTGTTTTGTTATCTACGCGCATACGTCTAAAGTAAACTACGTAGCCTAGCGCCTAAGCCCTAAGGAGAGACCTAAAGACAGCTAAAACGGGTTGAGGTGTGGAATAAAATTGGAATATCTTGGATACTAGATGTGGAATATAAAGCAAATACAAACTGTAATCAACTTTTGGTTTCAGGCAATGAGACAAGCTAACACTTTCCTCGGCAGTCTGAATGTGCACGCTATCTTTCCTCAGCTGCGCTTCGGAAAGATAGCTACATCCAGATCGCCTCGGAAGTGATAGTTTGTCCCATCATCTACGTTGATTATTTGCTTACTGGCATAGTCCCACATCTTCGATTCCGCGCTGGAAAAAAAAAAAGATTCGCAGTCATCGTTAAAGAGACTAAGTCACTAATGTTGGCCGTTGGCAATGCCAGTTACCAATGGCATGATGATTAGTGATGATGGTAGAGACTGTCGGTTAATCGGGAATTGCACTTAATCGGGTAAGAATAAAAAGACTACATTGAGAGCAGGTTTTGCGTTAGAAGAACAGAGTTAACCATGGTAATAGTGATCATTGTTACCTCATCTACGCGCACCGTTGACAAAACCTGTACTTACTGCCTAATATTTCTCTTGAACCTGTGTATTTCAATAGTGAGATTATGTATCGCCCGAATGCATTTGCAGCACTCTGGCCGGCGGAAAGGTATGAGGTGAGTATACAAGCCTGTAATAATTATCATAGGGGATTATTATTGTTCATCACCCACAAGACCCCGACAGTTCTTTTAAGAAGTGGTCACGCTGTCAATGTAATGATGAAGTCGTTTTGATATCCATTATTTTGTTCTTCTGCATGGATACTAGATAACACTGTGTAATTTTGATTCGATTACGTCTGATAAGATAAGGCCTGGGAAAATATTACCAGAAATTACGCTAGATAATAATCCTTTTTCTGTGCGCTGAATAAATCGTTTCAGATTATTATTTTAGCATTTCTATTCAGAAAATTGTATTTCATCGATCATCTAATAATAAGTTTTTCGATTCATGAATGTTTGATGATGATAGTATTTAAAAAAACACACATAAAATGAAATCAAATCAAGTCTAGACAAATCAATTCATTTACATTTTCTATACAGTTTTGATTTTTTTTTTTGAAAGACAAACTACACGTGTATGTTGATAGTGTGGAATAATGAAAGGTAATATTTTTCTTCGTTTTCCTCCTCCACTTTCACACACACAAACTATCATCCTCGTACACTCACACACACTCACACACACACACACACACACACACACACACACGCACACACACACACACACGCGCGCTCTCCAGGAACATCTAGCGGACCAGCTGACAGAAATTAACAAGAAAGCTGCCAGAACTCTGAACAACATAGAACTGTCCAGGTAATGTTCCAGTTGATACAGAAAAAGCATATTTAGCATCACATTCAAGAAATTTGTTTCTGCAATCTGACACTTGTTTGTTTCACACCTTGAATGCTTTCTGGTTTTAATAGGCAACACCTTTGTATAACATTTCATTGAAATATCTTATTACTGTAACAAGACAATCCAACAAAATCATTGTATTCAATGGTCATCACCAGTAATTGTGGAAGAATTTTTTTTTTCGTGGCATGGAGATTGCTGTAAATGGACGTCTAGACATACCCTCTTCCCCCACAAGTTAAAAAAAAGGAAAAGGGTAGGCCTAAATGTGTATGCAGCACGCGTACGAGGTGACTTTCACAAATCATGATTTCCGTGATTTTTAAATCATTTTCTTTCTTTATTCATTCATTGATTTTACTGATTAAATGAAATAGAAAATGAATACTACATTGAAATGCAAGGAGGATCAAAATAAAAACTACACGCTTCAATACCGACCTTTTGGCAAAGTGGCCCACATTTCTATATTTTTACGTTGGCCGCTCTTTTCAAATAACAAAATACTTAGTTTCAACAATAATTAGTTTCATGTGTATGTAAACATATAAGTATTGTTGTAATACATTGTACATTTTTCCTAGAACTTGTACCAACAAAAATGTGCTTCGGGAATAAAATCTCATTTCAATTCAATTGAATTGAATTGAAAGAAGACAAAAATTATAACTATAATAGACACAAGCTTACCATTACAATGCTACTATAATATTATCAAGTGAACAAATGGCAATGAGAACACGACGTGTTCTATATATCTAGGAAAATCAACAAGGCAACATAAATGAACAAAAATAAGAAAGGTAGAAAAACATTTCAAATAGCAAGTCTAGAGGCAAAAAATAGCATTTTGTTCGCACCTTGAATGAAAGAATGGTGTTGCGATTGTCTGCTAAAGGAAACAGACAAACAAGTGGATGTGTATGTGTGTATCTTTTAAATACATTTTGATCAATTAGATATTCTTTTTGTTACAGGAAGAACCTTGTCAACCTTATTATATACTTCGAGGAGCTCAACTACGAACTTAACTTACAAGTCGCTACTAATTCGGTGAGTGTTTCATAGAGACCGTACTCTCTTCTCGTAACGAAAGTTTACCCCGTATTCCAGTTTGATTTTAGTAAAACAGAGAAGTGGGATTATACAGAACAGACAAGACAGAAGTCAAGAAATCTTCTAACTGAGTCCTCTGCCACATATAATACACAAATATGCAAAATAAAATGATGATGTCATGGCCTCATGTGCCAACTACTTTCATAGGTTATTCATTTAATATTCTTTATGTTATAAACTCTATAGAAGTATATCCGTCGCATATTGGATCTTCAGTTGTTAAGGTTACGGAATAATTTATGGCTAACAGGAGGATCGTAAATTTTCCGATCTCTTAAGAAGAAAAGCATGAGCTTAGGATTTTTATTACATTGTAATAACAAATTGTTTATTCTGTGAGATATGGAGGGTAATTTCTTCATCTCCTTTTCTATTTTTGCCTTTATGGTGAAGACCAACTGTAGAGTAGCTTGAAAGCACTGAATTGAATTGAATTGAATTGAATTGAATTGAATTGAATTGAATTGAATTGAATTGAATTGATTTGAACTAAATTGAATGGAATTGAATTTAAATGAATTGGATTGGATTGAATTGAATCGAATTGAATTTAATTCCACATCATGGGGTGGAACACCATGATCAGCAGAGCTGGTTTCCATAGGGTAGGAACAGATTCTTATCTATTACTCTTAGATATTAACATGTTAATGTTTATTCTCTTGTTTTGAACATCATTATCAGTAAGTACGTTCACAGTCCTAGAATTCATTCGATATCTGCAGACGTGATGGTGTGCGAAGAAGTATAAGTTCACATTTTTTTTTCTTTTACACAATTATCAGTGCGATACCGAAACAAGATCTTCACTTAATCCTTTGGCAATGTCCTCGGGTTTCTTTGCAAAGCAAAATAAAGATAACGTGTCATCTACGAATAGTGACAGTTCACTATGCTTGACAAAAGAAGGCAATTTATTCACATAGTTGTTATAAGGGAAAAGAGGACAGGTTCAATCAGGGATCCCTGTGGTACCGCATACAGTTTATACTTATATAGCTCATCTGAAACGAAACCACTTAGATTGTGTCCGGTTCGACGAACGATAGTTTTAAACCATCTTATCATAGCATTTTAAGCAAAGACACATATACATTGCGTTTGTGAGTTAATGTACAATGGCAAAAAAAAAAAAAAAACCTTTAAACAACTGATTATTACCCAACAATGTCTACAGGCACAATAGTATCAAACCATTTCTTTTTTCTTTTACATTTAGCAATGCATATTTGGGTAGAGTGCTTTGGACAAAAGCCAAACTATTTATTTGTAAAAATGTGGGTATCAATCAAAGAAGTCTGAAGTAGGTCGTAAGCAACTTTCTCTATGATCTTGGCACGAAACGGGGTAACAGAAGTAGGTCTAATTACCGATATCATCTCTGCAGGTTCACTTGTAAATTTGAGTATCACGAGCATAATATCCTTCCATTCATCTGGTATTGTGGCCTTTTGTATTGATTAATTCATCAGAAATGTTAGCGAGGGAGCTATCAAAGATGAGATGCATCTCGTAAGTTTGGCCGGTATTTTGTTGTTGTTGTTTTGCCTATTCTATTTTTACATTTATACCGTGAGAATCATCTTATACCTCCTTTCTATATAAGGGTTCGTTCAATCCTTGATACTACTGCACGTATTACTCTTTTTGTCTGTTAATTTCTGTGCTTCGTTGACACAGTCTTTACCGCATAATTTCTTCTGGAAATGTTACACAGACTACGACTAGCTCTCTGAGGTTAAACACTTTGTATTTTACCTGTTGGATTATCATCAATCTCATTATCACTTTTTAACGCCTACCCCTTCCCAGATTGCCAGTCTGTTGGGTAACTTGGGCGGTATCCTTGGTCTCTATATCGGCATGTCATTCATGTCCATTGGCGAGATCATTCTTCTCTTTGGCTGCATCTTGCAAATCCTCGCCAAGAGAATCCGCCGACATCCCACATCGCCGGCAGAAGAGGCGAAGGAGAGTCCACGCGCCGACACCGCCGCTGACGAGGACCAATCTAAGCGCGACAATTGTCGCCGCGTGCTGATCTCGCTGATCGTGGCGGTTCTCCTATTGATCATCGCTGCGGTAGTCTGCCTTGTCGTGCTTTATGCTCGAGGCACAATAGCTTTCGCCCTTTGATTTACTCTCTGGGATGACAAAGCGATTTATTGTGATTATATAAAGCAGTGGAGGACATGTTATAGGTCCTTTGTCATGAAGATTTAGTTCTTTGGTTAGCTGTCACGATAGAGGTGATTTCGGTTAACTTTAATCTAATTTTTTGATTACATTTAAAAATGTTTTTGAGACCCAAGTATAGCCATGTTACAACACAAATTGAAACTTTTTTTATCATGATCTATATTGCCTACTTTACGACTAAAATTGACATTATTGATAATGAATACAACCTGAATATTTATAACGATGATCTTTTTGCCCTTATTCATTCTCATTTTGTATCAGAATTGTCGTTTGATTTTATGTTGTTGTGTTTTAAAGAAAGGAGAGAGAGAAAACAAAAAATTGATTTAAATCATGCATTTCAATTTCAAGGTAGAATAACAACTTAAGCATTATATAGGGCCTATGTACATACTTCAAAATGCATTCATCACACTACGTCTGAAATGGCAGGATTGTAAGAGGCACACACAAAGCTTGCTGAAAACGATCCCATATTCTTTCCATTTTCCAATGCTGGAAACATTCGTCAATACAACCAATATCTTGGCTATAGAGATTGAAATGGGTGAGGTGGCTTACTTTGAGCATGAGCATGGTTAGCCTATAACGGTTGTGATTAAACTAGCATTATATAAATTTGGTAGACCTGACAACAGTTTGGACATTTCTTTCCCCCACCCGCCTTTGCTTTTTTTGGTGGTTGTACATTTGGCTGGATCCTACACGCTGTTCTATGTATGGTACATGTAGGCCTATTCATAGTCCTTTTGTATTTTCATAAGTACCACGTCTATATAAAGAGTGGAGTACGTTGCATTACATCATAAAATCTAGCACACGCCTCCACTTCTTAAACGAGCTTGCTTACCAAGAGACGGATTGCCGTGAACTTGACTGATAACGACGAGCTAGTCTTGATTGAATTCCTCGTGCTTTGTAAAATAGCAAGGTACAGGCCACAGGACTTTGTCAAACGGCTTATAGATATACGTAAGTCGCCCTATCGTGGATTGGTCTCAACAGAAACTTTACATCCAGACGGGTGTATTCATGTTCCTGCGTTATTTGGAAACTCAAAAGTTGCGCCAAAGTTTGCAAGATGTGATATGTGTTGATATCGGGGCAGTCTTTGGAAGTTGGCAAGTGTGAGGAGATGACCATTATTATTATTATTTTTTAAATATTGACGTCTTTATTGACGTGCGCTTTTTCAGGACGAGAGGGAGTGCGGGCAAAGATCTTGAACACGTGAAACGCAACCTAAGGCGCCAAGGCGCGTTGGGACTATAAATTCTCAGACCACCTCCTCCAGGTTACGAAAGCGCGCCACGAAATGGAACAATCACCAGAATTCTGCAGTAGGCCTAAAGGCCTATCAAATAGGGTCTAATCATACCGTATCACACACACACACACGCACACACACAGACACACACACACACACACACTTTGGAAAGCACGGGGGAAAGTTTGAATCTCTCTTGTAATGTGTGCAATACACTTGGTGTGTGTGTGTGTATGTTTTCATGGTTTCTGTTTTACCTCTCTTTATTTTTTAGGGGGGATGGTATCGATGAGTTTCTTTTAATGCCATTATAGAAGCAATAAGACGAACACCATCCACCCCCTTTCGCCGACCTCATTATAACGCAAGTTTTAGTGTGTGACAGAAATCTTGATAAGCACTCATTATGGCACGTTCTGCAATGTAATCGTCTAGAAAATAATGATTGTATATAATATGCAAAAACGCAACCGTGTCTGCTTAGGCCTGCATTTTTGTGCAAAAATGTTTCGGAATGCAATGTTTAGGAACTTCTTCATCAAACGGTGATTTGGATCAAAGTTGTGTCAACAGTGCTTGAAAATTAAATGTGCTAACAATGCAACACAACACACTTAGTCAAACCTACCACTGCTTAAATTAGCTCACACGAATTCGGGTATCTAGGAGCAGGTTGTACGGGTAAAATTTTCATTTTCCTGTTTAATAAGAATAATAATTACATTAGTATAGCAACTGTAAATATTATTTAACAATCACAGTGATTATGATAATGATAATCATACTTGATAATAATAATAATAATAATTATTATTATTATTATTATTATTATTATTGTTATTATAATCATAATAAAGATATCCTGGGGCATTGCTTCATTATCATTTATTATGGGTATTTAACAGTGCATTGATGTAGAACAGAAAAGTGCAGGATATAATTTCGAACATTGTGATATGCGTAAAGCCCCCCCCCCCCCCCCCCCCCCCCCAAAAAAAAGAGAAAAAGATAATAATAAATAAATAAATAAATAAATAAATAAATAAATAAAAATAATAATAATAATATTGATAAAATAAGAAATGAAAGAGAATGAAACAGCATAATTATACAGGTTACCATGGACCTCAGGTCCACGAGGTTACCAAATTGTCTTTTAACAAAATCCATGTTATGAAAGTAATGCCACCTGTTTTCTGTTTTTCAATAGGAAACCATAACAGATGGATTGAAATTCAGATTTCCGCTTTATATTTAGGTGTATATAAACAATTGGTGTATCATGTACAGTTTCCATCTGGTTTTGTTTTCTTTTTGTCCAATCCAAAGCCAAAATCATCTTCAGCTTATCTCATCTTTTTATAATAATTATAAAAAGATGAGATAAGCTGAAGAGGATTATTGATGGTCGCGTCGATGCTGCTGATGTCTGGAAAATGTCCCAATCATTACATTGTAAACAGCCTTATATTGTGCTGTGTTCGGTCATAACGAAAGTGTTTAATTTGTTGTATAGTTCACATTTTTCGCAGTATATTGTATAACAGAACTGAATTTGGAGTCAGGAGTTTCATTTTTAAGCGGTTATTCAACTCGATTGTTGCTATGGCATCATACACGTTACCTCGTATCACTTTCAAATAAAGTCATATATACCCTATCGAATACTTCCTTTCTACATATACATTATAGTATGTAGTTTCCAGTATACGGGTCATGCATCTGTAAAAATGCAAATGATTAGAAAGAATGCCTAGTTAGCCTATTGAAGCGTTATCTGTTGCTGATCGTTTTATCGTGCTTTCAAGAGGAATACAGGTACTGTATATACATTGTAGATAGCAGATGATAAATATGAAGGTTAACAGAATCGGGCACTTGGAATACTTAAAAAAAAAAGAAAAAAAAAGATTCTTGCCTTATTATTCTAAGAATGTTTGTTGTTAATGTTTTGCTCATCACTGTCACGTTTTCATTAGATTTATTGTACACATTATGTATTTACATACGTGCTTTCTGTAATACGCAGTATGTGGTAGGTTGCAGGGGTACAACAAAGTTGGGTGTGTGAAATGTTTAAGTGCTATAATGAATATTATGTAGCTATTTTCAGAGTAAATTACTGCATGTATTGTGATAGACTACAGATGTCACGTTGCAGATGAAGAAATAAATGGGAAACGGAAATTACTCAGCTTATTGAGTGTGATATGTGTAAATAATCATGTTTGTCTATAGTGATAGACGCCTCAAATAAATCGCAATTATAGTTCTAGTCATTCTGCTTTAATATTCCAAGACTTCAGAACGAGTTAGTCTCACTGAGCTTCTCCGTTTCGTGTTTTTGCTTCGTTTTGTTTTTCTGTTTTGCTATATGGCTGTGGTTTGTTGTGTGTGCGTGCGTTTGTGTGTGTGTCTGTGTTTTGGGGGTCACTCTTCTTTGTATTAGAATGTGAAGATACAAGAGAGAGAGGAAGAGGTACAATATTGTATGAAGAAAGCTACGAGTATGATATACGTGTAAACATACGTTATACAGTTGTACACGTGTATCAACATCCAGAAATATCATTCTTGTGAATA
The DNA here is from genome assembly GCF_040938485.1 of Diadema antillarum. Lineage (NCBI taxonomy): Eukaryota > Metazoa > Echinodermata > Echinoidea > Diadematoida > Diadematidae > Diadema > Diadema antillarum. The sequence goes on from NW_027271059.1 coordinate 3,641,699, forward strand.
CAGAAGTACATTCAGGTATTTTTCACTCGATCTTGGATGCGTTCGTCAAGTAGCAGTACGTAGTAGCAGAAAAAAAACAAAACACACATACATACACACACACACACACACACACACACGCAAACACAAATCTAAAACAGTGTGCAACGTCTGCAATGTATATTCATGGTAATCCATGGCAGAGAACAAAAGCTCAGATATATTATCCATTGCATCACCCTCTTCCCCACACCCGCACATCAAAGTCCCACCCCCCCACACTCAGACGGTCAACCATATAACAATGCTTGTTCCAAATTCCTATAGAGATACCCCTTTACGGAGGGGAATGGGCTACTATTTTAACCCCTATTACGGGCTTTTGGAAGGGGAGCAATCAAAATTACCCCCTATACAAGGGTTTTGGAAGTGAGGCAGCAGAATCAATTGCTCCCCCCCCCCCCCTCACAAATTTTTGGAAGGGAAGCTATAGTGAAGGAAAAGTGCTGAAGCGCCTACAGAGTCGTCTGCTATAGTGTTATGTACGTATTTGTATAGGATGACATATACGAGCAACGCATATAAATGGCGAAATATTCTATGAGAAGAAGCCAGCTAGAGCTTGGCATGCTCTGCAGCAGAGCATGCACCCGTGTTTCAGATTTTTATCTATTTTTGCTTTTATTTTTCGGTACGCTGTTTCACGATTGCTTGGAAAAGATTTGTAAACTACCCCTAATCACATGTATAAGTAATAAAGTACCCCTTTCCCGAAAAATCGGGAACGCGCATGCGGTACAGATGACCATCTGAGCTGGGGGGGGGGGGGGGGGGATCATAGTGACTGATATCATTTGGTGTATGTGTTTAATACATAATTATGGAGTATTTCATCACGAGGGGAATATGAAAGGAACCAATTGGGCAATGTATATTTTATAGCCCTTTCTACATAATGAATGGATGCAAGTGACTTGCAATGTGAATGTGTACTAGTATTCATTTCCATTCCCACTGCATAACAGCAGCAACGCATTGTGACAAGGGAGAGATAGCAAAGACACATTTTTCATCCATTCGAAAGATTTGTGGCATTTTTGCATTTCATGATTCTAAATACATTAAGACATTTTAGAGGGGAAAATACCGGATTTATACATTACAGTGCACCCCGCTATATCAAACCCGGTTATAATGAAATTCCGGTTACAACAAAACAAAAATTCAGGCAGTAACATTATCTGCACTATGTATTTGAATTGTTTATTTGTTCAGTTATAACGAAGGAAAACTGCCAGTCCCGAGCACTTCGTTATAACGGGAGTCCACTGTACATACGAGTCCTGGCAGCACAATGCATAGAGTGGAACCTAGTTATGAGAAGGGTCATGGGATGGTGAAATTTACCTTGTTACTTCTCCTACCAGGGGAAAACATGCACAATGACTTTATCATAACAGGATATTGTTATATCCAACAGCCAATGCCCAACACCTCTTCACTCATGAAGTGACATTGTACATGTAATTGATTATTTCACTACAATGCACAGATCGATCTGAGATTCACTATAAGCGCGTCAATCTACAAGTACCACACAGTCTTCACTGTGTTGGGGTAAAAGTGAACTTTATCAATTTATTTTACCTACAAAACTGACACTCTGCTGGCATTCCTAAGATTTCAACAATTAAACTTTAATTTCATTCACATTTTCTGTCACACATTAAAGATATGTATTCTTGAAAGGTTAGTTGCATTTGAGGGTTGTGATCCGAAGTGCAGATATACACATACACAATACGAGAAAAATGTACAAGGTAAACTCAGTATACTATGGAAATCCCTTTCACTGAGAAATGTACTCCAGTCAATAGACGATTCGCTTAATTGATGTTATTTCATTCACAAAACACCACTAAACTAGAGAAGCACTGTGAGAGAGCAGACCTCCGCCAAGCAGCCACGATTATGATATCACCATTTCGTAGGCACTATCTTCAACACAAGCCTAGAGGTATATTTAGGGATATCTATGTAATACATTTCAGAGGCAAGTTTGGTGAAAATCTGATCATCCATTGTTGAGCTATTGGAAGATTAAGCTTATTGTGCACTCCCATTATAATGAACACGGTTATGTATAATGAATTCTGGTTATAACGAAGTGAAAATTTAAGCCCCAATATTATCCACTCTATGTACTTTTATAATTTATCTGTTCGGTTATAACAAAATGTTGATATAACGAAAGAAATCTGCCGGTCCCGAGGACTTCATTACAACGGGAGTCCACTGTATACCATCAGAGAGACAGACAGACATACTGAATCGAAAACATACCCTCCGCCAGCCCTAGGTTTCACCTCCTGGTGCAGGTACCAATACATATTATGTAATAAAATAAATTCATCTACTCTTTTTGAACTGTAGAAGCAGGTCTGTCGTACCAGGTTTTGTTGCATATCACATCTCTTTAAAATATTGAGTTTTCATGGCAACAGGAAACAAGTGTTGCTATCAACTCCTTGGAGTTGCAATGCATATTGAGAAGACACTAGTGTCTAAGACACTCATGGTTATACTCGTCTTTTAGACAGAAGTCCTAAAAGGCATCAGTTGTCAGATCAAAACATCATTTGTGCATTTGAATACTTTGAATACTTCAAGTAAGTACAAAGTGTACGTACAGCATTCATGTATCCAGTTAAATACAAAGTTATTGCAGCAGTGTATGAATTTTAAAATTCAATTGTTAAGACAAATAATGGCGGGAAGTGGGAATTACAATCGACAAGTCACAGTGTAGAAGTTTAAATCAGTGGAACAAGGGTCTGCAAAATTAGACTAGCCTCCTATAAAGCACATTCAGTGCTGCGTATACGACAGAAAATGGTGACGAGGATGGGATATACGTGTTGAGCGAGCAGAAACAAAACCCCTTGGTCATCCGAGGTTATTCGAGGTCATCCGAGAATCTTGGCTGCGCGACGCACATCGACGGACAGTCGTAGAGAGAGAATGATAGTTCCGGCTACACGACGTTCAGCCTGAGCGACGAACAGCGAGCTAGTCACGGAGGGATTTCACACAGGAGAGGCAGCATCGAGTCCAGCTGCCGCATGAGTGATGGGTGCATCGGGACTATAGAGATACAGTACTTCAACGGTGGTAGAGGACCTTTCTGAGAAAAAAAGGACTTATTTTATATTATGTTCATATGAAGATTGAGAGTAAGCGTACTTAATGGTTATCTGGTAAATTGTTTGTATTATAATATCGACGTATTTGATGCTTGATGAACTAATTACACATGTATCTCAGTTTGCTCAGATTTTTCTTCCCATTCTGATACTTTGTAAACGAAACCATGGCTGAAGCACCAGATGTTACCAGCATGGTCCAGGCACTCACTACCGCTTTAGAGGGCTTAAACCTCCAGAGGACACCACCACCAGTCAAGCTTATGAAGTTTAGGGGCATCCCAACGTCCCCTGGGGAACCACAGCTGCAGGAGTGGCTGGGCGACTTTGGGAGAAGTTCTCACTACCGGCTGACCGTTGAGGCGAGGGCTAGGGCACTGGTTGACCACCTGGGGGGAGCAGCCAAGGAGGAGATCAAGTGCCAGACAGATGATGTCCAGATTATGGTAAGATTGTTAGTGTACTAGAAGCGCTCTTTTCTCCCACGGAATCGCTGGCCAATGCCACAAAAGCACTCCATAATAGGGTCCAACGTCGTGGCGAGACCCTCGCTGATTTCAGCAGAGCCTTGCTACAAATATAAAGCAGAATGCTTGCTGCTGTATCTCCCGAGGAAAAGGATGCTCTGGAGAAGCTCAAAGAGAGCACGTTGAAAGAGTGTTTCGTCAAAGGTGCTCGAGAAAGATGGGTGCAACGAGAGCTTCGGAGGATCCAGATGGCTGACAAGAAGTCCTCATTCATCGACATGAGGGCGGGGGCCCTTGAGTTCTTTGACGAGGAACCAAACAGATGGCCTCGCGTCAACGAAGCGGAAGTGAGTGTTACCACTCCCACAAACCCGGAAGTTAATGTGACCATAACTAAACACGAGGAAGAGACAAGTTTCCGAGACGAACTAGCTGTACTGAAGCGAGGATAAGCAGATCTTCAGCAATGCGTGATGGCCTTTGGGAAGAATCATGTGACACCCCAGAAGAAGGATGAAGTCAAGAGCTACAATTGCAGAAAGAGAGGTTATACAAAGACAGAATGCAAAGGGGAGACTCTGTTACAATTGCAAGGGATGGGGACACACGAGCCGAGACTGCCCCGCAAAGAGAAACCAAGTTGCAGCGAATCCAGTGTCAGCAGTGTGAAGACACCAGACGTAGCCAAGTCAGAACTTGTGGACCGATTGGTGGTGCAAAGTCCAAGTCAAGATTGGAACGAGGAAAGTATGGATGCATTTTTGACATGGGAGCTGAGGCCTCTATAATTCCTTCCTCACTCGTTCAATGGCCAACTGAGGATCTGGGGGAACCAAAGCAGACCACTGGGCTATTCCTGAATGTTGTCGGTGTAGGCAGGATACAGATCCCAACTGAGGGATTCATAGAGGTCCAAATAGAGGTAAACGGACAAGAACTGAAGGGTAGTTTCCTTGTCGTTTCTGACGTTGCTTGCTTGTTGGGGTGCAACATCCTCAGGAATTTGATGAATTTGTCTTCAGCACACGAGATCCTTAGCGGAATTGAGGATGGGATGGAGAGGAGGTTTCTCAGACAGAGCTGAATGCCAAGTTCATCAAAATACACCTGATGAAAGCCGAGATCCTTCCAAATACTCACTGAGACGAGTGGTTTGCAGTTGAGGTGATCTACAGAGAGAAGTCTCTGGGGGCAACGATGTGATAATCCACCCTACAGTGCAGGAGAAACCAATGATAGAAGCGTAAGAAGGATGACACCAGATAAAGGCTGGTAACCCACTGGATCTCCTGGTTGCTAACCATTCCAACAAAGAAGTAAGGATCTCCCCAGAGATGACAGTCGCCGAAGCCTCACCAGTGACAGAGAAAGTAGAAGTGGTAGTAGAAGTAGAGGAGGACAGCCTAATGGTATCCCTCTGTGAGGTTGTACAGGAGCACATTTCAGACAATACCATCGTGGGAGGAGATGACACGGTGGGGCACCTGGGTGATAATGACCAACAGACCTCTCTCCCACCTGGGGCTAGGTTGGGTGGCCTAAATGAAGAACAAGGAATGGTGAGGGCACTCCTAGAGAGGCATAACCATGTGTTCTCACAAGGTACATATGATGTAGGCAAGTGTGAGGTCATCCCTCATCACATAGATCTCGAGGAGGGACCACCAATCTGCCTGCCCTACCGAAGGATCCACCCCAACTTAATCCGAGAAGTTAAAAGGATGCTGGATGAAATACTCCTACAGGGGATCATCCAGCCATCCAGGAGTAGTTATGCCAGCCCCATCGTCCATGTACGCAAGAAAGATAACACCCTGCATCTGTGTATTATAGCAAATTAAATGAGCGGATGGTGAAGGACTCGTTTCCCCTCCAAAGGATTGATGAAACCCTCGAGGCCCTTAGAGGGGCACAATTCTTCTCTACACTGGACCTGGCCCATGGTTACTTCCAAGTGACCATGGACAAGTGTTCAGTCGAGAAGACCGCATTCCGAGTTCCATGGGGGTTATACGAATTCCAGAGAATGCCGCAGGGGTTGGTAAACACAGGCTTTCAAGTGGGATAACGTAAAAAAGTAGGAATAAAGTAGGACTTAAAGAGGGAAAAAGTAGGGCATTAAAGAAAAAAAAGTAGGAATAAGTCAGGACATGTGCAGGCTTTTTGGAGTAGTTTTCGTCGACACTCACCAGAACTCTTGATGTTACATGTAAATCTTAATTTGTACTCACAACCCTGCTGCCTCAGCCTCACTTTTGCTCCTGGGAGAGCCTGGTAATTTTGAGCGATGATGAGAGCTGGTTGAGCACTGCTCCAAGTCCTAAGCTGCAATATCAGTGGGATCAATCACATCTGCACAGGAGCAAAAGCTGAGGGCTGGCAGCAGTCTTGTGGTTGATTGGTGTGTGTTATCCCTCTTTCATGCTGAAGAGGCTCTCCCCACCAGTAAGAATCTGCAACTAGAGTTTACTCATCATTTCTGAATATAAATTATTCAAGTAGCCTTGCACATTTTTTTTTTGCGGGTTTTTCACCAAAAAAGTACGAAAAAGTAGGAAAAAGTAGGATTTTGAGCAAAAAAGTAGGAAAAGTAGGGACAGCAGTAAAAAAAGTAGGAAAAAGTAGGAAAAGTAGGGCCACTTGAAAGCCTGTTAAAACAGTCCCTCGACATTTCAACGTACCATGGAATATATACTAGGGGACATGAACTTGACAGAGGTTGTGCTGTACTTAGACGACATTCTGATCTTTTCGAAGACGTTTGAAGAGCATCTCCCCGTGCTTGGAAAAAGTACTGACAAGTAATGATGGAGTAATGTCTGAAAATGAAACCATGGGTAGTGAAGACGATAATTACAGTGATGATGACGATTATTACGGTTCTTTTCAGTGGGTGTATTCAAACCTGCAGGACGACCGGTTGGAATCGAGTTCTGCCAGTAGCGGACATCGAAGGTCAGATAGGACTTCGAAAGGGGTCAACTCTAACCCTGGTCGTCTGCCAGTTTCGGCAATAACTGGACTTCCCGACACATCATTGACAGTTTGAGTGTATTTTAGAGGCAAATTCCGTTCAAACAAATGAAACCAGTGTGTGCAAGGAAGTGTAGGGAGCAATGACGAGACCGCTTCGTTACTTTGGGGAGGTTTGCTCAGTTAAAATTAATTCAACTCTATAGAGGGAATTTTACATATTTGGGGGTGAATGTCTTTCAAGCAGAGGGGTGAATGTCTTTCAAGCAGGGAAGGTGACAGAAAGTGGATATTGCAATCGACATGTCACAGTGTAGGAGTTTAAATCAGTGGTACAAGGGTCTGCAAATTTAGACTAGCCTCCTATAAAGCACATTCGTATTCGACAATAATGCTTCCTGGAATACAAATGTAAGCAGGTACAGAATATTACCCCCCCCAAAAAAAAAAAAAAAAAAAGACACAAAGATTTAACATAACCATATTGATGAAACTTATAATGACTGAAACATTATCTATGTCACAATACTGTATTAGCATACATGTACATCTCAAGTGTCTTGCAGATAGGATACTGGTACTGAATGAACTGAACAATTTCTTTGATGGAAAAATCAAGCATGTGTTCTGACAAACTCTCTATGTCAAAAGGGATAAGCATAACATTCAAGGAAATTCATAAAGTGGTACACAGTATGAATACATGACATTTCCATTCACAATACAGAGTAGTTTTGCCAAGTTTCTTTAAGGTGTCTTACTGACGTGAGCCATATAAGATGTGCTACAAATGAATTGGCATCATCAGTTTAATTACAAGTGTTTGTATGGGATATACACATAATAAAGTTGAAAACTTTAAGGAGACACAAACTGTTTCCTTTAAGTTGTACACCTCCTTAATATAGCTATTATGATCATAAGTGACCATGCACCTCAAAACGAACATAAAGTCGCACACACTGATTTTGCGTGAGGACTGAAAATAAGTGAAATGGGTCAACCTAGCCGAACTTGACTTTTTCATACATGTATTTTCTGAAAGAGCGGGTCTTCTTTTACATTATGCTAAAATTTGGTATCATAAAACAGGCAGAAAAGTGTATTTTTTTAACAGTTTATCTCGAACATTCTTGGTAGAATAGTGTGATTATGTGTGTCTTTAGAATCCCTTTTTCATTTCTGAAAAACCTTGTCCACACTCTTCACTTTCAACTCTAATAACTTTTGAAAGGATAGTGCTACTGCTTTGAAAGTTGGCATTAATTATGGACAGAATGTGTCAATGAGGCATTCTTAATTTCAATTCAATCTGATAATTCCTTCATTGTTGTTACTCTGGTGGTTTACTTCCTGTTTTTTGTCCCATTCATCGCTCAGCCAGCACGGTTTGGTAAAGATTAAGCGCTTGAATAGACACTGCACTTCAGAGCCTCTTTTCTCAGTTAACACTTTTCCTGAGTTTGTGCTTTCTTTCCAATATTTAGATAGGTTAGGAGAGTCCATTTGATTTGAGTTATACATCATTTTAAAGCTTAAAGTCTGTTCTTTCAGAATATGGTCTGAACTAAAAATTCATGTCTGGCGACTTTTTTTTTGTTTTGAGGTGCAGTGTCACATAATGTCTCCCTAAGGCTGAATTCACAGTTAAATACCTTTGAATATCTGGCTACATAACAAAACAGGGCAAAAAGTCAAATCTGAACTTAATTATTTTCTACGTGAAAACAAAAAAATTGTGACCTATGTTCTTTCACAGAGTTGTGACAGGATTTCTGATATGGCAAGGTTGGTGGGATCATTAAGTCGTGTCTCTGTGTCACAAGATATCTCTGTTGGATCCACAGTGGCAAGAGTGGAATGGGCAGGAACAGGGTCAGGGGTCAGAGAGGCCTGGACATCTGCCTGGCTGACAGGACCCTCAGTCATCACTGCAGAGGGCAGCGTTTTGTTCCCTGAACAAGGAACTGCTTCATAGGTGATGCTGTCCTGAGTAAGGCTGGAGGAGATAGAAAGGCCTAGAGGGAGCGAAGGTGGTACATTGATCGATCCATCAACATGTCTGGAAGACAGCATGCCATCAATATCCATGCTATTTTCCCCCAATGAGAGATTGGTCAGGCTAGAGGAATGGCAAGATATGAGGCCTGGTTCAGAAGTTGGACTCAACTGAAGTGAAGACTGGTAGCTCGGCGGGAGTTTGATGGCAGCACACCGATAGAGGTCTATGTCATGAATCTTCTTCATGTGGTAGCGCAGGGACTTCTCTGTAGTGAACTGCCGCTTGCATCCTGGTTGGAGGCAGTTGATGCGCTGGCGATGCTTCACGAGGTGCTGCTTCAGTAGGTCAGGGCGTTGATACATCCTCCCACAGATGTCACACATGTATGTTCCTGAGGGGTTATGCGTGTTCATATGCTTTCGGAGCATCTGCCGCGTGGCAAATCGCTTCGGGCACAAGTTACAGGCAAAGAGATTCTCCTGTGAATGCTTGCGGGCTTTGTGCGTCTTGTACGCCTGGCAAAGACGGAAACGCTTCCCACAGTCAGTACATTCATATGGTTTCTCCCCTGTGTGCAGCCTCTCGTGGTCCAGAAGACTGCCTTGGGTAGACATACTCCGGCCACAGTACTGGCAGTGAAACTTGCGCACCCCCTCATGTACTTTCTGTATATGGATCTTCAGGGAGAGACGCCGGACAAAGACCTTGCCACAGTGAGGACACTTGTGCTTGGGTAACTGGTGACACACCATGTGAGCTTTGAGGTGCTGAGCCTTGTGTCTCACAGCACCACACACCTCGCAGACAAACTGACCAGGATTCTCCACCTTGTCAGGATGGTACCTCTCAATGTGTCGCTTCAACGTGGCTTCCTTGCGATGTAGGTTCCCACAATGCTGGCACCTGAAGTTTAGCTGTCTGGTCCAACCCTTGGCGGACTTTCTCTCATGTGTTCTTCCTTCCTGCTTCCTTTCAGCTACTTGGTCTCCTTGAGGGCTGTTGTTACCATTGGAGTGCTTCTGTCTCATGTGCCTTGGGAGACTTCCCTGGCACATGAACACTGCATTACATAACTTGCAATGAACATTTCCTGTATGTCCTCTCATATGAAGGAGTAACATGTATGCAGAGAAAAAAGTTTGCTTACACGTCCTGCAGGCCAGAGGTCCCTTGTTGTGAGTGGGGATGTGCTTGGCCAGAGCATCGGTACTTGCAAAGACTCCATCGCAAAACTGGCAGACAATGCTGCTGTGCGTCTTCAGATGATTCCTCAGGTGCTTCTCCACAGCATAACGGTCATTGCAAATGATACACTGGAAGTACTGCACACTCAGACGCTTTCCCCTCTTGTGCTGGTACTCACTGTCCCCCGTGAGGTCCCGTATCTCCTCAACAGCCCGAGCAATGTCCTCCAGTTCGGCTGAGGAAGGGGGATCTCTGTACAGTTGGCACTTGTGGCACTTTCCTTCTCCGTGTCCACAGTGGTTGGTCATGTGCTGCCTCAAGCTTCCCTCGGTCTTGAAGACCTCCTCACAGTACTTGCAGGGAAATGTCTGTGCCCCGGGAGGTTTCCAGCTGGGTTGCATACCACCTCCAAACGGCATACTCTGTCTTCCTTCCTTGGACCATGTTCGCGATTGTAGGATCTCATTTCCCTGGATTGTCACTATCAGGCCTTGCTCGGCTGTTGATGGCGACATGCATGGATACATTGCATCATCAGCATCTTGTTGGCACTTTGATGATTGCTGGATGTGATGTGTGAGGGCATCTTCAGAAGGAAACCCCCTGCTGCACACTGAACAAGTAGAGTATTTATCTTCAGGCATCATCTTTGCAGCAGTATTCTCAGAGGGCTCCTGTCCTTTCTCACTCTGTTTATCTGTAGGATAAACAAAGCATTACAGATGACATTCATTTGAGAAACCCAGTGTTTTGGCATTTGCATGGTACTCTTTGCATCACAGTACTTGTGCGATGCTCAAAACAAACGCGGGCAAATGTGTTTACAAAACCTTGCCAATTGGTTGGAATATATCTAAGAGGGCAATTGTTTAACTGGCACTTGTTTATGTTATGCTTATTGAAATATACTGATACTTTCATGAAATTTCACAACAAACTACTTATGAGATGAAACAATACAGAGTAGCTGGTTCTTGAATGAACCTTGAAGGACAAATTCACCTTCATAGACATGTAGATTGGGTGAATACAGCAATATTAATAGAATGAATCAGCAAGAGTTTGAGTTAAAATCAGACAATTTGTTTAAAAACTATGATTTTTTGAAGTTTCTGAAAATAGTCACTGCTGAATGAGATGACTACTACAGTTTGTGATGTCACATGTGTACAACGATACTGGTATAGAGAAAGTATAAGGAAAATTCAAGATACTTTCACTTTTCTCAAATGATAAGAACACATAACTTCCCTCTTTCAGACTTCAAGGCAAGGAGAATATTACCCTTAACATACGTCAGTGACGAGTTAAGGAAATGTGCACTTAAAAAAAAAGAAACATTTTATGAATTCTCTTTATACAATATTTTCCTAAAAATGCATGTGACATCATACACTCTAGCAGTTTTCTAATCCAGCAGTCACTGTACACACTTTAAAAATTCATAACTTTTGAGCAGATTGTCCGATTTTCCCCAAACTTTCACTAATGTGCTCTACAATTATTGCTGGGTTCACTCAATCCATATGAAGGTGGACTTGTCCTTTAATAATTTGCAAATTATTGACCAGCACAACTATTTTTGTTCAGCCTATACAGCACTGTGGTGCAAGGGTTCTGTCATTTGCATGTACCATTACTTTAAACCTTAACTCTTTTTTTTAATGTATTCTTTTACGTATGTTTTTGCAAGTACTATTTTCAACCAGAACCTAATAACTCGTAATCAATGTTGAATTACAGCAATGTTAATGATGAAACAACTGCAAAAGTTCCCAAACATATTCTTTTCACAGAACTATTCTGCTCATCAAGATTTTCTTCTAAAAAAGAATGATTAATTTTGAATGCTAGTAGAATACTAGGAATAAATTCCTATCCAAACATTTGTCATTCAGTGTACCTTAAACAATGAATTTATAAGTTATAACTCATCAAGGTAAATAAAAACAAATTTGAAAATATTCATGACGACCGTGTATGCCCAATAAGCTTCAATCACACATCACATCATTTAACAAAAACTTTTAGTCTGAAACTGTCAAATGTACTTTTCCAAAAACAATTTTCTAACTTTATCTTGCTGCAGACATATTGAGTGTTGCCTTCTGCTACATAATTGTGCCCCCCCCCCCCCAAAAAAAAAAAAAAATGATTGGTGTTTTTTTTATAGCCTGCAGCTTTCTCTCAATGTACTCACAACCACAATGCAATAGTATGAGCATACTTCATGTACCTTTTTTTGAAGCTCCAGACATAATACGTCTCTACATGCATCAGTAATTTGCTAGTGATCTGTCCATTCAAAGTTAAAAACAAACAATAAAACATTTACCATTTTCCTCCTGTGCTCCATCTTCCTCCTCATTTCTCTCATTAGCATCGGTCAAGCCGACATTCTTGACCTTGCCTGCTGATTTGGTCTTCCTCGTACCCTTTGAGCGTTTACTGACCGAGTCCCTGCCAAGAAGTTTGCTGACCGAGAGAGATTGTTTCCTGGTTTCTTCGTTGGCCTTCTGGAGGTCCAGGATCTTCTGCTGCAAAGTTTTGTGCTGTCTGTGCTTTCCAGATGATGGTGAACCTGAAATATTTAACATTGAATATTCATAAAATTACCTACATCATACAGAAGAGATAACTGTAAAAAAGGATATTTTCACCCAATTTTTCGCACTCGGCCTAATAAGATGAATTTCAAATGTTTTAAATTCTGCGGAATCAGGACATAAACAACTGGAACATACACTGTACGGCATGCAAACATATTTGCATCATTTATTTTCGCGACAGCTTCTGGTTGCATGACATGCGGAAAAATTTCCAATTTTACAGTGGTTACTGACTGCTGAAAATGAATGGTGGTTTTCAACTGTCTTTGTTTTTGTTTTTGGGTTCTTTTTTTTGTTATGGTTTTCTTTTCTGGCAGAATATCTCCTGAATTTGAAGTTAACAAATAAACTTTCTTCTGATGTTGTATTCGCAAATTTAACAACTGTCATACTACGGCATGGAACCATACCCTGAAAAATTAAGCCACATTTTAGTGATATTGTCACCTCAGAAATCTATGTCGGGATTGTAAATTGTCACTGAATTTCCATTTATTGAAATTTCTTTTGTTTGCTTTTTTTTTTATCACAACATGAAGTCATTAAGAACTCTGCATCATTTGCCCGGTTTTCATTAACCTCAGATTTAGTGGCTAATTATGAAGTAAAAATTCACATACCTCACAAGTTATGAATTAAAGCCACATTGATATCATGTTTTACTTGTTGGATTTGATTTAGGGCACTGCTCTGTAAAGGCATGATAAATGATCTTGTACAAGCTTTAAATCTTGTTACTTTTTTATTGTACTCTTTTTCTTTTTCTACTAAAACTAGACATATTGATACAGTTAAAGTGTCATGGCAGTCTTAGAATGGAGACTTTAAAATAACATCTGTTGATTACACCTTGTTTCAAATTGTCTCTTCTTACCAGATTTACAACTTGAAGCTTCTACATGTAGCTTTTTGCCAATTGCCAGATCACATACAGCCTTTTTGCTCCTAGCTTGCATAGTGTTTCGTGGTGATCTTCGCAATGTTCTGGAACAACTGGTATCATGGCTAACAGCAGAAAGACAATTGCGAGAGACCTCTATCACAGACTTTTGACGCCTTGTTTTTGGTGTAGCAGTTTCTACTTGCGTGGACTTTTGCTTGCCTATATCCTTTGATGGTTGCTGTTTTCTAGATGGCCCTCCGTCAGACTTCCCAATCTGAATAAATTCTTTCAAGTTTCTTTTCGGTCTTCTCGTTGGGGTGACACTTTGCGCTGAAGATTGATGTTGCCTTATTACCCCTGGCTGCCCATTGCTGTCTGGTTTGAGTCCAGGAGACACAGTTGCGCTTTCAGAAACCTTCCTCTCTTGAGCACCCTGCATGGTTGAACAAGGTGGTGCAGGAGTCCGTCTTCCCTGAACACTTTCATCATGGATTTGATTTCTCCCAGCTCCACTCTTCTCCTCTCTGATTTGACTGAAAATGTCTGCTGCTGATGCAGCCTCCGCCAAGATGTCCTTACATCCCTGCTCGAGGTCTACCTCCATATCTGCTGCACTCTGGTCTGATACAGCCAGAATCCAATTCTTTTCCGACAAGAGGTGAGAACCAATAACCGCACAGTTGTTGCCACGGTGATGATTTAGTTTTTCAATCCTGCATCCAAGAACAAAACTATCTCCAGTAACACAGCCATCATGCTGCTCTATCACTTCTTTTTCAGATGAGGAATTTTGCTGTGATTGGCCTGAGCTTACAGGTTGAATGATGGCATTTTGCATTTGATGCTGAGGTAGAAGTGTGTGTTGAGAAGGGGTATCTATGTCATTCAGCGAATGCTCAGACACAAGAATGCCATGATTTTGACTATTAACACCATCACTGGGGTAGCAAAGAGTACTGGAGAGCTTCAGATGATCACTGCTCATCAATTTGACATTTCCTCCCGAATCTTTGTTCACCTCTTTACCGTCATCATCATCATCCTCATCTTCACTATCTGTTTCCTGGATGTTGTGAATATCCTCCATGTGTCTCTGGAGTGACAAGGCTTTGGAGAAAGCCCTGCTACATAACGCACACATGTACGGCTTCCTCTTGGACTGTTTCTTTATCGGCATCTCCGTCTCCATGGCGACAAACACTCTCACAGGTAACAGAACTCCTCCTTGTGCACTGCTTCTCTTCCAGTGCGTGTTGTCTACATAAGAGGATTTTCCATATCAAGAGTTCATCTTTGTTGTACCTGGTAATTACAAAGAAAAAGTTATTTATAAAAGCATTATTGCCTGAAACATAATATTGACAAACATTACAGCATAAGTACAATCACTATGTAGGGCTACAAACAAGTCTATTTTACAAATTGCATAATTTATCATTGAATTTTGATCAGTGGTCAGAATATTGACTACAATGCAGAAATCTGACTGTATGATCCATCAACCAAGAGAGAAAAAAAAACATGAAAGAAAATGTTCACTTCACAGTTATAACCTCTATCAGCTCATATCCATACTGCATATGATATGGTACTAAGTAGATCCTAGACTACAAGAGACCAGTTCGTAATTCCACTTTGCGCAAGAGCAGAAAAAGATCATTTGTACCAACAGGCATTTTGGTTTGTAAATTCACTGAGATAAGCATCTGTGATAAGCATCTGTGATGCGATGATTATTCACGTGATCCTTATCTAAATGGTGCTTGCCAGCATGCACATCCGCCTGACAGCAAGAATGGTATTTCGCAAAGAGGAAATAGGCTGTTATTGCATTCAATACAAAACAATGAAATGGATGCCTGCTAAAGTGTCAACTGATGGAGTATTCTGATCACTTGATCTCAACGCAAGCTCATTCTGTGTTTGAATAAATTCCATAAATTGTTACGTCGGGCAAGCTTATGCATCATGCCGCTTTGAAAACAAGTGAAGTGCCTAACCAACTGAGAAAAAAAAAAAAGGTCATTTGTTCCAATGTGTTCATGAGCTAATTATGAACTGGCTTATTCTAGATCTACTAACGGTTACCTGGTAGGGAGTGGTACATAGGCAGAGACTCCAACCCAAAGCACCTTCTGATCTGGAGATTCTCCCCCCTGAGGCCCCTAGCAAACGGGAGACTCCAAATTGATGTGTGCGAAGCGCGATGTTCCTAGGGTTCTAGATGCTCTCTGGTGCTATCTAAGGCCCAGGGCCGTAAGGCTTATTTTTTCAGCATACAATAGCAATAAGTAAGAAACCCTTTTCAACGGGAGACACAGAGCCAGGGCGGGAGAAATTAAATATTCAGCGGGAGAACGGGAGATTCTGCAAAAACGGGTTTTCGGCGGGAGATCTCCCGTCGAAAACGGGAGAGTTGGAGTCTCTGCATACGTTTTGGCTAGCTGAGATAATGTAAACTCACGACATATAGAACCCTCTAACGTTACTGTTTGGATGTCACTAGCGACTGCACTGCACTTTGTGCAACAGCTGTAAGTTGAAAGATGCTTTCGATATCTGGTCTTATTCAACTTTAGAATTTCCATTATAATGACAGAATATGAACACCATCCACGTGTAATATGAGACTGAGAGGTTTCAATGGTCTTTTAAAGAGCATGTAACTGGATTGTGGCGTACATTACAGGCCCATATACTTCGTTTTGTGTCATCACCGAGTCAGAATTTGCCGTAAACATTGCAAAGTTTAAGATATATCCAATAAATTTATTCAAATAGGTTAATGCGTGAATACAAGATATCCACGGTAGTCGCAATCATCTTTACAACCTTACCTTAAAGACAATTAAGTCACCAGAAGCTTGGATCTAGACCCTTGATGGTACAGCATAAACAAGACTGACTGTTTAGTGTTAAAGCACTCACACAGTAAACATACAAATGTAGTTTGTAGTCGGCCTCAGCTAGGCCTCGCTTTGCTTTGCGCTCAGCGGCTGCAGCTAGCGCATAGCTGGAAAAGCGATGCGACGATCGTTTTGTGCCCCAGAGCTGCAGCGGCCGCAGTCACCCGCAGCATGCAGCAGCTGCCCGAACCAGTGTGTCAGCCAGCGGCCGTCCCTTTACATCAGTCAGCGACAGGAGAGGCAGGACTGGTTGATGTTTGCTGATTGCCTGCGAAGAGACAGCGCCCTCTTTCGATGCGGACGACAAAATAATAAAGTAATAAAGTCTTTATGCCGGATACCGACAGTTACATTACAGATATATTGTATTGTACGTTAAAACTGTCCAGTGTCACAGACAGATCAGCTGCACCTGCACCTGCACCTCCTGACCTTGAACTGGGAATTAATTTTACTATAATAGTCTTTCATAATCTCTTTCTCGCTTCTCCTTTCGATCTTTGTCCTCCCCTCCCCCTCCGTCTCTCCCTCCGTCTCTCATTCTCTCTCCTGATCTTTCTCTATTATTATCTCTCAATATTCCTGTCGTTCATGATCCTCTGCAAAGCAAAAACAAAATAAAAACAAAACAAAAACAAAACGGCTAACTACAATGAAAGAAAGAAAGAAAAAAAGATAGATGATAGAAATATGCTCGATTACGAAGGTGATCCACACCATGTTATCTCAAATCATCCCTACCATCTCCCCCTCCCCCCCCCCCCCACAAAAAAAGAATATAGACTTTTTTTAGTGATTTCTATATAATACGGTTTCAAAGCATACAAATCATTTGAAGAAAGAAAAATGCATTTTGTGATCACATCATATGTCATTTTAAGTGTATTAAACCATCTATTAATATTGTTTATTAAAATAGAGGGTAACGAATGGGTCACACAAAATGAGCCTGTAATGCATTACCTTCGTCTTTAAAACAAATTAGAAAGTTTGGCTGCTCTTCAATCAGACAGAAAGACAGAGCAACATTCTTAAATCTATTTAGTTTATGTCGATCAATTTTGGTCACTTCTATTGGCATGGCGCCATAAAAACTTGAACTTGTATTAAAAAAAAAAATTACAGATAAAAGTTACACTGATTTCACGTGCGGGGATTTTGGTGGCTGCACGTGAAATTGGAGTCAAAAATACACTTTACTAGAAAACACTAAAATCTTGACAAACTATAATATTGACAAAATGCATACAATAATCATTGGTATCCAATAGGGTAAAGATAAAGAATGTTATAGTAATAAAGAGAAGTAAAGTTCTATGGTAAAAACTGAATTAGCAAAATTCAAGTCCTGATAGAATAACTTCATTTGTTGTTGTTGTTGTTGATGATGATGTTGTTGTAGTTGTTGTTGATGTTGTTGTTGTTGTTGTTGCAGTTGTTGTGGTAATGGTCGTAGTTAGATATTTTTGTTGTTGTTCATGTTGATGATCAAGTCTTAGTCTTGGCTATATGTACCGACTTAATGATGCTTTTCACCAAGATAAAGAATAAGGACTTTCGAATTTCAGTTTCGCTATCAAGGGGAGAATACCATAATAATTTAAAAAGTGCTATTGTATACCCGATGTTTTTCTTTTGTTTTGTATGATATGGTCATCGCTCTAACATTCTATTCAAATATTTTGATATAATAAGATTAATCTTTTGATTTTAGAGAATTTTGGCGAGATAATGCTAAAGACAAATCGAATCAAAGTGAACTTTGGCAGTAAAAGAATCGAATAAGAACAGCTGCCCCGCTTTCGATCTGAGAGAATACAAATAAAATGGTATAAAACAAGACAGTGAGGAAGGAGGTGGAGGTAAATTACACGATTAACCCACACAAGAAAATATCAAAAGGTACTTTTAACATATTGTTTTGCATTAGAGATGAATAACGATTGAAGGAATGATTACCGAAGTGTGATTTTGTTATCGTTTTTGTTATTGTTGCTGTTCCCTGTTGTTGCTGCTGTTCTTGTTGCTACAGCAGCAGCCTGCTGTTATCACTGATTTTGTTAGTCAATTTTGTTCACTTCATTGAACGGGCAGTGACTGAGAATCGCTCATTGGCTATTGCATTGGCTGTAATAGCGCCCTCTACTGTCAGCGCAGTGTTCTTTCCACGACTGATGTTCGGTTTTTATTACAGTGTATCAGTAATCATCTTTAATTGTTACATCACATTCCCCATCCTCAACCACAATGTCATTACCCTCTTCTTCTTTCTTCTTTTCTCTTTCTCTCTCTCTCTCTCTCTTTCTCTCTCTCTTTCCTTCACTTTATTTCTTTCTTCTTGTCTGCCACTGCTGCCTTCTTCATCTCCCCCATTTTTATTTTGAATAATTCGAAAGTTAATTTCCTTCCCATTCCCATTTTCCCACCTTCCCTGTAGCTTCCCCTTTACCTGTTATACTTATTCTAACGGTTCTTGGCTAACATGTCAAAGGTTATACCTTTTCAAAAGTTAGGAAAAATAATCATGATACCTACATAAAAGTTGTCAATTGTGATAATTCTGCAGGTCCGTCGTGTTTTATTTGACAATCTTTACGTAATATCATGCAGTCTTTGAACGTATTGCCATAACTTGAATTTACTTTCACATATTCAGCTATGCTTGAAAAATAACGTAAAGAATAGTAGAAGTAAAGCAATGATCTATCAATTATACATTTGCACCAAATATTGATATTATTTGGTTGACACCACGTTAAAGTAATGATCTACAATTATTCGCAATGCGATTTGTAAACCAACGGAGAAAATTGAATGGAAACAAAAGAGGGCAAGTGGAGGAACACGACCTTACAGGAAGAATAGGAAGAAGAAGGAGGAGGAGGAGGAGGAAGAGGGCAAGATAATATTATAGAATGGTGTAGATGGATTCTCAGATGATTCTGGACACTTACAAAGTGTGACTGGACTGAATTTCGTTTGTGCAGTTTTCCAGCTAGTTTGTCTTCTGTCTTCATGACTGAACTAAAGTTTGTTGAATGCTATACAGCAGTTTTACTGAGCGCAAGATAACAATGCTCCATAGCACACTCAGGTGAGCTCTGCAGAGGTGACCATGGTAAATTATAATGAAGCTGGGAAATATGCATGATATTATCATGAAGTCATTCGTAAGTTGATTTACTAATTGATGATAGAAACAGTTATGATGAGGACAGCGGTACACACAACAAAACTTACTAGTAATTATCTCATTAACGCAATTTTTATATTACCACTAATCAATCTAATGTCTAGGTCGTAGTCATACGTCTGCAGCTTGAACACAACAGCACGTCGTAGAGGCCATTATTCCTGACGACCAAAATATGATTGCTTGAATATTTGCCCAAAATAGAAACATGCAACTGCAGTTCCATGGACTAGGAAACGTACTTGAGCAAATAGCTTGATGCTCCCCTTCAAGGACGCGTGCATTGAATTCATTAGTCATGTAAGTATAAGACGAGTCAATTATGGTCATAATCGTCAGAACCGTCAGTGAATGCCGATACCACATGTGTGTATTTGCACATGATATAGGGCATGTCCTACGCGGACTTTTCCCCGCAGACCAAAGATGAATTACGTAATTATTTTCATATCCGCAATTATAGTGGATGTCATTAATCATAACGTTTCCTATTATGTTACGCGATGAGTACTATTGACATTTGTTTCATGTCAATCTCTTGTCAATGTCTGTATTTTTCATGTGCTGTTATGAAGGGTTTGTTTGCAAAAACCGATAAGTCCATTTTTGAGGATTTTCAAGTACGATCTCTGTCATAAAGTTCAAAATAATACCTTTTAAAAGATATATTGGTCACTACATATACAGATATATTTTTAAGTTATGGTCAAAAGAAGCAAAAAAAAATTATTATTCTTTTTATTTTTCTTGACCTTTAATCGCAAATATCTCCATTTATTTTGGCAAATATGGACTTATCGGTTTTTTGCAAACTCTTCATATACTTTTCTCTTTCTTTGTGATTTTTTTTCTCTCTTTTTTTTGTTCTTATTTCAGTCATTGTTATATGCTGTTACTGAATCTATGTTTTCGTCATGTTATATTGTATACATGCACGGACTTGCAGAATAACAGCCGATAGCTAAGCAAGTTTCCTTCTTATTACCGTGTTGACATAAAATCAAAATGAAATGAAATGAAATGTCACTTACTATGTATTTCAGACCACTCTGTATATGACACGAAGCAACGGCTTATAGGCTGCTGCTGTAACTATTAATGACAATATTCTGCAGATTATGCAGAATGTGAAATGTCTTTCTGTATTAGATATCAGTTTAAACTGTGTTGACGATTTTGAATGTTGTAGGATTATAATGTGATGGGGACCAGTAAATAGATTGATTGTTTATTCAAAGTGTCCTTGGATAACACAACTGTCTCACAAGTTATATCACATTGTATTGAGTTAAATACATCATGACCATATTCTGTAATTATGAAATCATGTTAAGCTACTGATTACTTTTACACTTTAGGTTTAACAAAATAATATTAAAAAAAGTTAATACAGTCGACGAGAGGAATATGGGAGACGGTATTTTGTTGTTGTTGTTGTTTTTTTTTCTTTTTTTGGGGGGTGGTGTAAAGATAACATAAAACATAAAGCGTGTGTAGATCCTCCTGCATATAGGCCTAGTCCACCTTATCTGCAGGCCGGACACTGTTCTTTCTTTGTTCTTCAAATCGAGGGGAGGGGTTACAGTTTGTTTTATCAGAATTATAGAAATGTGAAACATGTTAGCATTACCTATTGTCTTTAATTTATTATCATTAATGTTAGCCTACTATGATGAAGATGATGATGACGGTGATTATACAATCATTATCATTATTATTATTATCAGTATTATCATCGTCATCATCATTGCATGTATCATTATAATTTTGAGCTGTAAAATTGTATAAATTCATGACTTAATGACATTAAAGGAGTTTGAAATACAAAAATCTCCTTGCAAATTATAGTAGGATGGGTGACACAAATTCAAGTTCAAGTTTATTTTTCATTCAACATAAATACAGCAAACAATATACGATAAAAACAACTAAAATGGAGCTAGAAACATTACAATATAATGTCATTCTGGTTTTGATTAAGTCGAGAAGAGGGACACACACACTCACACACACACACACACACACATAAAATTGTCTAAATAGATAACCTGTATCACGAAACAAAACAATAAAAACAGAAAAAATAAAACAAGTAAACTCCCCAAACCCCACTTAATCATTGTGTACTTTCTACATTAATTTTTATCAATTTATTTGTTTTTCCTTGGGAACACTCTTGTATCGATGAGCCGGGGACGAGGTGAAACGTCCCCTGAGATGGAGCATAGCGTGAGACCATTAATAAGTATTGCTAGTATCTTATACCCCCCTGGCAGCCTGCGTTTTTTTTTTCTTTTAGACGGCACAGATTGGGGCATGGCACGTATTATGGGAAACACGTTGGGTTAGGGTTAGGGTTTAGGGTTAGGGTTAGGGTTAGGGTTTGATGGTTAGGGTTAGGGTTAGGTTCCCCAATCTGTGCCGTCTAAAAAACAACAACAAACAAACAAACAAACAAACAAACAAAAAAACACGCTGACAGCCTGCAGTGGAGAGACTTGTGTAACGAGGCGTAGAGGGCGTTATTCGGGACAGACCTAGAACCATAGAGGGTAATCTCCTCATCTCTTTGCCTAGAACTGACTGCTGCTGTGCAGCTAGCTGACCTCGATCAGGGAGGTGAGACCCCTGGGCCCGTATTCTACTAAAGACCAAGGTTTAAACCCACTTTAGACCCAGACGTGGGTTTAAACTCGGTATCAGTTTTAGCAGAATACGGGCCCTGGTGTCTTGTCAATGATCATTTATCGGTGTCTGCGAAATAATGATATTAGAATGATGACGATATTGATTATAATAACAATAACTTATTGGATTAACAATGATAACAGTAGTAAAGTGGAATATCTGATCATATTGTTATCAGAATTGACAATACATGTAATACGAAATGATAGTATTAACAAGACACATTTTGTTGGCTTTACCCTATACTGTGTGATCACATCTCCCCAAGGCGCTATTTTCCTTACTGCACAAGGGTCGCCAGGATGCCATTTGTTTAGCTCTCCAGGATCCAAATTAGTATTTTTTTAGAGAGAGAGAGAGAGAGAGAGAGAGAGAGAGATATCTTTTTTTCCCTTCATAGACATGGGGATTGAGTGAATGCAACAATATCAATAGAACACATCAGCAACAGTTTGAGGAAAATTGGACAATCCGTTAAAAAAGTTATGAATTTTTAAAGTTTCTTCTCAGTCACTGCTGGATGAGAAGACTACTATCTACATCTTGTGATGTCACACGTGTACAACGATATAAAGAAAGTATAAGGAAAATTCAAGATATTTTCACTTTTCTCACATGAGTAGAACACTTGACATCCCTCTTTCCAAAGGCACGGGGATTAACCCGTTGAGTACGAGTCTCGAGTATACTCGGGCAGGGGTCTATGGGAAATGTGTTGTAGACAAATCAGACCATCCTCAACGAGTAGTAGATTACCCTTAACATACATCAGTGACGAGCCAAGGAAATGTGAACTTTAAAAAAAAAAAAAATATGAATACATTTTTTTTTTTGGAATTCTCTTTATATTTTCCTTATATCGTTGTACGCATGACAAAACACACTGTAGTAGTCTTCTCATCCAGCAGCAGTAACTGTGCAGATACTTTAAAAATTCATATCTTTTGAACAGATTGTCCGATTTTCCCTCAACTTTCACTGATGTGTTCAATTAGTATTGCTGCATTCACTCAATCCAGATGTGTAATTATACATATGAAAGTTTTCTTGTCCTTAAAGGGTCTCTAACTATCCACTTTACCGCTGACAGGTCTCCCTCTCAGGGGAAGAGTAACCTTTTCTTCTTCTTCTTCTTCTTCTGACGATGATGATGATGATGATGATGACGATGAGATCCGAATCCGAATCGGAGGACTTGATAATGTATTCAAATTATCATGCAAACTTCTTTTGAGAACTCTGCGACGTGTAGACCACGTGATCATCTCTGCTCATAGGATTCCGTTTGCATAAAACCCTTGATATTAATGATATCTCGGACAAAGTCTTACGACTTCAACTCGTCTGAAGCAAACTTTGATAAAATAGAATTCAAATGTCTGAATACATTTGTAATTTCTAGTCATGCTATAGTGGCTAAGGTGTAGTTGATTCATTAGACTATTTGCAACTGGAGGAATGTTTTTTTTTTTTTAATTCAATTTCTATTTTTTTTTTTGTGTGTGTGTGTAAAACAGCAGTTACACCATTACGCATCAAAACGAAGTTTCCCAATTTACTGTTATCACCGTATACTCACTGTATATTCTATAATTGTACAATGATCGTGTACAGGTTCGGCATCACTACGTTGATACTGAGCATGACACTGTTTAAACAAGGAGTTCTGATAAATCCTTGGCATAATCGATATGAACATTGCTCTTGGCTAAATAACAAATCATCGGGATTCAACATAGAATGTTTGTCATGGATGTGTTATGATGTAGACGTCTCGTAGACTATAATAAAGTGTTCTCCTAGAAAATCCTTTTGATGTTTGATAATGCTGGAGGTGATATTATTGCAAGGCCACTGACCCGTCACAAGCTGGACATGGATAGCATCTATTCTTGGTGCATTGTCCCCCACCCCCCTCCCCTTTTATTTTGTCCTTTCTTTTCTTTTAATGGCCCTGAGCGTGGGTGCGTTCATCCGTACACAAACTTATCTTTGCGCCTGCGCATATCGGCCACACGTGTGCTTTGTGAACACACACGAGTTTTTCCATTGATTTTTGGCAAGGTGACTCACATACGCATTCACGCGCACACACAAAATACACCACACACACACACACATACACACACGCAGAGAAGAGTAGCGCGGGCGTCTACCAACTTCAAACCGTCTGGGACCAAAAAACGCTCTTCGCTCTTTCGCTCCAGTCATCCAGAGTGGGATCCACTTGCCGTAGACTTCCGAAACCAGACCTCGCGTAACCAGCTGGTGGAAGACTTCTCGACCTTATTCCTTTTCTCTCGAGGAATATTTTCTCTCGTTCTTGCTGCATTATCGCTGCTCCAAGATGCTGAGGATACTTCTGCTGATATCCATGTCGATTAGTGCTGCGGGTAAGTACAGGATAAATTGATTAATTGTATGATTAGCTGAGCTGAGTTGCAATTTATCGCACTGGACGGTGGAGTTAATTCTGGACGCGAGGGAGGAGCTGTAGGAGGGAAGCTTGGTGGACATTTCACATGGTGACCACTACATCATCAATGGCCAGTTTCTGATTTTCTGTTTCAAAGAAGCAGGCACTGAGCTGTTAATTCCACCATTACTCTGCCTGCCTTGCATTTTGCAGAGGTTTAACGCACGCCCAAAGTGATTTTCCTTGTTTTTCTGCTCATATACCGAAGACCGTCCATTACGTAAGAGGTGCGCAGTGCTGTCGGTTGGGGGGCTCTCAGCCTTGTCGCATCACGGTCTGCTGCTCGTCTGCGGAGCTCGCTGGGGCTGGTGTTATCCACACCTTTACGCCGCATGTCCGTACTCGGACAAAGCGTGGACAATGCGCAGACGCTGGACAATCAACATTTACCACAGGGGCGGTTGCAATTGATTATTTCAAAAAAGAGAAGGAGCAAACAAACAAGCTTGAAAAAAAGGAAAATATCCCCAACGGTTGTGTCTTCTCTGCTTGTTCTGCACTCTTGAAATTTGTGTTAGACAGGAGAACTTCTAGTCTGTTACTTTAGAGTGGAGGGCGGGTACAGGTGGAGATTAATATGCAATTCAACTATATTCACCTGTCTTTTTGGGGCCCATGGAAAGAAAATAAAAATGGCCTCCAACTTGTGAATACCTTTGATTTCTTTTGTAATGGAAATGAGACATAAAAACCTACAAGAAAAAAAAAAAACCAAACCAAACCAAACATTCTTAGTAACATTGGTGGGTTTAGTTTCCCAGAGTGCAATGGAACTGAAGTGATTGCTATGAACATGAGGACAAAAATTCAAAGCTTTATATTACTTAGTTATAACTTTTGGAGGACTGTTTGTCAGTTGTTAGACGAGATAAAGTCATCACACAGGCAGCCTAGAGACAGTGAGGGATTTTAACTTAGACATAGAGTTCTTTTATGAGCAAAGCTCTGAATCCTTTGTGGGTTAAATTACCAGTGATCTTACCCCTATTTCTTTCTAGTAAAGGAGAGATACATGTATATTCAAGTGCAAGGAACACGAGGAATTCTGGGAAGGAAGTACCAGCGTGTTTTCAGATGATCTCATACTGATGGAAATCTGTCCAGTCAAGTTAACCTTGCCTTGAAATGTGTGAAATCTACAAGAGCTGCTTTGAAGAAGTGGCTTCCAAGTTCTAAAGGTTATCAGACTTTCATGGATTTGCTATATGTGTGAAGTTTTTAAATATTGAAAGTTTCCTATCAAGTTTGGGGTATTAATGCAAACTACATGTATGGGCCTACATTATGGAGTAATTTTCTTTTAATGCAATTAGTACAAGACCTTCATGGGAATATGATCTTCCATTTTGCAACACATATTGTCATTGTCAATTTCAGTTCACATCTCTAGTTGTACAAAATTTTTATGACCATGTTAGTGAATACAGGGTGCATGTAGGCCTACACTTTGTTCTGCCAAGAGCGAGGAAGACATGAAATTTGTAAAAAAAAAAAAATATCACAAAGTATGATGCAGCCTACAAAGGCAATGGAAGTTGTATGTTTTGTGTTTCTCATCTGATTATGTACACAAGCTTGTTTAAGTCATGCATTTGCAATTACTGTATGGTACGATCTGGAAGTTTGTGTCTGGCAAACTCTTCACGTGGGGGACTGATCATTGCAGCTTGCAGAGTCACAACATATTGTTGTCAACATAAAGACTCTAAAAGTTTGCAGTATTCATGCATAAAACATAAACCATGTTCTTATTGAGCTTTTACGAAGGAAAGTTTTGTGGGGTGGGGCAAGGGAAGATACATGTACGTGTATGTGTTTTGGTCAATAAATGACGATGAGTCACAAAAGTTACATTTAGAATGTATGATCTGTTGTTGTGACACTCAGCAATGTTTGGGTGAGCCTGTTCTATCTTGATGGTGTTCAGTGGTCCACTCCGAGTTTCAATGAGACTGTGCATAAATAAGATAAGAATGTCCCCCCCCCAAAAAAAAAAAGAAAGAAAGAAAGAAAGAAAAGTGTCCATTGTGTATTGCACATCTGATCAGTGATTGCGTTCAGACTTTGACACCAATCAAGATGTGTCTAGTGGTATGTCATGATGTTTCCTTACATTTGCCATTATGGTGTTTTATAGAGTGTGAGAGCAGTAAACAGATTACGATGCAGGCTTGTGTAAAGGGTAAAACATTGGTGCCCCCCCCCCCCTCTCTCTCTCTCTCTCTGTCTGAAGGCAGCAACTTGACAATGCCCCTCATTGTGAGATATTTGGCAAGTAGCCCAATGTGGATGAGAGGATGATTGCATTTCCGGGTGGGATAGTTCAATCTACCTCCATGGTTTGACGATGGGGATGCTTTTGTAGAGGAGTGGACATAGTGTTGTCTTGTAGTAAAGTCCCCAGTGAGACATGAGATAGCCTCATAGTACATATTACAAATGTGGCAATTACATTGAATCAGGTTTACACCTTCATATGCTGAATTCATCTCTCTCCACTTATTTTCCTGTGTTGCAAGGGGGTGAAGCTTGGATGCCTGTATAGACTATATAGTGAAGTCTTTGTTGACCTACAGCAGTTGACAAATTCTAAGTAAGCTATCAAAGTGTAACACGTTAAGAGTTTCCAAAGATGGTTCTGGATACACTACATTGCAGAAAGACAGTGGACATTTGAAATGTTGTATGAATCCTGGCAAGATTTTCACTTTTGGACTGAGAAGATTACTCAGATTACATGGGTCACAAGTTAGTAGCAATGATTAAAGTGTTTACAAACACACATGCATGCACACATGACAGGAAGTTGTTGGTGGTAGAAAAAGTCATTGAAGCACGAATAGACTGACCCCAAAGAGTTGTGATTTCCTTCATTGCTCTTTTATCTCAGACATATTTTGATTGCTTAGCTGTATTTTTTTTTTAGAGTTACAGTAGAACAAAGCCACATGATGTTGTTTATCACTGGTGTCTATTTTTGACCATGTCTTGTCAGTGAGTGGTGTGTGACAGTTTGGAAAGTGAAAGTGTTAACTGCAAGAGCTCTTGTACGTAGGTCTTGCATCATAATACTTTTTTGTTTCTGCTCCATAATGATTATTGGAAGTCTTGGCAGCAAAAAGGAAATGCATAAAGTTGATCAATGTTCAATCTTTCCTTTCACTACAGTTTCAAGTGATTACAAGTGTACACTGTATCTCATACAGCATCTCTGCTGTACAGCAGAAACACAAATCCAGTGTACAACTTACCAGGTAACAGTCTGTTCATCACCAGCACAAAACATTTCTTTCATTCGCAGCACTCCATTCCAGAAAATAGATTCTTTAGCCCTTTTTTTAAATGAAAAATGATTTCCATCATTGTTTTACCCCTCTCCTCAGTAATTTCAAATATATCCAGATTTTCTTTTTTTTATTTTTCACTGAAATATATTTTGAACTCCATCTTGCAGAATATATTGATATTACCTGCTTTATCATCCTTTTTTAAAGCCTGAATCACTCTGTTTTTTTTTAATTCCAATAAAAGCCGTCAATGAGCTTTGGAAGTATAAATGTACAATGTACATAATAGGCCTACACAATCCTGTGCATAAAAAAGATCACTCACTATGTTTAACTTTATGATGTCTGATAGAAAGAAAATCTTGATATTTACACAAGATCTTGAACTTTGAAGTTACATGTAGGCCTTACATTATAAATGAAACCTCTCAGCATATTGCATTACTACAAGTAGGGGCCTACATCATAGATTTTAGATTTTGTGAAATGTTTTATAGTGTCTCAATACATTTAAAGTCATTTACGCAATATGCAGTGTTGGGCCTTTCTGCAAAGTAGAATGTTGATTGATTTTGAAAGTTGAATCAATGTCTCATATCTGAGACATTGGTAAACATGGAGACAGCAAGATTGAACCATATTGCTATACAAGTAAAAAAGATACAAGTAGTAGCATAATGTTGCAGTATCATACGAAACGAAGCATATTAATTAGATACAAACATACAGCGTACATTGTATGTGTGTATGTGATGAAAAAATGATGAGTTACTCGACACAGTGTGAGCCTGGTACTGTCAAATGGCATTGTGTAAAGCTTGCTAAATTATGAACTGTGTACTTTCAGCACTGTGTAAAGATGAATTCTGCATGACCATTTTTTCTCATTTTTGGAATATGAGAGAAGGAGAGAGGGAGGGAGATAAATCAAAACAGATCTGTAGTCAATCATTAACCATGGTGTGTGTTATCACTGATAACTCCGGTATGCTGTGTGGCTGTGCGGAATAGAAACAGAGTAAACATGCTCTTCTCTCGCACAGAGAATGCACATACATTGTAGAGAGTTACAGTGCATTCGTAGCAACACTACTATACAACAGGCGTTAAATGTTCTTGACTACAATCTTTAACGTAGAATACTGATAGATAATCTATCTGTTTGGGTCTTTTCCGTATTTGACATAAGGTAGATTTTGAACATGTACAATGTCTACAATGTACATGTACCTACATGTAATTTTGTGGACAAAATGTAGATATGTAAGCATAGAGGCTGTTAAGATTACTGAACATTCAATCAATGAGTGGTCAGTGACTAGAATAAGTGAAATATACATTATACACTTGTACATGTACATGTATACTCAACAGCTGGTCAGTGACTAGAATCACTAAAACACAAAGCTTAATATGAGCTCGTCATTTTTTCTCTGAAATCATTGAAGTTAAAAATGATTGTCTTGGTGTTTGCTTTGGTGATGGAATGTCACTCATTTGATGTTCAACACTATTGAAGTTTATAGTGGGTAGGATTGTGATTCAAAGTAGTTAAAAAAGATACTCAGGATTGTTCAGCAGCCACTTGCACCTGAAGTGACACACTGATCATTAAAGTGTTGGTCGTTCAAAGTCAAAATTTCTGATACCTGGTACCATTACTCATTTTGAACCAGTGGGAATGGTACAAATGTAGGGACAATGTATGATCTCTTACAAAGTATGGAACTGCATCTTACTGTACATGCAGCTTGGTCGGGAGTATGACAGCTAATTTCAAATATTGGGGCTAAACAAGAAAATAATGTGGTACCTGGTACAAGTGTGTAGTGCGTCATTGTGCTTGTATGATTGGGAAATTTGCTGAAAGAAGTGAGAAAGATGGAAGTGTGCCAGTTTTACCAGTCTGTTACCAGTAACTGAGGAATAGGGGGGCTAGACTGTGCCAATTCTGATTCGGGAGTGAGGTGGCCCTTTTGAGCGAGAAGAGAAGGGCTTGGCATTCCAGTTTGGAAATGAAAACACTTTAGTTGTAAAGGTGTTGGGAGAAATGTACAATGCACTGCAGTTTCTATGGCACTGTGCAAATTACCGTGTTGTAGAATTGATATTTCTGGTCGAATTGACAAATCTGAATAAAAAAAAAAACACACAGAAAAGACCTATAGGTAAGGATGATTCTGTACTCAGCAACAATTGGTTGTTGTTGTAAAGTGCTGGAGCATGGACAGGAATATGTTGTATAATGACTGGAAGTATTTCATGATTTCTTTATTTAGAGCGCTCAAGCTGAGTAAAGGAGTAACGTATTGAGTTGAAATATAACCCTGTAGTCTGTACTTTTAGGAAGCTTGTTTTGAAAAAGATAGTGTCAGGATATTGATATCATAATACCCTACCCCACCCCTACCACACTTTTTTTTCTTTTGTATAGGAGGGGTGAAAATACACCAGGAACATCAAAAGAAGTAGTAGTATTATACTAACTGGTGTACAAGATCTTATGGGCCAGTGCTAAGAGTGTAGGTTTATCTTAATTTTCCGTATGTTAGTGCAAACTTATATTACTCAACACCTCTCACAGGGGTACCAATGTTAATTTCTCAGTAGTGGTTTACAGTCTTGTTCTTTGAGTGAACCCTTCATTTTGGTCAAGAGAGTGATGTAGCACACTGGCAGCACTGTCTTGAAATATTGACTCTTGATTAAAGTCGTGATTAAACAAGGGATAAGATGTGGGGATTCAAGGAACCTTTTCAAGAACTATTACAATTTCAGCAATTGGGTCTAGTTGATCATGATTCCAGGGGACCGTTTCATGAAACTTTTTGTCAGTGATTTACACTGACAACTGTTAAAAGCTACTGAAATCCTTGCATCTGATTGGCTGATGGCAAATTTGTCGGTGAAAACCTGCGACAAACTCGTTGATGAAATGCCCCCCAGTAGGCCTCTGTCTTTTATGGCCTATTGAAATCATGTATAAAATGTACAAGCTATTTTTTTGATATGTAATGCCTAAAGCCCTTACAAATTTGTATGTACCTGCTTCATGTGCGTGTAAATTAATTCCATATTTTAAAAAGTGCACATATAATATGCATACATGTATTTGAAATAAAACATGTAGGCCTAATGCCAAAACAAAGTGAACAAAACTTGCTTGTACTGTCAAGCTACGCAGGGTTCGAAAGGGGCAAAACTTGTTATCCCTCTAGCCATGTATAAACCATCAATCATCAAAGGAAAGTATACCAACTCTCCAGAAGACTCATTTAGAATACCTAAAGTCAAAGTCAAGAATGGTCTTTGCTCTTGTGAGAATGAAATCTCTGCAGTTACTCCAGAATGGTCAAGTCTGGGTCCAGAAGGACTCTGTTGTATGGCTTGATTGCTAGACTGGGACCAACATTCTTGGCATTCTTTTGGGCAGGAGTCAGGGTGAATTCAACAAAGAACAGAGCACCAGTGTACCCCATTGAAACAAAATGCCAGGGAAAGTTTAGTGAGGGGAATTTATTGGATTTTCACCTGGGGAGAGCACATGATGTTATTTTCACGTTGATTGGAGGGATGATGAAGGGCAAACACACACACACACACACACACACACACACACACACACACTCACTCGCGCTCTCTCTCTCTCTCCAGCACACGCTCACAGACAGACATACAGACAAAGTGATCCCAGACACTATTGTAGATACACAAAGGCATCCAGTCAGAATGATTGCCACTATCACCAGCAAAGTTTATGTTTAGTAGAGGTTGTAAAATATCTGTTGATAAGATATTTTGAAATTGAAATACTGTTAATCAATTAACCCTTGAGCTCCAGGAGTTTTTTTGTGCAGTGCCCACTTGTACTAACATAACACAGCCATACATTGTACCTACAGCATTCTGTTGCATACTCTCTAAAAAGAATCGAGTGAAAATTTTCACTCTAAAAAGAGTGAATACAAAAAAGAGTGAATTTCGAGTGAAATTGGAGTGAATTTTGAGTGAAAATGCTCATTTTCACTCATTTTGGAGTGACCTCACGGATCACTCGAAGATTTTGGAGTGATCCCTGACGTCACTCCAAAATGAGTGAGCATTTTCACTCAAAATTCACTCCAATTTCACTCGAAATTCACTCTTTTTTGTATTCACTCTTTTTAGAGTGAAAATTTTCACTCGATTTTTTTTAGAGAGTATAGTGTAGAGCAAGATTGATTGTGTATTTTTCTAGAATATATTGCAAATATGATATTGATGAAATGTATAGGCCTAAACAAAAAGAAGTAAAAATAAACATATTTTCTCACTCTATATCCTCACTCATTGGGCAGTGGTACATTGTATTAAAGCAGTTCAGCTATTTTAGAGAATGTGATTAGTGCCTAATGAATAATGCAGTCTCATCCCGATTTTCCTGTTGCACTCCTGATATGTTCAGGCATTTTATCACTTGGATGTATTTTTAGTTTTCATTCATTGTTATGTATGCTGTGCCTGTGGGTCTCTACATGCTGTTAGAATTTACATTCTTTTTAAATGGCTGTGTGGATATTGAGGTCTTTCTTGTTTTTCAGCAGAGAAGAACTGTGACCATTTGACCCCTGGTTGAATAGGAGCAAAAAGACACCCCTCAAGTTAGACATGGGGCCTACTCACATCTGATTAAATGGGGGCTCTTCCATTTTGTAAGATACAACTATATAGGGCTTACAATTATACATGATGTTTTGTTTTTAAATTTTAATGTGTAATATAGAGACATTACTAGTAATACCTTTCTGGAATTCAGATTGTGAGTATACAGTGTATTGCTATTGCTAGTTTATGACTGAAGACTTTATTACACTTTAATGCACATGTTTTTCATCTGTCGAGGTAGTACAAACTATTCAAGTGCTTGTCATTTCGAATGAATTTAGATGTACATATACTGTAGGCCTGAAACAAAAAAAAAACCCAGCATAAGATGACTACAACATAGGCCTACATCTAAGATAATTCATTTGCACAATGTGTAATGGTCTACAGAGCTCTTAATTCCAATTCCCTTTTCCCCCGCCTGCATAGTGTGGTAGCGTACATAGCATGTCTGCTTACTCCTGTAGTAAAGTTCATTTGAAATGCATTGATGATGTTCCTCTTTGAGATATATGCAGTGCGCTTCTTGCGATTTGCAAATTCCATCAGTCGTTAGGTGAATTCCAGGAGACAGACAGACAGACAACTTTATGTCTCTGGTATAGCAGCATTAAAACTTTGTCATCTGTTGCTGGTGGAGGATGAAATAGCCATCAGGATTGTGGTGAATCGCTTTAGTCTGTGACAGCGACTAATAACTGCAGCCGCGGCGAGACGCCGTGGATGGGTTGGTAGCAAATAGCAGCTGGAGAGATGGAGGGACGGTAAATTGAGCAATTTAATGTTGGGACTGTGCCGCAACAGTCAATCAAGTGTAGGAACAGAGGCTTGCATTCAATTCAAAAGTTTAGGCTCATGCCTCAACACTGTTTTTTGTACCTTTTAAAAGACTGTAAGGATCTCGGAACAAAGCCAAAGTGAAACTGCCTGCCATAGTTATGACAGGATTCTTGAGGTGAGGTCTTTTTTTATCATTATGTGTTTGTGAGTTTGATAATGAATTTTGGCTTCCCCTCTTCTTAAAGTCAAAAAGTGACATGAATTTGAATTTTTACAGTCATTCTTTCTTGGTTTTGTTTAGACAATAAACAGAATGAAAAAAAGAACAAATAAAAAGGGAGAAATGAATATTTAAAAACAGCCGTACATGTAGGCCCTATATTCAAATTTGAATGATTTTATTTCCATATAAAGTAATACAAAGCAATAATATATTGCAAAGGGTTG
Organism: Diadema antillarum; assembly: GCF_040938485.1. Lineage (NCBI taxonomy): Eukaryota > Metazoa > Echinodermata > Echinoidea > Diadematoida > Diadematidae > Diadema > Diadema antillarum. The sequence continues at coordinate 3,675,421 of NW_027271059.1, forward strand.
GGAATTAGATATTGAAGCTAAATACTTTCTGTTCTGAATTCAATTGATAAACGTTGCTTCTAATACTAAAACTCATAGAAAGCATCAAATAGATTTGTATTCATAATGTACTGTAAAACCAGAAATGGAAAAAGAAAGAACCTTGCATTTTATTTCACAAATTTGTGAGAGCCAATATCCGTGAAATTAAAATGCATGCAGAAGCTCTTGTCTACACAATATGCAGTGAATGCCAGTGGCAATTTATGAAAATTGCATGTCATGAAAAAGGCATAAAAAGATACCATCAAACATACAGTAGGTTAGAAAATCAAACATACAATTGTAATTCAGGTATTCAGAGACTAATATTTCCTTTTTGACTTAGGTTTGATCTCATCTTTTTGTTTGATTTACACATTCTTGATAGATTGTAATTAAAAGTTATAAGACAAAAACTTTAACATCTTGTAAGTTTCCCCTTTAACCAGAATGCATGTCTGTTTTATAGGTTCTTCCTCAGCTCTTCTCATCCTGTGCATCTCATACACTACCTACCATCTCCTCTGCCAAACTCATTAATGTCGCTATATTTCATACTTGCACCCTTTATGTGAGGGTGTTGTGTGTGGCCGGTATGTGGTGCAGTATTCAAATATGTTGCTAGTGAGCTCAGAAATGTCAGAGGACATGATTTCATCATGGGGAAAAGAGAAATGGTGTGAGTATGTACACACTTTTGTCAAGTGGAAGTCTGTATAAGGCATAGTGTTTCCAGTCTGTTTATGTTTTTCTATGAGCTGAGCATTCTATGACGACCCTGTATTGATACGACTTTAGTACAAAAGTAGCGTCTGTCTAATGTCGAGGAGGTCATTACAATGATTTAGCATTGAGGTCAGTTTTAATGACAGACCTGTATGAGGGGTAGGTTTTTCTAAATGGGTGAATTGCTGTGAGTCAGCATTTAAACAGATGTTTCACTTTCAAACTACATGCTTGTAGATGCACCAAAATCAGAAAACAAACCCATAATCTGATGTATGCCCATTCTATTGTTCACTGTTAATTACCATCTTTAATAGGAGAAGTGGTCAAAGAAGCTTGACCTCTAAGGAGTTATGGATGGTCACCTGACTTGCTGTGTCCACCATTAATTGGTAGTCTGGGGAGTTGGGAGTGGACGTAGTGGTGACTCATCATACAGATGGGCCCAGCGACCTGACCAGCTGAATAAAACATTTCCTTGTTTGTTGTGGAAGATGGAAAGGCTGAGAAAACTAGCAGTGATGCCAGACAGGTCCTACTTTGGGTGGATATGTCAAAGGGAAGCACTGAGAAGGTTGACAAGGCCTATTCTTGGCAGTTTCGGTTTCCACGCCGTCAATTCAGGGAATGGAATAGCCATTGATGGAATAATGTTTCTGCAAAGCATCTTTTGAACTGACAATAAGGCGTGAGATTGACCTGCTATGCTTACAGTGTCTATATGCAATTATCGTGATAAGCATATAAGGCACGATTAGAAGACATATTACTCGTTATTACAGCACATCACTTTGGTTCGAAGGCATTGATTATTTTCTATTCAATGTACTGAATGGCAGACTGTATGCTATTGTAACACATAATGTAGGCCAACCTATTGTACTGCACCTGTGTCATACAATTAGTGTGTAGGCCTACAGTATGTAGCTATTTGCCATCTTCTTCAGAGCTGCCTTTTCTTTTACAAAATTGTGATGAACTGCAAACCTTTACATGTTTGTGATTTCTTTAGCTCTACACTAAGTTTGCTGTTTTGCAATTAGAATGCACATCGCAGAAATATGGTGATAATGTGACACCGTTACACGTCATGTATACATGTACCTTACGAATCTTGACCGCAAAATTCAGTATGCAGGACTAAAGAATACTGAGTAGGATTTTTTTTTTTTTGTGGTTTGTGTTAGCAAATTGATCCCTTTCACAAAATAGTTAACATAAATAATAGAACAATGACATGTCTCCTGGAAATGACAAGGACATTCTTTTATGACATTCCAAACAAATGAGATCATGCTATGGACAGCCTCAATGATTCATTCTATGCCTACTACATTGTATATTTCATGTTCATGGGTGTGCCTTACTGCCTCACTGCACTGACATCAAAAGCCTGGTAGAGTGGGGATACCATCAACTGGGAGAGCTGGCCTGACTTGGAAAGTTATTCCAGGATTCCTGAACAACTTTTTAAAATTACACACACTGCCAAAGAATCTTGAGTTGAGTGAATTGTCTGTTGGGAGTATGAGCATTTAGGCCTATGCTTTGATGCGCATACTGTAAAAGGAGAAATGTTCGCGTGCATTTTAATTTCGGGAATTTCGCGAGCGTGAAGATTGCATTGAAGATTGAATGCACGCGAAACTTCTTTTGTACACTATATGCACTGAATGCCAGTGGCAGTTCGCGAAAATTTCATGCCGCAAAAAAGGCCGTCGCTCCAATTCGCGAAAAATTCATGCCGCGAATATATCATGTTTTACAGTATTTGCTGACACTTGGCTGATGGACACTATGCTTGGTTGTGGAATGTGCATCGGTGAGCAGCAAATTATGATAATTTCAAACAGACCTCCCATGTTTTCCCAGACAATACTACCAGGGGGTGTTTCCTAAAGCAGTTCTTAAAGTTATGAACGACATAAGAATGACTGGTGATCAGTTCTTGTGCTGAATTATTGAGATTTTCTTAAAGGACAAGTTCACCTTCATAAACATAAGGATTGAGAGAATGTAGCAATATTAGTAGAACACATCATTGAATGTTTGAGGAAAATCGGACAATCCGTTCAAAAGTTATGAATTTTTGAAGTTTTTGTGCAGTAACCACTGGATGAGAAGACTATTGCAGTGTGTGAATAACTTAGATGTCACATGCGTACAACAAAATAAGGAAAATATAAAGAGAATTTCACAAAATTTCATCTTTTGAAAAAAGTACACATTCCCCAGACTCGTTACCGACAAATGTTATGGGTAATATTATTCCCCCTGCCTTTAGAAAGTGGCAAGTCAAGTGCTCTTTTATTATGCGAAAAAAGTGAAAATATGTTGAATTTTCTTTACATTTTCTTTATACTGTTGTACGCATATGACTCACAAGTTGTAGTAGTCTCCTCATCCAGCGGTTCCAACACAAAAATTTTAAAAATTCATAACTTTTGCATCGATTGTCCAATTTTCCTCAAACTTTCACTGATGTGTTCTACTAATATTGTTGCATTCTCTCAATCCTTATGTTTATGAAGGTGAACTTGTCCTTTAAGTATAACACATCAGAACATGTGTACGTAATTTGTAACTTTAAGAACAGCTTTATGAAATACATACCCCCAGGCCTTTAAAATATGGGTCGTTGGCTTGTATTAGAAAGAAAAGCTGCTTTTGGCTACAATGCTGTTGAAATGATATGTGTGTGTTGGGGGGGGGGGGGGGTGATTACAAGGAGGGATCGAAAACCACCTTATGTCTGTTCGGAGAAGATAAAAGATATCATTGCCAAAAGCAAACTTGTACACAAAACAAAAACACAGGACCAACCCACTGAAAGTAATGACAATGAAACTGAAAAGGGTATGAGGCTGTGCCTTGCAAGGGATAGTTTAAAGAAAAGAGGGCAAGTTCTAAAAAGACCACAGAAGAGATGGAAAGACAATATCCAGGACTGGACATGCCTGAGGTTGAGAGCTAAAATGTCGACATTGAGAGTGGAGAGTGGAAGGTAGCTTGTAGATCTCCAGTGGTGTCCCAATCATCTCATATGGGATGTGATGAGAGTAATACATTGTGCATGGTGTGAGCTCTGTGCAAACCGATGCATAGCGTACCAATTAGTAGTACCAAAATGTATGTCACATGCACACACACACACACACACACACACATGCATGCACACACAGCAATGTCACTTTATGACATAAGTGCTGCGCACATCCATAAATGTCATTGACGAAGTGTTATGTAACAGATTGGCTCGTGCCTCTGGAATATTAAATGCCAGTCATATTCAGGGCCACCCACATTAATATGGGAAAGATAATCATTGTAATATGATCCTGTGTGTTGTACTGTAGGTCTGATTGCATAGTAAATTCTAGAAGACAATGTAAATGTGGCAGTGGCTTTATTTCTCTTTTGGAAAAGTCCCAATTTTGTGCAGGGGCAAAAGCTATCTAAATTCAAACTGAAGAAATAGATAACAGAATTTTTATTCCCTAAAAGGTGTCGATCATTTGAAGACATTTGTACATTTTAATTAAATCAGAACACATCTGAATACATTTATTGATGCATCTTTATGAATTGTCTTATATTATTGGAAGAAGAGTATGTATTGGATTATAAACTGCTGAGCAATCAAAAAATACTCCTTGGAAAACCCCCCAACAAACATGAGATCACATATGAACTCCACACTGTCAATGCTGATATCCCTTGCTGTTATAGTCCTGTTGCATTCAATGCACAAGTGTCACTAACAAACTAGGTATGATTTATGGCAAACAAATTTACCCTGTGGGTACTGATGAATTGTTGCCTTTATACTCAGAGGAGTGCCTTTTTCAACTCCAACAACCGCCAGCTTATGAGCAGAGGGGGTAAAAAGTGCACCCTGAGCTCAAGGAAAAAAAGAAGTACAGAGTTTGTTTTTTAAGGCACAGATCCTGACCCTCTATAAAGGCAAAGAAAATCCCCATTGAAAAGGAAAACTGTTTGGGCTGAGAGCTGGGAGTGTAGACACTTTATACGGGACTTTATGGCACAATAATCTCATTTAGAGTAAACAATTGCTATGTATTGCTCTTTTTAGAGCAAAGTGGAGCAGAAAGTTATAAACTATAAAGTTCACTCGTGAATGAATACTGTAGGCAGTTCATTTTTCATCCTTTCTCACCTGTGGTATTACATGCTTCTCCCCCATACAGACTTTCATAAATGATTTGATTATGTGGCATTAGTTGATGGACTATATACATTATACAAGTGTACTTTGACAGGTGTGATATTATGACATGAATTTGTAGTACACAACACAATGTCCCCTTCGTCTGTTTGTTTGTAAAGTTATATATCAGAGTAATAAACCAAACCTTTCCTGTGATGATAACAAGATGCAATTAAAATTGCTGAATTTTTGCAGGTTGTATTTTGGCATGGGTTCAATGACTCAAGCTTATGTTCCATTTTATATTTGCTAAATAATTGAAGAGTGGTGGCTTGCACTTTCCCGGTCTTAAAAGGGGCTTTATGAGTGACATCCAATAATAACCTTTCATCTAGTAATTCAAGCAGGTAACCATACTTATAAGTCAGAATTTTTTACTTTAATAGAAAAATTGAATTACCCCTTTTCTTCGACCTACACATCCTTTGCAATAAACTATGGCATTTGAGGTAGGTCCTACATGCAAACATTGTACATTGTATGTGAAATGTTTCTCTAAGTTCAATTCAATCAATTCAATTCAATCAATTCAATCATCATAGTTTATTTCCAATCAACAAAAATCAAAACATAGTACAAAACATAGTTCAGTCCAAATAGTACTATCTGGGAACAAAAATTCCTTTTTTTCTTTTTTTTGTACCAAAAACAGGCCACACAGAAAACACACACACACACACGCACACACACACACACGCACAAATATATATTGAAAACAGATAAAATAGATGGCCATACAAATTTGTCTTTACTTTGAGTTTATAAAAAAAAAAGAATCCAAAACAGAATAGTTGTTTTGAAGTTCACAATATCCACAGAAAATGATATATATTGCATAAGGGATTACTACATCAAGATCAAGATCAAGATTTGTAGTACATGTATAGTAGCAGACATTTGCCTTATAGTCAACTGCCAAAAGTCTGTCTGTGCTACACAAAAACAAGCATGCCTACTACTTGTTATCTCTCCATACACTCTGATACATGGTGAGTAGGGTGTATGCTGTTTTGATTTTCAAGAGCTCATTTCCCTTTAGCCTTCCATTCATTCTTCCTGTTACCAACTTTTCTTCATTTTTTTAAGGTGCAGATCGGCTGGTAGTAGAGAACTTGCCTCATCCTGATTGTCCAAACCCACAGAAGAGAGAGAAGAGAAAAAAAATAGGGGAATAAAAGCCCTATTGTCAAGAGGCAAAACAAGTACAAAAGTGTATCACCTCAGTGGCTAATTGCTCCCCTGAGCTTTTGTACTTGTCTCTTTTTTTTTGCCAAATCTAGTCCCTCTTTGCTGTCTTTTCCGCTCCATCTACAAATGACTTTGAAGTTGGGGATGATCTAACCATACTCTGTTTGCCAAGCTGGTTGTCACTGGCCTGTGAAGAGAGTCACTCCTCTGGGGGTGTATCAGGGGCGTGTGGTCGTACCTTCCGGAAATGACGCTGGTACTAGTGGTAGTATGCCCTTTGTTAGGAGATGGGTTGTAAATATTTTGTTTGTTTACAATGTGGTTTTCTTCTCTTTTTTGTGAAGTGTAAAACTTTCTTCAGTTGTGTGAGTAGGGCCAACAGACTTTTGCTCAATAGAGCATTGTGTCTTTTTCTTGTTGTTGCTATGACTAAATAGTTGGTAATCAGCTGTTACAAGAAAGAGTATTCCTGTTGGTTTGCTAAAAGCTCTTGCCCTTGTGTATAAATTATACAGTCACTCACATCTTCACTTCAGACCACATTGACCCTGTATATGGTGTATAATGATGTGTCCAGGCACTTTCTTGCTCAGCTTTACATATCCCTTCAATAATCCACCCAGACTTGACCCAGTTGCAGATTAGTAAGACCACACAGACATAGCATGAACAATGAGTCTCAGACTATACACAGAAGGACCATGGTGAAAGAAGAGGGATTAAGGGGATTAGTTAATCTCTATTCACTGCCAATTAGTGCCCAGACATCAGAGTTAATCAGTGAAAAAGTTCTCCAGCATGTGAGTCACTTGGTATGAAGCACAGTGAGGGATATTTTAACCTGTGAAGGACGAGTCCAGAGTTTGATACTCGGGCAGGTGTCTATGGGAAATGTGTGTTGTGGCAAAATCTGTTCGCCCACGATGGGTTAAAGGCACAAAACATGCATTTCTTCTTTCATTTCGGAGTGTTACCTATATATTACCAATTCTCCCTGGTTATTATTGTTTTCTGTTCCTTGAAGGTCTATTGCTTTGATAAGGAAAAAAACAATTAAAAAAAAAGTTGTGTATGGCTTGCTGGGCATACACAATACAGTGGTCATTTTTCTCAAGGTGGCTGTGAATATTTATGGAGAAAAAATACACACACACACACACATACAGACAAAAGAAAATCCCCTGAAACAACCAAAATACAAAATACAAAGCATTGTACATTGTATGTGTAAATGAAAATATGGGGATTGTCAGGTAAACAAGCCAACATTTCTGCTACACTAGAAAAGGCTTTCCAAATTGAGATTCCAAAAAGGAAATAAGTTGGATATCAATCATGACCACACCTTGATGGACATTGCTTGATGATCTCTGCGAAAACACTCTCCATCACCAGATGGGGTCAGTCTTCACGGATGTGTTATGTCCAGGGACGTGTCCAGTTTGTGGTCAGTTTTATACACACTGCACATGGGAGGGGCAGCCAAATACTACAGTATACTCCCACACCAAACTGACCAGACGTATCTACAGCTCGGTGTAAAGTATACCAGCACAATATGTTTGATTAGCAGTAGAGGACAAATCTGATAGAATGACCATTCAGGCTTGCTATAGCCTACTCCCTTGAAATCAGAAGCTGTACAAAATGTGCCAATTTTGCCCTCCATTCCCCCATTGTGCTGAGTATGAATAGAGATTATTTCATGCATATATCCCACACATAAACAAGGCATTCACAAAATGAGCAGATTTTAGACTTGTGCTCGTAATTGTAGGCTGCAAATGATGTTGTGTGTTCAGAAAACATTTGAATAAGTGGTGCAATAAGACACCTGTATCGACATGTACACTACCAAAACATGGGGGAGTAAGGTTTCCTTAGCTTGTTTCACTCAGCAAATTGAAGCTACTTCAAACATGATTCAGAAATATTCATATGGCCTGCTTTATCTGTATTATTTTACCATTGTTTTTCTTGCTCCTTACTTCATTCCATGAGAATAAATAGTTCATGGTTTCCAAAGCTCAATACCACAATGTTTCTCTGTGCATTCTCTTTCTCATGCACAGTACATTCCTAGTGCTTACAAAATGCAGCAATTAGAAATACACTGACTCCATGGATAGAAAGCATTAGGGCCTACTATAGATTATAAGATTTCTTGTATATTTACTTTAAAGGGATAGTACAGTATTGGTGGAGATGAGAATTGGGCTTTTAACTTTTTGCGAGATACCAAGAAAACACTTATGATATAGTACAGAACATACCATTTTAAGAGGAATTCAAAGTTTATTTGATGAAAATCGGGTTGGGAATGACTGAAACATCCAAAAACAAAGTAAAACAAAGGAATCGTAATAAAGTGTGGGTCCCACACTCTATCAGAATTGCTCCTTTTTGGATATCTCAGCCATTTCAAAACCAATTTTCATCAAATAAACATTGAATTCCTCATAGAATTACGTGCTCTTTCATATTTCATAAGAGGTTTCTCATTATTTCACCAAAAAATGCTAGAAACTTGAAATTAGGTCTCAACCAAAACTGTATGATCCCTTTAACCCACTGAGGACAGTTTGATTTTGCTACAACACACATTTCCCATAGACACTTTCCTGAGTATACTCGGGACTCGTCCTCAACATGTTAAACTGTCAAAGTGGTTACATGTCAGATTATTTTAGTGCTGAGCAATAATGTTCTGTGTTCTGTGATATCTCGTGAGGCCTAGTGGATGCCAAACATGTGTTCTTTGAGAAGGTCCGAGTTCAAGCCTCACAGGGGCATTTTGTGTCCCGAGAGTATTTCAACCCATGTCCATAGGAAAAGAGGAACAGTTTGAGTACTTGCTTTACAGTACATGACATAAATTGTAGAAAATCGTATTCTTGTATCATACACCTGTATGTCCCAAGGGTGGGTTTTTAGTCACTGGGGGGTATTCCACATGCTCTCTCTGTGCACAAGTTGCTGACTACTGTATAAACTGTTATTTTAGCGAGGGTTTAATTTTCGCAAATTTTGCGAATCACACAGTTGGACCACGAATTCAACAACACGCGAAAATGTCACCATACACTAAGGTAGTAGTGTGCTTATGTAGGCCGCCGTGTCAATTCGCGAAAACAACATCTCGCGAAAATGTCCATGACCCCCTCATTCGCGAAAATAACAGCGTATACAGTATGTGGATAAGAGATGCCCATGGACATAGTGCATTAAGCCATGTAGGCTTAACACTTGCTGTGTAGTTGATTAACACTTGCAACCTCTTAGGGTAGAGAAAATTTCAATAGCAATTCAAGTTGGTTGTCTGAAGAAGGATTTGGGCTGTGAAGAATGTCTCGACTTTGAATGGAGTACCATGTTGAGGTAATCCATGTAATCTGTTCCTTTAATCCTTTAAAGAGTAGCCTCAATACAAGTTTGTCCCATTGACTCCACACTAAAATTCAGGGCCTTTTCAACTGTGAACAAAGAAAGGCAGCATTCCATGTTCATTCACCACTCTGGTGTAGAACTGGTCTTCTTCCAGGGATTGAAGAGATAGGGGAAGATTGTTTCAATGAGGATTAAGAGAAGAGGAGAAAAATAGAGAGACTGTTAGTCTCTACTGCCAGACACAGGTTTGAATCTTCTTTTTAAAGCTGAGGATCTAGAAAAGAGGAGAATAAAGAGAGAGGACCAAATTCTGGTTCAAGTTTGTACCTTGTTAGCAATCAGTGAGCTGAGGATCTAGAGAAGAGGAGAATAAAGAGAGAGGACCAAATTATGGTTCAAGTTTGTACCTTGTTAGCAATCAGTGAGCTGAGGATCTAGAGAAGAGGAGAATAAAGAGAGAGGACCAAATTATGGTTCAAGTTTGTACCTTGTTAGCAATCAGTGCATTTTCCTTGATACCAACCTCTGGCCATGTGTTGTCTTTATTTCTCCCTCATTTCCACACAGAGTCTTTAGTGGCTACAGACTGTAGGCTGATCATAGTATTGTGCCTTTTGCTTGTCCTGCAGTTTTCAGTTATGAGAAATTGCAAAGAGTCCACTGTTTGTCAGATCTTAAAGGGATGGTACAGTATTGGTGGAGATGAAAATTGGGCTTTAACTTTTTGCGAGATACCAAGAAAACATTTATGAAAATAGTACAGAGCATACCATTTTCAGAGGAATTCAGAGTTTATTTGATGAAAATTGGGTTTGGCATGACTGAAACATCCAAAAACAAAGTAAAACAAAGCGATCGTAAAAAAAAAAGGTGTGGGTCCCACACTTATTAGAATCGCTCTGTTTTGGATATCTCAGCCATTTCAAAACCAATTTTTATCAAATAAACATTGAATTCCTCATGGAATCACATGTTCTTTCATATTTCAAAAGAGGTTTCTCATTATCTCACCAGAAAATGTTAGAACCTGAAATTTGGTCTCAACCAAAACTATACGATCCCTTTAAACCCAAGAACATGGAATCTCTCTAGAACCAATGGCACCAAGTACTATATTGTATATATTGGTGAAATAGTTTGCATTGTGTTTACTCAATCACATTGAAGAAGATAGAAGTTGAGAGAAAGTAAAATTTAGAGAAGGAGAATAAATGCTAACAACATTGATTTATTCAGAACTCTGCTACTTGTAGTCCCATCTACTTACATCCATGAGATTGCATTTTGGCAAGCATTACTTTTCAGTGTGCAGCTTTCTTTCATTAACTTTTCCAAGGACATGAGCTGAAGACATAGTAGTAATTTTCTTTTTATCATCAGAGCCATGGAGAAAATGAACCAGTCAATCTTCCTCTAACTAGTCGTCATGAGAAGAGATCATGACAGAAAAAGGATACCTCTCCTGCTAATGGTGAAAGTGCGCATTACGCAGTTGAATGATTCGCTTGCTGGAATCTTCACTTTTTTTCCCCTTTTCATTCTATCTTTGACATTTTATTCTCTCCAAGCAACGTTATTTAGATGTCCTTAGTTGAGAAATAAACAGGAATGTGGCTACAGACTAGCTGAAGAAAACTGTTTACTCCTTTTGCCTTTATTGACAGAGATGTTTGTTGAGAGGAACAAAAGATAAAGCGTAAATACCTGGTCTGGGGGCAGTTTTCGGAATTTGGCGGCCGATAGCGGAACAAGGCCTGAAGGCCGCAGAGTACAAGTGGACTGGTCTGGTCTCAATGGTAGTCCAAAGAGATTACCGCTATTCTTTGTGCACAAGGCAACATACAAACCACTATGAATACCTCAGTAGTGTGGGAGTATGTATTCTAGATGATCAGTAGATAGTACATCAGTTTCTGCGTGCCATTGCCTTCGAAGGAAGTTCTGAGGCTAAATCAGAGGGTATATATCTGAATATAAGGTTTTTGTGGAGACACATGCACGGTCACACCATTCTTCAGTAAAACTTTTTTACTTTCTGGAAATGAAGTTTGTATTTAAGGGCATACAATTGTATGCATGTGTGTCAGATGCAGTACTGTAATTAGTAGGCCCTGATAGGGCATGCTTACAGTGTATGATGTACATGTAGTCCTACATGTATGTTGAACATGTGTGTAGGCCTACATGTAGGCCTATACATATGTGATTTTGCATGTCAGAGTGTCCTAAACTAACCATTTGCAATATAATGTACCACTTAATTTTATATTTTAGTAGCATAATTTTCTCAGACATATAGGCTAATAGTGCCTATAGACCTATTTCGGATCTGGAAACAGTAGGCCTATAGTACTCTATCTTTCAGTATGTTTCTCCGAATTAATTATCACAAATAATCAAATGCTGAAGATGTCCAGCATACTACTTACAAAGTACACCAAAGGTGTAGGCCTACCATATTGCTTTGTTAGAAACATGCTATCATAATACACCTGCTTCATTTATCTTTTCCATCTACAAATTGAGAGTGTACATTTTACTACCGGTATGTAAAAATGCCAAATTGTATACTTCTTTTCAGCATCAAGTTGTCTGTAAATATGTAATATTTCTTTTGCTCTTGATAGCAAAGCATGGCACTTATTCAAAGCTCATGCCCAGAGGGCATTACTGCCTAGCAGGGGTCCAATTGTCAAACATTCTGACAAATAATGTGCAGCGTACATTGTACGTATGACATGCTCTACTGGCAATGCAAGTCACATGTACTCAGTATTCCTCAGGAATTCAAGTATACAGTACATGCGTGTGGTACATACATGTGACTTGGCATTGTTGTTGATTTCATAACACCGATCATACATTTTGCATTGTTTGACTTTATGTAAATGGCAAGCACAAGCCATTGACTCCTTCTACTGGTAAAGTACAATTGTAGTTCCGTTTGTTGAACTGTCAGCACTGGCCCAGAGTGCTCAAGAAGGGACCAAGGAGCTTCAAACACAGGGACTGAAGTCCAAGTTTTTGAAAGAGCAATGGGGGGCACAATAGACTTGTCATGTTTATGGGTGCATGGCTCAATAATGGTTGGCAGCATCTAACACTAACAGTGCAATCAATCAAATGATGTATGTTTGTTTAGCTTTCATTTCAAACCACAATTTTGTGTAATTAGATCAGAGCATTTAAATATCAGGCGTCATTTGGGAAACTGTTCGTGCGGCCTTGAATCCCACCAACACTAAGTTGGTGTGTATTTGAAAAAAAATATTTTTTTGTATGTGACACCTTCCCACTTCTGTTGATTTGAATGGAGTGTAAACATTCAAGAATCTCCATGGTAAATAAGATGAAATGGAGCATAAACTGTTGAGTAGCCCCATTGCTAATCTGTCTCGATACCAAATCTTTCGCATTATGAGGTTTTTGTAGAACTAGAATATCATTAGAAAAAAAGAATAACAACTGAAATATTTATGGTAGCCTGTGCATTATATATATTTGAACAAAGCATGGATGGATCTTTCTTGTATATTATGATGTAAAAGTGTAAAATAATTTTATCCCTGTTAACACATGCTGTCTACTGTGCACTCCAGTGCTATATATCTGCTGTCACATGCATGAAGTGATTTCTTTCAAGATCTTTGGCTGGCAGAAATCTCATTCCTCTGAACCTGTCCCTCTCTCCCCCCCCCCCCCCCCCCCTTCTCTGATCTCCCCCCCCCCCCCTCCCCCACTCTATCCTTGTCTGCCCCACCCCATCGCATCCCCATCCCCATCTACCATACATGTAGGGTTTTTTTCCCTTTTTTTTGTATGTTATCTCCATTATCCCCATGAGCGTCTTCTGGGAACATGTCCCTATTCATCCCAAGGTGACAAAAAGAAGGCCTTGCTACAGCTCACGTGCCAGACCCACGTGTCCAGTCTCTTGAGCCACTCCACAATGGCATACCCCCCTCCCTCCCATCTCCTTCTCTTTCACTGGCTGAGTGGACAAAAGATCCTGCCAATGTCCAGGGGCCTGCTATTGTCTGATGAGGCTTGACCAAAAGGGGATTAGTCTTTGATAGAAGACCCTTATATACAGCATCCTTGGAGCTCGGTGGGAAGGCAGGGAAAGCTAAGTAGTAAGTTTTTTTGCCTGAAATATAATAGGGGCATAATGTAAGCAGAGAAATGGTTAAGTACCAGTGATAGCACCAACTACAAAAAGGATTACAAATGATGTAGAGGAGTGGGAGAGAGTAAAGAAGCTTGAGGTTCTAGGGATGCAAACATTCACACTAGCCTGTCTTTGCCTCAGCATTTTTTTTTTTCAACTCTAGCAGTAACAACTAACATGAATGTTCTAAGACATAAGTACAGTAACTGTCGTATTGACTATTTGGTACTTGTGGTCAGCAGATTTGAAATTTCTCGAAGAAATTCTGTCTTCTCACCTTATACAGTTGTGCTGATTTGTTTGTTTGTTATTTAGTTCAATTTGTATCCCTTTCTGGTCCTTTCTGGTCCTTTCTGGTCCTTTCTGGTTTCTTTCTGGTCTCTTTCTGGCCTCTTCCAACTCTCCTGACTCTTCCCACCTCTCTGCTCTACCCATATGGCTGTACTGTGAGTGCCCCTCACTCTTCTCACCTATAGCTCCACCTGCCAGGCCTTACTCCTCTGGGGGCCATGTGGTCTTTCTCTTCCTTGGAAAGGTAGAAGGAAAGAGGTTCTCTCGTACCTCCTCGGTAGAAGGGAAGTCTGGTTTGAGTGTTCTGTATTGAAGACCTGCAAGAGCCTTAGAAAAGTTATCCTCCCTCCATCTTAGCTTTTCCACACTTTTCATACTCTCTGTCATTGCTCATTTGAACAATGAATTGTCAAGAATTCTGCATCTTTTTGACTCTATGGGCCATGTTGGTGTTGGGAGTGAGGTTAGAAACTGGAATACAGTTTCTGCTTGAACTTTTGTGAGAACAAACTTCTCTGCAAAGGTCCTACCAAGTTTAGGACATCAAACATATTGATCAACTAGTAAGGGACCCTCACCAGTTGTGGCTGGTTACACGTAGGGTGGAGCTGCCTTGAAGCATAATTTAATGCGTTAGCAATGTGTTAGTATAATCAGCATGGTAAGTGTTTGGTGAAACTACGTTATCATCATCTGCCACCCCTAAAGATGATTTGATACAAGTAAATTGATGGGAAGGTTGTAGTGATGGGCATGAAGAAGTAAAAGATAGAGTAATTGTAATAGATAATAGTAATATAACTTATATATGGGGGGCCTATATAGGCTCTATAACATGTTACAATAAACAAAGTAATAGTAAGATTTATAGATTCGGGTCTGTAAATCAAGACTAATTAGTGTCTAACATTTCCTCCTATCATATGATGACCGCAACTCGCTGTAATGGGAGAGCTTGGGGCAGAGTATTAAATTTTCGGCTGCCACATGAGTGGGCTCATTGAGGGAGGACCTTGTTTGTCCCTCCCCATAGACCTATTTATAGTCTAGGGATTCAGACCCTTCCAAGGTCAAATGGTCAGTCTGGTGGGGGGGGGGGGGGGGTGCTGGACAGGCTGTTGTTGGGGTTAGCCTTCACGGTTGACCAACTGGTAGATACATGTACAGTGTAGTCCTAGCTTCAGTTGGTGTTAGATAGTGCCTCTTCACACTGACACTAGTAGTGATGTGAAAAATGTTGACATTAGGGGAAAAAAGGGTGATTTTAGTGGAGTCACAGCTCTAGGTACAGTCAAACCTGTCTAAAGCGGCTACCCAAGGGAGACGAGAAAAGTAGCCATTATAGACAGGTGGCCGCTAAGGCAGGTTTGACTGTAGAAAGACTGTCATGGTATGGATGGGAGAGGGGAGGGGATGGGGGAGGGATGAACAAACGTCCACATCTTTGAGGGGTTTGGTGAGGGGTTGGTTGAAATGACCGCCACCAAGACTGGCCACCTCATATTCAGCATTGGTCAGCAGTGGCCTATCTGTCCCTACGAGGCTTCAGATATATAGTTCAGTCAATGTATTGATTTGGCACTGTGCAGGCATACACACACACAACAACGTGTAATTCCGGGATCTGTTCCATTTACAGTTTATGGGCATGTTATGTCAGATGGACAGCACAAATGAAGAGTTTGTTTGCAAAAACCGATAAGTCCATTTTTGAAGATTTTGAAGTACGGTCTCTGTCATAAAGCACAAAATAATACCTTTTAAATGATATATTGGTCACTACATATATAAAGGTATATGTTTGAAGTTATGGTCAAAAGAAGCAGAAAAATTCTTAGTATTCTCTTTATTTTTCTCGACGTTTAATCGCAAATATCTCCATTTGGCAAATATGGACTTAACGTTTTTGCAAACAAACACTTCAAATATTATCTAAAGGAAACTCAATGCATGTTCAAATTTGCCATCAATGTTATACACCTGTAGAATTTAGATGGGCCCTAAAGACACAAAACTTGTGTCTCTTTTTGGAATTTGATGTAATTCATGAAGGCTGGTTTATATATAGGCCTATAAGCCAATTAATGAAAAAAGAAATATTTATGGTGTTTGTATCTTTAAAATGTCTGGCTAGATACATTTAGCTCTTAGAATCGATTGAGATTTCTCCTTCATTTACCTACATAGTGTAATTGTATTGTCTTGATCAGTTGAAAATGTTTCCATCTTGTTTTCATTATTTACTTTTTGTTTTCAAGGCAAATATATAGCTCTCCTGAAAATTTTAAGGTTTGTTGTTTGCACTGAAACAATGGCCAATGTCATGTGGAGGTAGGGTAAATACAGTAATGAAAAAGAAATGTAAGTTGAACAGGAACATGTAAACATATTGCTTGAGCTCACATTCTTTGTTTTGTTTCCTCAAAAGGAGACAATATAGAATTAATTGGTTGCGCATTGTGCTGTATCGGACCCCAAACATGACGTCTTATATGTTAGATTCTTGATGTTGCGTGTAGATTTAGCATTCAAAAGATCGGAAGGATACATTCCATCACTTGAACCTCAGTGGTTTAAAAAAGAGAATTGTAAGGAAAACAGCTACTCACTGGAGCTTCAAGATTTACAGCAATACCAATTGATTTTAACAGCAGCTTACATGTGTAGTGGAGCTGCTAACGTCTGAGCTATTGATCACATCAGTAGATTTTTCTTTTGCAACGAATTCGTCAGCATTCTTGAGTGTATTTAGGTGGGCTGAAGAGCTAGGGAAGCGATAACTTTGTTGACTCATGCATATCGTGTACCGGCGATGGCAGAGAAAGAGAAAGAAACCAATAATTGGCCTTTGATGTGCTTCCTTAACTGACCAGCCTACAATTAAAGAGGTAGAAATCACACAGGAATTCTCTTCCAGCATACAAGTATCCTTCCCAGCTTTACCACAGTTTAAGCTAGGTAGACTTCAAAGAGAACCATTATCATCTATCAATTTTATAAAATTGGGTGATTATTTTAACCTCACAGAGGATATGGCTTTTAGGAAGATTAGCAGAAAAAGTAAGAAATCAGAAGGGAATAATTCCGTCACTACCAAACTTGGTGATGTGAGATAGCTTTACATTGCATGTGGCACTTGAAGAGGATGGCCCTTTGAATGACCAAAGTGGACTGTACATTAACTTTGTCATTACATCACTATGTCCAATATGATTATTGGTAGTCTCTTTGTAATTTTTTTTTTTTTTTTTTTGTGTTGTCAAATATGTTACCGGTATTCAAAATGTTCCCCATTGAATCCTATTTATAGCTTTCAGTACTCGATCAAGGGAGAAGCGCCAATGCCTTAATCCTCCTTGATTTTTGTGATTCTCAAAAACTGGAGGTGGGTCTCCAGTTTAAAAGAAATCATTGTTTGATCTTGAATCTGGCATGAATAATTCAGAGACCCACAATCCATGCCATTAATTCACCGTCCGTCCCCTCTCTACAAATGTCCAAACTGGTCGAAAGAACCGTTTATATTGATCTCACATTACACAGTCTTCTTTTTTAACCCCAACGTCTGGATCATTGTGTCCACGTTTGCCGCCCATTCACAGCTAGCAATCAATAAGTAAAGAGAGAAATGGTTCGCTTGGGCACTCACATGGCAAATGATGGCATCTATACCGCCCCGCCCTCCATCAGAAGGGAGGAAAGGCTCAGATTTTGAGATAAAGAGCTACAGAGCTGCCAAAAAAGAAGAATTCCTTCATGATTACGAAAAAGAAAGAGATAATTTTGTTGTTTGAGGGATCTTCAAACTTCCTTTGATATCAAATGTATGTTTCTAGTTGAATATTTTGCAATATCATTAACCCACTTTCCCAGCTGCTGTTTTGTTGCTTGCTGAGGGTATTAAATCTCACTGTGACAAATGAGAATAGGCAGAAATAATTGAAAGTTGCCCTTTTGAAGTATGAGTGGAGAAATTATTATTTTGCCAAAAGACCAGCAGGAGAGTGATATTGCATAATGCCATGTGCTTCTTGATCAATCACGTGTGTTCAATGACGTTTATTTTGATAACATGTTCTTGCCAAGCTGCAATTAAACACTACCAGTACCAGGCTGGCTGTAGCTCCATCATTTTATGAAGTAAGCTAGCTACCGTCAAAATCAATTGGTCGACATAACTTCCACATCAGTTCACATCAAGTAGGCCCTACATGAGGTTGGCCTGTGCAACCTCGTTCATAGTTATACCTTGTTGAAATGAAAGTGCTAGACCATGTGTAAGCTTAGGCGTGTAGATGTGATACATTGTATGTAACAGGAATAATATTTAGACAAAAAACAACAACAAAACAAAACATAGTCCCACGTGATTGTTTTGTTTGTTTTTATAGCCATTCAGAATGAATTGTCCCAGACTTTCTCAGCAATTTCCATTAAATGATTTTCTCATCAGCTATTGAACAAAGGTAGAATAAACATTACACAAACTTTCTTAAGTCTGCTTGCATGTAAGCTAATATTCCAACACTCAGAATTATGTGCATGGAGCACAAACTTACTGGTATTCCAACATGCAATGAACATTCTGCTTCCTTCTTTCTCTCAAAGGATGATGAATGATAGTACTAAGAACACAGCAAGACCATAGAGAGAAAGAATATAAAAGAAAGAAAGAAAGAACGAACGAACGAACATGAGAAAGGGTGACTGCCTGTCATTCAATCACATGCTGGTAATGAGTGATATGAGCCATGATGTATGCCAACTGTCCTTGTAAACATGAAGGCATCAGAAAGGACTGTACCTGTGAGTGTATGCTAATAAAAGATTGATACAGTGTAAGGAAATATAACTCATATAAAACCTGATGGCATGACTTCCCTTTTTAATCACATCGGCCTCAACCATGTCAGTAATTCTGCTTGTAGTTTGGATATGCTGCAGATGTATTGGATCCTTACTGCAGTCTTTTACAACATATTTTACTTTTCAGAGAGAGATTATGAAATCATGATAGTTTCATATTGTACAGTATCCAGTCTCTGCAGATTTGAAGCATTCAGAGAGATCTAATGGTGTGCATGGCTGTTCAAAGAGAGAATGCAGAGTTATTATGTCTACACAATTATTACATTCTGGAACAAGGAGAGGACATCTTCATACAGCTGTACATTGTGGATGGCTGAGTACAAAACATTAATGAGCTGGAAGAAAGATATCATCATGTTTGTTCAATGCACTGCACCCAGGGGGTTCATTTTGCCTACACTACCCCCCTCCCTAGCCCCCCCCCACACCCCAAAAAAAAAAAAAAGAAGAAGAAAGGAAATAAATAAATAGATAGAAAGAAAAATGGAATAATAAAGATAAGAAAGATGGTTAGAATATTAAAAGTAAGAAAGATAGTAAGCTGTTCCGCCAGAATTATGCTGTAATGCATGCCATTAATTAGCAATCTTCATGTGGAAAGTGAATGTGTGGATGAGTAGGGGCTTATACTGTGGTATTTTGATAGTGTATATTACGCCTGGGTCAGTTTTCAGCAGGAAGAGCTTAGCCCAATGTATCGACCAAATGGTCGAGAGAGGCAAAATTATTGTATTGTTCCCCATCTTGTTTGTGTGCGTGAGGCTAAGCAGATTTGTTGACCAGTCAATTGGAGTTGCTTGGGTAGAGGTAGACTGGGGGGGGGGGGGGGGGGGGGGGGGATGGTGGCTATAGGACAAAGGTCCAGGGTGGAATCACCTGGCCTTTCAGGACAATAGTTATGGACTTTCTCTCGTGCTCTGGACACTGACCAGTCCAAAACATGATGGCTACTCTTCCAAGCTTGTCCATTGGTGCCTGAAAGGGGGCACATTTTTTTTTCTATCCAAGTCCTGGTTGGCTAGCTTTCCATAATCGTTCATGTTTGTCATCAAAATTCAGGATTGTTTTGTGGATGTTTGATGGAAAAAGGGTCGTCTTTGTGATACACTGCCACTGGGTAGATAGGGTGCTGTCAACAAACGGACAACAGGCCAATTACCTACTCTCATAAAGTCTTCAAAATGGGTTTGCTTAGGGGTGTGCTTACTGGCGGCAACTTTCTGACAAAGGAAAGAGAAATTTCTTTTGGATTTGTGAGGCTCTGTACATTGGATTAAAATCTGTGTACATAAAAGAAGGGTATGACAAATGAATACGTTTGTCTCCAACATGTCCAAATGTGAAACAACCCCATTTTATGAAAAGATGTGTGTCCACGTTGTTACACTACTGAGTTTTGAGAAAATAGGCATGTGTGGGTTTTTACCATTCTGATATGAAAAGGTCATTCCCATCTAGGCCTATATTTATAGGGTCTACATGTACACTAGCCATGGATCTAAATACTGCGGAGAACTGCTTTCAATGAGAAATCATGTCTGAAGTATAAAGTGACATCGCTCAGAAGCTTGCAATATAATCTGGTCTGGTGGTGTTTTTTTTTTTCAGTCTGGTAAGCTACTAAATGGTTGAGAATTCCACTTCTATCACACTTTTGAGGTTTAATTCCAACTCCATTATGTATCTGACTGATCCAATACACATTTTGACACACATGGATATGATAAATATTTTTGGAGTTGATAAACTCATGCAGTAAAGTAATTAAAGCTGTGATATACACTAAGGAGGAATTTGTGCTGATAAAATTTGTTTTGGAATAGTTTCAGGAAAAAACACACATCAATGTTTTCAATTTTTCTCCAAATAGTTTACTGCATCAAGACTTTTCCATGATAATGATGTGTAAGTTTTCTCCTGATTCACATAGCAGAGGGTTTTGATGGTGTGGGCTGTTATAAATTTGAGGACCTTGGCTGGCTCCAACATAATGTGTAATGTAGGGCCTAGTGTATAGTTTCGTTTAATATCTAGTCATTGAAATTGATCCTCTGATATTATTTTCAGTATTCTTGACACTTTGCTGGTGGGTAGTGATCTCCTTTAACTGTCTGGACATCTGAAACCTTCATGTGGGTGCTGAATTCAGTGAGCCATTGCAAGATGTTCTGTATAAATCAGAGGGCAGCAATTCAATATGAAGTATTACGACATAATGAATCTGGTGCTTTTTATCATTAGCAAGGTGCAGTGAAGACCCATAGCAAGGTGCATCAGATCCTGATGGCTGAAGTGATTACCATGTAACCTTGTCAGCCGATCAAATTAAGTCCAGCCTGCCAGTTTTCTTCATAACCTTACAAAGAACAGGGTTTGACCTCAACAGGGTATTACGAGTTTTCTTTCTTTTTTTATCATGAGAGAGACCAATAATTGGCCTTTGCAAGCTGGGCTTTTTATCCATGCCAAAACATCCTCTATGAAGCCCTGCCAACTCATGAATTGTGACAGAAAATGGGCAATGATTTGATTCAAAACATCAAGCTTATAGGCCCTACACTAGAAATGGTAGCAACTATCTCTAAATGTAAAAAGAGTTGAGAGGGAAATTCTCAGAGTGATAAAGCAATATGTGTTTCATTTTGAAATTATCTTTTTGATTGAATATATCATAGCTGAAACAGAGGAGAAACAGTCAAATTTGGCATAATGTTGAAATTTGAAAATATAGGTCCTACATCATAATTTTGTTGTATGTATGTTCACTGCCCTGTAACATGTGTTTCATAACCCATAATATTTTCTGATGTAAAGAGATTCCAAGAATGCAGCTTGAGTATTTTTTATCCTACAAAAAGTACAGCTGAAAGATACACAGTTCAGTGTGGTGAGAGTATAGTCAGAATAGTGTGTGTCGTAGGCTTGAACTGGTTTGGAATTAGATGCAATTTCAATGTAACATCTTCTGATGCCTTATTTTTCTTCTTCCTCATTGGAAAACACCACATCACTCAGGCTAGAGGAAATCAATAGGGGCTCAGAGTCCGTACAGTTTGAGTATAGGCCCTACACATTTTTTGTTATCCCCTCTTTTTTGTATTCCTTTTGTGTGTGTGTGTATGGGCCCTAAAGTGTAACGAGGAGGAAAATGGAGGGGGGGGGGGGGGTAGGGGTGATGTCTTTGTGTTGTGGTATGGTATAAAGGTCAGTGATATGGGGTTCTTAAAAGCAAAAGTGCCATGAAATAAAGATTTGTTGGCATCAAGTACATTGTAGGCCCTATGAGTAGGCCTATGTGTCGGAGATGCCAACTGTTACTTTTTGCAATATTATGAAGGCCTACTCTTATTTTGCCAAAATACTGGAGGTTTCATGAAAAACATTATGCTTCCCAAACTATTACTAGACCCGTTTATTGCATGGAAGGTAAAATTGCTGTTTTCCACCAAAAACACATTTTTTCAGACCTCAGAATACTGTGTAAGTATGATGCTGATAACAAGGTTGATATACCTGACAGTGACACATTATGTTTAGTTTTGGGGTTGACATCTTTTGACCTTCAGCTCTGATTCTACGCCGTTTCCCTTGTAATTCTGTCTAGTACAAGTGCACTGTAGAGTATGAAATGGCTGTAATGGATTAGGCAACTAATGCCCCCATCCCCCTTTGAATAGTCATGACATGTAGGCTACCATCACTGGTAAGCAGAATAGTACTTAATTTGTTCTTGTGAATCTTACAGACTTATTCAACTCTATTTGACGACTGTGTAGTCTGTTTGATGTGGAAAGAGTAAGAAACAAATTAGTGATGGATAAATAAGAAGAAATATTATAGATATTCTGACAGAAATCTTTCTCATGATGCCTTGAGTGAAATGAAAAAAAAGATAGTCTTTTCCTCAAGGAAGCAAAATGTATTTCTTCTCTACTGTATCTGAGGTTGTACAAATACATGTGTGTCATTTGGCTAATACTGTCATCCTAAAAGAAGAAGAAGGGGAAAAAAAAGCCAGGGAGTGAAGATCCTCTGGACCAGGTGAACTCTAATCATCTTAAGCTATTCCAATCCTCTTGTCCGCCCTACCCTCATCCCCTTATCAACAGTCACAGGGCCATACCTTCATTGTCAAGGAATTCTACCACTTGGCTCTAGTAAGATTAAAGTGGATTAATGTCTTTCACAATAGAGAGATCTTTGTCAGTCTTTGTCCGTGGAATGTCTGCACATGAAACGGGGAAGGGGGACCTTAAAAGCCCAAATCAGGAATGACATTCCTTTTGATGGTACACTTTAAATAGACCAAACTTGTCTGCAGAGTGCAGAAGGTTCTCAGCTTTATTGTCATTCAGTCCAGTGACGGGTGTTTCATAAAGCTGTCGTAACGTTACGAACGACGTACGAGCGACTGGTGATCAGTTCTTGTGCTGAATTAAATGGAAATTCTGATAAGTGTAGCACATTGGCACTGATCACCAGTCGCTCGTAAGTTGTTCATAACCTTACGAACAGCTTTATGAAAGACCCCCCTGGTTAAGTTGTCTCTCACAAACTCTTCTGGTCTCTAGAGCTGTTTGTTGTATTGCTTTTAATTTCCCTGCAGCTATTCTATGAAACCCAATAGATATGATAATTTACAAATTGTAGGTAAACTCTAAGTTTACAGGAATCCTTTGCCTCAATGAGCTATTGAATATCATAAATGAAAAACAAAATTAGCACTATTAAAACAAGTTAGATTATAAGGGAGTCAAATCTAGAACACTCCATCATCATTTGTGTTTTGGGTACTCAACAAAATAGTTTTAATCTAGATTATCCCACAATAAAAACATGCAATACTGGTAGTTATTCTTACCAACTCATGTCCATAAAGTAGGACTTAGACAGTAAGTGGTACCAAATGTTTGTAATTCTGTGAAACTTTAGTTTATTCAAATTACCATTACTCGGCATTAGTGCATGTGAAGTATTCATAAGAGACAATTCAATAAGCTCTGTAAGCATCTAACTCCAAAATTATTGATCACAAGACAAAAACCCAGGTACAATGTAGTAAATGGGGCATGATATTTTGCATAAAGGTTCAGTAAAGCTCAAAAGTTGTAGCATGGCATAATAATAATAATATGATGATGATGATGGACAGCATTTATACCATACTGTTTATCTGTAAAAACAATGAGTTTTACTTTACCCCATTTGTAACATTCTTGTAATATATAGGGTGCGATTATATTAGAATTACATTGGTATTAAACCACTAGGGTAATATGTTGCCATTATTTTCAAAGGCTTAATACCACAGAAGTAGATATAGTGGCATTCACTTAGTCCCATCTCATTCAAGAAATACTGTGGTACTTGTGGTAAACATTGTGGATACGCATATCTCAAATGAAAAGGACGCACCTGTGTGTCAGTGAGGTGAGAATACTGTGCGCAGTTACTGTAAATGAATTATCTGATGTCAAACTTACCATCTTAGATATACAGAGCACAATCTTAGAATGTTATTTTGAATTCCTTCATTTGTTCTGGAACATTTTTGTGTGACACATTGAAGACAGGTTCTTGATGTTTGTAGTACAGCCCAATATTTTATAACCTAACAATTTGTTACAAACTGACTACAGCATGTAATGTGGCAATGAATAGCGTTCTTTGTTACTGACAATATTACATCTCTGCAAATGATAAATGCTCAGTTGTATCCAACATCAGCTCATATCTTTTCCATCAGGATTTTCTAAGCATTTTTTGACACAAAGGTCATCACCGAGGTCAATTCTCTCCATCCTAGGGCAAAATTGAAAATTGGAACACAACATTTTGATAGATGACAGAAAAAAAGAGGGAGAGAGAGAGAAAGAAGGATGTCAATGGTCTATATAAATCTTTTCAAGCACAAAGTGCAGCAATTTATATAAACTAGCTTTAGAAAATGTCTCTAGCACGAAAAGTTTGACTCTTTGTGGGGATGTTTTCTTTGCTTTTATCAGGAAAAGGCCCAAAGAGGTACCACAGTACAGATTGTGCCTTGTTGAACAAGGCATAGGGTGTGACTAAGCTATTCACAAGCTTCAACCTATTAACCCTTACTTTGCTTTGTTCTTTGAGTGAGTAATGTGTCAATAGGCTGGAGTGCTTTCTTCCCAGATGTGTGTAGACTAATTGGCAATGAATTGAGATTAGCTAATCCTCTTAATCCCTCATTGTGTCACCTTGGCCCTCCTCTTGGACTGAGGCACACCACTATACCATACCTGAGTGGACTTGAAACTAGGTCAAGTTCTGCATTGCCTGAAGTTTGAAAGGACCATAATATGAATGCTGATGAACAAATTTGACAAGTTAACCGTTGAGGACGGGTCCAGAGTATACTCGGGCTGGTGTCTATGGGAAATGCGTGCTGTAGCTAAATCAAACCGTCCTCAATGGGTTAACCCAATGGAGACTGGTCTTGAGTATACTCAGAAGGTGTCTGTATGAGAATTGGGTGTTCGCAAGAGTCAGCCCATCTTAAAGGCATGATTTACCATTTACAGATGAAACAAAAACCCAGCTTTAGTGCTTCAAAATACTGTAAAAAGAGAAATGTTCGTGTGCATTTTGATATCGCGAATTTCGTGAGGGCCAAGATTCGTGAAATAAAAATGCATGTGAAAGTTCTTGTCTACACTATATGCATTGAATGCTAGCGGCAACTAGCGAAAATTTCATGATGCAAAAAAGGCCGTCGGCTCCAAATCGCAAAAATTTCATGCCGCGAAAATATCATGTTTTACAGGAGTTCTAAAATGTGAGTTAGGGATACAAATAACCACTGTAAAAATTTGAATCAGTATAATTACTTTTAAGTGTTGTTGAATATACAAATTGTGAGCAATAGTTGTAATAAAAATGTTTTTAGACTAAACCGTCTATAGTTATGGTTTATTGAGAAAAATAATGATATCTCCTTATATTTTAGGCTCTATTGCAAAAATTTTATCTGGTAGGATGTTTTGAGATACAACAGACCTACACATAATGTATCAAATTTTATATCTTGATTTTTTTTTTAATCACTGCTCCCAAAGCTAAACAGGACCTTTAAACTAAAGGTACTAGCTGATTGAGATATCTGAGCTGGGGAAGTATGGACCTACCACATTACTAAAGTTTCTCTTTCATTATTATGCATGGATAAAAATAAATGCTCAACACAAAAAAATTGAAAGTCAGCGAGGTACTGGATAAACCATACATTCTATAATCAGTGGTGGCGGAATAAACCATTTTTTTTTTATAGGAAAGAATTACAGGTTTAGTAGCATAGTGATATTCATTCACAATGTCAATCATATTTCTTGATGGTATTCAGTGAATATATTGAGGTATCCTGCTCTTTGTGAATTCAGAGTTTTACCAAGGGAAGGTAAAATAGGTGAGGTGGTAATACAATGCCAAAAGGATCAAGCTACATTGTATCTGTAGTTTTCATTCTCGTTGATTACAATCCCTACTCATTGTGACATCATCAAGTTTCCATTTGTTGCATGATTCCACCCAATCCTAATAAAGACCTGACTGTAGAGTATCTTCCATTTTTTGTTTTAATTTTCCGTTAGCATATTGGATTCCATTCACATACGATTGTGTAATGCATCTTTCTAAAGAAAGCCATGGCTCAATCCTATTTTTACTCTTCTGCCCCCCCCTCACCATCCCTTCCCCACCCCCCCCCCCCCATACACACGCAGAAGGGAGATTCACACAAACATAAATTAGTGGGTTACAAAACCCAAGATTTGTAACCTGCTAGTAAACTCAAGGTTTTGCATGTGTGGACACAGAAACCCCACAAATCAGCGCAATCGGCCGCGCAATGCTAAACCCAAGAAATCTAGCTCTTAATATTTCTGAATTGGCCCGCTAATTTGCCCCACAGTGACGTGTGAACAATTGACAAAATAAACTTGAGTTTTTATATGCCATCATTCAAAGTGAACATCACAATAGCGTGCACTCCACATCACTGTAAGAAACAAGAACAATAGATTTAACAATTTTAGTATCGATCAGCAATTAGCAGGTTATTTATGTACATATGAACGGTTGCAAAAGAACCTGAGTTTCGGAGCATGATCGCTAACCTGCTATATTTGGCACATTTAAATACGTGCAAAAAAAACCTTGTGGTTTGGAGCTCTCAGTAACCTACTAATTTGTACATGTGAATGTGGCTACTGCCAGACTTTTGATGGCTGAGCCACTGAGGATAATTTACAGGTAGTAATGTATACACCAAGCTGAGTGAATTATTGCACTAAGGTGGTAGGAGTGTCACACACAAGCTTCCCAGGACATTATTACAGTCAGTGAATATCAAAGGCTCTCTTGTGACAGGCTAGGAATGGTCAGTGTGCAATCAGTTTGAAATTTGATCATATATGAAACATAACAAAAAACAGAATGAAAGAAAGGAAGAAAATGGAATGATGAAGAGAAAAACAAGACAAAAGAAATATTTAGAATACAGAGTGCAGTCATAGATTTTTGATGACACCATACATGTAGGATACATTTGTATGTTTCACGAGTGGTTTCAGTAGTTTTGGTTTCTGTTGCACCGATTCACACAAATAAAAAAAAAAGATGTTTTCTGTGGTTTCAACGCTGTGTTACTTTCACAGAAGTCTGTGAGTAATGAAATATATATATATTTGATACCTTAGAATATTTCTATTGAGGTGAAATAATGTAGTCACATTGCTAAGTTTCCTCCCTGAATCTGCTTCATTTCCATGTAGCAAGCCTGCGGACTAGAGCCGGGTATTTTTTGATTTGATTTGATTTGATTTGATTGATTTGATTTGATTTGATTTGATTTGATTTGATTTGATTTGATTTGATAATGGCTTATTGAAACAAACATGCAACGTAGTAACATGAAGGCTAAATTATAATGCATCATATTGAAAAACATATCAATCGCATCGAACAACATAGAGCCTACTTTGTATGAACATTTCAACAATGACGAATACTGAGTACATTATCTGAAAGTCTGGAGGTAAGGCTACATGCAACTGGGTTGATGACCCTTTTCAGGCTTGTATGTATTTCTATGTCTAAGATATCAACCTGTGATTTCTTTGGTGGGGACTGAGAGATAGAACCAGAGAATAGGTCAAGATCACTGGAACCAAAGAATTGGCCAAGATCATTTCAAGTAATGTCAATAAACTTGGTGTGTCTTTTGCATCCAGATAATATCTCAGGAAGACTGAAGTACTCATTGAGAATTCAAGTTAATTAGAATCTGATCATGATCCACTAAAAGGACCTTTAGTATTCCTTTGTCACATGATTTGAAAATTAAAGTTTTAATTCCACTGATTTTATGTTTGAAAGAGGAGCATACCGGGAATGTCATTTGCATGATGATTTTAAGTTTAGAATAGTGAGATATTAATTATTTTTGACATTCGGTTTTATCAGGGAGGTAAAAAAGCCTTGTTTTTATAAAGAGTTGATAGACATTAATAAATAGACAGGTGATTCATACATTAAGAATCCTTGCTTATGTCATCATGATGTGCTGCAATATGACTCTAAAGGGAATCATGTCATTCTGTGATTCATTTTTAGGTAATGTTTATGGCACCTTAATTTTTCTTAGTCAAAAAGCCTTTTCATCTTGTTTTTTATTATTATTATTATTTTTTATTTGAAGCATTTTCTGGAGAAGTATTTGTTTGAAATAAATAGCTCAGACTACACCGATAGGAGGGAATTATATTGGCACAAACATAAATTCTGCCGAGACTTTTGCTTACTTTTGTTTTTGTTGAGAGAGATAGAGAGAGAGGGAGAGGTGTAAGAAAGAGGAGAGGCTAAGGGGTGCTAGAGATGGGAGCTTTGGATTACCCCGTTAGGGTATCTTTGATTTCAAAACTGATGAACTTGATCGGTCACTTTGTGTGGTATGTTTATCGTCGCCATCCCCAATCGGTGACAGGAGAAAATGATGGCGTTAAAGGTACACGGCAGTCTTCAACATTTTGCCTGATGTTACAGACATCTGGAAATCCCTCCCATATTGAGTAGAATTTAGAACTGGTGATTCTAGTGATTTTTTTTTTGTTGTTTGGATTATTTGCTGAACTGAATATATTCACCATTTTAGTTTTGAACTCTAGGCTAGTGATACCATGGAATATAAGATCTTTGATTGATCCCTCTGTGATTAAAAAAAAAAAATCTTTTGGGCATATTTTAGTCATTTGTTTCGAGTAGCCATTATAGTCCCTACCTTCTGATCAAAATTGTAGCAGAGTGTATGCAAAAGTGTTGATATCATTAGTCAATGTAAGCTTCCCTTTTAGTTTAAGCTGTCAACTATACTTGCCCTCTTTTTTTTCTGCTGTTATGCATGAGAATACCACCTTTAAGGCACTAAAAATATGATGTGATTGGAAATGAAATCTCCGCGGAGAATAGCAAGAGGTCAGACCTATTTTCTCAGCAGTCAAGATCAGTTAGTAGATAGGAATGCATGATAGGAAAAGGGAAGGGTGTACACATTCCATAGAATGAAGAACCCTGGGCCATTCTAACTTGTAAATGCCTGGATAATTTTCTCTTCTGTTCACACCTTGGAAATAGTTGGTTGATTATGCTTTCCTCTGAACCTGATGTTAGTGTAATGGTAGTGGGAATAGGTACATCCATCCATGATTCTGTCCATGATGTGTGAACATTTCAGCTTTCAGGAACTCTTGGGAAGGACATTCAAACTGTCAATGTAGCAAAGTGCAATCTTTGATTTTCGATGCTGATCTGGTGAGTTTCAGGAAAAGGTTGCTTACCATGCAAACAAATCTCTCAAGGCTTTGTGCATCAGAACAAATACTCAAAAACTTGCAAACAGCAAATGCGTCAATGGTGGCTTACTGACTTCTTGAGGGGAAAAAAAATAAATGCGAATTCATGGGCCCAAATTCACGAAGGTGGTACAAATGAAACCGTGGTTCAAACCATGGACAAAAACTATGCAGCGCCAAGTGTCGCGTGGAATATTTCGTTACGAAATCAGTCATTTTGTTGATGAAATGATTATTTTGTACATACCGAAACGACAACATTTTGTAACTAAATGCACATTTCGTCCACGAAATGTGTCAACGGAAATATTCCGTGCAACACTTGGCGCTCCACGGTTTTTGTTCATGGTTTAAACCATGGTTTAAACCATGGTTTCATTTGTACCACCTTCGTGAATTCGGGCCATGGTATTTGACAGTCGGTGTGAACGACTTCCTTTACAGCTTACAGGCTTCTCTCTCTCTCTCTCTCTCTCTCTCTCTGTTTCTCTCTTTCATGTCCATGTCTGCGTCCCTTTCTCTCTCTTCTTTCGTCTCTGGGTCAGAAGAGATTCGGTCAGAAGATAGGGTCAAGTTGGGCGTGAAATAAAAAAAAAAAAAGGAGGGCTCTGGTATCGAGAGATGAATGCATTCCTTTGTCCATATCTGCTTTCATGAAACCTTAGAAAATTCTGTGGTGAATCATGAGATTTAAGAGAAAGTGTAAAGACACTGAATTTACTAAGTTCCATCTAATTCAATTTTCATTTTCAATGGATTCCATGCACCTTCCTTATTTTGTGTAAATTGTTCAAACATTGTGGGATTTGTATTCATGTCTTCTGATTCTCTTCTAATTAACCTGTCATCATGACTGCTATCTGTAGTAGTGCTAGTATGCAATGTCGATAATGTCTTAATCATGAATCAATTTTACAAAGAAGGATGATTTTCATTGTAAGATGAGGTCACTCATGGATTAGTCCAGGTTCTACTGACAGGTTAAACTTTCAATGACGTTCCACCCTTGTTGAAACACCATAGGTCAGTTACACTATGTATCTCAATCTCATGCTTTGACCTGGCCATACTCACCGGTCACTCTGGAAGTGTGTAAGGCCACAGACTAGCTTCCTTTATCACAGCTTTGTCTCAGCGTTGAATTGTCCAATTAACCCATAATTGGATTCCAATCAGTTGTAAGGTCTCTTGACACCTGAAGTGCATGGACTGCTGATTGGCATTTTGGACTGTTGGTTGTGAAATACACTGTACTGCCTCATGGCTACACTGTTCTTTCTAAAGTTAGCAGTAGGTTGCAATAGTTCTTACTATGCTTATAGAAATATTCATTACAGATATGAGGTATCTCACTTGCAAAATCTTCCAAGCATTTGAACATTGAAAATATCAAAAGAACTTTTTGAAAGACTGAATCCATCTGAAGTAATGTCATTTTACCATCAAAATGTGTTTACTGGAGAACATTCAAAGATCTTTGATTAAACCAGATTTCAGGAAGACCAGTGAGGCATGAAACTTTGATTAAACCAGATTTCAGGAAGATCAGTGAGGCATGACATGAGTGAAGAATATCCTTGTGTATCTTGGGATGGCACAAAGCCAGTAAATATGACTACGTGATTAATTGAGGGTTTGAATGCCAGCCAGCCTTCATCCCCTTTCCTTTGTCCACTATTCTGTTTTTCATGGCTGTCTTTTAAGGATGGAGATAAAAAACATCTAGGTCACATGATTTTGGAGCCAACTTTCACTTACCACGGAAATGATATAGGCCTAGGCCTAAACTGAATCTGACATCATCGAAGTGTTCTGAAAAACATAGCAAGTTGTAGCTTCCATGACTGTTCATTTTAGGATGGAGTTTTGCATGAATCTTGTTTCCTACTTGACAGTGTTTCACCAATTTTTAAAGGCTTCTTGCCATTGTTGCTCTGCACATGTTTTTATGGTAGGATTTCAACAAAGGCAACTTGAACATAGAGTGAAATATTGCAAGTTGGATAAAAGAAGCATTTTTGTCTGTTCCTGTCTAAAACAATTCTTTTTGTGTTGAAGGAAATGAAGTTTCCCACCATTATCAAGTAATATCCCATTAGAGTCTTCCAAAACACAGCACAACCTTTGCATGGAGATTGTGCTATAGGCCTATTTACTGCAGACACCTGGGACTGTCACTAGACATGGCACAAAACAAGAGTCTGGAGGGAGTCTGAGGTAAATGTTGTGCTAGGCTTTACAAGTCTGAGGTAATCTCCGGAGGTTATGATTTGCGGTGCGTACTAAAACTGCCCGCTTCTTTTCAAGGAGAGATGCACACCACTTAGTTTCCATAGAATCGTACACCAACTTCATGCTGGAAGACTAAGGCAAAGAGGGTCTCTCTCTCCCATGCAGGTTACCTCAGTTGTACCACTTGCCTATGTCTGGCATGTCCTCCAGAAGTTCTCTGGGTAAAGGGGGACTCTAAATGGGGTACAAGACTTGATAGCATTCAAAGCATAATTATTATTGAGACGTGGAGATGCAGCTTTACTGAATGACACGATTGTCTGTTAAGTAATAGTTGCACATAATTATCAGGCACTGATTAAAGCTGTGCAGAGAACAATTGTACCTTGCACTCAGAGTTGTCTCAGATAAAAGAAAAAAAAATGCGATGTGCCAGCTTTAAGAGTTTGTAGTGAGGAAAAAACAACAGGTGAACACATCTCTGTTTGTTACCTTCCATTCCATCACAGTATTATTTATACATCGTTTTCCACTACATGACAATGAGATGCTTTAACTGCTGACATGATCTACATTTGTAAAGGGAGTACTTTTATTCAACTCATTAAGCTTTTATTTTGATTAACTTTGTTTAACTTCCCTGATGATGCATATATATGGTTGCCCATGAAAAGCTGGCTTTATAAGTTATAATACCCTGCACTGTTTTGAATATAATGATATGCAGCATGCAGCAGTATGCAACATGATCCGTCTGTCTCATGTACTCAGACCTGAAAGCTTGTGTTTGAGGATCATGCAAGGGAAGGGTTTGGTCTGGATGCCTTGCCCTTTTACGATTCCTTTCCAACTTCAATGATACCTGGATCCAGATGGCGAGAAAGCCCAAGGAGGTGCTTTGGAGTACACGATTGTAAATGTTTATACGTCCTCTGATAGTTATGTGCATCCATGAAATTTTGTGGCATAAATCCAATTATGAGCTGCCAGAGAAGGGGTGGGGGGAGGCTGGGGAGATGGGAGTTAGGGGGATGTTTTCATGGGGACGTCCTTTTGAGCCAGGCCAAGTTATCCCCTAGCATGGTCCCATCATCTGCCAACCAGCTTGAAGAAGGAGAACTCTAAACGTGCATTGCTCATGATGAGGAGCTTGCCTAAGTGACATTGCCAGTGTTTTCTCTGCCGCGACAATTTGCTGCCGTTGACGTCAAACATTATCTTTCGTGATGGGAGCACCGGGGTCTCGTCTCGAGTAGAGATTCCGTGTCAGAATCCACTCTTGCAGTCATGCGCTGCAGTGATTTATTGAACATTCAGGCCAGTGATATGGTTTCTCTCCTCCGATAATCGCGAAGCTCGTCTCATCTATCTTTTCCTTCTCCACCTTTTGTTTCCCTTCAAAAGATATATATGCCACCATTTCAACTTCTTCCTCACACAAAGGTTGTGTTTATATTCCCCCACTTCAAATAGAAATACACATTGTGCCTTTGAATAAGAAAATAAAAACTTATCCAAGAATGTGTGAAATGTTAATGAGATGATGACACATCTGTGATCAAGTATCAAGCAATGTCTGGCCACAGGAGCACGTCAAGCTTCTCACACTTTCATTTCCACAAGAAATACTTCCCATGACGATGATAGTCATGAGAGTGACTTGCATCCATTTTGGCTGATCATAGTTTGGTGCATGGATTGATACAACTATTTTAGTCTGTGTACTTAGATTACTTGGGTTGTTTGAATCACTTTAGGGTCACCCTTCAAATCTCAGGGAGAGCAGGAGAGACTGTGATTTCAGCGAAGTTAGTAGCTGTCAAAGATAGATTTTTGGAAAAAAAAACTGTCTTGATGCTAGTGGAAAATGAAAATTGTCAGATAGCATGGGAATGTACATGTACAGTTGTAGCATTGAATTGCAAACAAAGCTAGTGTAGGGCCTACCGCAAGCCATGTGCTCTGTAGATTCGAAAGCATCCCCCCCAAAAAAAAAAACAAAACAAAAACAAACAAACAAACAAAACCAAAAAAAACAGATGTTGAGCATGAGAGGCAGGATAATGTGCTGACATGTTATAAAACAAATCATTTGTTATTTGATGAATGATTTCCTTTTTGTTTTCCTTGTCTTATTGTATGCTATAATGAGTGACAGTGTGTCTCTGTTGTCAGGAGTACTGAGATGACAACTACAGGGGCGGATCCAGGAATTCTGTGAAGGGGAGGCGCCTTTGCAAAATTAGAGGGGGCGCACGCACTCCCCTATTTTTTCTTTTTATTTCTTTTGTTTTGACTAAAAATTAAAGGGGATTGCTAGTAACTGATCAGTGCGAATCAGTGGGAATGCTGGGGGATGATTGTCCAATCCTTGTGGGATTCATTTAAGAGTACATTATATATCTATTGTTGTGTGAAACTTATTTTAGGTTAGCGTGCCTGTATAGTGACAGGGCGATCGTTAACGGGCCATTAACGATCGCCCTGTCACAGTACAGGCATGCTAACCTGGAAACATTATACTGCACATTACTTGAACAGAAGACCATTCTGAAGCAAATAATTTTCACACAACAATATATATTATATATAATGTACTCTTAAATGAATCCCACAAGGATTGGAACAATCATCCCCCAGGATTCCCACTGATTCCCACTGATCAGTTACTAGCCATCCCCCTTTTAAGAGGGGGCGCGCACCCGGTGCGCCCCCCTCTTGATCCGCCACTGAACTAGGAAAAGTATAGGGCCTATGTGTAGACAGTTTGTATTGCCGTACTATCACAGTGCAAGTGATTTTTTTTCCTATCTAAGATCTGTCGTTCTGGTGATGATGTGACCCAGAGAATGGCTGGTAATCTACCTGCCAGGAATGTCAACATTTATTCTGGTGTCCTTTCTCTTGGTACAGTTGCAGATTTTCCTTGGATGATCCTTGCCCCAGGGTGTTGTTGTTCTGTCTGTGAAGAATGCATTTGGCACAAAACCAAACCAGTTTACTTCATACTTACATATTCAGGGTCTGACATTAGCTTTTTCCTCTACAATGCCCATTGGTTTTCTTTCATATTTTTACTTGCCCTAAAGAAGAAAAAAAGTGTGTGCCCCCAAAGAGCACCTGCATCAATTCGCTTGAGGATCATATTCTTATTTTCATATTCAAATCAAAACTTTACCTTTCCAATTGGGCAAGTATACTATGTAACTTTAAGGAATATCACATTTTAACTTGCCCAACATATAGTTTACTTGCCCTCAGCAAATGGACTTATCATGCTAAATATGTTGAGCCCTGCTACTTGTATAGCACTTGGCACTGAATGAAGACAGTGTTTCTGATATTTAGTTCTTTTCCTTCCCATACTTGAGGATGATGGGGGGGGGGATCAGAAAAGAAACAGGGAAGTTGAAGAATTCCTTATAAATACTTCCTTTTTTAAGCAGTCTATAGTTAGTTGGCCAGTGTACATTCTTTCTGTGGTCATTTTGATATCTTTTCCTGGCCATTTGCACTGTGTGATATTCAGACATTAAGAGATCCAGTGAAGGCATTCTAAATGCCTTGTTGTGGCATTTTACAAATTCCATTTGCTTTTGTTATTTTACCCCTTACTCTGCTTTCTTTGTGCAGATGTCTGTCAATGACTCTAAACCCTATTGTCAGTGCAACATTCCTGTGTGATTGAGGCACATTGCTACACTGGAAAGTGATTACTAACTTTACAATTATGTCAAGTTTGGATGAATTACTAAATGCTGATAAAAACGCTTGCCAAGTTACGTTCAGCGCCTGGGCATAATAATACAGGGTTGAAAAACAAAACAACCACAAAACAAAACATATTCTTAGATCTGTACATGTACATCTGACAGTCCTGAAGAACGATGTTGTTACATCATACAATTAACCATAAGTCTTACCTTGTGTGCTTTTTTTCAGGAAAAGTGCACATCAGGAAATATGCCAGATTGTTTTAGGATTCAGATACAATATAGAGTGAAGTGCATGAAATCACAGGTTCAATAACTAGTTTTTAAAGGGGAAATCCAGTCCAAAAATAACTTAGTCTGATATAAAAGAATAAAATCTTCAGAGTTCAACAGTAAAAATTTGAAATCGGATGAAAAATAGGGAAGTTATGAAATTTTAAAATTGTGCTAATTTTTGCCAAAACAGTTCTTGTACAGGGGATGTATGCAAATGAGTGAGCTGACCATGTCATAACCTCACAATTTTCCATCGATCGAGTACAAGATATGACGTAAATTCAATGTTTCTGTCATTGACGTCTGAAACATGATGTTATTCCTGCTTGAATAACCTCTTCAGAATAGTAATCAGTAAGATATATCAGGATTTGAGCCTCGGGCATAATTGTGTTTGAATGAAAAACTGGAAATTTCAAAATTTTATGTACAAACTATTATGTCAAGTTGTGAGGGTATGACTTGCTTACTTTGCCATTTGGATATAAATTCATATTGACAGTGCAAGAACTGTTTCCTCAATAATTAGCGAAACTTCAAAATGTCATAACTTCCTTATTTTGCACCCGATTTCAATTAAAATTTTACCGTTGAACTCATAATATGTTACTCTTTCTAACTTATATTTGGAATGGATTTTTCCTTTAACAAATTCTTGCATATTTCCTCAAACTTTCAATGAGTGTTTCACTAATCTTACTGCAGAGTGCAGTTGCTGAATCCAGATGTATGTTTGTGGAAACTTTCCCTTTAAGTAAAAAGCTAGAGATGACAGTCTTGTGAGATTGAGTTTGGACTGCCCTGAGGTGATTATCTCATGCTGGTTACCCTTCTCCATTTTACTCTGATGTTTTTGGTAGGATCTCACTCCATTGTTTACAGAAAACAGAGCCCCGCTGCTTGAGATGTAGTGAAATGAGCCTTTCAGTTTCTGGCCTCAGTCTGTAGGATGATACTCATCAAAGCCGTTGACAGAAATGTCGTGCATTTTTTTTTACTTCTATTTTGGCTAGCCAGTCTTCCCAAACTTTATGCTATGACATCTTTGCTCCTTCTATTTCTCTTTCCCATGCATTTTTCTCCTCAGCAGTGTTATGTCCAGTTTGACATTAATTTAGTATTCTGCCAGCTTGTTTCCTTTCTTGTATTTCTTCCTCTAGATTCCTTTTATCTTCATGTTCTTTGGACACTTACTGTAGATCTAGGGATACAGATTGCAATGTTAATGAATGTCACTCACCCAAAGTGTCCGCCGACCTTAAAAAATTCAATGACAAAAATAAAGAACCATGATCACATGCATTTGAGCTGTATACTGCCAGTTGTTGTCAGAATGGTTCCTGTGATGTGGTGCGTTGTAATAAAGAAGACATGGCAAGGATGAAGAATAAACTGAGAAAACTTTTTTATGTTTCTATCATGGTCCCAATTCCATGCAATATCAACAATCTATTCATTTCTTCTTCTTTTTCTTCTTTTTATTGTCTCTGAAGAAGTTCCTATTGTGCCAGAAAGCCTTGACTGAATTTGAATCCAACAAAGATAGGACCTTGTTGGGATCTCAGTATTCTGGTAGGCCTACATTGTACTGTAAAAGTGGTTTCTTTCGCGTACAGATACCTTTGCGGTTCCCATCGGTGCCGACTTTTTCGCGTGTGTTTGAATTCGCGGTCGGTAAAATCTGTGAATTCACAGTCGACAAAAACTGTTTTATTTTGCACATGAAAACCCAAACTATAATTCAATTATTCTTTTATCTATTAAATAGAAATTAAAAGTAAATGCAGGCTTACCTAAAATCCCGTCTCTCGAGTACTTTATGACATGCTTGAACCTACATTGCACGGTATCGCTGTGTTTGTGTTGACCATCAATACACTCAATGCGCGGAATCAGCGTGTGTGTATTTGCGCAATAGCGTTGTAACAAGCGGCGAGTTCAAAAATTTCCTTTGGATGGTTAATTTCGTGCGACTTTTCAAAACATTTTCAGGTGATGTTAATTTCGTGGTTCAACCTCAAAGTGCGAAAATAAAACCACCGCGAAAGAAACCACTTTTACAGTAACGTAGCAATGAGCTGTGAAGCATTTCATTGTTATTTTTGTTTGCTTAATTCTGCAAAGGTTGAAAGAAGGTGCGTGCAGATTTCATTTTGACATGACTAATCAAAGCATCCATTTTCTTTTCTCTTCCATCTCTATTATGTTGCCATGCCAACCACTGGATGATGGTCATCACCAATTCCTTATTACAGGTAAGTCAGTCATGATCATTACAGCAGTGATGCAAGCATAACTCTGTAGAATGCTTTTTAAAGACATATTCAGAAAACATTTACCATACCCTCCCAGAGTAGGCCTATTTACTGCACATCTCTGTAAACTTCTCAACTGACAGAGTTTCAAGGCACAGTGCAGGGAGCCAGTGAGGAATTGGTTCAGACGTAGACAAACTGAGCTCAGAATGTTTAGCTAATAAGAGATTGGAATGTCAAGAGTAAGATTAGAGCTGATAGGAGGCTGGTTAGGAAGTGTCAAATATATCTCATAATGATCCCCCCCCCCCCCCCCCCCCCCCTTTGGAAAAAAAAAATGGGGCAGAATTTTATCTGCTTGCTCATAGGGCATAGCAAGTGTCAGTTATGAAAATTCAGAGGATAATTTTACACAGAAATGTAGGAAAAAAAGTGGTCTTTTGCTTTTTATAAAAATTTGTTACAGCACATCTTCCCCCTCAACATGAATTATCTTTTTTTTCTTTTTCAAGTCTTAACTTAAGTATATGGCCTATCTACACTTTCAGAAGAAGATGAGATATCATTGGATGTGAAATCGTAACAAATGTGCCTGTTTGGATTGCTTGGACCAATAGTGTGAATCCATTTGATTTCATTATACTCAGTGCCATTCATAAAACGATGACTGTACACGAAGAAATTAGACCATTGGGCCAAAGTTTCATTGAACATCACAGGCAGCAAATTTCATTGGTTTAAGGTGGGAAGTTACTCGTCTGGCAGATAGGATGGGAACAACGACTACTAAGATGGGCAACAATTTCTGCACTATCATCTTCCAGAACACAAATTTCTGATCTCTTCTACCATGCATGAGCCTGCCTGTGTGGCCTGGATAAACCTGGATGCTAAATTTGAAATGTATACATAATTCATGTCAGGTGATCTGTCACTTAATCTCCAGTTGAAAGATCAAATTTCCCATTTAATGTATGCCCACATCGGCGTGCATTTCTGCCCAGAGATCTCTATGTGCACCATACTATGATATGACATGGTGCTGCCAGGAATAAGTGATAGCTGTGATGGCTGACAGCCTTGCGTAAACCTTGCCTGTCATATTTGTAGATAGGCCTATATAATCACCTGTACTTCCCACTACCCCACCCATTGTCTCGTCACATCACCCTTCCCCTCCACTTCCGCTGTCTCTACCATCACGAAGAGACAGCAGGGGGGCATTTCATGAAGCATTTTGGTCGGATATTTTTCTGACAAATTGTTACGAGCTACTGAAATCCTTGCATCTGATTGGCTGAGAGCAAATTTGTCCGACAACTTTGTCGGACAAATTGCTTCATTAAATGCCTCCCTGGACTCCCCTCCCCTTCTCTCTTTGAGCCAATAACCCCACCTCTTGTCAAAATTCCCCACCCCTCCACTCCAGCATGTTATACACTTCTTTGGAAAAGCAAGATAGTGTTGCAGCATGATACTTATCGCTAATTGGAGCAGATGGTCTTTTTCGAGGCATTGAATTTTTGTTAATTGCCACTGGCATTCAATACATACAGTTGTATATAGTGTTGAAGAACTTTCGTGTGCATTGTAATTTCACAAATCTTGGCTCTTGCAAAATTATTAAAATTAAAATGCTCATGAACATTTCTGCGTTGGCGCATTTTTGCTGTCAGAAAACCTGTGCGCTATGTAAGATGCCATCAGTATAATCATGATAAAAATCACACCTTTCCATCCCCTTCCCTTTGGGGACCAAGAATCTCCACCACTCCACTCTAGCATCTCTACCTCCTATTTGTTGGTAGTGTATGTTAGGGAGTTCATACTGAGAAAGCATTCATTTTGAATCACATTGGTGAAATGTGTTGATGGAAGGAGCTATGTTCACTTCCTGGTTGGTTTGCTTCTGAAAAATTCAAGTCTCCTCACCAACATCTAAACATAGAGCTTCATGTTCTCAAATTACCAGGGGCATTCCATTCATCTGATCATCTGATGTATCACATTTATAATTTCGTTCTTGTTCATTGAGCATGAAATGCTCAAAGTTTGATATGGATGGTTATGCCTGTACATATGCACGCAAGCCATGCTTCAATGAGCTTTAGTACACCTCCTCTAAAATGTTCTAGGGTTAAAAGTCACTCAGACTATAAACACACTATTAGAATTGGACAAAACTTGGTTAGAAAATATCTCTGGACTAAAGTTGTCTGCATGAGATTTAATAAATGTGTTTAAATGAATAATGTGTTTCACTCCCTCTGTGCCCCCTTTATCTCTTGGTATTCCCATCTCATACCACGGTCTCTAGAGGTACATTAACCCGTTGAGGACGAGCCCAGAGTAAACTTGGGCAGGTGTCTATGGGAAATGCGTGTTGTAGCAAAATCAGTCAGTCCTCAACGGGTTAATGATACTTTAACTGTGGTATTAGATATGACAGTACAATAGTTTATCACCACCATTCTCATTGGTAGAATACCAAAGCAGTTTACTTGGTACCATTCTCTTTCATACCATTCTCTTTCATGGATACCACAGCATTTCTGGTAAGCACTGATAATGTAGGCCTATATCTCCTATGGAGAGAAGAGTGGAATTGTTTTGAGTCATAAACCTTTACACTGCTGTAGGATTAGTGGAAGGCCCTATATTTGTGACACAATTCACGCCCAAATCTTGCATGCATGCGTCTGCTGAGCGAAGTCAGAATTCCCACTCTAGACATTGTATCACGGTATTTGGCAATATATTTTGTAAATTGTCGTATATATGAATTGACATTATGAAATAACATGGTATTTGAAACACTGTGGTATTTTGCCATCAGTGTGAACGCACCTCCTGATAGGTTTGTATACACCCAAACCAGACAGACAGGGTCTGACAAGGATGATCAGATGCAGTCCAAGGTCCTAGACTACTAGTCTTGTTGCCAGGATGTTTTTGGGGGATAAAAGTGAGTTTGATTAGACATCGTTATGCATTGCTCAACCCTCCATAGGACCCCTATACGTCTCCAATTACTCTTTGTGAAAGTCTCTGACTTTTCTGTGCAGTTGCCTGCCCTTTTGTGGGGCTTAGCACTAACTGTTTTTGTCTGGTGGCCCCAATTGAGCCCATAACATCTTTAGATCTGATTTTTTTTTTTTTTTTTTGTGGCCTGAAGAAGAATGTAGTGGCCAAAATAAATGGAAGCATAGCAGTCCATTTTAAGTCTTACGTTCCCAATCAAGCCACCAAAAGTTAGACCTTTTGGAAGTTTGGTGGCCTGACAGCAGTTTTTAGTGGGCCCGAGCCATTGGGCCACTGCTACTGCTGGGCCCTGCTTTGTGACACAAGTTTTGTGTTTGCTATGAAATCACAATTACATGAGATATGTGGCTGCAAAACAATTATAGTGTTCACATATTATTTTTATTATTTTATTTTGATGTTTGTTAGTTTTATTCATATAAAGAAAGAGATGTGTAAATCCCTAGCCAAGGTTTATGTGAATCAGATCATTGTGTGATATAGGCACTACATCTGTACTTCGGAGAGTTTTGTAAAGGGATGTTAAATCTGACTAGTAAATGAAGAGTAAGATTCTGGTTTGTACACTAGGGACCGTGGCTAAAAAGACGACTGTTCATAATTTACAAACTTTGTTCATAATTTACAAACTACATGTACAGTTGTACAATCAGAAGCAACTACTGTATCAACAACACTGATGACATATAGGGCCTATAGGCCTATGCATAAAGTGCTGATGATAGCAATGTATATTTCCAATTTAAATTATCAAAAATGCCAATTCTCTCTAAGATTTTGCATGAGTCACTTTTTGGGAATAACACAAAACTCAATGTCCTGACAATGGAATACCAATGCCTCCTTGATTGGTACTCGTTTATAACCCTTAGCCTTAGGGTATGGTAACACCCATGTACCACTTCATTGATTTGTGCGACCTTGATTATGATGTATGAATGGTTGTAGCTGTACCACCACTGGAGGTCTGCCATGAGCTATTGATTTTTTTTTCTCACATCATAGCTTTCATTGTGTCTCAGTGACCTGTTATCAATGGGAACATTGAAATCAAGGATCTACAGATGTAGTTCAACTTTGGAATTGAAAATTTTGTTGTAGGAAATCAGTTATGCATAGCATTTTTAGCTTTGTAGTGAGACTTTGGAGAACTGTATTCATCCTAGGTCCATAATCTAGTAAGATTGTGGGTTATAATGGATTGGTCTATCAATGAATGATACATGCTTCCTTTTTTTTTCTTTTTTTTTCCCCAATTGGGGGCGGAAGTATTTCAAAGTTGATAATGCTCCTGTTTTGTTTCGTTCTGTTCATGTGTAACTGGGATTTCGGGGAGTAAATTATAAAAAAAAGAAAAGTTAACTTTGAAGCATATTGTTCTCCAATTAAAACAGGCATAAATTATATTTATAAGCCTAGTACGTGATATTGATAAGATGATAGAGTATCAAATACCAACATTCCTTTTCTGGTTTCACTACCAAATTCTGCAAAATTTAGTCTACATATCACAAGTTGAGAGGGTAGAGAAAGGAATAGATAGTGATAAATTGACAGATATTCCTTACAAATGCCTCCCTATCACTCAGGCAACACACAACAAAGTTCTTTACTCAACAATGACCTTGGTTGATGCTCTCAAGCAAGGGAACTATACCCTACAGTCCAATTTGCCAATCTTCGTATCACCACCATATTTGGTTGGCTGCCACCAGACTTGACAAGCCTTGTTTTCACAGATTTACAGTGGTAGAGTCATTACCCCCACA
This sequence comes from Diadema antillarum, assembly GCF_040938485.1. NCBI lineage: Eukaryota > Metazoa > Echinodermata > Echinoidea > Diadematoida > Diadematidae > Diadema > Diadema antillarum. Next base: position 3,718,460 of record NW_027271059.1, read on the forward strand.
GGCCACACCCTCCGGCCCTCTCCTGAATGTTAGCCATGTTCACATTTGGCCAGATAATGTGCCGATGCCATAGAAATGCACACAAAGCTCTATTTACTGGGTATGACAGAAACCAATCCAGTCTCTAGAGTAATTGGAATAACACTACTAGTGAGGGAAAGGGAGAAATGATTGAGAGCGTCGTTGTGGCATTAATCATACACTGTAGAAAATAGTTTTTTCTTGTCAAGGTGACAAGAGAGGGTTGTCCTCTGTGATTCCTAATCATGAGGTGAACAAAATGTCACGCCAGCCCAGTCACATCAGCAAATTATGATGAATTTAAAACAACAACAAATCAGAAGAATATTATACTGGAAGCTCAATCACCCTTGAAACATTCTTCTTCAATTGTTTTAGGTGTTCAGTAGTATTTCTTTCTTTTTTATTGCAGTAAAGCTCATGCACTGGTCATTTTGTCGGGGCGTGTAAAATTCCAAGACAGGTATGGGATGTAAATGAAAAAAAAAAAAAATCTTTCTGATCGTGTGATGAGTGGATGGGGTCTGGATGGACCAGCAAGAGAGTATCAATACACTCATAGCTTCTAGCTTGTTTTTGTTTGTTTTGTTTGTTTTGACATAGTGTCTTGATTACTGTGATTTATTGCTGCACAGTTTTGGTTTGTGTCACATGCATTGTGGTATACTTACATATCATACTTTGGTGAGTTTTATTCATTCTCATGTTCGACTCACCTTTAAAGGGAATGGCTAGTAACCAATCAGTGGGAATGCTGAGGGATGATTGTTCCAATCCTTGTGGGATTCATTTAAGAGTACATTATATATCTACTGTTGTGTGAAAATGATTTGCTTCAGGCGGTATCATATTCAAGTAATGTGCAGATTAATGCCCCGTCACTGACCAGGCACGCTAACCTGGAAACATTAAACTGCACATTACTTGAATATGAGACCATTCTGAAGCAAATAATTTCCACACAACAATAGATATGTAATGTACTCTTAAAGGAATCCCACAAGGATTGGAACAATCATCCCTCAGCATTCCCACTGGTTCCCACTGATCAGTTACTAGCCATCCCCTTTAAAGACTGTATAATGCTACACCTTGTAAAGAGGCTCACTTTCAGTAATGTTCTAACTTTGCTGAGTAAAAGGCATGATGATGATCACAGCTTTGAAAACAGTCTCTGGGCATACAAAGATTTTAAAGTGTTTTTTTTTTATCATTACTAAGATAACGATGTAACGAATTTCACCAGATTTATAAGACGGTTTGTTGAATATGGTTCATTCATTGTTTCCTTTAGAAAACATTGAGTGAAGTATTGTGTATATTCTGGCACAGGTACAAAGAACTCATTTGCAGGTTTTATCTATACTTTCCAGAACCACTTACAACTGTAGCATGAATCATATCCAACCTTTATTTAATAATATTCAGATACACAATACATCAGGGAGTTGGATATCACACAGAACCAAATAGCTCAGACTTTTCGTACTGGAAACATTCGACATGTAGTGCAGTGCCTGAATGGAAGTGAGGACTTATTGGCAAATTATTAGGCTGCAGAAAGCAAAGGCCCCATTCCATAAATACAGTATTTACTATTTTGACTAAAAGAGACTGGCCACTCTTCAATGTTGTCTGTAGTTTGTAAAGTAAATGTTGTGTTATCCCTTTATCAAGTTAGTTGATATTTTTTTAATTAACCTACATGATTGAGAGATGGCATTCTATTAAATCCTGCTATGTTTTTAGTAAACAAGAAAAAATTCATTCCCCAGTATATTTTAAAAGCAATTAGTTTATAATAAATATTGGCAACTTCACATTGGCAACTTCAACTTTTTTTTTATAATGTAGTCATAGAGACATTTCTAAATGTAATAATTATGTACCTCAGCAGTATTCATTATTTCTCGTAAAGTTTGGTTAAGGATGGCTAAATAGGAAGTGACCTAATTCTCAGATATATTTGAATGTTTAGCAACAGGATATTCATGTACTCTCTTTAAAAAATTGAGTGAAAATATTCACTCTTGAAGGAGTGAATACAAAAAAGAGTGAATTTATAGTGAAATTGGCGTATATTTTGAGTGAAAATGTTCATTTTCACTCGTTTTAGAGTGACCTCAGGGATCACTCCAAGATCATCGAGTGATCCCTGAGGTCACTCCAAAAAGAGTGAAAATAAACATTTTCACCCTTTTTTGTATTCACTCCTTCAAGAGTGAATATTTCCACTCGACTTTTTTTAGAGAGAGAGAAACAGAAATCAATGTAAGTTGTGTTTTGTTTTAATCTTTTATCAGTGCCAGAAGGAGATGTATGGAAGACAAGTTGGAAGAGAATATTTTTAGACTTCAGGGAAATTATGAAAGTAGGGAGTGTTGTCCTTTGATGTGCAAGGGTGTATGCATGCAAGATACGATCGTACCTGCGTGCGAATGAAATACCATTTGACAGTGAATGACCCAGAATACAGGTATGGGGATGTAATAAAAAAGAATACTGGTTCTGCCAAAGTGCTTGTTGCAATCTTCTGTCAGGTATTGTCCCAGTCATGTAACCAGTTTGAAGAGAGTCACCTGATTCAGTTTAAAGGATAGCCTTTTTTTTTTCTGAGGCCCTCACACTGTTGTGACTTTCCCCAATGTTTGCTAGTGAAACCAATCAAACAGCCAAAGCTAAGGACATCAGTGTAAGGGGCCTTCAGAACGTAAAATTACTATCTAAGAGCTGGGGAAAAAACTTTTCTGACCAATTGCAGTTAGTTACTTATTGTAGGTACCGATAGTCACTTTGTCTAAATAGAATTACTGTAAAAGTGGAAATTTTCGCGGTGTTGAAATTTTTGTGCATTTCGCGCAACCAGAAACTAGCGCGAAAATAAAAGCATGCGAATATTTTTGCTTGCTATACATTCCTGTGCGTGATGTCTTGATTCCGCGGAAATAAAAACAAGCGAAACTCTTCTTACCAGGCCAAGCGCGAAAAATTAGTCGCGCAAAAATATCCACTTTTACAGTACTACCTTTTGCTCATTTGCCAGCAGTGGCATATTATGCATTTATAATCAGCGGCAAGCAGAGCTTTGCTTTCTAGCTGGGATTTGTGCTTCCTAGTACTGAAGCAAATTTTTGTATTTGTAAGGCATAAGTCAATAAATTTGGATTGGTATCCCAAAGGTCATCTTGCTTGGGCCCCCCGCCTCCCCACTTGATGACCCAAACTTAATTCGCTTGCAATTACTTCAGCGAGAGAAGACCTGTGATGGAGGCTACACGCGAGGGTGGTAGTGAGATCAGAGAGCGGACGGGAAGACATTTCAGTGGGCAGGGAATCGCCATCAAGCAGGCCAAGGGTCTAATTGCAATGTCCCCTTGATCTGCATCGCCAAATTCTGTGCATTCAGCCGACCCTCTGTTCACACATTCATGTGAACACACTTGGCATAGTGTTAGAAACCCTCACTGAACACACTTGGCATAGTATTCAACCCTCACTGGACAATACGAGTGACTGAGAGTAAAAACGCGTTTTCACATCAGCCTGATGTTTAGAAAAAGCACGCTATTTTCTGACTTGGGAAGTTTAAAAATATCTTGAGCTTGGATTTTTATCGGGCTGATGTGAAAACGCCTAATTATACAGTCTGGACAAAGCAAAGGAGCTAGAAACATTTCCTTCCCTTCTTGTCCATCAAAACAAGAATTCTCAGTTTGGCAAGTAAACTGATTAGGCACTTGCCTGTATTTAAGAAGAAATACAGGCCTATTCCTTGCTCAGGGAAACTGTACCTTAGCTGAGATATCTGTTTATCAAAGTAGATGAAACTTCTGGTCTAATGTCCTGAGAAGTTCTTGGAATTATTCATTCAAAGAAAAACAAAATAACTTGACGTTCTTCTTGTAATATCGTGTACATGTGAAGCAGCTGTGCAATCACGGGTGCAATCACTTTCTTACAAGATATGATACAGTATCATATCTTGGAAGAAAGTCTGTAGTCTGTTGCTCTGTCAATTATTCTTTGTAAATTAGCTTCTCTTGTATCAAACTCTAGTCTGCGGATTTCAAAAGCACACAGCTCTGCTCCATACTGTCTGATTTTCCTTTGGTAGGGAATGTAGGATATATCCTGATAATTTCTTTAATAGAAGTTGAGAAAATTTGGTATGAAGTGTTTCACATGTAGACAGGAAGAGAGATTTTTTGTGAGTGGTAGTTTGTTACTGCCCGGTCACAGAGACTCCAACTCTCCCGTTTACGACGGGAGATCTCCCGCCGAAAACCCATTTTTGCAAAATCTCCCGTTCTCCCGTTTGAGATTTAATTTCTCCCGCCCTGGCTCTTGTCTCCCGTTTGAAAGGATTTCTTACTTTATTTCTATCGTGTGTTGAAAAAATAAGCCTTAGATAGCACAAGAGAGCATCTAGAATCCTAGGAACTTCGCACTTCGCACACATCAAGTTGGAGTCTCCCGTTTGCTAGGGGTTTCAGGCGGGAGAATCTCCAGATCAGAAGTTGCTTTGGGTTGGAGTCTCTGCGGTCACCTTTTTGGTTGATGATGTGAACTGGTGGAGAAGTGCTGGTTTGTTGGAGACGGAGAGAGTGAATGTGAACGGAGAGAGTGAATGTGAACGGTGACCGGGAACAAACATCTGGGCGGAATGCTAATGATCCTTGGACAGCAATCAGCAATGTGCCACAGCCATTAGGACTAATCAGGGAGGATGCCTTGAATGCACAATGTGCGTGGTGTAATGTGCCATCCTTTGCATCACATTCACCTGTCTCCATCTCAAGATGTATCATTCTATTTCTCTTCCAGAGACTGATGCATTCTTGGTATAGTCAATGGTCTTGGCATCGCCACGACAACATCTTTTCCATCTTTTTGCTTTGCTTTCAACCCCTTCCCCTTCCCATAATCCAGCTATTCTGCCATTGTAGGCTCCTGCTCCCTCCATCCTCAGCACTATTTCCCTACCACTGCTGCTACCAGTACCAATTTGCCCCTTACCTGCCCCGCCCAAACCCCCTCTCACCCCATCTTCTGCATTCATCAGATCTTTTTTGCCGTCACCACCTCCCCCTCTCAATTTATATGATCCCCAACCAGAACTCCTCCAAAGACTCCACTACTTCTACCCCTCTCATTCCTTGCTTTGTCTTGAAACTTTCATCGACCCCCCCCCCCCCCCCAACAAATTTAACTTCCACCTTGGTCATGCCAACAGTTGTGTGGTTCAACAGAAATTGAACATTTTCAGACCAGAATTATGTAACGTTTTCTGACCTAATGCCTTTACATATTGTAATCTGTGATGTTTTGACATTTTTGCATTCTTTTAAGCTTTGTAAACTGGGGGGGGGGGGGGGAGACAATTTCAATTCTGTACTTGAGTTACGTGACAGATTGATTGTCTATTTACCTTAGAGTTGCTGGTATCTAGAAGGAAACTTGATCTTGGTGGTTTGTGGTGGTGTAACTGTCATGATATTACCGGTAGTCAGTCCATGGATGCTTTTCATTAATTTGTTTTAGGAGAGTTGCCGAATGTTGTTTGGTATGTTCAAATAGTGCTAGGCCTATATGAGATTGATGAATTTATTATAACTCTCTCATGACTGCTTACATGTACAACCTGTAGGCTGTAAAATACCAGTGGGGTCCGTATGTCTAATGTTGTGTAGTTGTCATGGTGATGAATGATACCGGTATCTGATGATGATGTCCATTCACTTTTGTGAGCTGCCAGTGTATGAAAACAATGTTCAGATATCACTTGCTACTAGTCTACTCGTGTTTGACCTAGATTTTCCTGTCATTGCACCACAACCAAGCCCTGTTGATTTTGAAGAAAAGCCTAGCTGAAACATGTTTATCTTCATAGGGATGTGGAAAATAGTGGCTTGAAGAGAAATGAGCACTTGTCTCGGCTGTGGGGATGAAAACAATGTGAAGCTTTCAACTAGAAAATTGTCAATTTTGTTAAGAGAAACTAAAGAAGCAATAGGCCTATAGCAAAAACAAGCCACAAAGAGAATTAATTATTTGCCTGCAGTTACTGCACATTCATCTGCATACTCAGTATGCCAGCTAGTCACAGGCTATTAAATGCAACTTGTGTAATTAGCAAGCATTTATTTTTCTGCTGTTGGCATTATCGGTGACAAGATGAGTTTACTTTTCTTTTAGACAAGCTGCCAGCAGCAATTGTTTATTTAATTACCAATCTCAATTTGGTTCAAAAACCTGTTAGTATGATGCACCCATCTTCATTATGCATTGATCAAGCATAAACACTGGATAAGAATAATTATTAACCTATAGTTGATTCAAAATGATGGAGACCCAATTTCAAATTTTAGCCAATATCAAGCTTGGTTCATTAGCACGACCTCTAGACGTTATGCTGCTGTATGATGACTGGAGTGCAATTACAATGTAGGCTATTCAAGAAGTCCTCTGTAACTTTATTAATAAGTTTGCATATTATATCGAGTGCTTTATCTGCATTTTATCTGTAAACAAGGAACTCTTATCAAAGCCCATTCACAAAGAATATTGACATGTATATATAGCAGGCTATTATTAAGAGTCAAGCGACAGACGTTATTTCCATATGCTCAGCTGCTGGTGTGTGTTTACATTTCTTTCAAATTTGCGTAGATCAACCTGATTTGTCCCAGAATTGACCTCATTAGCCTTTTGACATCCTTTCCCATCGGATAAAACTGCTACTGTAAGGAAGCCTTACGTTCAATCCATGACAGAATAATCACACGCTTTTATTTTATGTTATTTTGTTTTGTTGGTCCTGTTCTATGGAAAACACAGTGTTCTGTTGCTGATGTTCTGTGTGAAATTTTCAGCAGAATGCCCCACATCTGGTCTGTTTAGCCACTTTTATGTCAACATTTGAAGAACAATCCCAAGTCACTGCTGTGAGTGGTTCCACCTCGGCTGTCCGAGGAAGGAAGGAAGCTTCGCATTTATCTCGTCAATGAAGATATCAGCCGGGGATGCTGGAAGGTTATAGGATATGACAGCTGTCACGATCACTTCCCCAATCCATTCCTCCGACATGGACCGGTAGCCAGGGACTGGTAGGCAGGGACCGGTGCTATACGGATTCATTACCACCAGGTCTTTGATTGCCCGCCAGTACCCTGGGTTGTGTCCTTGAAAAGTTCTGCTAAGTAAAATACTGGTATCATCCCTTGCAGATGATAGCATTTCAAAAATATCCCATACTTTCCCACAATGACTGACCCCAGTGACCGCACTGACTGCACTGACCATCTCTAGTCAGTCCTGTGTCTTTTTTTCTCCAGAGAAGAAACCAGAGGGCAAAAGTTCCAAGTACTCTCTATTCAAAAGTCTCACTACCACCCTGAAGTTTTCATTCCTAGTATCATTTGAAATATAATAACTCAGTTTTACTGTCAGAAATAAAGCATGCCCTCCTCAAAAATTCTGTCAGTATTGTTCACTGTGGTTTCAATGTTTAGGACCTGATATTAAAGTAAACTTGTGTCTTTAATATTTATTTCACCGCCATCAGTAGTAGAACAAAGTTTATGTCAAGTCATAAATGTGTGAGCATAAAGAAGTTACGACCACACGTGATTATTGTCATCAACTTGATGTAATGCATTCAATTCAGTTTTAGGGACTGAACCCAATGTTTTCAAATTGATTTTTTTTTTCATCTCCTTTATGTCGTATAAAGTGGTAATGTTTAAATATGAACACTGTGTTAAACACTGTTCGAGGTTAGTGTCATAACTGAAATAGGGTCATAGTCTTCACCATGTGTTGCTGCAGATGGTGTGATTTTTAGAGGTTTATTGGCATGTTTGTAGTCTTCTTTCAAAGACTGCACAGTTTGAATTAGCTGCGATCTTCTTATCAATGCGTCAGTTCAACAATGGAGGTATCTGGGTGCTCTGATGACACATATGTGTGGTATGTTAAGTGGGGTCTGTTTTCCATTAGGGTCTGCAGGGCAACTTGAGAAGTGGATATAAAAATTTTGTAACATGTGAGAGGGATAAAGAAGAGAGAGGGAGAGAAAGGGGGAGGGGAGATTGGTGGGAAAGGTTTTAGGGGCAAGTTTTCAGGATGTTTTGCAGTCAACATGTCAATAAACTATACAGACATGGATAATATTTTGCAAAACATGTGTTACTCCCATCAAACTGTTTTGAAGACTTTTTGTGTCACATCATGGCTACAAACATGCCAGAATTTTAAACATTTCGCCAGCATCCTTGCATTTGGGGCTTTGGAGATTATATTCATTTCTCTGAAATGAATACTCTCAAATATAAAAGTTTCATTCTATGAATGCAGTTGGGAAGATGAATGGGCAACAAAATATAAAGGAGCAAATATGAGCAAAATTGGATTATGAGCAAAATTTGATTAATATTACAGAAGTTATTATCTCGGCAGGGCTGCTCTACACAGCAGGCCATGGACACCAAAAAGACACACACTTGTTTCTGCCGATGGCAGGTCATAAAGCTGTAACGATGTAGATTGTAGTATGTAGGGGCCTGCACTATATCTTTCAACAGGCCATAGAAGTTAAGCCATGCAAATTATTTGACACAAATTGGCTTGATTCTTTGAAGGATTAGGATAAGCATATTCATAAAAAAGCTATCTTCTCCTGTGTATTGTACAAACTGAACATGATTCACAGCTTCTGAATTGCAACAACTTATGACCTACCCATTTATAGGCCTAGGCCTATGCTACTGTCATGTATAAGATTTCCTCATATCTTTGCTAAATTGCAAACTGAGAAAATCTAATCAAGAAGATGCAGCACTGGTGAATTTTAGAAGTTTAAAATAGCATGACTTGTATGTTTAGGTTACTTGACTAGTTTGGCTGTTTCAAAGTAATACATTTGGTGGAGTGGAAATACATAGACATGCATGATCTTTTTTATGCACTCTTTTAAGACTGTCACAAGCAGCTAGGAGAGCTTACCAACATTATCACATGAAGGGGATTTGCGATTACACTTGACCAAATTTGCTCAAATTACCATTGAATATATTTCTCTGATTTCATCAGTTTTGAACAAAGCAACATCATTATTTTACCATTTTCTGCAGTGTGTGATGTGTTGTTCATTGCCTTTACACTGTCCTGGATGGTGTATTTATTAGTAAAGTGAATGCTACTCATATTTCAATGGAAAATAGATATCTCATAATGCTCTTGATGTGGACAAGTCAGTGAAATTTGTTCTTTTTTTTTGGGGGGGGGTATGTGTGTAATATAATAAATGTGCAAATACTGTAGACTTGTCCTATTTCTCTTCATACTTGTAGTCATGGAGCACTGCATAAACTGTATAGAGACTCAAGGTATTGATAAGGCACTGTCTGTACACATGAGGGACCATTGTCTAACTAATCCTCTCCGTGCTGTGGCTCTGTGTGTTTTAGTTGTGTCATCAGCTGTTGTGTTAATCATTAATATGGGCCTCAAGTGAATGATCTGGGACCAGGGTGCTATGTACTGCTGGAATCATCATCCCACGCAAAAGATGAAGGCTTGTATGCATAGTTTTCAATCCGCTATAGGTACCCCTTTCAGACTGGATAGCTTTCAAAGGGGTGCACTCATTAGCCTGTCTTTATTGTCTGAAGAGTCCCAGACCAACAGATAGAGACTTGTACTTTAAATTATGATAGGTACCCCTTTCAGATTGGTCAGTTTTCAAAGGGATGCACCCATTGCCTGTCTTTGGTGACTGAACAGGCCCCAACCAATGATACACCAACACCAACCATCTTCTCAGCTGGCAGGTATGAATTATGATTCCTGATTTCAGTGAGAGATTCCAGCTCATTTAACCCTTTCAGCCTGTGGTGACATGTCCATGTACAATGTCAATGGCATTTGAAGAGGCTGGTATGGAGGGTAATAAACTCTCCAACCTGCTGCTACAATAAGTAGCTGGGTGCTGTTTAAAAGGCCTACACTGTCGGCCTATACTGTTGAGAACATACACATGTAAAGAGTAATGTAGGTGATTTTAGGTTTGTGTCGTCTTTGCTGCTTCTTGTTGGTGGAGTTCAGTCCCTTTCATAATATGCAATAACCATCAGTTTTAAATTTTTGATACTATCGTTTGTTTTTGTTTTTTTTCCGGGGGGGGGGGGGGGGGGGGGGGGGGAGGGGGGTGGTGTATGGGAGTATGGGAATTCCTTGACTTACTAGCCAAGGAAGTGTAGGGGAATTAATTGCTGATAGTAAAAAGAATTCTCCCCTTTGGACACAACAAGAGTTCAGTGGGTAATCACCCGGTAAGTTTCAGTCTGAAAGGGGCCTGTGCTTTGGAGATGTTTGCGAAAATACTGAAGTGGATTAGTGCTGTTCCAGCTGGTAAGCAGACTGAAGGTCATTATGTTACTAAAGGTCAAACATTTGTAGGAAAGGTCATTGGAGATTACAGAGAGTATGATCCTAGGCACAAAGTAATAAACATCAGGACCTACATGTATCCATTTTATTGACCAACATCACCTATGAGGAAGAAATGTAGGGTATTTAGGAACCTTAGTTTGTTATTGCACACACTTCAAAAGAGAAAAATATGATACTGTAAACGTCAATATTTTCGCACGATTAATTTTTCGCACTGAGCGGCTCACAAACATATTCGCGGGTTCTTAAATTCGCGCTCCGCAGTGGGTTAATACACAGTCGCTGTTTTCATCCAGCGATGCCAGTGTACGATAAGCGACGTAGCGAGCGGCGCGAGTGCGTGTACAATGCATATAGTGTAGACAAGAACTATTGCGTGCATTTTAATTTCGCGAATCTTGGTGCTCGCGAAATTAGCGAAATTAAAATGCACGCGAACATTTCTCGTTTTACAGTATTATGACAAGTGTTTATGTATGAGAACATTATATTCTCTGTTTTTGGGGTCAATCGTATCTTTTCTTCTTTTTTCTGTGTATATTGTAGTCAACTCATTTGAAATTCTTGGCCAGCAAAATATAGATTCTTGTCACTGTGTTTTTCCTGTCAACCTATTTCTTGTGGTTTGCATGATGAAAGAATTTTACTGTATGACAGAGTTCAGGAACATTACTTTGAAAAAAAATTATTCTGAATGAGTTTCTATGCCAATATCTCTGACAACTAATTCTCTAGCTTCAAGTTTGCTCTCTCTTCTCCCCACTCTTCCTCATGATCCAAAGAGTGAAATTCAGTCTTTTTTTTTTCAACAAACTTCATCTCCTCTGGTTAATGAAGCAAGTTTTGCGTGACAAGTGTTTGCATAATGTGTAGTTCCTTTTGTGTGTTTTTGCACTGATATTGGTATGACTCATGGTTTTCAGCATGGAGTATTGTACCAGACACCTGTGTTATTTACATGGTCTAGTGGTTTGCAAAGGAGGTGTTCACTTTGCCAGTCTTTGGTTCCAATCCTTTGCATTGCATTTCCAGCTCATAGCTTCCTTTATGAAAGGGTGTTAAAGGCCACACAGATGTGATATTGATATGAAATGTGAGAGCAGGGAAGAATCCTCAGTTTAGAAATAGAGGGTGTAGAGCACATTGCTGTACAGGTATCCTATATACAACCAGAACATGAATTTTCCATTTCCACTTCAATTGAAGTATTCATTTGTTGCAAATTGTTGTAAATTAAATAAATGGGAAACATATATTTTCCAAATATAAATGATACAATGTAAATTAAGTATTGACTGCTATCACTTGGGACAACACAAAATTATACATCATGGCATTGATCGTTGATTTGTTTGTTTTGCTTTTTTATGAGAACAATGGTTTTATGAGATCAAGAAGGAGGGAACGCAATGCAAAACCCAAACTGAACATAAATTCTTAGAAGATTGTACCTTGTACATGTACTGTAAAACATGATATATTCGCGGCACAAAATTTTTGTGAATTGGAGCTGACTGCCTTTTTCGTGGCAAGAAATTTTCGCGAATTGCCACCTGCGTTCAATGCATATAGTGTAGATAAGAAATTTTGCGTGCATTTCAATTTCACGAATCTTAGCGCTCGCGAAATTCGCGAAATTAAAATTTACGCGAACATTCCTCGTTTTACAGTATATCATGGATGGTATGAGGGATTGTTCTTTATCGGCCTTTGGAATAATTCAAGCCATTTATACAGTGAAGACAGTAACCAGTACCAGCAAAACGTAATGCGTGATGCATGATGCATTTCAGAGATGCACGCAATGCCAATATTAGGAAGGGATAAAATAGTGTAATGACCTCTAGAATATCAATTTCAGTTTGGTTATGGTTGATACATTTCATGACATTACGTGTAACACCAGCCCATAACTAATGTCACCCAATTTTACTCTCATGCATGGATGCACTTTTCATTTCCTTTCCAGTGGCTGTACAGTACTTCAAATGTCATACTTGAAGGTAGTCGATTTTCTTCATTTGAATAAGATACTGTAAAACATGTTATATTCGCGGCAGTAAATTTTCGCGAATTGGAGCCAATGGCCTTTTTCGTGGCACGAAATTTTCGCGAATTGCCACTGGCGTTCAATGCATATATAGTGTAGACAAGAACTTTTGCGTGCATTTTAATTTCGCGAATCTTGGCGCTCGCGAAATTCGAGAAATTAAAATGCACGCGAACATTCCTCGTTTTACAGTAAACATAGACGGATGGCAGACAATTCATCACAAAGAGTCATTACACAATACAAAGGGAATTACAGGAAAGATTCGTGTGTTCATCAAGATAATGATACTGATCACAATTATATGACATAATTATTATGTGGAGCATTATCATGTAACCCGTATATATACGGAAATCATAAAAGAAAGACAAAATGGGGGGGGGGGGGAAGCCAAGATATCTTTAAAGGGATGGTGCAGTATTGGTTGAGATGAGAATTGGGCTTTTAACCTTTTGCAAGATACCAAGAAAACACTTACGAAATAGTACAGTGCATACCATTTTAGGAGGAATTCAAAGTTTATTTGATGAAAATCGGGTTTGGAATGACTGAAACATCCAAAAACAAAGTAAAACAAAGCGATCGTAATAAAGTGTGGGTCCCACACTTTACTATAATCGCTCTGTTTTGGATATCTCAGCCATTTCAAAACCAATTTTCATCAAATAAAAGTTGATTTCCTTGTAGAATTACATGCTCTTTCATATTTCACAAGAGGTTTCTCATTATCTCACCAAAAAATGTTAGAAACCTGAAATCAGGTCTCAACCAAAACTATACGATCCCTTTAACAATTTCATGACTTGCGATGGTTTTTTTTCCCCTAGCAATGAAGTCAAAGAAATTATGTATTCGATTGAAGCTTAGCATCTGGAGAATTCATACTTATCAAACATTAAAAATGTATTTTTCCCTACATTAAACAGCTTCATGAGGATTCATCACATTTAAATAAAAAGAACTCTCCCATTTGATTTGAAAAAGAACACCAAAACAAACAAACATAAGTAATCAGCATGGGATTTTGAATACATACTGTAAAACATGATATATTGTTGGCATGAAATTTTCGCAAATTGGAGCCGAAGGCCTTTTTTGCGGCATAAAAATTTTCACGAGTTGCCACTGGCATTCAATGCATATAGTGTAGACAAGAACTATCACGTATATTTTAATTTTTTCCAATCTTGGCACTTGCGAAATTTGTGAAATTAAAATGCACGCGAACGTTGATCCTCGTTTTACATTAGATTTGTGGATCCAGCAAATATCCCTCAAATTTGAATTTAAACCAGAGTTGACAAATAGAAGTCAGCTGTAATAAAGGCCACACACAAGAGAGAGAGAGAGAGAGAGAGAAAGAGAGGGGGGGGGGGGGGCAAAAGGAACAACAACAATAACAAAAACAGCGCAATAAGAGCCAAATGATACGACAGTCCCAAGCAAATTGTGTGTCAATTTTAGGCGTTCTCACATCAGCCCGATGTTTCGAAATAGCGTGCTATTTTCTGACTTGGGAAATTAACCTGATCACGAAATAGCGCGCTACTTGATGATATGAATACAAATTAGAGCGCTTATTGATCGAGAAAATTCCTGGAGTCCAATTCGAGAAATTTGCGAAATAACAGGATAATTAAGGCGAACTAGCGCGCTATTTGATAATGTTTGGGCTGATGTTAATAGGAAATGAAATAGTGTGCTAATTTGAGATCGCGAAAAATATCTCAAGCTTGGATATTTATCGGGCTGATGTGAAAACGTCTAATGGGCTCGTCACTATAATCGCTTATCTGTTGGTCCAATTATTGAAATTGATACCTGGAGACCAGCATGCCTTGAAGCTTGGCATTGGAAGAGAGGAGACATACAATGGTAGAAAGCGGGGAGAGAGATGAGAGAAAAACCCAGCTCATTAGACCACTGGTGTAGAGGTGTGTATTGATTTATCCTGGACAGTGTTTTCAACTAACTGCCCATCTTTCCACAAACCACCACAGCCAACACAATAGTGTAATGTGATTGTTGGCATGTGGGGAAAGGTGGATTACATAATCAGCCATCTGTACAATTTAAAGGCTAGAATAATCATCTCTTTAACTACATGAGTGTACAAGCTAGCAGCTAATTAAGAAAAATAGCAATGACTACATTAGGGGAAAAAAAAAACGCCAAAAGTGATGTGCAGGGATGTGTGACGAATTATGCCTTTGTTGTGTTTGTTGGTATACAAGGGAAATACATGGGTGTGTGTGAAACACCCCACTGTATACATGTACATGTACATGCTCAAGAGAAATGACTGTTATGTGTATGAAGTAGCCACGGACATATCTATATTTGTTGTAGATTTAAACTGCATTCAGTTCCATATCGTCTGTTGAGAATGAGAAGGGAGTTAAGTGGTCTTGAACACTATGGGTTTAGTGACAACTTAACTCCCTTATCAATATCATTCTCAACCGACAATATTCTAGTATGATCAACATGCTTAAAATCATTTATAATGTACCAGTCCATAAATTAATGTGACATGTTTTAGGTTTGAAAAAAAACTTATTCTGCATGAATGATTTCATTCTAATAATTTGTAAAATGTGAAATGCGCCATCTTTCTTCAAGACAAAAGGCAAACACAGTGATTTGCAATTTATCTTAATATTTTTCCTTCCATTTCCCCCTATAATAATCATGTCAACTGCTTTTAGATAAAAATGGTTGTTATTCTTTTACCTGTTTGTAGTGTGCCATGTGTTGTGCATGATACGATGGGATGTTTAAAGAAGAACTAAAGAGTTTGTTCGCAAAAACCGATTAGTCCATTTTTGAAGATTTTGAAGTACTGTCTCTGTCGTAAAGTACAAAATAATACCTTTTAAATGATATATTAGTCACTACATATAAAGGTACATTTTTGAAGTTATGGTCAAAAGAAGCAAAAATTTTCTTATTATTCTCTTTATTTTTCTTGACCTTTAATCGCAAATATCTCCAGTTGGCAAATGTGGACTTATCGGTTTTTGCAACCAAACTCTTCAACTGTAAAGGGATTGGAAATGAAACTGAACTTTGTATGAGTAGAGGCCTTAATAGTCACTGATTGTTAAAAAACTGATCCAAACAAAAAAAAAGGCTGCAGTCTTGATTTACAAATTGTAGTTCAACTGAAAAATGTTGATTTCTTCATTACCACTCTTGCATGTGTATGAAAATTTCTCAATTATGTCTTGTGGAGTGATGTCTTCTTAGGGTAGACTCAAGAGTAATTTTCAAACCAACAGGGATGTTTTGAGTCTGATATTCTATTACAATATCAATTCCCTAGCACTTCATAGGCCAAAGGTACAGCAATTTTTTTAGTACTCAATGATACACTTTGTAACGAAATACAGTGAAAAAAAATGGCTCGCCTTATTGGATAGGCAGTTTTGAGCAGTTTTTTTGCCACATGAAATACAGTGAAATTAGACTATATATATTCTATAGATCTAACCTCCCACGGTATTATTACTGTGTCATGTATGGCTCTTAAGAGGGTGAGAACGTATCCTTACTTTGTACAGATATGGAGTATATTGTCTGTAGTGGGGATATGACATCAATTTGTGTTACCACTTTGGTGAAGGGTGCTCCCATGAATCTGATGGAGAGTGGTTATATGGTAATTATTGGCTTGTTTCATTTTTTTTTTCAGAATGAACCCAACTTTGCCAGGTAACTGGAGTATTATGAAATTGGAAATGTTGCATGAAAGAGCATTGTTGCAGAGAGTATGCTTTTCTGTGCTCTGCAGTGGACAATCAAAATCTAACCTTTTTTTTTGTTGTTGCATACCCTTCCTTTTCTCCTCGATTCATGCAGTTGCAGCCTTGTCAACGTCACCACCATTTGCACAGATGGTGCTAAATGTCGGGGATAGCTTCACGTACACATGCATAGATTCAGATGCATCAGTGGCAGCTTATCCAGTATGGAGGGACCAGAACGACAATGCCGTGCCTTCATCGTCCACCGGTAAGGGCTGACCTATAGCAGCATTCATACTCCACAGGTTACAAGGATGATTGTAATAAGAAATTACATTTTTGTGCTTCTTTTGCTGTTTAAAAAATTCAAACCCATGTTACGTTTACGTTGATTTCAGTAAGAAGGGGAAAAATCTCACAAATGATAGCAATTTCATTGTTATGTACGTCATTGGTGAATGATAAGGGCATTAAGTTGCCACCAAAGCCATTGTGTTCAAGGCAACTTTACACCCTTTTCGCATTGTCACCCGACAATAGATAAAATGCCCTGCCTAGAAAAGTTGTTTCTTCTGTCAGGGACTTGATCCAAAAGGTTCAAGAGTGAAAGCTGTGAGGTCTTCTATACTCACCCACAAAGGCTATCGATAAATGACAGTTCTCTCTCATGTTTCATTTTGCAGGTGCCAACAGCCGAGTATCCACAACGCAGACAATGAGTGGACCCAATAAGGCAACCATGCTCCAGTTTAGCAACGTGGAGTTATCTGAGGATGGCAACTACACTTGTTATGCCAGCGGCGCCTATCTACGGAGAACCGTCATTGTCACCAGTAGGTTCCTGCTCTAGGGGTGACACAGTCCCCCTCCCATGCCCCACTCTAGCCCCCTTTGCCTTTCCCCACTTGCTGTTGTCCAATTGATTTCATACATTATGTCACCCATGACTTAGACCCCGTTTACAGTGAGTGAAAGGGCAGGCTCAGCCCAGCTCAGCCCAGCCTTCCTTTCACTGTAAACGCACAAAAGGCCAAATGCGGTACCAAAAAAAGCAGTGCATTTGGCCAAGCTCTGGAGTTAGTCTCGGCCCGGGCTCAGCCCAGGCTCGGGCTCGGCCTGGCCTTTTCTCACTGTTAGCGCAAACTGGGCAAAGTGCGGTACCAAATTGCGACGGGCACACTCCCAATAATAATCGTTTGTTTACAAGCAGAGCGCCACCAGGACAAAATATTAAAAGGTTTGAATTAAAAGCCCGGGCCCAGCCCTCCACTGTAAACGAACAGAATTGCGGGGCTGAGTACGGCAAATGATGCCGGGCTCAGCCTGGGCTCAGCCCGGGCTCGGCCCAGCCCTGCACTGTAAACGTGGTCTCAATAGTTATTATAAAATGGGTTCAAGAATGTAGCCAACTGGAAGCGCTGAAATGAGTCACGTGTGCGTGCATTATTTTCTTCAGGTATGCACTAAGAAGAGTCTCTCTTCCACCTCCCTGGCCTGACGTACGTCACAATGTTTTACACTAGCAGTGCGCACTCAATCAGTTGTTACAAGTGCGTCACGCGCTACTATACGCGCTGTCAATCCGGTAAACAACTTCTAGTTCAGGCCGCGGGCTGCCACAACAGCCGGCGGCCTTTCTTGTGCATAACAGTACGTGGCGTACGTATACTCTTATACGTACGTACAGTACTTATGTGCGGGATTTCCGAGTGCGACGTGCGTAAATGTTTGGGACGAACATCTTCGGACATCTTGACTTTTGAGCGATTGCTACATGTAGCTGACTGGTATTGACCCACAAAGGTACGTGAATAATGCTGTTAGTTTTCGACCCATTTTATAAAACAAATGATGCACAGGATTATTTCGTGGCGTTAGTGATCACTAACACACTCTATCCTGTGCATCATTAGTATAATAGCACACCAGTTTAGGAAGCACTTTTGCTGCTTTGTTAGATTTGTTGTATGCCTGAAAGAACATGGATAGAACAAAAGACTTGTAGTCAATGTTTATCAAGGAATTACAGGAGAGTTTAGTGACCTAAACTTAAAGTTGGCATTGATTGTTTGTATTTTCCGTTCAAGACAAACTTTTTTTGATGTTGATGCATGATAATGGTGAGAAATTGGTAAGCTCCAATAAGGCAGACTTGGTGTTTTACGATGTGTAATAATAATCCCAAGATAAAAGCAAGTTTCTGTCCTTGTTCCTGCTGCATTCAGTGCACAATATGAGTGTGCATAGTAGAGTTATTATAGCATTGGATGGCAAAATAAACGGAAAACTTATATAAGAGGCCACGCTCTCTCTCTCTCTCTCCTTTTCCCATCTCCTAGTTCCTCCTACCTTCCCAAACATGGCTGCCGAGTCCAGCCAGAGATTATTGGTGAATACGGAATCCACCGTACAGTGCACCGTCAACGCCAACCCTTTCCCTGCAGTGATCTGGTACTTCAATGATAACTACATCAACACTGCTGCTGAGGGATGTAAGTATGACCTTTAAATGTATACATGTATATGTACCTTTTTTATGTTGGGACTAAAAAAAAAAAATAGGTGAAAAGGATCAACCTTGTCAGTTTTTAACCTTTTTGTATTGTCTGAAAAACTATGGTCATTGTCTCATGTGGGGAAATTATTTTTCTTGCAGTTTTTGGAATGATTTTCTTTAGTCTGATGTAGAATTTCTCAGGTTTATGTGGATTTTGAGTGCCACACACAATTAATGAATAAGTGAATTCGAATAAAATCAAATGCACCGCCAGACAGAAACCAATTGTACATGTGTGAAAATGTAGTATGTTTGTTATGATAACAAAATATGTCAATGAAACTCAACTAAAAACAAGAGCAATAAAAAACAAAGAAACCAAAAACAACAAAGCATGACTTCTAATTCTAGATTTTAAAAAGTAGTGGAGATTTTGCAAATTTTTTGTTAATTCTCGTAAATTCTTTGATTGTCTCTGTGATTTCTAACAGCGAGATACCAGGCCAGAACATCAACCATTCCTGTGGCCGACCCACCACAGGCACCGAGGCCCGGCTGGGAGCATGCAGAGGTTGCAGTCCTTGTCGTGTCGGATGTGGTCACCACGGATACCGGCTCGTACCGTTGCCAGGCAACAGTCACGGCGACAGGTGCTACCAACCAGGCTACCATTGAGGTTCTTGTGCAAGGTAAAGAGTTCTCAGTTCCAGCTGCCTTCAGTATGGAGAAGAAGACCAATAACAGAACACACTCATTAAGTATATAGCACTCACCAGATTGTGGCGAAAATTGGAAAGCAATGGTGTTATGAAATCTTTTGGTTTTAAGTATGGAACACCGTACCTTCTGTCTTTCAGCATAAAACTTTTCTACTTTCATATTTACTGTAATTAAAAAGAGTAGAGTAAACACAAACAAAACAAAACAGAAACAGAATGGTGAAAGGTTTGATGGCTTTTGACCAAAAATATGATTATTATTGTGTTTTGGTAATTAGGTTGTTGTATAAGAAATGGTGCTCTATCTGTTTGTGATGTGGAATGCTTTCTCTGTTTGCAGTTGCCTTTGCAATTTGCATGAAGAGTAAGCTCAAAACAGATCACTGGTAGTGGAATAAGAAGTGGTCTGAATTTCTTATATTTTCTTCTGCACCTTGTTTGTAGTTCCTCCTGAGTGGACAGCTGAGCCCCAGAACCAGCAGGGCATCGAGGGAGACAGTATCACCATCTACTGCCACGCCTCAGGCACACCCGAACCCACCTATACATGGCTCAAGAGTGGCATGGGAGAAATCGTTGACGATGGCACCAAGTACCTGCTCACAGACACCGGTGACCTCACTGTCAACAACCTGACCCCCGACGATGATGAGGTCTACACCTGCATCGCCTCCAACGATGCCATTAACTCCACCGACACATCCATAGAGAAGTCCATCCGACTAGAGGTGCTGGTGAAGCCAACACTGAATCCCCAGAACAACCAGACCATCGCCGAGGCAACCACCTTCTCCATGCAGTGCTCCATCACTCGTACAGAGGCATCGGCTACTCTGACGTGGAGGAGGGGAGGTGTGAGGGATGAGGATGCACTCCCTACCGATGGCCAGTGGGTGAGTGTTGGGAGACCCGGCTTGTATTGTTGGGGGGAGGGGGTGATGGGGTTTGATTGGTTATATGGGAATAGGTTACCTTGCTAGGGATTGTGCCTGCATCATGGGAGGAGGGGTGTTGATTTTTGGAGGCCAGCCGCTTTTCCAGTTGAGGTCCTTCAAGTAGCACCTCTCAAAACAACTTCTTTCTAGCGGCAAGCAAGAAATCACACATATGCAAAATAGTATCATTTTAACCCTAATCAGGCTGGGCTTTTTTGGCTATGCTATATCTGGGGGGGGGGGGGGGGGGGAATTCCCCCCCCCCCCCTTTAGATCTCGCCTATGGAACGAGCGATCGCGCCGAAAATCGGCACACGCGACCCCCGCGACGTATTCTATCAAAATACATGATTGCTTTCTCCGAAAAATTTTTCTTATATTTTATATTAATTAATTATTGTAATTCATGCATAAGATCTGTTTTGGGCTCTAAATCACTTATTAATGCTCCAATTAAGCTAATTTCTTTTTAAAAATGTTTCTTGTATCATTCTTCTGAGACATAGGATAAAAAAAAATCTGTATCGAAATTAATTTCTTATGTATTTTATTGTTTTTTGAATTTCTTATGTATTTCGTTGTTTTTTGACCTTTTGTTTTTGTTTGTTTTTTGGCCAAAATTTGTCACAGACATTTTTCGAAGCATTATTATGCTGAAATAAATTAATTTCGGCCATTCTAAGTGAAGATATGAATTTTTATGTGAATTAATTGAAAAAACACAATTTGCATTGGATTTGTACACAAAATCACGTTTTGGAGCAATTTTGGGGTTGACAAATTTTTTTCGAACGGGCGTCGCGTCAAAACGGTACGCGCGGGCGCAACAATTTTGGTCTCAAAAGTTGCGCAATACTTGAAAGAAAAAAGTCATGAAACATCGCGGCGGGAGCTTATCGCGTTGCGAAGATATTGCGCGAAACGTCGAGGGGGGGGGGCGGATTCCGCCCCCCCCAGCCTGATTAGGGTTAAAGGGGAGAAAATTGTGATACTATGTGATATACTCCCACCAAGACCCAGTTAAATTAGACTAATAAACAAGGTAGAAGTATCTATCAAACTTCATCCTAAATTAAGAAAGTTGTAGAAGTGTAAAGCATGTTGTCATAGAGCAGTGATACTAGGAAGAAGTGAAACATGTTTTGTGGAGGAGGGAATGACATCATAACCTGGCCAAGCTCTACAAATATTGATCACACAATAACAACAACAAAGAAATACCCAAATCTCCACCAAATGGATATAGAATCGGTAGGAATAAGTTATGTCTGTCATGGTAAACTCTTGTAGTCTTCAGATAACTTATAGCAACAGTGACTTCAAGGGGGAAAGGAGTTCTTCTTGGTTAATTGCTAATGAAAAACAATCTTTTGATGATTTATTTTTAACAATGCATTGGGAGAATTTTGAGGTTATGCATTAACACTTCTTCCCATATATGTCTTGGTATAACCATTATTACTATATATCTGGAGAAAGTAGGTGATATTTGCCTCTTCTATTTATGTCTGATTTTGACAGGACTTCTTCATTTATTTATTTTTTCATATCTATGAAAGTCATCCTGAATATGGTGTGGAATGGCATTAATTGACTATGTATTCTCAATTTTGTATGGCTTGTAAATAGTAACAAACTTTTTCTTAATCTGTGCATCAAAAGATGCCAGGAGAGAGTTAGATGAAAAGTTTGGTATGAATATATCTCAAGAAAGGACGTAGCAGAATCAGTATGATGCAGCCTGATGCACAATTTGTTACGAGCTATTCATTATGTTAGACTGAAGCAAAAAAAATATTGTGAGACTTGTTTGTATCAATGTTTGTGAATTTTACTATGCAAACTTTTGTCCCACTTTCTACCCAGCCCCTGGACTCAAGGGTCAGTGTGGCTAGCAGTGACGAGGGGCGAGTCTTGACCCTCACACTGGACCCCACCCACTACGACCACAGCGGGGGTTGGATCTGCTATGCGGTCAGCCCTGCAGGCAATGTCCAAGTCACCCATTTCCTCTCCGTTGAGAGTAAGTCAGCACACTCTCTTTTCTCACTCATTTCCTATCAAATTTGAAACCAAAATCCGCTTGATTTCCATTAACAGAAAACGAGTCATTTTTCATTTTGACCTCTGATCCCCAAAATACATTCAACCAATCAGAACTGAAAAGTGTAATGTAGGTTTGATTGTGATGAATTAATTTTCATGATTATAATGTTTGACAATTCATGGATATTCAGTCACAGTCATATCTGCATTTACATTTGTATTTAAAGGACAAATCTATATGAGGTGCTAAATTTTCTCACTAATTTACTCACAAATTTTTTGACAACTGTAAATATTCTGGATTAAGTTAAAACAGAAGGTGTTATGACAAAAGTAGTATCAGATTTTTGACATAATCGATACAAGACTATTTGTGTTGATGGGAGATGTCATACCAAAGCAGAAAAATGTGATTGGGCCATCCAATTTTTTTGATGACTCATTAGGCCCATTAACTCACTAGAGTTATCAAGTATTGGGTCATATTGCACAAAATGTTTTATTTTTGCCATCCACTCCTGGCCAAATAGAAGCGTTTGGCTGCGAATGAAGCGCTATAAAGTCTGAGCTGCTTAATAAAGTGGACGGACAGCACAAGGAATTTGTTTTTGGGTCCACGCTCAAGTATTGAAGTGTCTGCATCACATTGCAATAATAACTCTGTGCAAACTGATAACATTGAGTATAATGTGTAAATGGGACTGGATGTTGGAAAACTAATTCCTGGCCCTTCTCATCAATGACCCAGGTGAGCCGTTTATCGACACATCAGAGACCAGGTCACGTGTCCTGTCCTGGCCGGGTAACCCTGTCAACATGACGTGTGTGGTGAATGGTTACCCCATCCCTTCTATTAGGTGGACTCGTCTTGGTTACACCCTTAATGAGACAGACCACATCACCTTCCTCAAGGGAACCGCCCCTGGAACATCTGTTGTCATGGTAGCAAGTCTTTCCTAAGACTCCACCCACCGCTATTTTAGTTGACATTCTTGTTTGATGCTTGCGTGAATATTAGTGCTGATGGAAAAATGTGCATAAAGCCAACTTTGTCAATATGACCTTCACAGTTTTCTAACTTCTCTCCTTTTCTTTCAAAATATAATGTACTTGTAATGAAGTAGGGTGAATTTTGTATCAATTTAAATTTTATCATCTGACAAATTTGCAGCTGCCAAAAAACTGTTTAAAAATATTTTCCTGACATTCTATGGCTTTCGTGGTGACACGTCATATATGATTTAAAAGACCATCTTAAGCCAAGAGAAATTTCCTGTGAAAATAATACAGTAACCATTCATGATGTTGAAGTGACATATAGTTTGTCAACAGTTCTCATGGTATTTCTCTTCCCCCTCTCTCTCTTTATTTGCTTGGGGGGATCTAAGGATCGCAACACTAGCTCTGAATTGCATGCACACTTATCCATGACCTTTTTTACATGCACATTTATCTGTGCCTTTTACCTTGCAGATTGATCCAGCTGAATCAGACTTTGGAGCCTATATGTGTAAGGCCACAAACAGCAGGGGAGATACAAACTTTCGTATCGACCTCATCGAAGGAAGTAAGTAGGAAGCCCACCGTCCATTTCTTGGCTTGGTAAAAGCTGAAATGGTGAAAACTTGAATAGTTTGTTTGCAAAAACCGATAAGTCCATATATGTAGTGACCAATATATCACTTAAAAGGTATTATTTTGTACATTATGACAGAGATCGTACTTCAAAATCTTCAAAAATGGACTTATCGGTTTTTGCAAACAAACCCTTCACTTGTTTCAACAAGGAGCAAGACACGAGATGTGCAAACTGCTGGAATACAGAAAGCAGAAAACACAAGCGAACAGAGAGCCTTTGTTCACTCTACAAATGAAAAATCAGAAATGAAATACACTACCATCAGAAATGAGGGACACTGCTTTGATTTTGTTTAAATATAAAGAAATCTTCTCATGGAAATTCACTTACACTGACATCTACTAAGGTTAGATGCTGCATGAATGAACAGTATTTACTTTTGTTTTTCATTCTTCTTCATCTTATTTTGACTGAGTACTGACAGGGTTGCAGTGAAGGGCAAATTTCATGAACAATAGAAGAAAAAGCATGCAGCCGTAAGCTGCCATCTGCATACATTTACCGCTGTTGTCACAACCCAGCACCCTTTGGAAGGAAAGAAATAGATGGTTATTAGAAGTGGCACACATCATTAACTGTTTTGTGTTATTTTTTTTTTTCCCCAAATAGAACTTATGTCTGTATTTCTGTCAAAGAAGGTTCATCTTTTCTGCAAGGAGCATTAATGCAAACTGGAGGCATGTCGTAGGTTCAACGTCGTTTAATCACGATCCATTTTGTCACTCTCCTAGCCTTATTTCAGGCCGTTTCATGACATAAAATAGTCTTGATTCAGACTAAAACGATGTATTAAAACAGTAACCACAACATTCTGTCATTAGTAGAATTTGTGGTTGAGTGGCACTGTTCACACTTATCCATGAGAAAAATTGTGTGCTCATAGTTCATATTTCCATACAGTAGTCTTTCTCAAGGTTATAGCACACTTTTTCTTTTTCTGTGATGTGTGCGTGACTTCATGACTCTCTGATGACGTAGTGTACTTAGTTATCAGTCTTTTTCAAGGTTCTGCACACTTTAGTCTTTCGTCTGAAGTGTGCATCTGATAATATTTTCATGTCATGATAAGGGTTCCCAATTGGAAAAAGAGCTATTTGGGAGAGGTTGTAACTGAGGGATACTTTCCTTTAATTGCTGTTAATACATTTTCATGTACACTTAATGTCTGTAAGCTTATGCTGCTACTCGCCAGAATGCAATGTGTGTCTCAGTAGACCTGTCATTAAAGTTACTATATCTTGTGTGTACACTACCTCCCAGATTAAACCCTAGCATGGTAAAATTACAAATATTGGGGATGAAAATTTAATAGGCAGAATTTAATAAATGGAAGCATACTTCTTCTCCTTCCAGCTGTTCCCACGGAGCCAAGGAATATCAGGGTGATTGATACCAGGGCTTCAGTGGTGCGGCTAACATTTGATTACCCGGAGGATGATGGTGGGTTTGAAATCTTCCAGTACGCTGTGAAGTACAGCAGCGGGGGCCAAGAGGATATACGGTATTATGACAATGGTGAGTTTTCAGACAGTCATACTAGTACTTGAAGAGTTTGTTTGCAAAAACCGATAAGTGCATATTTGTCAAATGGAGATATTTGCGATTAAAGGTCAAGAAAAATAAAGAGAATAATAAGAACTTTTTTGCTTCTTTTGACCATAACTTCAAAAATGTACCTTTATATGTAGTGACCAATATATAATCTAAAAGGTATTATTTTGTACTTTATGACAGAGACCGTACTTCAAAATCTTAAAAAATGGACTTATCGGTTTTTGCAAACAAACTCTTCACTTGTAGCTTTTTTTGGCATTGTCATCAAGAGATTCCTAAAGCATGTTTCTTTTCTCTATTTGATGTGGTCTTTGAGGATTGCTGAATTCTTTTGATGATGCCAGGTGAGATTTCTTCAGGATATTGTGAAGCTTCCTCATCGTGTTGGTCTTGCCTATCTTCATGTGATATTGTTTGAGTCACATTATGAAATGAACCAGATTGTCCCTTAATGGATAGTGCAGATATGATGTCATTGCTTTCTGTGGCCATTTATATTAATAAAAGCAGTGATTTTCTTCACCCTAAGGAGATTTTATGTGATTTCTGTAGAAAAT
This sequence comes from Diadema antillarum, assembly GCF_040938485.1. Classification (NCBI taxonomy): domain Eukaryota; kingdom Metazoa; phylum Echinodermata; class Echinoidea; order Diadematoida; family Diadematidae; genus Diadema; species Diadema antillarum. Next base: position 3,744,679 of record NW_027271059.1, read on the forward strand.
TCTTTGTCCATAAAATGAGGGAGTTTAAAATTGTTTGTGACTGTTATAAGATACCTCAATTTAATTATCTAGCATCTGCCAGATAATTGAACAAAAATGTAGATAATATGAAACATAAAGTGGGAGACTGTACAGTCCAACTTTTTCTTGCCCTGTGGGAATGATGTTGCCAATTTGCCTCCCATCTTCCTTCTAGTAACTGTTGTCCTTCTGGATGGTCTATCAAGTAATACCCAGTACCTCATTGAGGTTGCTGCTATTAATGATAGAGGAACAGGTGCTTATTCCGACCCCTACCCAGTCACCACACCAACTGAGAGTGAGTATTCTTTATGTTATTATTTTCTTCATCTAAAATCCATTGTTTCCCTTTTATGGTTGTTTTTAAATCTATGACATTGTTCATTGTATTTACCTCGCCAGATAGATTCTCAGTGATAAAACATTACAAATGACTGTATTCAGGAATAAGGTCGAACATTCTTATTTTGGGGGGTTTTACTAAGGTGTTGGAGGAATCCAGTTTGTTGTTTTTTGTGGTAGTGGCCCTTCTCTACCAGTGTACTGACACCTTACACTGCCCCACCCTACCCTCTTACATTATTTACATACTCACAAATCTTAAATGACAGTTTGCAGCCTTGAATGAATTTGATACCAGATAATACTTCCATAAATTGAAGTAGTTTGTATGATGAATCAATGTTGGATATGAGATTAATACTCACTAAACTCCCAGCATTATCTAAACTCCCAGCATTATCTAAACCCCCAGCCTGGATGTGACTTGCTAATATTAAGCACAGCATGGCTTGAAAAACAAAAATAAAAGAGCAATAAATGGAATCTAAGAGTTTGATCTCCACTTGAGAAGACAAAAGTCAAATTGTTGAGGTAAACTCCAATATTGGATCTTGATTTTACTTTGGACTGACATACAAACTTGTACCAATAAAAACTATGTCAAGCTCCAAGCTGTTACATCTTCCTCCACAAAAACAACAAATGGATAGATGAATAGATAAATTACTAGGTAGATGAATACACAAATAGATAGATAGATAGACAGATAAATAATAAGAATAGATAGATAGATAGGTAAATAAATAAATTAATTACTCATTAAGAAAAATAAATAAATGAATATATAAATGAATTATTTGATAAATACACCAAATCAAATTCTATAAACTCAGTGTAAGATCTTGTCTGCAGCATTCCTTGGCTCTTTTTATGATGAACATATTTATTTTGTATTTATTGTTTTACTTGGTAAAGTCTCGTTACACAGAAAGCCCACTGTGATGTTGAAGTCAACAGTAACCCTAAGAATAGCATGATTTAAGTAAAAAATTAGAAAATCTGAGCAAGATTTGAGAAGCCCCCCCCTCCCTAAAACAAAATTGAGAATTTTCCCGCACTTCAATTTCAGTTTCCATAAATGTCAAATAGTTATGACCAAACATTGAGGGCACACACAACCAAATGACCCCCCCCCCCCAAAAAAAAAAAATAAAAATAAATAAATAAATAAATAAATAAAAGAAAAAGAAGAAGCATATAGAATAAGCAAGGTGTGGAGATATCTGGAGAAACTAGAAATGTTTATACATGCATGTTTTTAATATTATTCACATGAGCAGAATGTGGATATCAGGTGAATGTTTCATTTTTTGACATCAATATTTCCTGTATACGAAAAATAGTTTCTTTTCATTGTCATTCCAAGTATGGGACCATGTGGTCTGGAATGACCATCTGTTATGTGGGAACGATATATAAACTTGTCACATCAACAATATATGAAGTATCTTTATAAGCACATCTCTATACCAGTGGTATGTGTAAATGCATGAGTACCATGCTGTTGGCATCACACATGAATTGCTATACCAATCTGAGAACGTATGAGAAAGTATTGAACCATCATAGGATTTTGCTCTTTCAACATGTTCTCCTCTCTATGCATTAGGATGTTTCTTGATTATTTATCAGTTTATTTGTTAATGTATGTATTTGTTTTTATATTTCTCTATTAATTAATAAATATATTTATTATCTTTATTTGTATTATGTCTTTTTTATATGCAAGGAATGGTAAGAGATAGGGACAAATTGAATCATACATTATCCCGTGTCACTACAGGATAAAGCCTGAATTTTTAATAAGTTATCAAACTGTGCAGTCTATGCTGTAGAATTAAAGGGATGGTACAATATTGGTGGAGATGAGAACTGAACTTTTAATTTTTTACGAGATACCAAGAAAACACTTACGAAATAGTACAGAGCATACCATTTTAAGAGGAATTCAAAGTTTATTTGATGAAAATCGGGTTTGGAATGACTGAAACGTCCAAAAACAAAGTAAAACAAAGCGATCGTAGTAAAATGTGGGTCCCACACTTTATTAGCAGTACTCTGTTTTGGATAACTCAGCCATTTCAAAACCAATTTTCATTAAATAAATGTTGAATTCCTCATGGAATTACATGCTCTTTTATATTTTATTAAAGGTTTCTCATTATCTTACCAAAAAGTGCTAGAAACCTGAAATTAGGTCTCAACCAAAACTAAACGATCCTTATTAAGTTTGAGTGCATGAAATATTCATGAGCACCCAAATGCTTTGAAAATCATCCAATTATCTTAAAAGATATCCTTGATCAAAATCACTATGATTGGGACCTTCCTTGTTCTTTAACAGTTTATTTGAACCTTATTGTGGACATAGAAAAATATTAGATATGACATACAAAATCTCTTCCTGATTTTTCTTTTCAATATTGTTAGACTTGTAGCAGATATTTTCAAACTCAAGTTCTATCTAGCTTTAATTTTACACAAAATATAAGAGATGCTGGTAGCAGCTAGTGTAAGAATTTGCATTTTTTTTCTAGCTAAAAAAAAGAATTTAGCAGTGTTTTCTTGAAGGCAGAAATGTAATGAATATTGGGACGAAGAAAGTAAGTTTTCATAGGATTGATTCCCAATATGTGAGCATTTGTAACAGTTTTCTCTTTGTTTTGTTTTCCCCCACCTTTCTCTGTCTCTGTCCTACTTTCTCGTGGTCCCGTGCATTTTCCATTTCTTATTTTCTATGTCTGTTGGGTGACTTGTTGGTGGTTATTCTTTTGTCCATTGTGTCAACACTTCATGTCACATGTATACTCACATGATTGTATTGACATAACTCATTGGTGTTCATCCTCATTATTTTTTTTTCTTGTTTTCTATGTATTCCAATGAATGCAATCTCACTATTTCACTTCTCATAATCTTTTCAAATCTATGTCGCAAACGTAATTGTAACTTGTGTTATAAATAGCTACTCCTGCGCCAACCACGCAGCCCATTCCAGGCAGTGAGTGCAATGGTCCACGTCGTGACTTTTTATCAATGACGCACTAACCAAGCTTTTTTTTTTCTCTTTGCAACTTAAAAGCAGTTGGGCATGTAACTGTGTGGGTTGTGCAGCAGACCTGAGCATGGCATGCTCTTGACTAAGCGGATACTAATACGCCTTATCTGCATTAACCGCAGGATTTGCAGCTACTCACACATTTAAAGAATGAGCAAGTGCATGCGGGGTATTGTAGATGATCTGTTTCCATATCTATTTCTGCTGTGACTGCATGGGGGGGGGGGAGGGGGGTTTAGAGTTAATGTGGAAGGGTGCAGTCAACATCCAGCCCACTACAAAGATTTTTTCTCTGGGTGAGTGTCGGTCTTAAGTGTTATGATCACTTTTTGACTTTGTGATTGATGAATTCTGATCTACAAGAATCTCTGCAGGCAAATATAACAATAGAAACATCAGATGATAAATTCTTCTCTAAACCATGCTCACACTTAAAGAGAAAAAAAAAATCTTCTTGAAACCCCAAGATGGATTTTTACCAAACTTGGCAGGTAGCACACAAAGGAGTACAGGATCTCAATTTGTTCAAATGGGCACCATGCTCCCCTTGTCCAAATTTGGCCCCTAATTTTTACCAACCGTGGTCATCAGTGGGTGATAGAATATAATATTTGTACAAATGGGCAGGATTCACCACCGGAGGGGTGGGGAGGGGGGGGGGGGGGGGGGGGGGGGGACTAGAGCACAATGCCTGAAGTGGGATGGGGGGTGAGGGGAGAGACAGAGAAAATCATGTAATTTAGATTAGTAACTATGTGGAAGGTGAATTTGCAATACTCAGGTGAGCACGAGAACCCTGGGTCATGTGTGGCAGCGAGATCTTGACAGGGAGCGTAGGATTTCCATAGAGCCCTACCAGTTTAATTTTATGATCAATTAGTGGTAGCAGTCTGAAGCATGAGCTATGGAGATATCTTCACAGCACATATGTGCACAGTTAGGTAGAAGAGGGGACTATTATACATTTACCAATAGGCATGTTTGCGGGTCGTACTGTAACCTGCACAGCACAGAAGGCATATTCAAAAGATGTATATGTGATAGTTGTGACTCTGTGAAACATACATGTATGTGCGGTAATTTAACACTTTGATGTTTGTGAGCTGGTATGCCAAGAGTTGCCGGCGTGTGAAGGGTTAAGCACAGAACAGTATTCCATGTATCATCATCATCATCATTCCCATCATTTTTTTTTTCATCATTGTAATCATCATCTTCATCATCATCATTATTGTCATCATCTTCATTTTCATTGTGGTAACATTTTCAAGAGACAGACTATCTGAAGGACAGTAAAAATGCCTTGATAAGCAGAGAGAATACTTGAGATTTTATGCTTTTTTGTTTCAAGATTAATGTGTGTTTTGAAATCAAACGTCTTGATGCACACTCTGTGCCTGTCATTTGCAGGCAACATTGGAACATTGCTTCCAAGTGTGTTTCCTCTGCAGGAATGCAGGATAGCAACAGGCTCATCTTCTTGAAGTAGAGATGTGGGAGATGTCAAAGATGTCAATATCTTGATGTGGGGTTAACCAACACCAAATTACAAAAATTGGACTAAGTTGCAAGCATACAACATTGAGATACTACTATGCCATTTTGACAATATCCCCTGCATTCAATGACTAGCCCATGGGGAAGATAAGTTCAGAGTCAAATTCAAATTGAAATCAAAAATAAGATTCAATTTCTTGATTATGTCAGAACAGTTGTGCATGCATTATGGCTGCTGCTGTGTGTTAGTCAAAACCTCATCAATTTAAATTAGAGGTGAAGCAATTATTCAGAGATACAATCTAAACTATTACAAGCTGACGATCTGACTTCCTTACTCTTAAAAAGGCATTTGAACATTTTCCTTCAAGTCCCATTGAAACCTAGCTGTCATCATGTGTACGGGAATGCCTGTGTATTTAACACTTTACTTCTCCTTTGGGATGCATTATTTATTTTGCAAGTGCACATATCATAAAGTTGTACTTAAATTTATGACTAAAACCAGCTCCCCTGAGTTGCAGTATTCTATTAGGAATGTGTTGTGTAACAGCATTTGATGGCATCATATTATATTGTGCAAAGAATGCATGAACTGGTTCTTTTTATTTATTCTTTCTGTTTCTCCACATTTTATTTATTTTATTTGCCTCCTCATGCAACAGATCCTGGTAGGTTTAATGTTATTCAGTGCATATTACTGCGCAGTTTTAACCAACTAGCTGTTATGAGGCACTTCCCTCCCCTTTTGTCTTTCTTTTTCAATGTCATGCAGATTTAACATCTTGCTCTTTTATTTTATTGAAATACTAACACAACACACATGGCAGCCTTGCAACAAGGCTAAGCCACTTGGCACTCACTCATCTATTCATTGAGTTTTCAAGATTAAGATATACTGGACGAATGGAGGAAGGGCGTCAGTTCACCATAAGAATATATATGTGACCCGCTACAACAAAATGATCCTAAAGTTGGGTGAAGTTGATTATTTGAAAATTGCATGACAAGATTCCATAATCTTTCCGCTTTAAATTGATATATAACACATCTTATGAAAATAATCGGCTGCAGAGATATCGATGTTTAAAAGAGAGCATGTCGAGACGTATGGGAAATCACTGTTTCGAGAAAAGCACCCTAAAAGTTTTCCTTGCGACGCAATCGCGATCAAGGGACACGCAAGTCAGTTTTCACCTCCGGACAATAGAAGGTAAACCCTAGCAACCCCCGAAATGCTCATTCAAGCACAGCGTCGGCGGTCTCCTCACCGACCAATCAGTGACCAGGATGCCTGGAGAAGCGGCTGGGCATAGCGCACCCCGCCCGCACGCACCAGTCGACTTGGCAGTGTGCGAGCTTCACGCTTCGGTTAGCGGCAAGCAGCAAACTGACCAATGAGATCACTCCGGTCGTTGTTAGGGGCGGAGCCTATATGTGGTGCTCAATCCAAATTTTCGAACCGGTTTCTGCTTGGTTGAAACGCCAAAAACATGGCCCAGAAAAACGCTTTTTTTGGTCTTTCCTTTCATCATTTTGCTTCAAAATTTCGACAGATGATAGAAGACATGTCAAACTCCAATAATATGTCAAAATCAGAAAATCGTAAGTTTTGACCAATTATGATGCTCTGACTTCAAACTTGATTTTCACGGCTTCGACCGTGCGCGACTTTAGGACCTTTTTGTTGTAGCGGGTCACATATATATATTTTTAATTTAATGGCACATTATTATGAGGATCCAATAAAGTCATTTATCACATTTCCCTGTGTTTGAGATACACAGGTTTAGTTAATTTCAGTATGTGAGCAGGTAAGGATGACATTAAATAGGCACAATACTTTGCTTTTGAAATCAAGTCTATAAAATGGATTGGCACAAAACAATCAACCACCCATACACACACCCAGCCACATAATTATACACATGGACAAAAGAATTATCCTGCTAGTTTGGTTTACATGTGGATTGAGTGAATGTAGCAATATTAGTAGAATTAGAGAAGTTTAAGGAAAATCAATCAGTCTGCTAGAGTTATGAATTTTATGAGTTTTTATACTGCTATGGATGAGATCACTTCAGTTTATGACATTTTAAAATATCAACAAAAAGAAAATATACTAGAATTTTACACGTCCTCATTTTTGTTGCATTCGGAATAAGCAATCAACTCGCCTCTTTCAGAAAATAGAGGGAATGATATTACTCTTGTTAAATTATGTCAGTACCAAATTGAAAGAATGTGATCTTTCCATGAAATAAGTAAATTTTGTGGAATTCTTATCATAATTTCTTTATATCTTTGTTCTGCAATGACATCACAAATTCTTAGATTTCTCATCCAGTAGTGGTAGCACCAAGCCTCTGAAAAAGGCGAAACTTTTGAACAAATTGTTCTATGTTCCTCTAATGTCAGTGATGTGCTCTACTGCCATTGCAATATTCAATCAGTCTAGACTTAAAGCTGGGGAAATATGGGGATTTCTTTAAATGTCTTTTGTTTACTGGCAAGTATCCCAAAGACATGTAATTATCAGAGAATCCACCTGAAATAACCATTTAGCATTACGACTGCCCAAGGCAGCCCTTCTCATATGATATCACTGAACCATGTCCGTACCTCCCCCCCCCATCCCCCCCCCCCCCCCTTGCGTACTGTCTTCTTCTTTTATGGAAATCTGTATAGGTGTAGAGAGTGATTTGAAAAAAATGAAGTGTATCAAAAAGTCTATGACTTTCTTATCTTATATAACTTGTGATTGGCATTTGTCAATTTTGAAAAAGAAAAAGAAATACTCATCTCCATTTGTCTGAATTCATGCAATTCTACAGTTTTGCTGTTTCCCTTAGTGAAAAACAGCTTGACAAAAGCAGTTGATTAATCCTTCAAAGGTCATGTTTTAAATGTAGTATTATAGATGGCTATTTGCATGGCAGTATGTTATGAGTCACTGGATTCCTTGCATGCATCTTAAATATTGTAACAGTTTCTTAGATACTATCCCAACTGATCAATTGACTCTTTCAAGAATGCTTGTGTGACTATTACAGCACGCACTAACACATAATATTCCTGATGTAGTATGCCATGACAGTATTCTTTGAGTGATAATATCTCCTACAGTTATATTTTTTCTACTTGTGTATCCCTGTAACATGAATACAGTATAGTACTAAACTACTAAAAAAATATATATTTATGCATATAGCTATATCTACCTATGTATATGTTTTCTGTAGTTTACACCTTTGCGAAGAAAATAACAATGTATTGTATGCAGGTAAAGGTTTGACTCCTTTAAAATTTCCTTTGGATTTCAGTTTCTGTCTTTTCAGTATAGAACTAAGTATTCCTAGAGAATATGAGTGGAGGCATCTTATACCCCAAAGCAAGAACATGGTATCAACATTTTCTGACATTACGAAACACATTTCTCAAATTGTAACCAACTATCATCTTTGTGAAATTGTCACAACTTGTTCTCTGTTTCGTGTCTTGTGGCATTTTTAGGCACTGTATGTTGCACCCAATCACTCCTCAAATCCTACATTCTTTTTGAGACCTGAGATACCTGTCACCTGTGTTTTTCAGTGACAGAACAGAATACTTCCTGTAGAATGTTACTGCTGCTTTCAAGATATACCCTTTGTGAGAAAGAGAGAAATATCCTGACATTCATACCATGTTTCTCCAATTATATCAGGACTTCTGTTTATTGTGCTCTCTTATCCTATTACATATAAGAGATGAAGAGTTTGTTTGCAAAAACCGATAAGTCCATTTTTGAAGATTTTGAAGTACGGTCTCTGTCATAAAGTACAAAATAATACCTTTTAAATGATATATTAGTCACTACATATAAAAGTACATTTTTGAAGTTATGGTCAAAAGAAGCAAACATTTTCTTATTATTCTCTTTATTTTTCTTGACCTTTAATCGCAAATATCTCCATTTGGCAAATATGGACTTATCGGTTTTTGCAAACAAACTCTTCAGATATTACAATTTCTCAAAGACTGAATGCAAGGCTAATCCAGCCTCAAGAGCAGAGAGTTACACTAATATTCTGTCCAATGTATTGCACTATGAAATCTGAAAGGGAAATACTGTTCTAATCTATCTATTCACTTTTTATCCAAACCATTATATTCATGAGCACATTTCAATCATATGAGTATAACTGACTTCTGGGGGGAAACAAATTATAATTCACTGATTAATGTACTCGCGCCTTGTAACAGCAATACAGTAATTACATTTATATAATGCTGAGCAAGAGACTCTTGCAAATTCCTTTACTTTTCTATGCAGTGATCACTTCAGATTTACATTGTTATGCATATTCTTATTTATACAATATGTCCGCAAATGTTAGTTTCATAATAATAGTTCCCCTGCATGGAATGCTACTAATACGATTGTTTTATGCCCAGAATGTTTGATTGGCCAGTCTGTAGTGGACGGTTGTTTATTCTCTATTTATAGTGAAATCTGATAGTTTCTAATGGCCTGCACCAGAGGTAAGATCAGGAATTTGGTGTATTCAATAAATTGGTAATTTTAGGACTCCTGGGATGACTTTTGACTGCCAGATACTGTAAAACGAGGAATTTTCGCGTGCATTTTAATTTCGCGAATTTCGCGAGCGCCAAAATTCGCGAAATTAAATGCACGCGAAAGCTTTTGTCTACACTACATACATTGAATGCCAGTAGCAATTCGCGAAAATTTCATGCCACAAAAAAGGCTGTCGGCTCCATTTCGCGAAAATTTCATGCCGCGAATATATCATGTTTTACAGTATTATCTGAAATGGGATCTAATGCATTAAAATAAACAATTAAAAGACAGGAACAGCAGCAATTTTCCAGGGTAGACTTCTTCAGGCAGCAGTATTATGTGAAAACATTTGAGTTGTGCAATGTGTAGTTATGTTTCTTTTTTTTTTTTGTAATGGGTTATGTAGTGATATTATTATTCATTTTTCACTTTCTTCACGTGTACAGACAGTACAAGATTAGAGAATAGGGATGAAAAATGAAGACACTGCTAAATATTTGTATACTCAAGTATATTTCAATGAAATATCTGTGTAGGTCATAAAAAGACTGAGTGAAAGATGATTTTGGCTACCTCTGAGCCCATTCATGGCATCATGATTTTGACCAATATACCACACGTCCATACAAAGCCCTTCAATGTTACTGTGTACAAAGGTTTTAGAAGCATATTTGAGCACAGCCTCGAAGTGGTAACCAATATCCATTTCATTTCATATGTTTAGGTAGGCATTGGTTCACTAGTAACAGAAAGGAGGGGAGTTCAGATTACCACAGATATTGTAATTAAAGGACAAGTTCACCTTCATAAACATAAGGATTGAGAGAATGCAGCAATATTAGTAGAACACATCAGTGAAAGTTTGAGGAAAATTAGACAATCGCTGCAAAAGGTATGAATTTTTTAAATTTTTGTGTTGGAACTGCTGGATGAGGAGACTACTACAGCTTGTGATGTCATATGCGTACAACAGTATAAAGAAAATGTAAAGAAAACTCAACATATTTTCACTTTTTTCGCATAATAAAAGAGCACTTGACTTGCGTCTTTCCAAAGGCAGGGGGAATAACATTACCCATAACATATGTTATCAACGAGTCAAGGGAATGTGTACTTTTTTCAAAAGATGAAATTTTGTGATATCCTCTTTATATTTTCCTTTATTGTTGTACTCATGTGACATCATACGCTGCAGTAGTCTTCTCATCCAGCAGTGACTGCACAAAAACTTCAAAAATTCATAATTTTTGAACGGATTGTCTGATTTTCCTCAAACTTTCAATGATGTATTCTCCTAATATTGCTACATTCTCTCAATCCTTATGTTTATGAAGGTGACTTTGTCCTTTAAAGCCTATTCTGGATAATCTTCTTGTAATTCAGGTGAGTTTTACAAGTTGTGCAGGAATACAATGTGCAAAGTTTTTGCTGGCCTTGAACAACAAAATTGTAAGCTTTGAAATTCATTCCATATTTGACAATGCTTTCTGCCGCTGTAGGAAGAATCCAGATTCTGACTTTGATCCTTTTTCTTTGTTCTATTATCAATGTTGTATTTCAAGGGAAGTTATTCTCTTGAATTCTAATCAGGGCTGGTGTTTACAGTTTTTTCACTGTTATGGAAATATGAAGTTTTTTGAGAGGGCAGTTAAAGACTAAGAAAAAGATAAAAAATATTGACTAACAGTGATGCAGTCGGTTCATTTTTAAGATGTTAATTGCTTGTGGCATTTGTTAATAAATTTCAACTAATTGTATTGTCTTTCTCTACTTTCTTTCATTATCTCCATTTGTCTCCTTGTTGCCATGGTAACCAGCTGTGCCCGGAAAGCCCATCATCACGTCCAATAAGGATTCAGACGCTGCCACCGGTACCAGCTACCGTCTGACTTGGGATGCACCGATTGATGATGGTGGGCGGGACATCACCGATTACCGCATTCGATATGCACAGGTGAGTCCAAAGTTCATAGCATTATTTACCATTTTGCAGATGAAACAAAAAACCCAGCATTAGTGCTTTAAAATAGTTCTGAAATGTGAGTTAGGGATAAAAACAACCGCTGTAAAAATTTTATCCATATTATTGATGTTGAGTATTTTGAAATACACAAAATGTGAACAATAGTTATACTACAAATGTTTCCAGACTAAACCATCTACAGTTATGGTTTAATTGGAAATATACTGATATAATACCTTTAATATATTTTAGGCTTTATTAAGAAAATTTTATATGATAGGTAAACAGGACCTTTAACAGTCAAAAATCTCAAATGGCAGTGTTAGGGAAATGGTTTGCTTGCCACTTTATGGTGAATGATTTGCTTTCTTCTGAGGATCTAGTAATGTAGGCATAATACAGTAATGTACTATGTAGCAATGCTTATGATAGTAATGGTAATGTTGATGACATCACATGCTTGACATGATGTAGCCTATGCTGGCAGAAATATAGTTCAGTGCAGAAAGACAGATTTGTGATATGGGCTTGTATGGCCTGGATAGCATGACTATTTCAAAGCATGAAACGAACATTTGAGTCAAGAAGAATTAATTTGTAGATAAATACACAAAAAAGGCAAATTTATACATTAATATGAAAGCATACTGTTCCTGCCCTGTTTACCCTGGGGCTAGTAGTGAGGGAGCAGTGTTGAGTAAATCTAAGGAGTTGTTTATCCTGCCAAATTCCTGAACAGGTGGACAATGGTGACATTCTAGAAGTTGGGCCCCGTTATGAGGAAGAGATCATTCCCCCACAGCTGAGGGAGTTTGTGCTGCAGCCACTGAATGAAAACAAGTTCCATGCATTGGAGCTGAGGGCAATCAACATCGTTGGTTTGAGTGAACCTGCCTCTATCAACTTCAAGACACTTGGGGGCTTCATCGTTGGCCCAACAAATGACCGTAAGCTGCTGTCCAAGATTGTTTTTTAAACATGCAGTATGTCACCGTGGATACTTGTTAGAGGTGGCAAAACACCTAAAGATATAAGCTTTCCGAGGATATCACATTTATAATACCATTTTATTAAAAACAACAACAACCCACTACTAAAATGTCAGTAAAGTGAGCCACTGAATGAGGGCAGTGTTTCAGAAGATTGGCTGTGAAAATGTGCTGTACTCATGTATGTTCAAGATATTTGACCCCTAACATCATCAGTCAATAGAGAACTCCACAATAACATGCTTTATGGAACAGCAACATTTCAAATTTGTTTTATGTATGTAGCCAATGATTTAGAAGATGATGAATTTTGAACAGTAGGTACTGAGAATATTAAAGTTTAAAATTTCTTATTCTTTTAACCAATCAGCCATACTGCAGTCTTCCCAGCTTTATCACCTACAACTTATTTGTGACATCTTGTACGTGTGTGTCTTGTCTACTTGTCTGTTTGTTTGTGCTTATATGGTTTTATCCCTAAGAAGGAAGGGGGCCCAGAAATAAAGAGTTGTTGTGGCCTAGGCAATGAGACCACTGACTATCAATAATGAGGTCCCTGGTTCAAGTCCGTTGGCTGTAGCAGTTGTGCCCTATGTGATGCCTTTTATCCTCTTTCTAGTTATTTCTGAGGAGACTTGGCAGCCACCCTGTGGTTGCACTCTGTTGCCTTCCCAGTGGTCACTTAATATGAAATCATTCTAAAATAATTAAATTGAACCAAATCAAATTATTACTCAAGTTCTTGCTTGTATGTCAAATCATACAAAGAGACACAGGGAAAAATCAGTAAAGAAATATTGCTTGATGTCATCCACATGATGTCAGCACTTAATATGCTTCTTTTTCATTAGAGCAAATTGTACATCAGTTGGCCAGGAGATGTCCAATGGTATGACAGCCAAAGAATGAAAAGATGTGTTTTTAGATTCAAAAAATTATATGCTAGCATCCACAATACACCAAATAGTGATTATAATACACATTCTAATTGTGATTGTGATGTGATCTGATTGTGTTGTGCAGCACGACCAGAGCAGAGGATTGGCACACTGGGAACAGTGGAGCTCGTCGCCATCGTGGTAGCATGTTTCATCGTCCTCCTCATCCTCATCGACGTCTGCTGCTTCTGTATGAACGACTGCGGCGTGCTGATGTATTTCTGTGTCAACTGCTGTGGCAAGACCGACCCGTCATCGAAGGAGGAGATAGAGATGGGAGATGAGGAATATGGGTAAGCATGATGGTTGATCCGGACAGGAGACAGGAGTTTACTGTTAAAGAGAGATAGACAGACAGACACAGATAGAGAGATAGATAGAAAGATAGATATAAACAGAGATAGATAGAAATTGACAGATAGAGATGGAGAGAAGGATAGAAATATAAACATAAAGCGAAATAGATATAGAGGAAAAGAGAGAGATGGAGAGATAGATAGAATGATAGACATAAACAGAGATAGATAGAAATTGAGAGATAGAGATGGAGAGAAGGATAGATAGATAAACATAAAGCGAAATAGATATAGAGGAAAAGAAAGAGATAGAGATAGATAGAATGATAGACATAAACAGAGATAGATAGAAATTGAGAGATAGAGATGGAGAGAAGGATAGATAGATAGAAAGGCACAGATAGAGAGACTTAGAAAGATAGACAGAAACCGAGATAGATATAGAGGGAAAGAAAGAGATGGTGAGATAGATAGAGTGATAGACATGAACAGAGAAAGAGACGGAGGGAGAGATAGGGAGAGATAGAGATGGAGAGAAGGAGAGAGGAGTAGTGAAAGAAAGCAGAGGTAAGAAAACAGTGACATTCAGTTGAAACGCTGGTGATGAGTAGAGACTGATAGATTGAAGTGAAAAAAACCAAACAAACAGAACATGAGTGTTTATGTGTAGATGTCTTTCAGAAAGAAGAGACTGAAGACCTGGTAAGAGAGAATGATATCAGCTGATGTGTAGATGTGAGAGTCTACAGATTGTGAGCAAGATGGACATTGAGTAGGAACAGCAAAATAATATCAAGTCATCCCATTCCCCATCAGTTTCCATTTCTAGTAGAATACAGGAGTTTGGAGGTCACCCCTGCTAAAAGGACATCATCACAACACACTTTTTAACATGTAGGATAGTCAATAAATCAGCTTTCTAGGAATATTGTATCTCGATTGGCAGATTTCCCCCATTAGTCACACTCCTTCAGCCATCTTGTCCACACCTCATGTCCATCTCCAAATTCGTCTCTGTTTTCTGTATCCATGAATAATGATTTTCATAATAAGTTTTCACAGAAATGCCATTTTGTAATCATGTTGTTCCACATTATAGAAAGGCAAGAATGATTTATGTCTCTTGTAGATCTGGAAAGAAGAAAATTAATCTTCTTTTGTATGCAGCAGCTGGGTTTACTTTTGAAAGCTTCATTTCATTGTAAAACATGTCTGGAACAAATTTGTGTTTACTGTCTGAATATATGACTCTGCAATGCACAGACAATACGGAAGTCTTTATGATTTCTGGTTTATAAGTCAAACACAGGACTAGCTTAGTGCCTCAAACAGGTATATGATATGCTAAAAATTTAACATACAAAGACACAAGTACCTTCTTCAAAAAATCTTTTGCAACGTTTTTAGGCTATACTTTCCTCTGAAGGTGAATGAATAATAATGTAGGATTATAAAAGACATGTTGTGTAAAGATTACCAGATAATCATTATTCCATATTATTGCCCATACAGCTCTAAACAGACAAAAAATCTTTCCTCAAAATTCATTTGTGGTGGTTGTGCGAAATATTTATTTCTCTGTTGATATAAGGATTATTGCAAGTGTTTGATGCTTGTCCAAGTTATAGTTGTAATAATGATAATGATAATAATAATAATGATAATAATAATTATCATCATAATAATAATGATATTAATAATGATAATAATACTAATGATAATGATAGTGTATACTTCTTTAGCGCAACAATCCATGGAAAGATGGTCATGGCGCTTTCAGGCTCTAAGGTTAAGAAAAGGAAGAAGAGGAAAAAGAAGTAGAAGAAGAAGAAGAAGAAAGAAGTATTAAGTTGTGCCATCAATTGAACCATGTGCTGATTTTAATTACACCTCTCGCATCCATTTTTGTTTCCGCTGCTATGCTCCATGTGACTTGGAAAAATGATGAAATGGGATGATCTGCCTCACAAAACTAAAAAGTGGTAGGGTGGGAAAGGGGACAACAGACCCAAGTGCCAATGTTGTAGCTGTGGATGAAGAGGTTGCCGTGAAAACAGAAGACGTCCATATTTCCTCAGTAAACGAAGGGTCCGTTGCACATGAATGTCATCTCCCCCCCCCCCCCCAATCTGAGTGAAGTGTGTAGGTTTTAATCTGTGATCTCCCATGTCCTAATTTGCAGAGCATTGTTTGGTTTTATTGTAAAAAAAAAAACAACAACAAGAAAAATCCTAGAGACATTGAAAAGTTCCAAGAAACCTAGATATTTCTAACTACAACTCCGACCGCTTCGATTACATATCAAGTTTTAGTCTGAGTACCATCTTTTTTCATTATGTCGAGACAATTTTGTCATTTTCTTAGTGGCTATTCACTTGGATTTTCTATATATTCCTTTCTAACAAACAATTCCTGGTAAACAACATGTTGACAAACAACATATTGACAAATGTACATGTAAGAAAGGAAACAAATTGATCATAATATTGTAAAGACTCCAGTTTAAAACACTGATGAAGCTGAGAGTGCTTGCATCTATTACAGATAATGGCAGATACTGCCCTACACCCTTTTAATAGGATGTCCCCCCCCCCCCTTCTTGGTTAGATACTGACCTACATCCTTGTAATAGACTCACCCCCTCTTCTTGGGAAGATCTCTTTCCTTGATGTCCTTGTGGTGTAGTGTTGTGATTTTGTATGGACAATAAAGTTCACCTTCATAGACATGTGGGTTGAGTGAATGCAGCAATATTAGTAGAACACATCAATGAGAGTTTGGGGAAAATCGGACAATCCGTTCAAAAGTTATGAATTTTTGAAGTTTCTGCTCAGTCACGGCTGGATGAAAAGACTTCTTAAGCTTGTGATGTCACATGTGTACAGCGATATAAAGAAAGAATAAAGAAAATTCAACATATTTCCATTTTTCTCGCACAGCAAAAGAACACTTGACTTCCCTCTTTCAGAAGGCAGGGGGAATGATATTACCTTTAACATACTTCTGTAACAAGTCGAAGAAATGTGCACTTTATTTAAAAAGTAAAGTTTTGTGAAATTCTCTTTTTATTTTCCTTATATCGTTGTACGCATGTGACATCATACACTGTAGTAGTCTTCTCATCCAGCAGTGACAGAGCAGATATTTAGAAATTTCATAACTTTTGAATGGATTGTCCAATTTTCCTCAAACTTTCACTGATGTGTTTTTCTTATATTGCTGCATTCTCTCAATCCTTGTGTATATGAAGGTTGACTTGTCCTTTAACCTTTTGAACTTGTCAAGAGTGTTAGTCATAATCTCTATATCCTACATACCTGAAGGATGGATTTTCAGTGAAGTTGTGTCCATAAAACTAGCTGGTATTCCCTGATGTTGATGTGATGATTGATAATATCTGGATGGTATTTCTTGTCCATGATACTATGTCCCTTCAGACATAGACAACAGTTTTAGCGATGTTAGTTTGTTGTACAGTGATCTTTTCTCACCATCTGTCCCTCCTTTTGCTTGACTTTGATCAGTCAAGAAGTATGTAGAGATGGTTTGCCTAAAATACTTACTCAAAAGTTAGGGTAGTTCAGTTTCTGTTCTACAATACAGTTAATTTTACTGACACCAGACTTTTTTTTAAAGTATGGCTGTTTTTGTGCATGAGTGAATTTGTGTCAGAATTTGTTGCAATAGTTATATCAGTAAGTATGGTGAAAAGAAAGAAAAAAAGCAGCCATGACACTCATTAAAAAAAACAAAAAAACTTTTGCCTGTGAGTTTGCATGAAAACATCAACATTCTAGGGAAGTGTTGGCAAAGTTGAGTCACAAAAATGGTGTTCATTTTGTCTTGTGGCTCTTAAAGCAGATCCAGCTTTGTGCTTTGGACTTGGATATGTCTAATAAAATCTTTTTTAATCATGGAGCTTTATGGGCAAATCAAAAATAAATGTGTTAGTCTTCTGTGCTTGGCAAACAACAGCACTGTTTAATCACCCTTACAGTGATTTTTCTATAAATACAGGTATACAGGTATTTTGGAAATAATGAATGTATCACTTTGAATGGAACATATCCACAAACTTCTGACTCATGTCAATGGAAATTTACTTCATATATGTATCAAGTATCCATTACAATCTATTTTTATTCAAATACTGTTTGGGAGATAAAAACAAGATTCTTTTTAAGTCAGAGAAGATTCTTCGTAAGTCAGGGCATTCCACCTAAAAGATTCATATGATAAGTCTGACACTTGTGTTAAATCACATGACAGTACTGTGAGGGGAAAAGATCAGGTGATCGGACATAACTTGCTTCAATCCACGCACTTGACAACAGTTTGGATGAGCTGGGAGAAACGTCGGACTGATGGAGTTGTGACAGGGTCTACCCCTGTAACCCTTTTCCTTCCGATTCACCTGTCTTGTTATCCCCATGGATCCTCTCCTTCCAGACCAGGACCACACGTGTACCAAAAAACATTTCTCCTGTTGAACATTCTATTCAAACCCTTCAGTACAGTGTACACTTTTATCTGGCGTGTTTTCCTTTCCTCTGTGTTACCACAAACTCATTAGAGTGTTCCAATAGCAGCCGTCTTTGTCATAAGTTGTGAATTGTAGTGTGTGTGATGTAAAAAAAAAAAATGACAAAAAATGTAGAGTTAGAGAGTGGTAGTAACCACCTGTGTAGTTGTTTTGTGTTGAGAGGTTTTGTGTCTCTGTGAGTATTTTGTATGATTGTGTCATTCTGTATAGTGTAGAAAAGAAAGTATCTGTCACCTCCCAATGAGATCCATATCAGTATTCAGATGATGATGGTAGCAGTTGTTTTGCAAACAAATCAAGGAAATCCCATCTGTGGTATGAATGTCAAGGGTCAAAATAATTTGAGGATGGGGATTCACTGTTTAGTGTTTTTAGTCCCTTGCCATAAAGTCTATTTTAAATGGGATCCATGTTTTCAATTTATCATATCATGCCTTCTCTCCCAGCCCCTGGTCTATGGGATGGTAACCTGGAAAGTTGAAAATATGAAGAAAAGAATTAATAAATAAAAATAAAGGGATAGTTCATTAGAAAAAAAAAATGAATTGATGAAAAAAAACTTTAGTCTGAACAAGTGACCTTTCCAAAAAAAAAAAAGTTTACATATTTCATTTTGCATTGCCTTCTAAAATTAATTTGTGTCTCACTGCAAGATGTGATTGTGGCTCATTTTTTTTTTCATCAAGATCATACACTTTCTTAATAATGTTGTAGAATGAGATTTTTGATAAAAAGATGTCTTTTCATATGATTAGAACACCTCCCATGGACCAGTGAACATGACTCTTTCATTGTAATTTCCCCTTTTATATCCCCCTCAAAAAGTAGACCAAAAAAAAAATCATAAAATGAGTGTCTGTGATCATTTTTCAGCCATTTGCCCCTGTTTACTCAAATGAATGTTTCCCTCTGTGCATAAATGCATGTTAAAATATCAATTTTGTTTTTCAATTTTCTAGAAAAGCTTTCACATTTTGATAGTTCTCTCTTGAAATTATTGATTCACTTGCTTGCTTCCTTGTGCCTGAATGTACAATGAATTGATTTGATGTTTTATGCATACAAAGTCCAAATAATTATTTATTCATTTCATGAGAATTCTAGAATTGTGAAGTATCTGTCAATGCCTCGCTACATATTTCCAACAAACATATGTTTCTTAGACCTGCTGCTCTCTTAAAAAAACGAAATGCCCTTACATGCAATCATTAGAGAATTTAGAGCAGAATTATCATCTGTTATCAACATAATGTCATGTTCGTTGTTGCTTGTCTGTGTAATAACAATGCATTCCATTCCACTTCAATCTTTCTTTCCCTGAAAAAAACAAAACAAAACAAAACAAAACAAAACAAAACACCAAACCAAATAATCTGAACACTTTGCAAACTGATAACAGAAAGAGTAAATCGCCCCCACGAGGTGATGCAGGGACGTACCAACCCATCGAAAACGGAAAGCCAGAGGAAGTGGTGACGGAAAAGCCAGCGGCTGAGGCAGAGCCCCTTGTGAACAAAGATGGGTCAGTAAAGGAGTGAAGTGGACTAACCCCGTCAGTCTAACATTTCAGAGACATCTTAGAAGAGTGAAAACGCTCTCTTGAAATGTGGATATTGATTTCTGTATTGCTTCATTTTGTTAATTCTTTGGATGCAGTCTAGGAGAAGTAAAATCGCTGCAGTCTTGAATTTGAAGTTTAACATTTTCATCGTATTAATGTGATAGTGAGAGACATTTTTTTTTTTTTTTTTTTTAATCTCAATGTTTGGATCTCGCAAAAAAATGTTATTTGCAATTTGGAAATTTATCAGATTATTCCTCATAGAAACAGTTGGAAATTCACCATGTTGAGGATTTCTGCTGTATTGACAAGTTAAAATCATTTCTTGACATGCATTTATTAATTTTTTTAAAGACATTATGACATTATAAGACTTGAGTAAGGCCTTAATCCAATCTTGGTTTATTACAAATTTTGCAGTAAGCATTTAGAAGAAAAGAAATTTAGTTTTAGAGGGTCTGTAAAGACTATTAAAAGTAAATTTGTTTTTAAGGCTTCTGAACATCACATCTAGACAGGAGAATGGTCCAAAGCTAGCCTAATCGAGCTATCACATATATTTTCTGGCCTCATGGCTGATTAAACCGAGCAACTTTTTATGTGTTTTGGAATTCAAGGTCAACAGTGTTAAGGCTTAATGATGGTGATACTTCAGAATCACTGCACCAGATACTTGAGAGACATGAACCCAATGATGATGAATAAATTATATCAAACTTGAGGGGAAAATGGTGAATATTGAAATTGAACACTTGTAGATAGGTAAGATTGTGTAGAGATTTAACAGGCACTGGTTAAGAATTCAGACCTGTTCAGCAAGTGTGTTTAACATGTCAGAAACTTATCAGAAATGTGGCAGGTTTGAATTCCTGTCATCTTCAAACCTTTTTCTGATTAAACAGGCATGTCTCATGAATATTCATTTTTAATACCTTTGACAAACAGATCTAGTGAGATTTAACTTGTTAGCAATGGGTTAAAATGTGTCCGGCTGTAAGAGAATGTTATTGTATTTTAATCCGAATTTGCTATCATCAAAATTCTAAGTGATGAACTTCCCGAACATATCATGAAGATTTTAGAAGAGAAAACATTTTGTGTAACATGAATTATGTTACTATCCAGATGAAATGCCTTACTGTATACACCTCCTGTTTCTTTTTGTGTCTGTGTTTTGACGCTCAGTTCTTTTTCCCCTCATGTTCATAGAGCTGTGTAAGAAATCACACAAGGGCTTTGCGCAAATATCTAAGCTAGAAAAAAAGGTATTACTCTTATCCTTGTTTCCCTCTTGCTTGTAGAAATGAGATTCATACCACGGTCTGAAGGTACCCCACCCTACTCCCCTTTTCCCCTCTATCCCTCCCAATCCCTTTTCCCAAAACTGAGGCAAGTTCCAATCAGTGTATCTACACAGCTTTTTGTTTCGCAGACCATATTAGCGACAAGCACCTTGCCAGTTAACCACATCGTTTGTATCAACCTTAGAATCGGATGTGAATTTAGACTTTTTTTTTTGCACCTGCTCAGATGTAGATGCCATTACTAATATGGTCACATCAAGAGAACATGACCTCACCAAAAATTATAAAAGAAATCACATAATTGTGTACACCAGTATAACTAATATTCAACGCTTTGAGGGCCAGAATTCACACAGTTTGCAGAAGGAATCATATATAGTCTGCTAATAAATTAGTATATCAAGGTGCTCAACAGGGTATACTGTGTAGAACTTGTCACAGTAGAATTATATCTACACACGGGATGGCTTGCATTTTTGTTTGCTGTGTTCTCTTGCCTTTCTCTCAATCTCTTGGTTCCCACATGGTTTTTGTCTTGGCATCCCTCTTGTCTTTGCCTGACCAGCCTGCCTGCTGCAAGACATGACATCAAATCCTGTAAAAACAGCAGCACAAACCAAGTTTAGTCCACTGGACTCAAAGCAACCATTTATGCTCTTTGAGCATTCAATTTGTTTTTCCTCAGATTTTGCTGCTTTTTGCTAGTCCACATCAGAGAAGAAACTCAAAATTTGTTGCAACACTGGAGTCCATTCATCATGACATGAATGGTGATTGAAGTATTAAAACTCACCGTATGTCCTTAAATTATGATTTTGATGCAGTATTCTTTATCTCCAAAAGGAGGTATTCTTTGCCACATCTTAAACAAAATTAAACCAAAATTCCTCCTCATACCAATCCACTACATAAGTGTAAAATATGTATGGTATGAATTGCTCTGCAGGTGGTATGTCTAAAGTATTTTGACATGGAAACAAAACTGATTTTACTGGATTTTGTGTTAATGTCTGTCGTAGTAGCAGGTTGGTGATACAGGGCTTGCCTCACATAGCCTTGTGACAGCTTGTGTGTGTGTTTTCTACTTTGGTGTGCTAGAGAACTATAGAGGGTGATCAACATGTTTGGGTCTCCAGCCAGCTTTTTTTTTTTTGTCTTTCAATAAACTGGAATCAGATATTTCCGCCAATTTACTCCAACTATGTATGTTCAAGAAAAGCTCATTTTAAAAACCAAATGCTGCAGTGGCGGATCCACAAAAATGGGGGTGTGAGTGCGTCCCCCTTTTAATTCAGTAAAAGCACCTCCCCTTTATTGAATTCCTGGATCTGCCTCTTTGCTGTTGTGTTCTATGAACATTTTCTCTTAACAAAGTATTAAGAAAAAGATTAAGAACTTGGCTCATCACTGAAATATCTTTTTCCAAATAAAGTAATGAGAGTTAGAATCATTTTTTATCCCCTCAACTTCATTTGTCAGTATCACTGCACAATATGTTAACAGCAGCATTACCATCACATGTTAAAGTCATCTTAATTCAGTTAAACTTAGCCAAGATTCCTAGAAAGACATATTTGGCTTTTTATCTCTGAATTTGAGTAAGTGCAAATAATCCTGAGCATCCCCAAAGAGGAAAAAGTTGCCAGTGTTAATTTACATTCTTGCTGCATTGGATAATGTGGTAGAAATAAAAAGTCTTTTAAGGCCTTGTGTTGACTCTTGCTTGATTACCCACTGTGAGTTCTCTGGTCCATCTCTTCTTGTCACTGGGATTGTATGGAACACATTTTAATCACTTTTTTATTGCCCTCATATATTCTTCTGCATTTTCATTTATTTGTGCTGTGTTTTATTCCATTTTATTTTTCACGCTTCAATCTGCACCTCATTTCATTGCCTGCCTGTACCCACCTTTTTATCACCCCAACACGGAATGGTGGCTCCCAGACCCTCCCTGCCTGTCAGTGGCACCCTGGACTCTCCCACTGTTGAAAAAGGGAAGAAACATGAAGGAGATGAGAGCATAGCTAATGATAATGTTCCCATGGAAACAGAGAATGTACCACATTGTAATGGTGCTGAAGGCGTGAAAGTTTCACTCGGGAAATATTTCTGAATGGCTTGTTAGTCTCCTTCAGTACTTGGTCTCTTTCCTTTATTTGTTTAAATATCATTTTCGTTACAATGATTAAGTAGATAGGATAGATGTCTGTCTCTTGCTTTGTGTTGTATATGTTTGTTACTCATCAAAGTGTAGCTGAAATGGAAACGACATGATTTAAATGGAACATGATATGAAAAGGACTTTATTCATTTTTTTCTTTTGTGAGCTGCAGTTAACATGATTCTTTCATCATGTCCTGCAAATATGAAAAAAATCAATTTAAGTTTTTTTTCTCTTTTTTTTTTTTTTTTTTGGTTCTCTTAAAGCTGAGTTAGATGTATTGCATAAACCTCTGAAGCTGTAAATGTTGTAGACTTACTAGATCTGCTAGTGTATTATATGTTATTTAGCAGTGTGGGATAAAAGTTAACTGTAACTTTGTAAGATATATTATTATGTTTACTTTATGAGCAGTGCTATAACATAACACACCCAACAAATTTCCTGGATCATTTTTAAATCTGTCTCTGAGGTTCTTTTTTTTTTTGTTCAGGTTGTGACTTATAGACTAAAATACTCTCTTAAAAGATCAACCAGGTTGCAAAGTGAGCTCCCTCTCAAAGGGAAAATGCCAGGGTGTAATAAATGTTGCCGCTTTAAGACTCTAAGCAATATGATGTCTGAACATCACTTCTGCAGAAGTTCTATGAATAAAGTGTAGTAACAAGTTCAATATTTGCTTAATGTCAATGCTATTTCAGTTAAAGTCAAGTGTAAGTTTAGTGGGCAAGTAGATGTCCCCCACCACCACATTATTTTTTAATTGTTATGAACAAAAACGGCATTGCTATCAGCTTTCACAATGAGATATTTTCCAGGAATTTTCTATAATTTATAAATCACTTTTACCAAGTCCCTCCTCACCTCTCCCAAGAGACCACTGCCTGGTGTTTTGCCTCATCAGTTCACTTCACCAGTAAGTCCCTTGACTCTGCAACGTTGTGAATTGGTGACAAAGGATGTTTAGTGATGGAAGTACCAATATTTGTTGCATGCTAAACTAGACCCTATTAGTTAATAAAGCTTTGATGGAGAACACTGAGGGCAACAAGTGAGCAGCTGGTCTGCCAAAATTTAAGTCCCCTGTGTCAAGTAAACCAATTTTCAGTGATGACCAAAGGAGTGTAAAACATATGACTACCTAAGTGAGAACTGTGCTTCCTGTACGTACCTTAAATACATTTAATTTTCTTGTAATACAATTCCTTGTAAACCCCTTTGATGTGTTCTTTGTGTACTAAAGACCGGGTTGAGGTGGGAGGCTATGTAATGGGAAGGTTACCCTGATTGAATTGATCGTCATTTGCTGCCCCACCATGCAGGGTACAGTGCAAGCCTGCTGGAACAGATCTTGGTGATCTATAATAGCAATACTACTTTGTGAGAATATTTCTACCAAGTGTCCATAGTATTGTGCATTATTGAGTCATGCATACTTCAGGTAAATTTGCATGGATGGCAATGTGCCAATGATAAATAGGCCTAACAATGTTTCTTGACACCAGGAAAATATGCACAATTATATGGAATCCATGCTCAATTCTATGGAATCTCTGCACAATTATATGGAATCTATGCACAATTCTTAAAGAAGTAAAAACATGATGCAGAGGTCTTCTTTATCAATTGATGTAATTTATTAGATGTTTAAAAAAATATTCAAGTAATGCAGATAACGACTGTACTATAGTTACCTATTCCATAAATTTCTTTCAGATTCACATTTTAAACCTCTGCATCGTTATGTGTGTCATTCTACTACATATCTGACTCTTTTTTATGTGTTTAGTCCTTCTGTCTGGCAATTTACAGCTGGATGTGTGGTGACAAGGAATTTCTTAATCCATGTTGCTTTTTTACAAGGGATTTTCAATTAAGAAGTAAATGAGGGAGAAAAAAATCCCCCAGTCTTTCGAGCTACCAAAATAGCCCAGTCTTTTTAGGGTTAAGTCTAAAAATGAACTATTATAGTTTTTGCTCACTTGAGCCATTCAACCTGTAGAGTCCACATATATATTAGTACTCGGTATTGTATTTGCTTGTTTGATAGTTTGATTTTACGCATTATCACAACTGTTCAGTGTCGATTTATGATATTACCATTGTATTTGTTGCACCCTTTTACTAACTTCATTGAATTTATGTTACCCTCATATATGGTCCATTCTCATTTTTGTTTTCTCAGACTGTTCTAACATTACAGGCATGGCACAAAGGAACAACATCATACGGCATTTTTGTATATCATTAATACTAACTGGAATGTACAGTGGTGAAGTTTTGTGTATTGACTAATCTCTAACCAGATTATATTTTCATTTTGTCTTTCAGTGTGAATTTCCTGATCATTCTTTCCTTTTCTTTTGCAGAAGGTCATTAGTAAACATTCTCATATCCCATCACTTACTTGGTTTTGCCAACTAGCAATGCCTCACCTTGAGTGTGGAGGTCCTCTGACAAGTCTATGTAACCATGGAGCTAGTTTGTTTGTCTCAAACTATGTATATATTCTTGTCATGATGTGTGGTAAACAAATATTGTGAAATGGATAATGGTACTTTTGAGCTTTGACATCTGGATGAACCCTGCATTGTGAATTAACAGCATGAACCAACAATCTTGTTTATACCATATTGCTTATACTGCAATTTATATAGTGGAAGGTGATGGTCTAATCCTGCTGAAATACATATTGATTATTTTGTAATTGCATTATATAGTTTTCATGAATGCAGGATATAATTATATTTTGTATATATAAATTACATCGTATATATGTGTATATTCTGTTTGTTTAACTTGACAATCTTTTGATAAGGGATTTTTGACAAATGATTTCATAATGAATTCATTCACAAGGAGGTGGAACTTGAAATGACATGAATTCAGTGGTCCCAATTATCCATATCTTTGTCTTTAGCTGGTTTTTAATGCATTTATGAGATACCAGATCTTACAATGTAAAATCGGCAGTCCTAATGACCGCATTATTTAGGAAGGTTTCCCTGGAATTTCAATTTCGGTGTATCTTGTCTGTGTCTAACACATGGCCATAGCGAAACAGTTTTTAGTGTTGAAAGAATTAGGTACTGTACGAGCTGAAATTTTCGCGTACAGATATTTTCGCGAATTGCTACTTGGAGGACATTTTCGCGTGTTGTTATTTTCGTGGTTCAAAGTCGATACGCGAAATTCACGAAAATAAAACCACCGCAAAAATTTCAGCTCGTACAGTAGATCATTACTGAATGGATTTGATATTGATTTGGCTAAAAGAAAATTTGATCCTTTTCCAAAAATGAGAAACCAGATGGTGCTACATGTAGGAAATTGCATTATTAGTATGCTGACAAAAACAGTTTTAAGAAATGGTTAGCAAGCAGATCTGTTGAGGAATAAGGTAATATGGGGTGAATGAAAACAATAGTGAGTATTTGTCTGTACTAAGCAGAGAAAATGAAATGAAAGTTTTGACTCTGATCTCTTTCTCTCTTTCTCCCTTCCAGTAAGAAATATGAAGACGAGGAGGAAGATGAATTTTCGGATTTTGATTATACGATAAAGAAAGACCAGCATCTGAGTGACCCATACGACACCCAGCCTCGGTCCGGGAGTG
Source organism: Diadema antillarum (assembly GCF_040938485.1). Taxonomy (NCBI): domain Eukaryota; kingdom Metazoa; phylum Echinodermata; class Echinoidea; order Diadematoida; family Diadematidae; genus Diadema; species Diadema antillarum. Next base: position 3,771,535 of record NW_027271059.1, read on the forward strand.
ACCCATACGACATCCCATATCGCTATGGATATCCCCCAGCCAATGACTCAAACTGCTGAGTGATGATTGCATAAAGCCACATCTAGGATATTGGTTTCCCTTTAAGAGATTTTCTGCCATCACTTGAATCTTGAGATGGTCTTTGTCAGCGAGGTTCTCTTTGTTGGTATCAAGAAGTTAATTTACCCACCAGTGTAGATCTCCTCCCCCAATCCTTGGCCAATCCCATATCTTCAGACTTATTATATAGCATTACATTGACAGGTCAACATATTTGTCTTAATGACATGAGAAAGTTACATTTTGATGAACAATTTTTTTTTTTCCCCTTGATATGTCATTGAATGTGTTCTGGTCTGTCAAAGATAGTGTAATGTATGTACATGTATGAGGAATAACCAGGTAAGATGATGTAGGTAGTGAATATAAGAATATATTTGAGATTTTCTGTCAGTACTTTATCATAGTGGCCAATATTCAAATTCCTGTTCTCCTCTGTCTATATTAAAGTGAGTATTTTTCCACCCAATATAGAAATCTTTTGGCCTTAGCATGGTGTATGATTACCAATATAAAGAAAAAGGCTTTGTAGTATTTACGCAATATGAGAAGTACATATTGGTCTGTATAAACTCTGGATGCAGGAAGTGGAGTCTATAATCTCATGTCGACCTTATTTTCCTGTGTTTCTAGACTGTGCCTTTGGACTCTTTTTACTCAAAATGTGTACATAAATACATGCTGCTCCTGTTTTCAAGGATGTGACAGTCGTGATACATCACCGATGATTATGTAATAATTAGAACTGTTTAGATCAACCAATAGCATGGCACATGTATGCAATATGGGGAAGTGCTAGAAAGCATTCAACATGTCTGTTGCAATCTCGCTCTATGCTTGTCTTCTCATATTTGATGTAGGAATATTATCAAAAACAAAAACAAAATCAAGCAGGCAAATCTTGAGATGGTGATGGTCTTGGCAGATATATGCAAAAGCCTGACAGGGGAATTCCCATCCCTGTGTGATTCCTCGTAATCTTTTTTTCCAAGCAACAGAGTGCAGATTTTATACATCATCGTTTTGATATAATATATTTATCTTGATGGAATCTAGAGTGGCGCCAAAGATGCAAGCAAGAATGACACATGCCAATGGTCACATCGAATCAAGCAATGGATTCTTTATGCATTGGTGAATGAAATCTTTCCAATTTTTGCAGTGCTAACATTGCAAAGCATTATACCTTTTGTAGGGCAGACTTAGGTTATGTGTGTTGGGAAGCTGTTGTACCACTGGTGACATTTTTTATCGTTTTAAGGAATTTTGATACCAGTATGGGATGAATTGGAATGATAATTATAATGATAATGATACTGTACATATGATGCTTTCATATATGAACGGTGTTGCATGTTTGCCTTCTTTGGTTTGGTTTTATTCATTTATTCACAACTTTTATTTTCTATTTGTTTGGCATACATACCACAACATAGCCATTGATCTTTGTATTCAAGTCAAGTTTTAGAGAGTATTTCCTCCCGTAATCAGGAGCTCTGAGTGCTGAAAGAAAAGACTATCTTTCATGGATTTGGAAGTGATATTTGTTCAGAGCATTTTTGCTATTTCTTCTAACCACAGTGATGAATAGTGGGTGTAGTACTGCATGAATATATTATCCTATTTATTCTATGATCTGGGGAGTGAGAGGACCAGAGGATTTTAAACTTTATCCAACTTCTGACCTCTCTGCAGCATTCTTGTAGTCTAGTGGCAGTAGAGTTTTGTGTCTGATAGTGTAAGAAGACAACTACAAGAAACAAGAAAGAGTCCTGTAGAGAGTGTTCTAACCACCTGCCAAATTATTAGATCATCAGCCATGCACTGCTCCTTTTTAAAGATATTTTTCAGTTCTTTGGTTGTTCAGGAAAAAGCTAGATGCATGTTTGAAGTGTTGTCGATGGTGCAGTTTACACATTTTATTAAAATGTCTTTCCCTGAGCTAACACCATCCTCTGTAGGATGGAGGTATTATAAGTATGGTGTTATGTATCGATTGAGTACTAGAATTAACAGGACACTACATTATGAAATTCTTTGTTTTCATGTAAAACTTGTTGAGAAGATGACCATTCAGACGCCCGTAGTGCAAGTTTATGCAGCCAACAGTGGCCATGAAAAGAATTGCAAAGTGCAAAGTGAATAGCCAGTACTACTAAGAAAAAAAAAGCCAAATTTCACAAAATTATGCATCATTGTGGATATTTTACTTTTTTTAGGTGCAAATTCTTTACCCTTTTTAGTACTGCATTTCTTAAAGAGGTACTCTCTTGTAACTATTTCATACCATGACTCCATGAGGTGTAGTACTAAAGGCATCCATTCAAGTTTGTAGAAAAATACTGTCTCTTGACAAAATAAGCAGTGATGGCATGAGATAGATATGATGCAATCTTCCCCTTTAGTCTCCCTAGACAATTCTGTAAAATGCAAACTGTAATGATGTAAGAACAAGATTTGGGTGTGAGCATGATTATAACGATCTATACCATAAGATAACAGTGTGTGTGACTGGTGTTCTGTGTAGTCTGCAGAATCTTGCTGTTTTTAAAGGAAGACTCTGTGATGTCCTGATATCTTATGAATAAGGGGAGTACAATACACTCCCTGTAATGATTTATTTGTGCTATTGATTATGAGATTTGTGAATTCTGTACAACTGACACATTTTAGCCAAAATATGTGCTTGCTGTATGATATTTTGAAGTTTAAGCTTTCTATGTCTGGTGTAATATAATGTGTATAAATTGTTACATTTTCTTCTTCCTCTCTCTCTCTCTTATCTGGGAGTGCATTATGCAATTCTACAACAACAAATGAATTGTGGTAGGCAATTATCAATTATTTGCAGTAGGTTGCAGTAACATTGAGAAAATGTCTGTGTTGAAGTGCTTGAAAGTAACAGTGACATTTTTGAGCTGTTTCATGTGGGCCTATACACTCCTAAATTGAAAGCTGAATTCTGAAGTAAGAAATGAGTGATTTCCTTCTGAAGTCACAGGAAAGAGAAGAGAGCAAGAATAGGAGCATCCTCCACAAACTTTCTGGTTGGAATTTTCTTGTTTTTGCTCAAAAGTTTCTTGACCTTTGAACTATGATCATGTCTTTAATAGCTCGTACTCCTACCTCCCTTAGGAACATTGTGTGTCGAGTTTAACAAAAGAGGGAGCCAAATCCAGTTTATCACAGTGCTATAAACAGATTGTAGGGTTCCACCATAGTTATTCCTGCCTGTTCAGTGTTGTTCATCACTGCATTCGATAGAGCATTGACGGGAGGTCATTTAATACTGATGAAGAGTGAAGGGATTGTATAATTACTTTGTTAGTTTTCAAGTGATTGGAGAGAAGTCATTCTGGCAAGAGACATCGTTCACTTGTGTGTCTTCGCAGCCCCTTAGTGCAGCACCAGAAATGTCAAGAATTATGTCCGTTTTCGTTGGTATTTGTGTGAGTGTGTGTGTGTTTTGATTAATGCAAACAGAGATTAAAAACTGGTAGATATGGATTTGAAGGTACTATTAGACTTAAGGTCTTTTGATTTCCCCTATCTCTTCTAGAGGTATTTTACTTTTTTTTTTTTTAATTGAGTCCTGATGTTTCCCTTGGTATATCTTCCCTAGTAAGCCATCTTCATTTTTATATTTGATTTTGTGTTCTTGTTTTACATCTGTCATGAATTTGTAGGGACACTTTTGCAGTCATTGCCATTTTGTGCAAATAAAACAATGTTTTTGTCAGTGTAGTCTTTCCTCCATTGGTTTGTGTCATATATTGGTGTGTGATGCATATCATTCTGCAGCATATATGCCTAATATGAGCTCTCTACCTTTAAGCATTAAAGTTTAAACCATCCTTGATCTGCTTTAACCCTAACTTACAATGTACCTGGGCTATTTAGCAAACTTGAATTCCTGGGGGGGCATTATGCCCCCCCCCCCCCCCCCCCTTCAGATCTCAGCCGTTGATCGCGCGATCGCCACAAAATTTTGCATGAACATAAAGCCGGATGTAATTTACAAGACTGTTAAGTTAAATTATCAAAAAATTTGCATTTTCTATTTTAAATTAATTAATTATGCAAATATATGCAAAAAACCTCATTTTCGTCTGTAATTGGCTTATAAAGACTTATGGAATGCTGATTTTTGGTGTAAATATTCCTAGTGACATTCCGAACGTTCGTGCGTAAAAAAAAAAAATTCTGTATCAAAATTAATTCCTTATGTTTTTTATTGTTTTATCATTTTTTATGTATTTCTTTGTTTGTTCGAACTTTTGTTTTTGTTTTGTTTTTTTTAGCAGAATTTGTCATACACATCTTTAAAAGCATAATTATACTAAAATAAATTTATTTCAGCCATTGAAATTAAAAATATGAATCTTTGTATGAATTAATTGAAAAAACACAATTTGTATTGACTTTGTACACAAAATCACGTTTTTGAGCAATTTTGGGGTTGACAAAAAAATTTTTTTAAGGGGCGTGGCTTCGGAACGATATGCCTGGGCGCAACAAATTTGGTCTCAAAAGTTGCGCGAGACTTATAAGTAAAAAGTCAGCGAGCGGCGCAGTCAAAAAAAAATTGCACGGTGGAATGGTCGCGGAATTTGTCGAGGGGGGGGGGGACCATTATGCCCCCCCCCCCCCCCCCCCCAGGTAAGTTAGGGTTAATACATTGCTTGATTTGATCTCGGTATTATCTTGGGACAAATGGTTTACTTTTAATTTTTCCATAACAACAACAGGCAATATCACCTTTCTCTCCTCTCTCCCTCTTTCTAGGTGTATTATAAACCTAAAGATGTTGTGAGAGATCATACACACACATGGAACACACAAACACAAATGTATTTGCATGTGAATATGATATAATACTGTATAATATATAATTGATGTTGGCCCACAAGATTTCAAAAACTGTAGCAACTAAGATTCAAAATTGATTGCTTTGTTTGCCACATCATTTCTTTTGAGCCATCAAAATTTCAGATTAAAAGATTTTAGTGGCCCAAATGGGCAACCAGAGGAAGAAAAAAAAGTTAGTGCGAAGCCATCACATTGTACATGTACTGTATTTATAATTATAAGTCAGCTCTAGGTAAGTTAATGTACAGTATGTCGAATAATTGGCTGACTAAGCAAATGAGTATATGAATATAAGAACGACCCAAGTCCATGGAACACCATTTCGAGTAAACTAAAAAAAAACTTCATATCTTTTTTATTTGTCCAATAATATTCTATTTAACTGTGATGGGAAGGCAACATTGTATATACAAATTAGAACATACATTATTATGACAATTAACATTCACATTAATTGTGGAGAGGCCATTTTGTGTGGTGGACTTGGTTCGTTCTTTGATTCATATGGACTTGGGTCGTTCTTTGATTCATATACATGATATTCTGCTATAGAGATGAGAGAAGGATGAGAGAGGGCGCTATTATATGAATGTAAGAATGACCCAAGTCCTTCATTCTTAAGATTAACTCATTCATTTCAGGCACTTCCGGGGGTAACTAGGATCTATCATTTATACACAAGATGAGTCCATGCATAAGCTACAATTTCTCATGTCAAACTGAATTTGGCCAAAAATTGGACTTGGGTCGTTCTTATATTCGGGTCCTCAAATATAAAGTCAATTTCTCATAACCTCCAATGTGTATTGGTATTCTTCTCTATATACATGTACAGTAAATGGAAAAAGATATACAGTGTATCATCAAATGCGATGCACTATTGTTTTGCTATCCTCTACCAAAATAACTGGCTTTCATAAAGTGTTATATTCACCAACTACATGTATTAAACGACTTATTTTACAAATCGTAGACTTGCAAATTTGTGTAAATTAAGGGCTGCAAAATATTTTTGGCCATACAACTCTCACACACATGAACAGAACAGTACATTTAGTTCCATATGAAGAGTTTGTTTGCAAAAACCGATAAGTCCATTTTTGAAGATTTTGAAGTACGGTCTCTGTAATAAAGTACAAAATAATACCTTTTAAATGATATATTGGTCACTACATACAAATGTACATTTTTGAAGTTATGGTTAAATTAAGCAAAAATTTTCTTATTATTTTCTTTATTTTTCTTGAACTTTAATCGCAAATATCTCCATTTGGCAAATATGGACTTATCAGTTTTTGCAAACAAACTCTTCATATACATGTACATGGAAACAACCAATTTAACAAAATAAAGTTTCAGAAAGTGGAAACTAGCCTAAGAAAGTTTTGGGGAAGTTTTACATGTTTTCCTATGAAAGTAATACCGATGTAGTAACAAATAATTGAGGATGTTATTGACACAGGCTTTTTCTGTTGCCTCGGAACACAAACTTTCACTAAACATGAATTGACGGATTTCAGATCTATGCATCCATCAATTTGGATAATAAACTTATCTGAGTGATGCTAACTTTTATTAAGGATCAAAAACTGTTTTAAAGTTATCAGTTCCCCCCCCCTTCCAACCCGAACAAGTTTTAAAAGGATAGACCTACACGCTGTATTTTCATACATAGAGAGAACAAGAGTTAATTCTGAGTTTGAGCTTCATAAACGACACGATTTATTCCTTTATTTGAATTGTGATAAACTTCTGCTTATTGGAGATATTGTGTGACATTTATTATGGTAAAGTGCATTGTAAGGATCATGACAAGGTGTGTTTGTGTGTGTGTGTGTGAGTGTGTGTGTGTGTGTGTGTGTGTGTGTGTGTGTGTGTGTAGGCCCTATGTAATACATGCTTGCAGTTAAATGTTTGGTTGACTCAAAAATACACAATGATTTTATTCAGTTTTAAAATAATGAGTTACACATAATATTGATGTAGGCCCTACAAACGTGTACAATGATCAGGTCCATCATTCCATGTCACAAATGAATGGCAGCTATCTTAAAACACATGGTTTGAATTACAGAATATCTTGAGAATTACGATTATACAACACTAAAACTACAAATGATCAACTTTTATAAATGAAAATGTCGATCACTTTCAGTACAGTGGTAATTGACATATTTTTCCTGATCCGCCACAACATCACTACAACGATTCTAAAAATAGATACAAATGAAATGATACATAGGGTAAAGTGGGGTAAGTGGAACGCTTAAGCCATTATTCGTAAATCACACACGCACAAAAAAAAAAATAAAACTCGCAAGAAATATTCTAGCATCACAGTTTGACCATTAACAAACACAATACAAATATTTATGTGATACTGTTTTGGGTAAATATTATTCATAATTAAGTTCAAGATTTCATTTTAGTCATGACTACTCGATTGTTCCACTTACCCCGACGTATTGGGGTAAGTGGAACAGCATTGTACGCATAGGATTGTCTACACAAAATGAGAAAGGTGAAAGTACGCAGAACTGACAAAGTCACCAAGCCGTCCATTCATTAATGCATGCGATCCACTTACCCCAACTCCATGGGGTTAGTGGAACAGGAAAGGCTTTAATGCTGCAATTGATGGAATTTAACACTTTTATCCCCTAATTTTGACAGTTATTTAAATAAATAGTTCCCTGCAAGAAGTTTTGGTGAAAAAAAGTAGCACCATAAACATGATAAATAATTTTAAAACTATAATTTTCAGTAGCGTGTGCATCATTTCGATTTTCAAATTTACCGCCCTGACGTCATGGTCTCATACAGGGAACAAGATATTTTTTACCCTATGTTATCATTTCAATTTGTCACCATCTCACATTTTCGCTTGACCTTTAAAATCTTGCTCTTTTACTCGATGACCCCTATAACGTGTATTGTTCTTCACTTATAGGCACTGATATCATGGCTGTATGATAAATCTATAAGTATGAACCAGCTTTTACACCAATATCATTGCAAAAATATTTTCAAATAGAGTGTATCTTATTAGATTTTAACATACACTTTGTACATTGTATTCACTTTGTCTTTTACTCTATGATCAAAATCTCTTTATGAATAAAAAAAAAGTAAAGTGATGTGGAATAATTTGTGTCGAGACCTCTTCACACCTAACCAAGTCTCACTCTTTAGCAACCCATCTCACGCTCACCCGCCAGTCAATATTCTAATGTTTCGCAGTGCAAAAAACAAGTAACAAGAATGAGAATTAATTGATCAATCAATCAATCAATCAATCAATCAATCAGTCAATCAGTCAATCAATCAGTCAGTCAAACAATCAATCAGTCAATCAATCAATCAATCAATCCATCATCAGTCAGTCAATCAGTCAGTCCGTCAATCAATCAGTCATTCAATTAATCAGTCAATCAATCAACCAATCAATCAGTCAATCAATCAATCAATCGATCAATTGATCGATCAGTCAGTCAATCAATCAGTCAATCAATCAATCAGTGAGTCAGTCAATCAGTCAGTCAATCAATCAGTTAAATCAGTCAGTCAGTCAATCAATCAGTCAATCAATCAAACAGTCAATCAATCAGTCAATCAGTCAATCAATCAGTCAGTCAAACAATCAATCAGTCAATCAATCAATCAATCAATCCATCATCAGTCAGTCAATCAGTCAGTCCGTCAATCAATCAGTCATTCAATTAATCAGTCAATCAATCAACCAATCAATCAGTCAATCAATCAATCAATCGATCAATTGATCGATCAGTCAGTCAATCAATCAGTCAATCAATCAATCAGTGAGTCAGTCAATCAGTCAGTCAATCAATCAGTCAAATCAGTCAGTCAATCAATCAGTCAATCAATCAAACAGTCAATCAATCAATCAATCAAACAAACAAACAAACAAACAAACCAAAAAAAAAAAAACACAAACAAACAAAAACGCGGCCGGTAGATCAATGACAAACACTGCGCGCATTGCAGGTGGTGGATGAGATGCCAGCTTTGTGATGCTGCTCGAAATTGTCTTATTGTTTGCTGTTGTTGTTGTTGCTGTTGTTGTTGGCTGGAGGATAGGGCCGTCCTACATTGCTGCCTCTAATAGTTATTTCTCTTTCTGAATAAATAATCCCGGGTCTCTGAAATGTCAATCACTCAATCAGACCCATTCATAGTTGATGAAAATTTGGGGAAAATGCTTGGATTAATGTCTTCCTGGATCATCTTCTCTAACGAATTGATGAGAATTATGCTATTACTTTTTTAAATCAAAAGTGTGCGCCAAATCGGGCAATTTCTAATTCCGTGCATCTGGAGCCACTATCCCATCCCATCCCATCCGCATACGTCGCTACAAAGTTAGCGTCGCTAAATCTTCGTCACCCCACCCCATCGCAGTTTTTCACTTCCAGCCAGTTAAGAAACTTGGCATCTCTGTCTCTTAGTTACTCGATCTTGATATTTACCACGTTATCATAATTATAAAAAGTGCCTGACTTTCATTTCAATTTTACGCCCAGCATTACACTTGAAATACTTCAAATAGCCTATTTGAAGTGCAAAAAGTATAATGCTGGGCGTAAAATTGAAATGGAAATAGGTGTCTTCCAAAAGGACCTTCCTACAGCTGTGTAAATGCAGCTGATACTGCACGTGGAATCCGCATCCTTTGCCTTTCCTGTGACATTGCAAAATGAAATGATAGTGATAATTGTGATGATAACAACAACATAAATACTGATAATAATGGAAGTAACAATACTTGCTAGAGTTTCATGAGTACTCTTTTTCACTATAGAATCCAATCATTATGAACGTAATGTGCTATCAAAGGGGAAATCCAGTCCAAATGTAAGTCAGTCTGATAAGAAAGAGTAAAATAGTATACGAGTTCAACGGTATTTTTTTTTTGATCGAAATCCTTTGAAAAAAAAAATAAGGAAGATATGACAATTAATTTTGAAGTTTCGCTATTTTTTGAGGAAACAGCTCGTGAACGGTCAATATTAATATACAAATGGCAAAGTGAGCGTGTCATCCCCTCACAACTTACCATTATTATATGTTGTACATTAATGTTGAAATGTCGTTTTTCATTCAAACGCAATTATGCCCGAGGCTAACTGATCTTTATTCTGAAGTTATTCGACCAGGAATAACATCGTGTTTCAGACTTCATTGACAGAAACATTGCATTTTTGCCATTTTTTTTTTTTTTTTTTGGAGGGGGGGTACACAATCAACGGAAAAGTTTGAGGTTGTGACACGGTCAGCTCACTCATTTGCACATGCATATCCACTGTACATGAACTGTTTTGCCGTCAATCAGGAAAAACTTCAAAATTTTGTAACTTCCTTATTTTTCTTCCGATTTCAGTCAAATTTTTAAAGTTCATCTCGAGAGGATTTACTCTTCTTTATCAGATTCATAATTATTTTTGGATTGGATTTTCCATTTAATCAATGTAGGACTATTCATACCGAGCTAGTGGAAAACTAACTAATTTTGTAACATATGGCGTACGACAGTATTCCTATTATAGCAAGGGAACTCGGAGTCCAAAACTCTTTAAAAGTAAAAGGTATATTATAGGGTGTTTTTTTTTTTTGAGCATTCAATTTTTTTTTAATGTTATGTAAGCCTCCTCAAGAAAAGAAAAAAAAAATATGTAGGACCAACTTTTACCATAACTATAAAGGGTCCTAATACCTGAATAAAAAAATGAGAGATACAATATCTCCCTTGGTTAAACAGCTGGAAACTTATCACTGTGCTGAACAGGTCAGATTTTGTGGAGGATAATGGATGTCCGTCCACAATAGTGATTTGATACGGTTATGATGACTGCCACATAGTTACTTCGACATCAGATAATTATAATAGCCAAAGCATGAGTCTTTTCATTATATCACACACCCGACCCCCGTGCACACACACACACACACACACACACACACACACACACACACACACTCAACTTCATATTAGGCCTAAATTTTGGATCATATCCTCTAATGATTGGTTGAAAGAGCTTCAAATGATTATATGGGTATTTTGAGCTCTGAGTGTTGGCATGTTTGACACTCCATAAAGTACTATTCAATTAAAGTTCTATTGACGTCACTCCTATGACGAAATTTTGCATACATGTACTATTTGCAAAATGATGTCATAAAGCATTTTCTGAAATTGTGCACAGTTTTGCACCGTCACTCTGTAAAATGTAGCAATTATTTTTACCTCCGCCAAAGGAGGAGGTTATGTTTTCGTTACCGTTGGTTTGTCGGTGTGCAAAATAACTCAAAAAGTTGTGAACGGATTTGGATGAAACTTCAGCAGGAAAGGTTGAGAATACACATGAATAATTCTCTATCTGATAGTAATACAAACGTTGAGGGCAGCAAGCTATAATGTATTTATGTATTTCATTCACGCAAAGAGGTTTCGTTTTCTGCTTCTGCCTCGGATCGTGATCGCCCAAAATACTTAAATTCATACGGATTTCTAAAAGATTTGGTAATCGAGTAAACCACTCATGTGTGCACTCCGTAATATTGTGGACGAAACAAGGATCGAGGTAATTTTGCCCTTGTCATTAATTATACAACGAATCTATACATTAGAGCCGCAGACTGCGGGTGTTCGGAAGATACTGGCATAGTCCCACATCTTCGATTCCGCGCTGGAAAAAAAGATCTGCATTCATACTAACAATACTGGCAACATTGGCAATGCAATGCAGCTGCAACAGCATTTGTATTACTTGTTACTTGTTGCAGTAATCCCATTCGCAGCTCCAAGGAAGCTATACCGTATGAGATTTACATGTATTAAAAGAATATTAGGACTAGTTATATCTCTTCTACTTAAGAGGTCGTAAAACAGTTTGTTTTTGTATCTTATCCGGATCGGATCGTGGCCGGTGACAACTAACAATTAAAGTAACATTGATGAACAACTCCCATTCTCTTCATGCTCTTCTAACTGATTTACAACTACGTACCTAGACTGCTGGATGGGTAGTGTATTGTAGTCTACAACTTCCAAGTGCAACAGCAGTCTCTACCATTGGCATTGGTATTGCGTTGCATTGCCGACATAATAATATACGTGTAGTGTCTGCCTCCACACTTCCTGTCAACAACACCAGTGGCAGTGTCAGTGAACAGCCATATCCATGACCATGAATTTGTTCCAAAGTACCAAACAATAGTTGTTGCTGTTGTTAGTAAGTTAGTCATCCCATAGACACAGCCCTGTTGCTGTACACAAGTGTCGCACGGCATCTTTACCTAGTGCCCAGACAGAGACAAAAAATATCTGGGTGTATTGGGGTGATCTATCTTCTATTTCTTTTCTTTTTTATTCTCACTAATTAGGAAGATGATGCAGGATCTCTTGTCAAGTTGTCAGTCCATCCTCCTCCTTGGAGAGGCCAACTTCTCCTTTTCCACTTCCCTGCGGAGGATGCTTCCAGAGACAGTCGCCATGGTAACCTCCTGCCTTCAGAGTCTGGATAGAATTGCCAAGGATGACCCGCTCATCGAGAGAAACATCCAGATTCTTAAAGAGGCTGGTAGGGCCTGTAAAGACTGACCATTTATTTTTCCTTTATTTTTCTTTCATCTAACAATGACAGATGACACTCTTGACAGTCAAAGTACAAGGTTTTGTTGTTGTTGTTGTTGTTTTTTTTCAAAGAAGTCTGATACTGTATGGTTAGCAGTGAAGATTTCCAAAATGTGCTATTTTCTGCATGAGTCATTCTAAATGTCAAGATTTTCAGGAATGAACATTCTTGACAATTTTTGCAAACACTTATTTGCATGGTCTGAAATTGTTTTTCCCAAATTTTTCGTCCATGAATATGAAACGCGACTGAATAATAAATCATGAAATTTTTATGTTTTACATGTCTGTCAGACGTTCAAGTTCTCTTTGAAGTGGATGCAACGAAGCTGGACCAGTGTAAATCTCTTGATGGCATCCTCTTTGATGCAGTTGTCTTTAATTTTCCACATGTCGGAGGAAAGGGAAACATTGGCAGGAACAGGGATCTCCTCAAGCAGTTCTTTGTGTGGTTCGTATTTCACTTGATTTTAATCTTTCTAGTCTATTTTAGAAATTCCTAATGTTTTAAGTCAATTACAAACACAAGACATTAAACAGAGATATAATCACAAATCACAAGCAAGTCATCATAATTGTTTATACAATTTGATAATACTGTATATAGGCCTACCATATGTGTATACAGATCCCCTTTATACATTAAGGGGATGGCTAGTAACTGACCAGTGGGAATCAGTGGGAATGCTGTGGGATGATTGTTCCAATCCTTGTGGGAGTCATTTAAGAGTACATTATACATATATATCTATTGTTGTGTGAAAATTATTTGCTTCAGAATGGTCTCATATTCAAGTAACATGCAGTTTAATACCCCGTCACTGTACAGGCATGCTAACTTGGAAACATTAAACTGCACATTACTTGAATATGAGACCATTCTGAAGCAAATAATTTTCACACAACAATAGATTATATATAATGTACTCTTAAATGAATCCCACAAGGATTGGAACAATCATCCCCCAGCGTTCCCACTGATTCCCACTGGTCAGTTACTAGCCATCCCCTTTACTGATCCAGTAAGACTTGGAAAGAGACACAGAGGATCAGATCTCACTCTGTATGTAGATATCTCAGGCAGGGCAGCTAGGAAAAAGGCAAGAAAAGAGATAATAATAAAGGTAATAATATAACGTACATTGCATCAAATCAATTCTGTGAAGAGCTCCCGCAGAATGTAATATAACAAGCAATCAGAAGAGTTTATCCACTTTGTGTGTGTGTGTGTGTGTGTGTGTGTGTGTGTGTGTGTGTTTAAGGGGTCACATGTCATAAATGCTTTGATGTTGTCAGTTAGGCTATTCCAAAGTTTGTGGTAGGTTGAAGTAAAAGATCTTTCTCCCCATAATTAAGTGACTTTAGGGAGAACAAAGGAACTAGATGCAGATAATCACAACAATCTTCTCTGACTTTGAATTAGAGAAATAGTGTAACCTGGAGCAGAACTGTAAACACATTGAAAAGCAAGCAATAAAATCTCTTTCAACTGAGTGGGGAAAATCCAATAATGTTCGTCAATGATGAAGACATTGAACACACACAAGTATACAAACATGTGTGATACAGCCATCATACAGGAATTGCAGTTTCAAAATCAGTTTTGAAATTTTGAGAACCAATAATCAGTAATGACACATTTCATCTCTGATACCAAGAATTGAACCTCTATAATGGTAACCTTTCTGTTTGGTATAGATTTATACTGTGAGTATTCATAAATATGCAACCTTTTGTATTATTTCTACTGTTTTTTCCACATCCCCCCTCCCCAGCTCCCCCAGGATTTTGTCACCAGATGGTCGAATTCTTGTCACTCTATGTAATGGCCAAGGAGGGACGGGTGCTGACACCCCTCAGAGGAAATGGAATGACTCTTGGCAGGTGGTTGCCATGGCAGCGTGTGGGTCTTTCATCTTGACCAAGACAATCGCGTTTAATTCAGAGGACTACCTGGATTACACCTGTACAGGCTACAGGTAACAAAGGGAAATGGCTCATCTTGAAAAATTTGATCATCCGGAATCTTTGCAAACTACAATGATACAGGAAATGAAACCGCACTTTTTGTTTTAGTTTGTTTCATCCTAAAATGTTTTAATAGTCAAAGTGGTTTGATAATCAAACTACGTATGAAAAATGTCACTTGTCATGGACTGAACAAACTAATGTAAAATGTGAATAATTTCCGGGCCAGGCATAACCTCCTCTCTTTGACAAAATCATAAACAAGTAAAACTCTCTGAAATGGATGGCTTGCATGTAATTGTTTGCCCCAAATGTCCTGTTTCATAGATTTATTTTGTTATGTTATGCAAAAGATGTATTCTACTGATATGAAGGAAACTGTTCTCCATCACAAAACTTTTGCATTGATAATCATAATGAGATATGGCATATGTAGGCTGCAGAAGATTGCTTCACTGAGTGATGAACCTAAATTTCATTTTTTTTATGACTAGGAGCCAATCAAAGCAGTTTGTGACCCGCAATGCCGTGACCCATGTCTTTGAGAGGAGCATTGCCACCGTGCCGCATACATTGGGGTCACCTCAACCGGTCAAGCTACTCACTGCACCAGATCCTGTGTCAAAGGAGCTGGTTAAGTTCATCTGTCCAGGCGACCTTTGCTGGTCAATTGACCGGTCAGTCTTTTCCCCTTCTCTTTTAAAATCTTGATCCCCTGAGCCATCAATAATAGATAGGACTTGTATCAGCATTTGCTCTACAGAAATCACTCCTGCAGACTTTTTAAGGGACTTCCGCATTGAACCTGCGTGGAATTATGTAGTGCAGTGAACCCATTATATCTGCATACTGTGGGAAAATAAAAAAATATGTGAAGGCAGCAGGCTTTCCCAAAAGGTTATAAAGAAATGTGTTTGTGAAATCTTAGATCCTTTGTGCTATTGCGTCGACATTGCTGTCGAGTAGGATAGTGTTGCAGAGACTATGATAAAGATTGTACTTTCTTGGCTGAAATGATGTGAAGAAATAAGACAAGTCTTATTTCATGTGTGCATCTCAAAGACCCCTTTGCGTTCCTCGGCATATCGTTATGTAGGCCAGCATAAGCAGACCCAATGTGAAAATCCCATGAGCCATGTAAAGTTACTACTACTTAGTCAAGATACCTTTCAGTTAGGCCTTTATTTCCTTGGAAAATTTTTGCTGTATTGATATCATACCTATATCTTCATGTATTAACTGGCAAATTATGAACTGTAAGATCTACTGCTTTTACGATCCGTCTTATGTCTTTTATGCATTCTTGTATGTTGGCGTGTTGTTTAGGTGCTGCAGAGGCTGGGGGTAACCATTCACCCATGATGCCCCTGCCATATGTTCTTAGTAAATCCTGAACCTGTCAAAAAGTTGCAGCCCATTATTATTTGTGGATAATTGAGGTTTAAATAGGCATAGGCTTGCTGTCTCTTGCAAAAAACTGTCATTTTGTGACCAATTGTGCACACCACATTCTTACAAAAGTTTGGTGATGCATAAAAAGAGACATTAAAATAATCATTTGGCAGTATAACTATTTGAAAGTATGTTACACTGAGATGATTTTGTTGTGACAGTGATCTGTAGCTCTCATTTACTCATAGCAGAGGAGTGTCATCATTTACAGATATGGAAGAAGATGTCATAAACAAGGTCAATGACCTCATCTGACCTTCACCATACAATTCAATCACAAAATATAGAATATTCTGAATTCTCTGGATATTCTTACAAATATCTAATTCTACATTTTTTTCATGTTGAATTGTATTTCAGGAACCTTCTCCAAACCAAACATCACCCAATCAATGAAGTTGCTGGTGACATACAACGATCTATGCAAGCAATGCATCCAGCACTGCGCAGCATGGAATCTGAAGAGCTCCCTCTAGTGTTGAACATCAAAGATCTGCCTTTTCCCTCAGCTTTCAAACCAAGTGAATTGTACCAGCTCAGGACTCATGGTACGGAGAGTGGAATGGATAGAGACAGTGCCTGCAGCAATTACAAACAGGGGAATCCCCAGGCTTGTTCAGCAGGACAGTGTGGATACCTTGAGTATGGTTTACAGCAGCAGAGATTAGATCACATTCTAAGACCTAGCTTAGTAGCTTGCTTGAGTCAGAATCAAACATTGCAAGCAGAAGAGATGAGCACACCTGTGGCGTCCTTTGGGCGTGTCTTCAAGAGGTGTGTCATAAACTCTCTTTCCTATCCCATAATGCATCAGTGTCTCTTGTTTTACCCACCATGCTCTGGGAGGGCTCCATCATGGGACAGTGTGTGCACCATGGTGTCTGGTCTACTTGCTGAGAAAGGGGAAGTGCTCAACCACAGCACTGCACCCAGTGGTGATGAGAACAGTTCATTACCAAAGGAATCCACCCTTGTGATCCAAATAGTAGGGTCGAATCAATGCTATGGAAGTACAGTGCCTGTTGGGCATTTTGGGACATTCCACTCTCTGAAAGGGGATGTGCATTTCTGTGTGCTTCACCTGGACACCATTGCCATGTTAAGATTTGATATTGACGATATTAGGCTGCTTTGGTCTGCGGATGACAGAATATTGAATCATTTTCACATGAGTTCGTATGAATGTGGTAACCCTGCAACAAGCAAGGATGGGAATATGTCACCAGTTCAGACAAAAGCACAGACATTTAACTACAGCATCCATGCCCCAACATTTGCCCATGATGTCAGCTTTTGGCTTCTGGACCATTCATTTGATGAACTCCTCTTTTGCTCAGTAGTGAGATCAGTAACATTTGACCTTGTGCGAGAGATGAATTTTCTTAATCAGTATGTAAACAGAAAGATCAGCTTTACATATAGACTCATCTACCAGTCTTGTGATCGTGCACTCAGCAAAGAGCTGGCTACTCAGCTGCAACTCGATGTTAGGAGGGCCATCAATGAGTGGCTGGGTCTTGAGCCTAGATGAGATGCAGAGTAATATGCAGGGAATGTTTTGATTAACTCTTTATGTGCCATGGTGGAAACCCCCTGTGTGCCACATTATTCTGAGACGCCAACGTAGTCATGCTTTGAGAAAACATTCTGTTTTTCAAATCTATGAAATTTCTATAGATTTCTGTTCAGCTTAACATATATTTAGCAAAGCTGTACAGAAAATGCCAAGCTTTGCTTTGATAAAAATAGTAAGACAAATCAATAATTGTTTTTCTTTGAAATGACCTGTAGCTACATTCACTGTAAAGGTATGACTTATGCATTAAAAAATGTGACAGAAACTTAGAATTTAAACACAAATCTATTAGGGAACAGTGTTTGATAGTCAGTAACCACATAAAATGCAAGCTATATGTGAGATGGACAGAAGCGTGACATAAGCTTTCGTTGTACTGCTGCATTTGGCGATTTACCGATGGGTGTGGGCGAGTTTGTGGGTTTGAGCAGAATATGTGAAGTTGGCAAGCCATTGACTGAGTTGGACATGTGAACGTGGCACATAAAAAGTTAACACCTTGCAGCATTGATGGAATAAAGTTTTGCATTACATTTTTAACCCTAAAGGGGCCGGGCTTTTTTGGCTATGCTCAGACCGGGGGGGATGGATTTTGCATGGGTGAGACCCACGTCAAAATCTACAAGATTGTGTCATTAGATTTTTTGAAACAATCAATTTCTAATTTTAATTAATTAATTATGCAAATTAAGCTCAAGATCATATTTTAGCCTAATTAAAAGCATTGAGAGTCTAATTATATCCCCGCCATACGAAGTTTGAAGGGGGTATATAGGAATCAGCGGACGGTCGGGCGGTCGGGCGGTTGGTCAAGCGGTCGGGAGGTCGGGCGGTCGGTCCGTTGCAAATCTTGCGTCGCGAACTACTTCCTCAGTTTTCAACCGATTCCCATAAAACTTGGCACAGATGTGTGCCTTGGGTTGTAGATGTGCAAGACGTATTTTTTGACAGTACCCAAAAGTACGTTGCCATGGTAACGGCATATTATGGGCAAAAATGGGTACAAATCTTGCGTCGCGAACTCCTCCCACAGTTTTTGATCAATTTTTATGAAATTAGGTACTGATGTTCATCTGAATATGTTAATGTGCAAGACACATATTTCCGCAGTGGCAAAAAGTGCGTTGCCATGGTAACGGCATGTTATTGGTAAAATATAGGGCAAAATGCTTCATGGCAAAACTGCTTCATCAGTGTTCTTCCAATTCTCATGGAATTCATATTGAATGTTTGTCTTAGGATATAGGTCAGCATGACACATTTCTTGACAGTGACAAAGAGTATGTTGCCATGGTAACAGCTCACATATTATGAGCCAAAATGATGGAAAATTTTGTGTTGCAAACTACTTCCTCAGTTTTTGCCCAATTTCCATGAAACTTGGTACAGATGTGTGCCTTTGGTTGTAGATGTGCAAGACGCATTTTTTGACAGAACCCGAAAGTATGTTGCCATGGTAACGGCATATTAATGGCAGAAGATCAAGGAAAGATCTTGCGGATTTAACTACTTCCTCAGTTTTTTGACCAAAGATTATGAAATGTGGCACACACCTTGATCTTGGTGGGAAGATGTGGAAGACATATTTTTCGGACGTGTCGGAAGCTGCATTGCCATGGTAACGGCATATAAATGGCAGAAGATCAAGGAAAGATCTTGCGGATTGAACTACTTCCTCTGTATTCGACTGAAGCTCATGAAATGTGGCACACACATTGGTCTTGGTGGGAAGATGTGCAAGACATATTTTTTGGACGTGTCGGAAGCTGCGTTGCCATGGTAACGGCATATTAATGGCGGAAGATCAAGGAAAGATCTTGTGGATTGAACTACTTCCTCAGTTTTTGACAAAAGCTTATGAAATGTGGTACACACAATAGTCTTGGTGGGAAGATGTGCAAGACATATTTTTCGGACGTGTCGGAAGCTGCGTTGCCATGGTAATGGCATTTAAATGGCAGAAGATCAAGGAAAGATCATTCCTTGGGTAAGACTGTCGTCACGGGGCGGGGGTATTAATCACCTTCAGTGATATTTCTAGTCATAGATTTGCTGGCTTTCAAGATTTTCTGCCAGTTTTAGAGTGTGGGAGATGATACTTAATTTTTAAAGATATGATATGCCATATGTGTCGTCAGTTTCTATGTTAAGATCGGAAGGGAAGAGCCCCTCATATTGTTATGCCCTTTGCTCAAAAAGGGTGCCTGAGTTAAAATGTCGTCAGGTTGTCTGTTGTATTGTGTCCCGATGCCCCAATTTCATATGATATGCACAATGTGTAGAATGATTGTGCTGATGTGATTCTAGGAAAGTTCCTCAATATCAAATGTCACTGACCTCTAGCTGCATAATGTCATGTTCCAGGGATGACTTTGGGTAGAAATTTTTAGTTTGATATTTAGTAGTGTACTGTCAGTGGTAGTAAGGATAGAGGTAATTAGGCAAGCTCTGTATATCAGAGGTTTAATATATGAGTAAAGAATAATGGCTAAGGCCTATTTATGCTAAAGATGTCATTTCTAGCCCGTGAGTTGTATACTACAGCAGTAGTAATATAATTGATAGGAAAGATAGAAATAGACAACTGATAAAGGTGATGGGTTATGGATAGGTAGAAAAAAAAAATTGTTTTGTTTGTGCATGTCATGGGCACAAGTACTGCTTGAGGTATATTATCTTGAGGGATGAAAAATAATAATAAAGATAGACTGATATAACTTGCATCGTAATGTGGATTGTGATAAATAGTGGTATTGTGTGTCCACACTCAAGAGTTATTAGTTTTTGTATTACGTTGCCAAAATTGATTTGTGAAAAATGTTGTTGTGTGTGTGTGCGCGCGCGTGTGTGTGTATGAGTAATGATACATCATGCACAAGGTCAGAGGTCAAGATACATGCACAAATGTAAACAAAGAATATATTACTAGATGAAAATATAGCGATTACATGAAAAGATGGCAGCATTCCACTCAACTGCGTTGCTTCAGTAAAATAGTCTTACTTGATTCCTATAAGATGATATTTCATCCCCGTGATTTTATCTGAAATGTGGTATGGAAAACCATACCAGCGCCACGAGAGGAAAACAAAAATGACAAAATGGATAAATAGGTTAATATCATGAGGGTACCATGTAATTAAAGTGTGCATGGAAAGTGTAGGGCAGTGAGAGGGCTATATACGGCTATCATGTTTGATTCGTGGCATAATCTATAAGCTGTATGTTTTTAGTATGATTTTTATATGAACTAAAAGGGAACCAATGTTGTGCCAGCACCAGACATACCAGCTTCAGGCTAGGTGCATATGGCAAAGTTGCTGGTACCATGGGGATATGTACACCATGATAGGGAAAGAATTGCCTCCCCCACTCCTACTCCACTCCCCTTCTCCCCTTATTCCCCCCTCCCCTCCCCCCCCCCCCTCCCCCCTCCACCAGCCCACTCCAAAGAGCTGTATCAAATGTGATCCATTATTACAATATTGAAACCAAACCACTTGTTTACACATGAGCAAAAGTTGCAATTTCACATTGTGTTTTGTCAAAGGTACATTTGCAATGACTCCAACTCTCCCGTTTTCGAAGGGAGATCTGCCGCCAAAAAAACAATTTTTGCAAAATCTCCCGTTCTCCCGGTTGAGATTTAATTATACCCCCGCCAAACGAAGTTTGAAGGGGGTATATAGGAATCAGCGGACGGTCGGGCGGACGGTCGGGCGGTCCGTTGCAAATCTTGCGTCGCGAACTACTTCCTCAGTTTTCAACCGATTCCCATAAAACTTGGCACAGATGTGTGCCTTGGGTTGTAGATGTGCAAGACGTATTTTTTGACAGTACCCAAAAGTACGTTGCCATGGTAACGGCATATTATGGGCAAAAATGGGTACAAATCTTGCGTCGCGAACTCCTCCCACAGTTTTTGATCAATTTTTATGAAATAAGGTACAGATGTTCATCTGAATATGTTAATGTGCAAGACACATATTTCCGCAGTGGCAAAAAGTGCGTTGCCATGGTAACGGCATGTTATTGGTAAAATATAGGGCAAAATGCTTCATGGCAAAACTGCTTCATCAGTGTTCTTCCAATTCTCATGGAATTCATATTGAATGTTTGTCTTAGGATATAGGTCAGCATGACACATTTCTTGACAGTGACAAAGAGTATGTTGCCATGGTAACAGCTCACATATTATGAGCCAAAATGATGGAAAATTTTGTGTTGCAAACTACTTCCTCAGTTTTTGCCCAATTTCCATGAAACTTGGTACAGATGTGTGCCTTCGGTTGTAGATGTGCAAGACGCATTTTTTGACAGTACCCGAAAGTACGTTGCCATGGTAACGGCATAGTAATGGCAGAAGATCAAGGAAAGATCTTGCGGATTTAACTACTTCCTCAGTTTTTTGACCAAAGATTATGAAATGTGGCACACACCTTGATCTTGGTGGGA
This sequence comes from Diadema antillarum, assembly GCF_040938485.1. Classification (NCBI taxonomy): domain Eukaryota; kingdom Metazoa; phylum Echinodermata; class Echinoidea; order Diadematoida; family Diadematidae; genus Diadema; species Diadema antillarum. The sequence goes on from NW_027271059.1 coordinate 3,793,566, forward strand.
AGATGTGGAAGACATATTTTTCGGACGTGTCGGAAGCTGCATTGCCATGGTAACGGCATATAAATGGCAAAAGATCAAGGAAAGATCTTGCGGATTGAACTACTTCCTCTGTATTCGACTGAAGCTCGTGAAATGTGGCACACACATTGGTCTTGGTGGGAAGATGTGCAAGACATATTTTTTGGACGTGTCGGAAGCTGCGTTGCCATGGTAACGGCATATTAATGGCGGAAGATCAAGGAAAGATCTTGTGGATTGAACTACTTCCTCAGTTTTTAACAAAAGCTTATGAAATGTGGCACACACAATAGTCTTGGTGGGAAGATGTGCAAGACATATTTTTCGGACGTGTCGGAAGCTGCGTTGCCATGGTAACGGCATTTAAATGGCAGAAGATCAAGGAAAGATTCCTTGGGTAAGACTGTCGTCACGGGGCGGGGGTATTAATCACCTTCAGTGATATTTCTAGTTTTTTGATCTGTAAATCTGTTTTAGCATATTCAACAATTGTACATCACAAAAAATTCCCAAAACTCATTCCAATTCTAATGTATTTTATTGTTTCCAGAATTTCTTATGTATTTCTGTGTTTTTCAACTTTTGTTTTTTCTTTGTTTTTTCTTTGGAAATTGTCACTGACCACTTTTCTACGATAGTTAGCACAAAATTAATCAATGAAAGTGATTAATTGTAAAAATAATTAGGTTTTTGTGACTTTCATGACAGAGCACCGTTTTCCAGAGGATATGTACACAAAATCACAAAATTGTGCCCGTTTTGGGGCGACATTCCATTACAAAAATGGGCGTGGCTTCGCAAAAGTATGCGCGGACGTTGCAAATTTGGTCTCAAAAGTTGCGCGAGACTTGAACGAAGAAAGTCAAGAAGCCTCGCGACGAGGCCTTCTCGCGTTACAGAATTATAGCGCGAAACGTCGAGGGGGGGGGATTCCCCCCCCCCCCCCCCCCCCCCCGGCCCTTTTAGGGTTAAAGTGTCAGAAGGACAACCATCAAATTCAATGAATCTGTTCACTGTAGACTTTATTGGAAATTTACCTCAAAGTTTCATATTTATTTGTTGATTGATTAAAGGCAGCAATATATCGTCGCTGGGCGACAAGACCTCGTATCTACAAAATGTCAAAAGTTCAGCAGAGCAAAAAAAAAACATGGCGGCCAAAGCACTGTATCCAATGGGATAGACATTCCTTTGACATGCTGTGTTGGCTTCATTTTTGGGGTAAGACATCTAGGATTTGGACCTAGGACATCACTTAACTGATTAACTGACCATTAATCCAAAAAAGTCATTTTCACCAAAATTGCAGATACAAGGTCTTGTCACCCAAGCGACGATATGCAAAACACATCAGTAAAGTTTGCAGAACATTTAAGCAATCTGTTGAAAAGTTTTGCATTTTTACAGTTTAAGACGTCACAGTAAGACAGCAAAAAGTAGTGGAGAACATTACACAAATGTGACTCCCTTTATGGGTACAAGATACAAGGTGCTTATACATATACTAAAATGTACTGAACCTTTCACCCACTAAACTTTCCACCCTTTGTCAATTTCTTGGACTTGCAAGCATCTATTATTGGTACACTGTAGTTGCAATGGACCTTTTCCGTCCGCTGCGATTTCCTTGGTTAGGACATCTCCTAACATAGTGTTGAGTGCTTCCCAATGGAAACAGTGAGCCAAATGTCTTCTTGACTTACCGCTTGAAAACGAGGGCATAAAGATTGATGACGCTGATGTTGATGAGGTTAGCAAGGTTTTGGGGCTTGCTTTTGAATCGTAATTACCGACTTTATGGTGGCTTACATTTTCTGTCAGCAGAGCATTTTGGTGCTCATGTACTCGGGCTTCTTGTTTTGTTGTTGTTTTTTTCTTTCTATCTTTCTCTCTGTCCAACAACTTTATCAATTTACTGAGTGTTGTAGGTTTCCATCAGTTCCGTCAGTTTCTCCCACCTCTCTGCCTTGTTGCCAACAGTCACAGTCAAGGCTTTGAGGAGTGCCTCATACAACCTGTCCCTGATTAGAAAAGCTCTGTCAAATTTCTACTAACAAGTAAATATATATACTTTGTATATCAATGGACATTTTATTTTTCAGAATAGCGTAATTGAGTGTGTCTTTAGAGTCCTCTTTTCATTTCGTAAAAACCTTGTACTCACTCTCCACTTTCAACTCCTATAACTTTTGAAAGGATGATGATACTGCTATGAAAATTGACATTAGTTAAATACAGAGTGTGTTAATAAGACATGCTCAATTTCAGTTTGATCTGATAATCTCTTCATTGTTACTCCAGTGGTTTACATCCTGTTTCTTTTTTTTTTTTGTCCCATTCATCGCACAGAAAGCACAGCTTGGTAAAGATTAAGCGCTTGAGTAGACACTGTACTTCAGAGCCTCTTTTCTCAGTTCACACTTTTCGAGAGTGTGTGCCTTCTTTCCAATATTTAGATAGGTTAGGAGAGTCCATTTGATTTGAGTTATACATGATTTTAAAGCTTAAAGTCTGCTCTTTCAGAATATGCTCTTAACTAGAATTTCATGTTTGGCGACTTTTTGTTTGTTTTGTGGTTCAGGGTCACATACAATATATTACATTGAACAACAAGACATGTGTAAATAAGATCTTACTTCTTGTCTAACTGCTGTAACAGCGTGTATTCCTTCCAGGTAGTTCTTAAAGATGAACTGGTTTGCAGCAAATCCAAATATGCAAGTTGCTTGTCTAGCTTGTGGACATCAGGATTAGCAACATCTGTGTGTAGAAGGCTATCACTGTTTGTCTACATTGCTTTCGGCAAAATCAGGTTGCTCATGAGGTCTGACGGATGAAGATGTAAAAAGATAATTGATAGTAGCCCGTCATTATGTCTTATTAACAGTCATGTATAATTTCTAGATCTATGCTTTTGGTGCATAGCTAACAACAGAAATCCTATGTTTGACTTGCATTGTGATTCATGCCTGGCATTTTTGCCGCTTTTATTGTAGGATCAAGAAAGCAATTTTATGATGAATATATTCAGTAAATGAAATGGTCCATTTTGTAGTGGTTGTCATTCCTGTTTTTGTTTTGTTTTGTTTTGCTTTTGTTTTGTAATCAACCTTTGGAGTTTTTATGGCTTAAGTTTGCCCTGTAAAACTTCATTGCAGCTGATGGGAGCCTCCGGATTTATGGAGCAGGATGTTGAACGTGCCAAACCTTAGTAACTCTGTATGAAGAAACTGTAAGTACATCTTGGTTTCTGGTTTGCTGAAGGCTTCATCACAACGTTCAGGTGGAGGAAGCTTCTTCCTGTATAGTTAATGAATTGAAAGATTTGATGATCATATAATAAAATTGACAGATAATTCATGTTGTCTGACTTTCAGGGATTCATTCACAGTCCTATCATCAGCATTGTTCTCATACATATGTATTTACTTGTCACGTATATATGTGTCCATGTGTTTAATGTTAAGAGCTTGTTTATGATAAATCATACTATTATAATTAAATAAATAAATAAATAAATAAATATATATATATATTATATATATATAATGTCCTTTTTTTTACTGAAAAGATTTTGTTGTACTATATCATGTACAATCTTATACTGTGAGCTTCATAATCTAGGTGTCATGCATACCTCAAGAACTACTTTTAGCCTTCTTTTTTATTTTTTATTTGTGTTCCTATTTTGAAAATTTAACTTCCTCTTGACAAAATAATGAATAAAAGTCCTAATCCTAGAGAAGAATATGTTGTTATTATAGGAAAGTGGCAGTGAAAAGATAATTTGCAATTAAAGCATACAATATTACATTGGCGGAAAAAGTTTACACAAAGAAGATTAATAAGAATATTATACATGTACACCATTTTTTTTTCAAAAACAGAGACAATTGCAAAATCGCCCAAAAAATAAAAATACAAAAAACCATTTGAGTATACATGTAGCCATCTTTATATCGTGCAATTTGAGACATGTTGTAGAAAGTTTTTCTTTTTTTTTAATCCAAAAATATATGAAGAGTTTGTTTGCAAAAACCGATACGTCCATTTTTGAAGATTTTAAAGTACGATCTCTGTCATAAAGTACAAAATAATACCTTTTAAATGATACATTGGTCACTACATGTAAAGGTGCATTTTTGAAGTTATGGTCAAAAGAAGCAAAAATGTTCTTATTATTCTCTTTATTTTTCTTGACCTTTAATGGCAAATATATCCATTTGGCAAATATGAACTTATCGGTTTTTGCAAACAAACTCTTCATATATTGTTTTCATGGATTACATGAGCATTTCCGGCCAAAATACCAATTCAGTCCATAAATTTGAATGTTAGTTTTTGTTGAAAAATCAATAGGTTTCGTAAATCCAACGTTATCATACCGTCTTGTAGATTACATCCAGGGCAATGTGCAATCCAAATGTCGCGCGCTCCACAGCCGAGATCTCTGGGTGAATCTCATTTAATACGTCAAAATATACTCTCTCGCGTCAGTTCTTATGCCCGTGATTCAACCAATGACTATTGTCTTCGTTTTATCGAAGCATGCACACATACCTCACTACCAAATGGTTACAATAGCTATTGTTTTTCGAGTAAACTTTTTATTTTGATACTTGCCCTGTAGCCCTATAGCTGGCTTTAAGTAGTTACTAGTCAGTGGATTATATATATATATATATATATATATATATATATATATATATATGTGTGTGTGTGTGTGTGTGTGTGTGTGACCGTGCACCTCAAAACGAACATAAAGTCGCACACACTGATTTTGCGTGAGGACTGAAAATAAGTGAAACGGGTCAACCTAGCCGAACTTGACTTCTTCATATTTTCTGAAAGAGCGGGTCTTCTTTTACATTATACTAAAATTTGAAATCATAAAACGGGCAGGACAGTTTGTTTTTTCAGCAGTTTATGTCGAACATATTGGGTAGAATAGTGTGACTAGGTGTGTCTTTATTTCAACTCTAATAATTTTTGAAAGGATAGTGCTACTGCTTTAAACGTTGGCATTAATTATGGACAGAATGTGTTAATGAGGAATGCTCAATTTCAGTTTAATCTGATAATCCCTTTATTGTTGTTACTCTGGTGGTTTACTTCCTGTTTTTTGCCCCATTCATCGCACAGCCAGCACGGTTTGGTAAAGATTAAGCACTTGAATAGACACTGTACTTCAGAGCTTCTTTTCTCAGTTCACACTTTTCCCGAGTTTGTGCTTTCTTTCCAATATTTAGATAGGTTAGGAGAGTCCATTTGATTTGAGTTATATATCATTTTAAAGCTTAAAGTCTGCTCTTTCAGAAAATGGTCTAAACTAAAAATTCATGTCTGGCGACTTTTTGTTGCACTGTCATATATATATATATATATATATATATATACATATATATATACATATATATACATATATATACATATATACATATTTATATATACATTTATATATATATATATATATATATATATGCATATATATAAAATACAGCAATGGACTGGCACTTAACTAACCTTCAATACATTCTATACATTTAAAGGTATACTGAACATAAACACAAAACATACAAGGTTACAACACATTTTTAACCAAAAAATAACAAACAAACATAGTATTACTAAATACAGACACAGAACAGAACGTTATGTGTTACTGCTGGGTACGGTCCCTTAATGTTATCTGTGTAAAAATTGTAGCCGGATGTATCATTTGTGTTATGTGTGTGTATGGGGGGGGGGGGGTTGTACTGAAACTCCTCATTTTCTAAACCATCCAACAACATAAAAACTTACAAAATTCAAATTACAATTTCTACACATTAACACACTTCTTATCAACATACATGTGCGTATGGTATAGATAATTCTGCACATAAATCTGATTACGCTCATACAATTACAACAATTCAACCTTCCCATGTTCAATTAATACATTAAATATTATATATCTACATACATTTACTTAAACCACTACTTAAGATTCTCAGTTCTATCTAACTGATTATTCTAAGCACCACAACAAATGCTTATTTATTCCATACTATCAGTTAAGTTATCTATACTATATCTATATGATTAACATACATACATACTTACATCTACTTTTACGATTATTCATAAATATCAATTTCTGACAAATTGTTGCGGTGAATGAGGTGATGTAATGAGGTGGTATTATGATTCCATATTGATTCCGTTTGGGTGGAGGTTCTTTAATTTGTCAATCCAAAAAGATTCTCTGCGTAATGTTGTGTGTTTTGCTTTCGATTACTTCAATGGCTGTGAGTTTAAGTTGGATAATGAGTGTGAGAGCGGATTGAAATGTTTTAGTGTATGGGAGTGTTTTGTGATGTGGGGCGTGGTAGTTACGTATTTCTGATAGTTAAGCCGGAAAGCTTGATAAAGAGGTGATACCCAACATCACAGCCACTTCTCTGAGAAAGTTTAGCTGCCAATATATATATATATATATATATATATATATATATATACAGTAAACATATCTATATATAATATATATATAATAATCATCATCATATGATATATATATGGGGGCAGGGCTGTTTTGTTTTGTTATTTGGTAGTCAGTAAAATTTGTCAGAAAAACGGCATAAAAAAATGCCCTCCAAAAAGACAATAATATATATATATATATATATATATATATATATACGGGAACACTTTTCTTTCTTGCTTGTCGGTACCCTCATTCTATTCGAACTATGAAATACTGAAAGGTTGATTATTAGACAGAAAAACCCGTCTGCCCTGACGAGATTTGCATCATATTTTTATTTTTTTTTTGACGATTCTTCGAGAGGAGGGACGGAAATTTCTCCTAGACACCACTGTGGGGGATAGGCCCTAAACTGTCTTGACTACTGTCCCTGTATAGACATGCTCGAATACGTCTAATTTACAGTCCAGATAAAGGCATAATTTGCCATGTGCAGAAGAAACAAAAACTGATCATTAGTGCTTTGAAATAGTTCTAAAATGTAAGTTAGGGATAGAAACAACCTTTTTGAATATTTGAATCCGCATAATCGTTGTTTAAGTATTGTTAGATACACAAAATGTGAACAATAGTTATTATAAAAATGTTTCCATATATAGGCCTACTAAATAGGCTACATGCAGTTACGGTTTAAGAGAAAAAATGCTGATATCTCCTTATACTCTAGTTTTTACAACAAAAATTGTATATGGTAGTATATTTTGTAATACAACAGACCTACGCATATGTATCAAAAGTGATAGTTTTTATGCCTCCGCCAGAAGTGGTGCCGGAAGCATTATGTTTTCGGGTTGTCCGTCCGTCCGTTCTTCCGTCCGTCCTTCCGTCCGTCCGTAATGAATTTTGTGGACAGCGTAACTAAAAAACCTTTTGAGGTATCCTAATGAAACTTGGCAAGTATGTGTATTAGGGGGTGAAGTTGTGCCTATCAACTTTTGGGTGTACATGCTCAAGGTCAAAGGGTCAAGGTCAAACACATAAAATTTCACTTTTTCCACCATATCTATGCAATGCATGAAGATGTTTTCTTGAAACCTAGTGTATACATGTATTACGCAGTTGAGATTCTCTGGTGAAAGTTTGGGGTAATGAGGTCGAAGGCCAAAGGTCAAAAGGTCAAATAAAAATGTTAAAACTTCACTTTTTCTCCGTACCTCGGAAATTGTTCAAGGTATCTTCATGGAACATAGTATATATGTACATGTACTGACTGGCAGTGACTATCTAGAGAATTTAGGGTTCATGGGGTCAAAGGGCAGGGGTCAAATGTCAAGGTCAAATGTCAAGGTCAAGCATAATTTTTGTTTTAGACTTGGTGTGTGCATGTATAGCCTAATAGAGATTCTAAGGAAACTTTCTTTTTCTTTTTTCTTTTTGCCTCAAAAGGTCAAAGATCAAGGGAAAAAGCTAAACTAACGTTTTTCCTCCATATCTTGGAAGTGGCTCAAGTTATCTTGAAACTTACTATATATCGATGCATGTTCTGCCTGACAGTGATTATCCTATGAATTTTAGGGTCAAAGGCCAGATGAAAATGGTAACAATGTATTTTTATGCCTCCGCCACGAAGTGGTGCCGGAGGCATTATGTTTTCGGGTTGTCCGTCCGTCCGTCCGTCCGTCCGTCCGTCTTTCCGTCCGTCCGTCCTTCCGTCCGTAATGAATTTTGTGGACAGCGTAACTAAAAAACCTTTTGAGGTATCCTAATGAAACTTGGCATGTATGTGTATTAGGGGGTGAAGTTGTGCCTATCAACTTTTGGATGCACGTGCTCAAGGTCAGAGGTCAAAAGGTCAAGGTCAAATACGTAAAATTTCACTATTTCCACCATAACTATGCAATGCTTGAAGATATTTTCTTGAAACTTAGTGTATACATGTATTACCCAATTTAGATTCTCTGGTGAAAGTTCGGGGTCATGAGGTCAAAGGTCAAAGGTCAAAAGGTCAAGTAAAAATATTAAAACTTCACTTTTTTTCTCCGTATCTTGGAAATTGTTCAAGGTATCTTCATGGAACATAGTACTAGTATATATACATGTACTGACTGGCAGTGATTATCTAGAGAATTTAGGGTTCATGGGTCAAAGGTCAGGGGGTCAAAGGTCAAGGGCAACACTTCGAAATTTTACTATTTCCCTCATATTTATGCAATGCCAGCAGGATTATTATTTTTTTTTACACTTGGTGTATGCATGTATAACCTAATAGAGATTCTCTGGAAACTGTCGTTTTTCTTCTTTTTTTTTTGTTTGCCTCAAAGGTCAAAAGGTCAAAGATCAAGGAAAAGTGCATAACTAACTTTTTCCTCCATATCTCAGAAGTGGCTCAAGTTATCTTGAAACTTACTACATATTTATGCATGTTGTGCCTGACAGTGATTATCCTATGAATTTTAGGGTCAAAGGCCAGATGAAAATGGTAACAATGAACTTTTCAATACAGAAATTGCACTTTTTCTCCATACCTTGAAAATTACTCAATGCATTATAAACTTATGAATGGGTCAAAGTCAAGTCAAAGTCCTTAAATCCCCAAATACATGCTCTCCTATTCATCCAATTAAACCTACAAATGTTGGTCAAGGAAGGTGAATATTCAATATATTTGTGACAAACTTGTCATTTCAATATTTTGCCAATTTTGTGAAAATGTAATCACACATAGTCTACATGTACTATAGACCTATTAGGAGAATCATGCATTATGGCGTAGGCATACCAGTCGCCTTAGCGACATTTCTAGTTCAATACTGAAATTGCACTTTTTCTCCATACCTTGAAAATTACATGTATACTCAACGCATAAATTTATGAATGGGTCAAAGTCAAGTTAAAGTCCTTAAATCCCCAAATACATGCTCTCCTATTCATCTAATTAAACCTAGGTCAAGGAAGGTGAACATTCAACACATTTGTGACAAACTTGTCATTTTGATATTTTTCCAATTTTGTGAAAATGTAATCACACATTGTCCTCATGTACTATAGACCTATTAGGAGAATCATGCATTATGGCGTAGGCATACCAGTCGCCTTAGCGACATTTCCAGTTAACATTTTAAAATCACTGCTCCCAAAGGTAAACAGGACCTTTACTCCCAGATAGCAAAGTCCAATGTCCGATAGTATACAGTGTGTTCAAAGCAGATGTTTGGCATTTAGAAGAATCGAGTAGAAAAAAAAGGGGGAAAAAGAAAGAAAGAAAGAAAGAAAGAAAGAAAGAAAGAAAAAAGGTACCACCTCGTCGGTACGCTAACAAGACAACAGCACACTCGAAAACGGATCATCGGCGAATAGCCAATCACAAGGCTTTACGTGGGTAGAGCATCCCACCTATACAGTGTCGGGTATGGCATGCTTCGGTCTGTCCCTATCCATACAAGAGGGATCATTCTGTGAACATGGTGAAGCAAGACGTATACAGTCTCCGTGAAACATATCCCCAACGATATACAGATCATTCGGTATGGCATACACAGTGTGTATACCTTGTGGAAAGCACGCTTAGAAATCGCCAGTGCAGTCATCAATACCATTGCACTATTGACAACGGTGACGTGCCATCGAGAATATTCAGGTTGCAAAAGGGACCAACTATAAAAGGTTCAAATTCATCCGGTATCACTAACTGGACGTAATTGTGTCCTCCATGTCGGTACGATGCTTGTTCCAGTCATTGGCAAGCTGAACAGTTAGCTCTACAGACAAGGGAACAAGTGCACAATTAAGGTAAGATAAATTCATGAGCCAATTTATAAATCGAAGTTGTTTGAATCTTATACATCATACATTATTGATACTTGATTCGCGTTCAGTGCTGGGGAGTTTGACTTGCCTGCAAACGTGAAAAGAACGCAGGATACCCTAATTGAATATTGCGTATCATTACCCAAAAGGGGTCAAAATATCATATTTTCATTGAAATGGATTCATTGATTTCTTTTATAAATGAGGTACAGTGCATTCCCGTTATAACGAAATGCTCGGGACCGGCCGTATTCGTTCGTAATAACGAAATTTCGTTAGAACCGAACAAATACAATATTGAACAAAAACAAGGTAACCACCACGCATATATCATGTCTGTTGAATACTCATCATACACTGGAAAGCTATGTGAAGGGATGGTACCTTTTTAATTTCGTTTGGATATTACATTTAAAAGAGAGCATAAAGTTGTTTTTGTCACACATTAAGTCGTATAGAAAATAATAGTTTAGGATTCCGTTACAGTTCGCTATTCCAAAGATTCGTTTCTTACTAAAGTTCGTTACTCCGAAAGACTCTTTGTTCTGAAGTTTCGCCATTCCCGGGAATCCAAAGGTTTGTTCATTATTTTGAAGCTCCGCTCTTCCGACGATTCGTTATTCCGAAAGTTCATAATTTAGATATGAATATATTGTTCGCTTTCCGAAGGCTCGTTGATCGGAAAATGAAATGAGATTCGTCATTCCGAAGGTTTGTAAATGAAAAAAAAAATGAGAATGGTTCACTGTTCCGAAGGTTTTTTAATCCGACAATGAAATAAGGTTTGTTTTTCCGAAGAAGGTTTGTAAATAAAAAAAATAAATGAGAGAGGTTAGATATTTCGTAGGTTCGGTTATCTTAAGACGATTATGAAGTTTGCAATTCCGAAGTTTTGTTACTATGGACACACCTTTTTCACCTTTGGATTAACGAAACTTTTTTTTTTTAATGTTCCGATTAACAAAAGTTTAGCATTCCTATCATTTTCTGACAACGAACCGTCGTAATAAAAACCATATCTCATTGACGGTTTAACGAACTTTAGTAATAACGGACTGTTTGAATAACTCCAAAATGTTCGTAATAACAAACCCTATTTCATTTCCGAACCAACGGACATATAGGTGTATAAGAATCTGTGTGTTTTGTAATAAAGTACCTTCGAAACAATAAAACGAACCTTGTTTAATGTCAGATTATTGTATTACAATAATGCAAGTCCCCCTCGGAAACTATGCAGGACACAAGGAGCGAACACGTACACTGTGATGTGAAGCGTTCGTCCATGCAGAGACGCTATAAATGCTTGTTCCGCTACGTATTTTCTGAAGCGATTCGCATTTCGTTATAACGGAGCACATTTCTTTTGTTTTTCTTTGACAGTGGTGCTCAGAAAAATTTCGTCATAACGAACATTTCGTTACAACCGTGTTCGTTAAAAAGCGAATTTTGTACCATAGACTTCAATGGCGATAATTTGGGGACCAGAAGTTTTACTTCGTTACAACGAAATTTCGTTATAACCGTGTTCGTTATAACGGGAGTCCACTGTATATCTGAAAGGGGGTGTTGGTACTGTTTTATTTTGATTAGACTGCTGTTTAGTGTTTTGGCACAGATCAAGATAACGCTGAGTTAAGTGATATCTTATGTTGAATACGGGTTAATATCATGTGCAGACATAAGCCCCCCTGCGAGCGTACACAGGTTCATTTGCAATTTCCTCTTTTATTGTCTATTAATTTCCTAAGTTATAAAGACGTTACAGATACGAGGCAATGCCTATATAGTATTTTTTCAGAGAAAAAAAAAGAAACTTTTCAAAACAAATTGCCACAGAGTGTTCAACTTGATTTCAACAAACTATATCTAGATTGGAATCAAACAAAGCGGCAGAATTTTTGTCAACACAGAACTCAAGAAAGTCACTGAATTTTTAAGTTAAGTATGGTTTCACAAATCATATTTGTAGTGGTTTAATTGTTGTTTTTTTTTGTACATAACTTTTTCCCCCAACGCATACATTCTTTTAAAACGGTCATCAAAAAAGCGACACCACTTTTCACGGTAAATCCAACCCGTTTAAGTTTGAAATAGACATGATTGTATACATGTTTACAAAATGCATTAGTCGTATAGACAGAGATGTATTCTCTGCCGCTTTTACTTGCCTCTGAATACTGTTAGTATACGAATACTTCTTCACCGTAACTCTAAAGCTTCATGCAAAATCATTAGCCACTGCACTGTACGCTTGTTTTATACGCGCACCTGCTGAAAACAAAAGTTTCATACAAACTTCAAACGTAATATTCTCCGTCATGTCCGTCATGTCCTGAAGTTTTTTTCGTGATTCTGGCAATATCGCCAATAATTCTAACATGTGGTTGCAATAGAATATTTATGAATAATTACAACCATTATAACCATGACTTCATTCCATGTGTATCCCAATATAACTTCACATGACAGACTCGATAGCGCTTCCGATATCGTGGGGTGACTTGTCATATACTTTCGAAAACCTCTTCAGATTGTTTTTTTTTTAAGTGTAATTCTCAACATTACTCCTGCACAATTACATCCAATTAAGAGAGATGAGTTCCTTTTTTTTTCTCTATTCATTTCAAATCCCTTTGTGATTATCATTTAATCGAGGCAAAGGGAAAAGAATGTGCGAGCTCGGGCAATGTGCTAGACTCAGTAATAGAATATTATGGAGAGACAATATAATGAGGGCAATTGTGTGAATATGGGAATAATAGCATAATGCGCACACATTGTGCACACGGCAGTCACTGAAAACCAATAAACAGGTATATAATATGAATATATCAAAGTGTCACTGATTACAGTGCCAACGTAATTATATATGTGATCCTTGGAGTAAGATCACAGTGCCCCCCCCCCATTTTTTTGATTGATTTACTGTACTTGCTGTACACAATAAGAGGTTTCCTCAATGATGAAGCTACAGTACCTGCTTCATCATCTGCACCTCCCCATTACATAATACCCCCCCCCCTCTTTGGAGAATGGAGGAGTCCAAAGAGTTTGGGTGAGGGGAAACAGTGGCAGGAAGTCGTAGCAGCTTGTGTGTCATTCTATACATACACGCTGATACCACAGCCATCAACCTGTTTCTTCTCATCCTTTTATCATCCTAGGTAAGTCTCTTCTCATCTTTGATTTTATATATATTTCTAATGGTGTTGCAAAAGGGAATGTAATCATTTACCATTGACATGTGTATTATTGATAATGCACTCACACTCATAGGATATAAATAAGATGTATTTTGGGAGAACATTATGGCTGGATGACCATGCTAGTATGTGTTGAGTTTGGGAGTGGTATTATATGTTAACTTTGATTTATTAGTGATAGCTGAAAATGCACTGGTGTTGGCATATTGCACATGCTCAAGTATAGATGAATGTAGAATTTGTAGATAACTTGTATGTTTGTGCTGATGTCCAGTTTGTAGCATACATAGACCTTCAGTAAGGTTTGGGATGTGAGTGTATCTTGCAACACAGGTATACACAATCTGTACATATGCATTCTACATGGTGTACACCATGGGGCACAGGTTTGTAAATTGGTCCTTTGTTTCATGCCTAGATGCAGCATTTAGAGTACCAGCATGTTTGTCACTGTGCCCGTGGAAGAGGTGTAGGCTTTTGTTCTCTGTTGAGAGACTGAATAGATGTAGGGACTGACTAGGCAGAGATTAGGAGTTTTACGGCCAGTGTGTTGGAACCCCAATCTGTGAAGCTAGTCTGAATTATTCAGACCCCTTACCTGTACATTAATGTTTTATTAAATGTGAATACATGTTACTTGAATCTTGATCTATAGGTATCATTGAGAATATCAGATACTGGTATATCATTGATTTTGATTCATAGAGAGTAGAGTTGTGTAGGCTTTTTCAGTAGATGCATTTACCACTGTATATAAAGAGAAGCTAGAGTATGTCAATAGTTTAGGGTCTGTGTTATAGACTATCAAGGGGACAGGAAGTGCTGTATGTAGCACAGTCTCTAGTAAGATGTTGTCCTCCCAGCTCACAGAGTGGAGTAAGTTTGTATGTAGGAGGATAAGGGAAGTTTGATGTCTACATGAAGGCAAGCGCCATGGTTCTCTTTGTTAGGAAAAGAGTTTATAGACTTCCTCCCTCAGTTTATGCTTGCTGGCTCTGTACTAGTGAGTGAGTTGTTGTAGTAATTTATCTGAAGAAAGAGTATCAAGCTGAGAAGCTAAATATTTTAAATGTTTTCCTTATGGGGAAAACTGTAGATGAAATGGTTAGGAGAATAATTGGTTATTGGTTGTGGAATGAACATAATTGGTTGAGTTTCAGTTTTAGTTTTACATTTTAGTATGAAGACTCATACTAAAAGTTATAGTATATGATTGGAAACTATGATGTGAGAGAGCTTCTTAGTCGGATAAATTATATGTTAGAATTACTTCACTCAGGCAAGGGAAGGCCAACTGTGTTACAATACACTTCAATTAATGATAATTTATATGTTATTTTAGAAGAGAGACTAGAACTGATACAGAATCAGTATTGGAATGGAATTTGGCATAGACAGGAAATTAATGAGTTTGTTAGAATAATATTTTAATGATAATCAGACAGTTTATTGATTGTTGATTAGAAGTGTTGGTAAACTGATATATCAAATGTAAGTATTGATTATGACAGAATTGAATAGTTATGTAGTTCAGTTTAGTTTATGCGTTAAACTGAGAACTGACGTGTGAATTAACGTTGTGTTAAATTCAAGAGTCATTGTGCTTTTGTTATACATTATTACTCTAAAGTATTTGATGATGCTTGAGTTTTGTCTGGTGAGACTTCATGAGAGTAATAAATGTATGTCATTCTATACATGCACGCTGATACCACAACCATCAACCTGTTTCTTCTCATCCTTTTATCATCCTAGCACCCCGTACCCCTACAGGGGTGTTACATATATACAAGCCACTATCTCGATATTCTACCCGTTGATATTCATTGGACAACTGCTTGCTTCTACATAGCATGCGATTTCTGAGATCAATAATGATCGTATAATTTTCGATGTTTTTAAATCTTAAAAGAAAAGGAGAGATGATGCACTAGATAATGTAACATTTTAGGAACTGCGAATGTTCAAACTTATCCTTGTTGATATGTCCAACAGTAGCGGTGTTGTCTGCGTATTTCGGGTAGTGCGCATATTGCTCAGTCGTCCCTCTTTCAGTTTCAGTTTATTTATTTTTTTAGTTCAGTTTAGTTTATGCGTTAAACTGAGAACTGACGTGTGAATTAACGTTGTGTTAAATTCAAGAGTCATTGTGCTTTTGTTATACATTATTACTCTAAAGTATTTGATGATGCTTGAGTTTTGTCTGGTGAGACTTCATGAGAGTAATAAATGTATGTCATTCTATACATGCACGCTGATACCACAACCATCAACCTGTTTCTTCTCATCCTTTTAGCATCCTAGCACCCCGTACCCCTACAGGGGTGTTACATTTTCTGGAGGCACTGCCCGGATGATGTATAAGCCAGTGATGTCTGCAACACTCCTGCGGCATTACTAGTTAATGCATCACCCACCCTAAGCGAACTGGAGACCAGCCTGGTAATATCTGCCAAAGAGAGTGATTTCAGCTGCACAGAAGTCATCACCAGGGTTTGAGTGACGATGACTGAACAGATGGAAGAGCTAATGACCGACGTGCTCGGAAGGTACAGGCGAGCACTGAGGGGAGCTCCTCGAGGTAGCTGAGATGCTTCACCTGAAGGAGGCGGATGTTGCCGGGGCTAAGTTGAAAGGACGCGCTGGGCTCCGACGACTCCTGCACCGGTACCTGGTCAGTGAGGAAGTCGAAGATCAGGACGACGGAGGTGAGGCGGTATGGCTGAAGGTGAATGAGGCTCTTGGAAAGGGTGCAGATGAGGAGGGCGCTGATGAAAAGCCGTGTCAGACGAGTGGATCGGATCAACAAGTGAGGGAAGAGGTAATGGAGACGCAGACAGCAACAACTGCCAAACCATTACAGGCCCCAGGATTCCAACCAGCTCAACCGGCAACCTTCTCGCTTCCTCTTCAGGTGGGAAACCTATCTCTTCGCCGTGAATTTAAGATCTTCGGTCAGATAGGTGAACCACAACAGAAGGACCTCCTATCTTTTTCAAGCCTGATCCGACAGATAGATAGTGGTTTGAGGAAAGGATGCCCGGAAGAGGAAGTGGTGGAACAAGTGATAAGAGCGATTGTTCCCGGATTACGTCTCCGCAGTTATCTCGAGGGAAGAGCTGGCCTAGACCTTCCAACTCTGCGAAGGATTCTCCGGGCTCATTACAGGGAGAAGGATGCCACCTCACTCTTCCAAGAGCTCTCCACAACAGCGCAAGACAGGAAAGAGACGGAGCATGACTTCGTCCTCAGGGCCATGGACTTGAGACAGAAGATTCTGTTTGCCTGTAAAGAGACTGGATCCGGCGTGACATATGAGGAGCATCAGGTACAACAGATGTTTCTTCATGCCATCACGACGGGGTTACACAGTGATGTGATTCGGCAGGAACTCAAGCCATTCCTAAATAAAGACGAGTCAGATGAGACACTCCTCGAAGCACTGACAGTTGCTGTTGGCAATGAGGCAGAGAGGAGACAGAAGTTGGCTTTCAAACCAGGCAAGACCCCGTCTGTCAACGAAGTGTCTGCGCGCCAAATAGAAACAGAAAACAACAAAACCAAGCAGCCCAAAAGAACTGAGCAGCCACAGTCAGGGTTACCCAGCTGGGAGGAGATGCAAGCTGCCATACGATCGATCATTCAGAAGGAGATGCAGACACAGCAACCCCGCCAACCTCCTCCACGTCAGCGTCGTTCACGCGGCTGTACCAGTTGCCAAGAGGCCGGCCGAGGAGACAACTGTACCCACTGTTTCCGGTGCGGGAGCAGTGAGCACTTTGCCCGAGGATGTCGCAGCCAGGGAAACGGCAGTGGGGTGCCCAGACGGGACATGGAGCGCCCAAACCAGTCTCGTCCCGACAACCAGTAGAAACATCCCATCGTCCAGGGAATAGACTCAGAGTGGCCAGACTAGTGGGTGAGAGGTGTAACATCAGCTGCTTTATTGGAGAGAAGAGGGCTGAGGCGCTGTGGGATACGGGAGCCCAGGTTTCTGTCCTCTCCAAGGAATGGCTGAGGAAGCATCATCCAAGGAAGGAGATTCGACCAATTTCGGATTTGTTTCCTGATGGCTCTCTACACCTTTCCGCTGCCAACAGTACCACCATACCATTCCTGGGATATGTTGAGTTCTGCGTTTGCCTGGACCAGCCAACAAAGACTGAGATTATGGTACCATTCCTTGTAACAAATGCCATGGATAACCAGATTATATTGGGGTACAATGTCATTGCAGAAGCTGTCTTGGTTCCCAACAACTCAAGTTCAGAGATAGGGGCAGTCATGTCCTCTATACTTCCAAGTCAGCCTCAGCCAACAATCAACGCCATTGTCGACCTCATAACGACACCATACACAATGCCCAACACATCAGTACGATCAGGGAAGACCACACGACGTATCCCTCCTGGAAGCTCAATTTTCACCTGCAAGATACACACCGGAGACTTACGCGGTCATACAGCATTGCTCGAACCTGCCCTTGACACTTCACTACATGAATCCCTGGAGATGAACCCAGCGATTGTGGAGATCGGAAAAGGAAAGTTCAGCAAGGTGAAAGTAGTGGTGACGAACTCTTCCAAAGGAGATATAGTGGTAGCAAAACAGTCTGTGATTGCTACATTAGAACCAATCTCTGGCATCGAATCAATCCCAGTTGCCAAACAGGCTAGTGTTGGTGAAATCAAAACAACCCTTGAAGATGACTGGCTCTCAAATTTCTGCCTTGACCACCTGACCCCTCCCCAGAAGCTTATGGTCCTCGAGATGCTGCGAAAAGAGAAGGAAGCATTCTCAATGGGGGAAGAAGACATTGGAAATATCAGTGACCTTCACATGAAGATAAACCTCACCGATCAAGTCCCAGTGCAGAAGACATACATGTCTATCCCTCGTCCACTACTTCGTGAAGTCAAGGACTATATCCAGGGTCTATTGAAGAAGAATTGGATAAGGAAATCTTCCTCCCCGTACTCTTCTCCAGTGGTTTGTGTGAGGAAACGAGATGGATCACTGCGCCTCTGCATTAACTATAGAGCCCTCAATGCCAAGACCATCCCAGACAGACAGCCTATCCCTCGCATACAGGATGTCCTCGACAGCCTTGGTGGAAACCAGTGGTTTTCCACCCTCGACCAAGGGAAAGCTTACCACCAGGGATTTGTTGCAGAGGAATGCCGGCATATGACAGCTTTCGTCACTCCCTGGGGATTGTACGAATGGAATAGGATTCCATTTGGCCTTACCAATGCCCCTGCTGTATTCCAAAGATGCATGGAGAGTTGCCTGGAGGAGTTGAGTGGTGACATCTGTCACGTCTACCTTGACGACGTGTTGGTCTACAGCTCAACTTTCGAGGACCACGTCAGGCATCTACGGCAAGTCCTTCAGAGGTTGAAAGCAAAAGGAATTAAACTGAAGCCATCCAAGTGTCGTTTCTTTGAGAGGGAAGTGAAGTACTTGGGTAGAACCGTGTCTTCTGAAGGCCATCGCTCAGACCCAGTAGACGTTCAGGCTGTGGAAGCTCTTCGAGAAAAGACGCCCAAGACAGTAGGTGAGCTGAGGCGAGTACTTGGACTCGTGGGCTACTACAGGCGGTATATTCCGAACTTCTCGAAGACAGCTCGACCACTGTACAATCTCCTCTCCATCACCCCTGAGAGCAAAGGAGGGAAGCCGAAAGGAAAAGGCAAGAAGAATGACCACGTACTCCCTTCTAATCACCCCATCGAGTGGACAGACCACCACCATGAGATCCTGAGCTCCTTAATTGGCAGCCTACTGCAAGCACCAGTAATGGCATTTCCAGATTTTGAAAAGCCGTTCATATTGCACACTGATGCATCCAACCAGGGACTTGGGGCTGTGCTGTACCAGAAGCAGGGAGAGAAGCTCAGGGTGATCGCCTATGCCTCGCGGACATTAACACCAGCAGAGAAACGGTACCACCTCCATTCTGGGAAGCTAGAATTCCTCGCACTGAAGTGGGCCGTATGTGATCGATTTCGGGACTACCTGTATTACTCACCACCCTTCACAGTGTACACCGACAACAATCCGCTCACATATGTCCTGACTTCTGCCAAACTCAACGCTACAGGTCTACGCTGGGTGGGAGAACTAGCAGACTTCTCCTTCACGATCAAGTATCGACCTGGAAGAATCAACGTGGACGCAGACTCCCTTTCCCGTGAGCCCCTGGACTGCTCCACAATGCATGATTTCACTGAATGCATCTCTCCAACAACACTCAGTGCTGTCTGTGCAGGCATCCAAGTTGGTCACAAGGAAGGTGCTCCATGGGTCATGGCAGTGAATGCTGTACATGGTAATGATCCTTGTGTAGAAGATGGTCCACTGGAGAAGCTCAGCATGATGGAGATAAAATCCGCACAGGAGCGAGACCCAGGAATATCAGCAGCTCTGAAACTGTATCGCGAAGGGAAACCACCAAGCATCCGAGAGAGGCAGCAGTTGCCGAGACAGACACGCCAAATTCTGAGGGAATGGAAGAAGCTGGAAATTGATGAGTACGGTATTCTCCGTCGTAGAACTGCATCATGTCTTCAGCTCGTCCTCCCCGAAGAATATCGTGCCCTGGTCTACAGGGAGCTGCACATCAACATGGGCCATCTTGGACCAGAGAAAGTACTTCATTTGGCCAGAGAACGTTTCTACTGGCCGAACATGGAAGACGATGTCACGCAGTTCATCACACAGAGATGCGAATGCCTTAGACAAAAGAAGCCAGCGAGGATTACTAAAGCGCCTCTAGTCAACATCGAAACAACCCATCCATTCGAGTTAGTCTCTGTTGACTTTGTTCACTTGGAGAAGAGCAAAGGTGGCTACGAATACATTCTAGTGATCGTAGACCACTTTACCCGCTTTGCTCAGGCGTACCCGACCAGGAACAAGAGCGGGAAAACAGCTGCAGACATCATCTTCAACCACTATTGTCTGAAGTATGGCTTCCCTAAACGTCTGCACCACGACCAAGGGAGGGAGTTTGAAAACAACCTCTTCCAAAGACTGCAAGAACTCTCCGGTATTGGTCATTCTCGGACGACCCCATATCACCCTCAAGGTAATGGTCAAGTTGAGCGGTTTAACCGCACCTTGCTAGGAATGCTGCGCTCACTACCGGAAGGAGAAAAGGCCAACTGGAAAGCATCTGTCGACAAGGTGGTACATGCATATAATTGTATGCGGAATGAAACAACAGGTTTCTCCCCTTTCTTCTTGTTGTTCGGCCGTCATCCGAGATTACCGATCGATCTTGCCTTTGGTTTTGAGCGTGAGAAGGAGGGACAGACTGAGAGCAGGGAGGCCTTCGTCACACGCTGGCGCAGACAAATGGAGCAGGCCTACGACATTGCGGCCAGAAATGCTGGTCAGGCAGCCGGACGGAGAAAGCTCCACTATGATGAAAGGGCCAAATCTACCGTGCTCTCACCTGGTGACAGGGTACTTGTGCGAAATGTGCATCCATCAGAAGGACCCTCCAAACTACGATCCTACTGGGAGGATAAGATGTATGTTGTGGTAAAGCAGAAAGGAGAACACATTCCTGTTTATGAGCTGGCACCAGAAAGCGCGGTCAGGGAAAAATCAGGGTCTTACACCGCAATCTACTCCTACCTTGCAACCTACTGCCTGCCCGACCAGCCCAAAATGACTCTCGTGCTACCCAGCCTAGTACTTTCAGACCTCCAAAGAGAAAAACCAATGACAGGGATGTCACTGAACGCCGTGGTCCCATGGCTGACGATAGTGACGATGATGTCCAGCTATTTGTCACTCGCCCATTTCCTGACACTCAGACCCAACAGGCCCCTATGCAGGATGACCCTACCCTCCAACAGACTGATGCAGGTGAAATTGCTGATGCAGGTGACAACGCTGATGCAGGTGACAACGCAGAAGGTTACAACGCTGATGCAGGTGGCCACGCCGAGGCAGAGGACGACACTGCACCAGTGTTGGTTAGCCCTACCGGAGGCCATGCAGACAACAGTGAGAATGAGGACGACACCCAATCTGATGAAGCAACCTGGCAGGACAACAGGGACAGGCGACCTCAACGAGTCAGGCATCCCCCAGAGCGGTTTGTTTATGATCATCTAGGACAAGCATCATCCCAACCAACCCAAGGACAGGTTATGTCCACTGCATATAACTACCAACCTCATTTTCTTGCATCCCTACCTCCCCAACCAGTCTACGGGATTCCCCAACAGAGCCCCTTTCAACCTCCATTTTACCCTATGACCATTAACCAAAACTACATGCCAACCCATCAACAGGGACATTTAGGTCCTCAAAACACTTTATCCCAACCAGGTGTGCTACCACCAGAAAGAAACGCTGGTGTGCCTACAAATGGCAATCAAACAATGCCATTTCCTCCCTGGCCATTTACATTTCTGCCCCCTCATAATCAATGGTATAGTGCCCCTGGGCCACAGTAGCTAATTTGCACAATTTTTGTGAGAGATCGGCTGGAAAATTTAGACCAGCGAAGTGAAACGTTGTTTGAAGTATAATCTATGAATTGTTGTCGGCCACGTTGGCTGATATATCGTCTACTGGTATATAAATGTATTGAGTATGTGTCGATACGGAAAAGTCACAGCACTGTGAAACTGAAAATTGGTGTAGGACGAGTTAAACACTCGATTTTAGTAGGATATGAAGTCATGGCACTGTGTTGCTGCTAGAGTCAAACCAGTATAATGATTTAGGATCCAAGTTACACCAGTTTAAGAGATGAGTCGGTACTCATGAAGAATAATTCAGTCTTTCCTGGCATCGCAGATGTGAAATTGTTCCATGAATTAAGACCTCACAGGTCATGAATTTCAGCTTTAATGAATTGAGCTCACCATTGATGCTGGTATTCATAAGGATTTTGAACAGTTTGAACTTGGATTAGATGAATTATGACGATATGCCCAGTATGATATGTTAACAATTGATGCAAAGTAACAACATGACTTAGTCGTGTTATATTTGAAGTGTCTACAGGTATGATGTGAATTTTAGATAAGTTAAATGTCGAGGACGACATTTCTTGTGGAGGGAAGAGTGTGATCCTGGGAGTAAGATCACAGTGCCCCCCCCCCCATTTTTTGATTGATTTACTGTACTTGCTGTACACAATAAGAGGTTTCCTCAATGATGAAGCTACAGTACCTGCTTCATCATCTGCACCTCCCCATTACATAATACCCCCCCCCCCCTCTTTGGAGAATGGAGGAGTCCAAAGAGTTTGGGTGAGGGGAAACAGTGGCAGGAAGTCGTAGCAGCTTGTGTGTCATTCTATACATACACGCTGATACCACAACCATCAACCTGTTTCTTCTCATCCTTTTATCATCCTAGGTAAGTCTCTTCTCATCTTTGATTTTATATATATTTCTAATGGTGTTGCAAAAGGGAATGTAATCATTTACCATTGACATGTGTATTATTGATAATGCACTCACACTCATAGGATATAAATAAGATGTATTTTGGGAGAACATTATGGCTGGATGACCATGCTAGTATGTGTTGAGTTTGGGAGTGGTATTATATGTTAACTTTGATTTATTAGTGATAGGTGAAAATGCACTGGTGTTGGCATATTGCACATGCTCAAGTATAGATGAATGTAGAATTTGTAGATAACTTGTATGTTTGTGCTGATGTCCAGTTTGTAGCATACATAGACCTTCAGTAAGGTTTGGGATGTGAGTGTATCTTGCAACACAGGTATACACAATCTGTACATATGCATTCTACATGGTGTACACCATGGGGCACAGGTTTGTAAATTGGTCCTTTGTTTCATGCCTAGATGCAGCATTTAGAGTACCAGCATGTTTGTCACTGTGCCCGTGGAAGAGGTGTAGGCTTTTGTTCTCTGTTGAGAGACTGAATAGATGTAGGGACTGACTAGGCAGAGATTAGGAGTTTTACGGCCAGTGTGTTGGAACCCCAATCTGTGAAGCTAGTCTGAATTATTCAGACCCCTTACCTGTACATTAATGTTTTATTAAATGTGAATACATGTTACTTGAATCTTGATCTATAGGTATCATTGAGAATATCAGATACTGGTATATCATTGATTTTGATTCATAGAGAGTCAAAATATATAAAGAGAAGCTAGAGTATGTCAATAGTTTAGGGTCTGTGTTATAGACTATCAAGGGGACAGGAAGTGCTGTATGTAGCACAGTCTCTAGTAAGATGTTGTCCTCCCAGCTCACAGAGTGGAGTAAGTTTGTATGTAGGAGGATAAGGGAAGTTTGATGTCTACATGAAGGCAAGAGCCATGGTTCTCTTTGTTAGAAAAGAGTTTATAGACTTCCTCCCTCAGTTTATGCTTGCTGGCTCTGTACTAGTGAGTGAGTTGTTGTAGTAATTTATCTGAAGAAAGAGTATCAAGCTGAGAAGCTAAATATTTTAAATGTTTTCCTTATGGGGAAAACTGTAGATGAAATGGTTAGGAGAATAATTGGTTATTGGTTGTGGAATGAACATAATTGGTTGAGTTTCAGTTTTAGTTTTACATTTTAGTATGAAGACTCATACTAAAAGTTATAGTATATGATTGGAAACTATGATGTGAGAGAGCTTCTTAATCGGATAAATTATATGTTAGAATTACTTCACTCAGGCAAGGGAAGGCCAACTGTGTTACAATACACTTCAATTAATGATAATTTATATGTTATTTTAGAAGAGAGACTAGAACTGATACAGAATCAGTATTGGAATGGAATTTGGCATAGACAGGAAATTAATGAGTTTGTTAGAATAATATTTTAATGATAATCAGACAGTTTATTGATTGTTGATTAGAAGTGTTGGTAAACTGATATATCAAATGTAAGTATTGATTATGACAGAATTGAATAGTTATGTAGTTCAGTTTAGTTTATGCGTTAAACTGAGAACTGACGTGTGAATTAACGTTGTGTTAAATTCAAGAGTCATTGTGCTTTTGTTATACATTATTACTCTAAAGTATTTGATGATGCTTGAGTTTTGTCTGGTGAGACTTCATGAGAGTAATAAATGTATGTCATTCTATACATGCACGCTGATACCACAACCATCAACCTGTTTCTTCTCATCCTTTTATCATCCTAGCACCCCGTACCCCTACAGGGGTGTTACATATATACAAGCCACTATCTCGATATTCTACCCGTTGATATTCATTGGACAACTGCTTGCTTCTACATAGCATGCGATTTCTGAGATCAATAATGATCGTATAATTTTCGATGTTTTTAAATCTTAAAAGAAAAGGAGAGATGATGCACTAGATAATGTAACATTTTAGGAACTGCGAATGTTCAAACTTATCCTTGTTGATATGTCCAACAGTAGCGGTGTTGTCTGCGTATTTCGGGTAGTGCGCATATTGCTCAGTCGTCCCTCTTTCAGTTTCAGTTTATTTATTTTTTTAGTTCAGTTTCAGTTTATTTTATTTAATCACGGCAATTTGCTTCAACAAAGCTGGTCTTCTGCAATACCGTTAACAATATAAAAATAGCAGAAATACATACAAAGTGAATATACAATAATAAAGTATTAATGAACAAGTATCAGGTATAGCAACAAAAACAACGAAACATTAAAAAAGTACAGCAAAAAAAAAAGGAAAACGGAGCAATTACCCTAAAAGAACATGTTATTTCAACAATATCAAGTAGAGACAGGGAGAGAGAGAAAAAAAAAATTCTGGGCAGTTGTTTAGGCTACAGCAGATATACATCAAGAGCTCGTTTGAAACTGGACAGAGAGGACTTACATTTCAGATCATAAGTTAACTTATTCCAACACTGGACTCCTCTAAAGGAAAGAGTTCTTTTTCCGACTTCTGTTTTTACCTTACACAGCGTAAATTTCTTCAGACTTTTTCTCAAAAAAATAATTTGTTATATGTTCTTCAAAATTTCGCAAAACATTCTGGAAACATTCCATTGGAAATTTTATACATAACATGTAGTAATTGTTTATTATATCTTCGTTTCTTCCAAAATATCTGACAAACGATTGTATATGGCTGAGGTCGAGTATTTTCATTCAGCCAAAAGGACAGTTTTCAACACTCTATTTTGAATAATTTGCAACTTGTCAGAATCCGTTTTTCGCAGATTACCCCATACAACGCTGCAATAATCGAACTTACTCTGAATAATGGATTTATAAAATACAAGAGCAGTTTTTTCAGATATACAAAATCGTATTCTTTTCAATAAATACAGAATTTTCACTGTGCTTTTTATCACCCTATCCACCTGTTGGCTCCAATCAAGATGTTGGTCAAGATAAACTCCTAAGTATTTACAGCAAGTAACAGAGGGAACCTCAGATTCGTCAATACTGACTCTCAACACCTTGTTTCTAATCCTCTTTCTGGAACCTATTAACATCGCTTCACACTTTTTCACATTCAGTGCAAGTGAGTTTACTTCCAACCATTGTGACAAACACTACAAGTCATTATTTAGACCTCTTTGTATTTGACCAAGATCCTTGCCAGGTAAATAAAGACATGTATCGTCGGCGTATAAATGGACCTTACGTTCCTTAATGCAATCAGGCAAATCGTTGATGTATACATTTAGTCAAGGCGCAGGGACCCAGAAAAAATGACTTCGTTCAACCCACCCCGCAGAAATGGTTTGACTGCATGGGGTGGTCGGTTGGACCCTCTGGAACAGCCCTAGGTAGTATGTGATTCCAAATTGTGGTATCAATACAATTTTACAGGCCACTTTAGTTGCGACAAGACCTTATTGTTCGAAAAAGAGTCTGCGCGCGATAAGACTTCTGCATGCACCGCTAGCACTGCTGCAGGTGCCAGTGCCAGTGGTGCGTGTAGTAGTCTTAGCGCACGCAGACTTTTTCTTTTATTCAGTGCCCCGATAGCGACAAGCGTCACCGACCCTAGTCTTATTTCTAGCCACTTTTATTTCGTCTTTATTTCTCTGAGTAGCAGCTTGTGTATTGTGCAGAAGCCCGCTGTATTGTGCTAAGCCGAGTGAGGGCGCACACGCAGTGATTGCGACAAAAAAAAAAATGGTTCGGGCGTCGAAATCACTTGGTATCACTATGCGCTGTCACTCGGCTTGCTGCAACTCGGAAAAATAAAGACGAAATAAAAACGGCTAGAAGCAACACTACACCGACCCCAGCTTGGAATGAAAAGTTAGTTTGCAGGCAAAAACCCTTGTTTGTCGAAGAAAAAGTCTGCGTGCCCTAAGACTACTACACGCACCACTGGCACTGGCGCCTGTAGTAGTGCCAGTGGTGCGTGTAGTAGTCTTGGCATGCGCAGACTTTTTTACGTTCATTCCAACAAAAAAATGATTAAAAGTGGCCTGTAAAATTCTACTGATACCACAATTTGGAACCACATAATACCTGGGGATGTTCATGGAGGTCCCATCTACCACCCTGTCTAGTCAAACCTTTTCTGCAGGGTGGGTTGAACGAACTCCTTAATTAAGCCCCTTACAGGAATTAGCGCCTTAACTAATTGAATAACAAGGGTACTAACGAAGAGCCCTGTGGGATTCCACATGTTACATGCCTAGGCTCGGATATAAAGCCGTCAATAGAGGTACACTGTATACTGAACACGATCATGGAGATGATTAATAAACCATTTGCACACAATATTATTCAAGCCAAGGAGAGATAACTAATATGAAGAAGTGTCGCATGATTGACTGTGTCGAGTGCCTTTTTGAGGTCAATGGAGACCATTCCAACCATTTCACCCTTATCTATGTTATGGAGCATTTCTTCTGTGACACAAAGTAAAGCATTCATAGTTGAAACAGCTTTATCGAAAGGTTGCAATTTCTTAGACATTAGAATACATGAAAAACATACCATTCAGTATATGATATATGCAATCTCGTCGATCATGATTTAAATCATCCAGATTATGCATATTAGGGGGGTTCACACGTACACCAATTAGCGGGATACAAATCTCGAGATTTGCATCGCGATCGGTATCTCGAGGTTTTTTTTTTTCTTTGCACGTGTGAACAGAAAAAAACCCGATAATTAGCGGGATAAGCATCGCGATGCTAATCCCAAGAAATCTTGCGCTAGTTCATCAATTAGCGGGATAATTGGCCCCGCGCTGGTACGTGTGAACGGTCGGGATTAGAATCTCGAGTTTTTATATCCCATCATACTTCACCTCTTTCACCGCTTTGGGGCACCACAACAACCGCGCGCGAACCACACCACTGACGCGCAAAAAACAATGGACAAAGGGAAGAGCGCGCAGGTAGTGATAGAGAAGGGCGCTGTGTGACCCAGTTTGCAGGCTTTGCTGTTATCTCTCCCTGCGTTCAGACGATCCCCTGCTGCGAGGGGAATCTCCCGTTTGCCAGGACATCCCCCGGCAATCCCATCGTGTGGACGCTCGGTGGGACATTCCCCTGTCCCCCGGAAAGCTTGTCGAGCCCGGCAACAAATTCTGGTGGGGGACAGAGCGCGCAGCTCATGCAGCTGTTTTTCTCCTAAGTGCGCATGCTCAAAATGCCATTTTGTACGTGCATACGGTGCCTAGCCGTGATTTGTCCCCCTAGCAGTGGGGGATATCAAGACACGTGTGGACGGTCGATCGTAAAAAATATACAATATCTCTACGCTCTCCCCGCGAAGAGGGGGATCGTCTGAACGCCGGGTCTATCGGCAATTAGCGGGATAATTCTGTACGTGTGGACGCTTGCAAACAACTCGAGATTCGAGCGCGATCGCTATCCCGCTAATTTGGTACGTGTGGACGCTCGCAAAAAAATCTCGAGATATGGAGCGCGATCGTCATCCCGCTATTTTGTACGTGTGAACCCGGCAATTAACTATATCATAATGTAATACTTCTAAAATCTCGAAACCCCTAGTAGTTTAAGCTCTCCCATATAGTATGTTTATTTGTGTATACAAATTTGCATAATCATCATCTGATCTTCTTGTACATATGAGAACATTATCATCGGTTTGAACCCTGTAACTTCACAAATAACGGAAAAATAGACAATATTCTATATCGTGCTATACACGTATTACAACTTCCAATTTGCTCATTCATTCCTGGGTTACAGATAACGAAAATATTTCGAAGAAAAACTGAAAGGATTTTTTTTTTCTTTTTGTCATAACATATCACCAGAAAGTACCGTGCGGGATATAATCATTTCTCGGAGATACAGCTTAACTAATAGCTAAGATCAAGAACATTTTCCTTGGTCTCCATGTCAAAACTTTACGTAAGAGCGGCTCGGAGCGTACGACACCAGTGCCAGTGGAATGTTGAGTATTCAACAATTTATACAATTTGAAGGCTGCCATCTTGAAATTCAATATGGCCGCCATAGCTAAATGTATTTCTACCTCTATCTCAAGTTGTAAGCATTATGGAAAGTTTAAATTTGGGGCAAAAAGCGTGCTTATGATGTCAGAGATGCTAGTATATACATTTTTGTTTTAGATGATGGATCATTTTGGTTGGCGGCCATCTTGAAATTCAAAATAGCCACCATAGCAAATGTAATTGGGCCTATATCTCATATTGTATGCATTGTGTAAGGCTCTAACTTGGGGCAAAGAGCATGCGTATGCTATCAGACATTCTGAAACATCTTTTTCTGAAATGATGGTCCATTTTGATATTATAGGTGGCCATCTTGAAATTCAAAATGGCCGCCATACCAGAATGCATAGTTTGACCCATGTTTCATGTCGTAAACAATACAGAAAGTTCACATTTCGGGCATAAACCGGGCTCCTGATGTTGAACATTCAGATGCACTTTGATCCCCTCCCTCAAATTGCAGATCATTTTTGAGGCTGCCATTTTATCGTTCAAAATGGCTGCTTTTCAGGTGATATCTGTGGTTACAAGCAACTTTTAGGCATATCAATGTTTATGGTGATGTACATTGCACATTCTTTTACAAACACACACACATTGCATTCTGTAATAATGGATTATTCGCATTGGCTGCCACTCTGGAAATTCAAGATGGACTTCCACACATATTTGGTGCTGTAAGATCTTTACCCTGCAAACTCAAGCATGCTGGAGCACTTTGTTGACGTAGGACCTATAAAGTCAAACACTTCAACAAACAATATTATTGCATAGGCGGGACGGCTTCCTGTAGGTACACTGCCATGTTGAAAAGAAAAATGGCTGCCATGGGAAACATTCCTTTAGGAGCATTGCATTTGGGTAAAACTTGTGAATGGGAAATCATTTGATTCTGGTGTCAAAGCAAAGACTTTCAAAAGTGCCTCAATAACTGTGTCTGAGTGACTAAATGCCCCCGTTTAGACGATTTGGTTGTAGAGTTTAAATAAACGATATAAGCCGTGTACTAAAAAATCAATCAGAAATTTACTTAGGTAATGTCTTCTAGGCTCATTTCTTGCATGTGTTTTTGAAGTCACAGCACTTGTATAGGGCTGTACACAGGGGAGAATTGGTTCTAAATTCTTCCAGAAACAATGACTTTTGCATGTCTTGCCATAATTATGAACATGATAATGAATTCTGTGGCTACCGTTGGTGTAGTAAGCTCAAAGCATTTAATTGCACAGTTTATGTATATCCGCTGGAAATAACTACAATGTACCATATTATATTCCCCTGTAAGTAGAGGCACAAATTTGGTTGTGAAGGTTTATGAGGTTTGTTCTCTGGATGTGTTGTATCAAGTCTCTGAGAGAGAGCAAAGCGGGAGATTGTCCAGGTTGAAGTCATCCACGCCCAACTTCTGGCAGGCATGGACTGTGTCATTGCACATTCTGCATGATTCAAGGCTTAGAGAATTCTTGATCCATCTGCTCTTTGAGACATCGTCACATTTTCAACTTCAGCCTGCGCCATGAAAGGCATGACCAAGCAGATTTTTGTTTTTCGCAACAATTTGCAGAACATAATCTGTCAACAATGTCAATTGTACTTTATCATCTCCTTTTCCAGTGATGGAGCACACAACAATGCGATGCAGTATTAAAAGTAAAGCAAAGATCCATTATAGGAGAATGAAAATATCAGCGTCTATGCGTAATAACCATCAATATCTCTGAAATTCCCTGTTGCTCTTGAAGTTGCAGCTAATACATACAATGGAATGATATCTGCTTCCTCGTTGTGACGGGTGACAGCTCCCATGGCATCTTTGATGAACCCTTTGATTCTTTTTTTTTCCCCCGTTCTGTGTCAGATGGAATTGACTGATCAGTATTTCAACTTTCAGGCTGATTATTTGGCTCAGATTTGTGAGTTTTTAAGGCATGGGTATGAAAACTGAACCTTTGTTAGTAAGAATGAGGAGAAGGCCATAAACTTGTGAGATGAAAAGTGATTGAGGAAGTATTAGAACAGTAAAACTTATAACTTCCGATAATTGTATCGTCCAGTAATGACTGGATAATGACAGGTCTATCGGACTGCTGTATCGGTAGAAGTGTTATAAGAAGGTAGTGGTCCTCTTAAGCTTAATAACTTTTGATCCAATCTTACACCGTGTATTTCAATTGCAAGAGCTGAATGTCTGGCCTTTCTCATATCATCCCAGACAGAGTTTTTTTTTTTTTAAATCTTTATGTTTAAATTCTTTCAGATACATATTATTAGTATAGAACATGAAAACTTCCCGTTTCATCTTTTTCTAGAATATTCTCCTTGAACGTTCCCGATACTTGATTGCCAAACACCATATTCATCAGTTTCAATGCAGTGACAATTTTTTAGATTACCCCCGTGTGATGGTGTTCTAAATTGTTGAGGAATTCTAATACATCCAAAGTGCTACAGAACTGAGCTATTAATGCTCCTTTGTAGTTTTAGAATCATTGGCGGTACAGCATCTTGGAAGTCTTGATAAATGAGGATGACCCACACAAGGGCAATCAGGAAACCTACTCATTGGTATTCCGTATCCATTCTGTGTTATTCCAGAAATACATCCAGCAATTATGAGCTCCCTGATGAGTTGTTTCATTTTGTGGCCAACAAACAAGCTTGTGAATGGGATGCCTGGTAGGGTGACCATGGCATTTCTTGCCATTGCGAGTCTTTCCCTTGTTTGTCTTCATTCTCTCGACACTCGAGGCAGCGTCAAGTTTTAGAAGATCGCCTTTAATCGTATCAATGCTTGCTTTTGTACAAATATTTACTAACTGGGATTAAATATAACTATCAACGAGGTTCCATGAGACCAAATAATGTTTTGCCTGAGAGGCAAAACAAATCATGCGTACGCGAACCACATACTCACTTGGCTATTATGGGACGTGGGATGTAACGCTTACACGCTAATTATCCACAATAGGAAACAGCTGTACGGGAACGTTGGACACCACAAGCATGTGTATTACTGAAAATTTGATGCTCCTACAATAATTGCAACATGAGATATGGGTAAAAACGCTGTGGCGGCCATTTTTAATTTCAAGATGGCAGCCTATTAGACCAGGAGCTGGCTGCTGGTAAATTTACCCCACCAAGCCCAAAAGGTTTGACCCCTCAGAGTTGCTGGGACCACCCCCCTCATTGAAAAAATGGGCGTCAGCCTGGTCCCTGTAGTAGTGCATGTAGTAGTCTTGGCGCAGACTCCTTAAGGCGCAACAAGGGTTTGTGCCTGCAAACTACCCGTTAAACCCTGGGATCCGGGTAGTTTGCATCCAGAAATTCACCACACACACACACACACACACACACGCACACACACACACATGCACACATACGCACACACACACACACACACACACACACGTAAGTTCACGCATGACTCCATGTATACTATACTGTAACACTCACTGGTTTCTCCATACAGTACAGCCATAAAAACTTTATGTCTGACCTATAAAGATGTTCATACCTTTTGAATTTTAGTATGGATACCAACACGAAAAATTCATGACCATTATGAGCTTAGGGTGTCATTAAAATATCTCCCGCTATTGCCTTGTCAGTATGTACTATTCTATGCCATATAAATGCATCACAATCTTTATTTCTGACATTTGCTTTTACTTAATGCTATATACACAAATAGATTTTGGTGTTGATCAAAAGAATAATAGTCACAACAGAATATCCTGTACCAGCTAATATTATAAACTTAAGCGCAAAACCCTTACGAACAAGAAAATTAATGTCCAATGCTGAACATTTCCCCATGCATCACAGGTGTATTTTACACTTTTCAGGTATTTGTTCCTGTTTAGCAACTAAAATGTTTCTACTACTGATATTGTATTCCGTATACTCAAGCTTTCTTCCTACATGTCCTAATATTAAATTTAGCCATTAGGAAGGAAAGTTTCGTAATCTGGTATTGTTTGATTGGAATGTCAGTGGCGGGTGCAGGGGGGGGGGGGGCGCAACCGGCGCACGCCCCCTTTATTTTTCGTTAAAAAGAAAAGAAATACAAAGAAAAAATGAAATCAAACCCGAAAATGGCACCAGAAATATTAGTTGCACCCAACCCCCTTATCAGATTTGCTGGCTCCGCCCCTGATTGTCGTTGCTTTTTTTTTTTCAATATTAATTTCCTTATGTGCATTATGTGCCGCTATGGTCCCATTCAATATTTATTCAATGTGATTATTCATCTCTATGTATTCTGTCTTTTACCTGTCAACCTATCTCCTTCTAGAAGAAATTTTGCAGCCATGGCGATCATATTCTGTCTGGGTCTGCGGCGTGTGGGGAAAGGACAGTTCATGCACCGTCCTCGAAACGGGCAGCCCGATCACAAACATGGAAAACTTTACTGTGCTCCATGCACTGGAAGCCCGCAAGATTCACATGACACCCCGAAGGTGAAGGCTTATGGGAAGGCTTCCTCAAATGATGCGAAGCAAGAACGTCAAGATGTGGATGTACTTTGTAGGGAAGATTTTCCTCTCCTAGGGAAATCGCTTCTCCGACATCAGGTTGTGACAATTCAGTCTGATCTTCTCGGTACCTTCTCCAATCACATCAGGTGCTGCTTTAGTACAAGACATGCAAGAGGGAATCCAAACTTGAAATCGTGTTTTCAAAGTCCTAGAGAGTTCTCTTCAACGCGTAAGGTAAGGCTTCCGTTCAGGGAACTTTCTAGAGGCGACTCATCCGACTGTTTTTTTTTTTTTTTTTTTGTTAACCGATACATGTATGCCAACAGTCGACCGTTTCCTCATCAGCCACCCGCAGAGAGAGATATAAACTGAAATATTCAGTTCAGTTCAATTCAATTCAATTCAATTCAAGTCCATTCCGTTCAATTCTTTTGTATTGCAAAGTGTGATTTGTTATCCCGATTTATTATAATATTACGTGTATAGTATCATATCTCATAATCTTTGTTGCTTTAGATATAAATACATATATATATATATATTTATATATATATCTATATATATTATATTTATATATATATTTATATATATATTTATATATATATTCATATATTACAATGATATTATGCAAAAAAGAAATAACAGTCGTAATTTATCGCTTATAATAAGATTGATATCCACTTCAACATAAACAAATGTGTTTTTTTATAAGCAAACAACGATGTGATTGTTGGACTGCGGAAGACCGACATGACTTATAGATTCAACGCATTCATTTACATGCTTTCAAAATCTTGTCTTAATCTTGTCTCAAGATTACACCGGTTTTATCGTCATTGTTACTGTCGTAAGTTTGTAGAAGCATTTCTGTAAATTTAGTGTGATTTCAGATGCGAATTTAGAAAAGCCCTTTCACGTAATAATAATGATAGAAGGGCGCAAAATGAGTTTAAAGTCAGATTTTTTTTTTCAACAACACATGATTTATTTCACTAATCGATAATTCAGTGTCGCCTTGATTAATGGTGATACTATGTATAGTTTAATGCTGCATGTAGTTGCAATCTTTACAAGTGAGTTACAACCATTGCAATCTATAAAGCCCTTACAAAAGGTAATTCAAAATGGTTCCATGCTTCATATCCATCCAACCATTCATTTCCATTATATAGCCAGACAGATTATACGGACAGCCCTGAACAATCCAAAAACAGGAAATTAAGAATAAAATACATGAAAATGTGAATTCATTAGACGAATGGTAAACGATTTTCAGATTTATGAAACCACTTATTTTCTTTAGATTTATTATAAGGGAAACAGAAAAATAAGATATTGACAGCAAGTCTGTCCCACCCCTTACTTCTATCGCATAAATATACAAACATAAAACACCGTGTACGAGTAGGTTTTGGGACCAATTTCTCAAACCAAAACACACACCCTTATCCTGCATTCAAGTACTTGTGCCTGAATCCGCAGAGGCATCATGTGCAGCCGCTGACCTCATTCTTACCCTGCCTGCCCACAAGATGGCCAACACGAGCAATGACAACTGTTATAGGGGTTTCAAGATTTTCAGTGTACTAGGGTTTTCCATAGATCAGTCGATAAGAGTAAAGGCCTACACTGTAAAAACATCGGTGTTAGATTTAACACCACGGGTGTTAAATCTAACACCGATCAAACTTCAATAAAGGACCACACCCACAGGTGTTACAAATGCACTATGATGGTGTTGAAAAGTGTTCACCTGACACTTTGTGGTGTTAATTTGACACTGTATAATCGTTATTTTGACACTGTACTGGTGTTAATTCAAAAATGACACCACATGGTGTTGATTTGATATTTGTTGGTGTTAATATCAATGGTTTAACACCCGTCCAGCTTCAATAAGAGACCACACCAGCTGGTGTTACTTTGGTGTAAATTTATTTTCATATTTTTTCAAAAATCTAGTATTTTGATGTAAAATTCTTGATCGTCTTGTTTTAATAAA
The DNA here is from genome assembly GCF_040938485.1 of Diadema antillarum. Taxonomy (NCBI): domain Eukaryota; kingdom Metazoa; phylum Echinodermata; class Echinoidea; order Diadematoida; family Diadematidae; genus Diadema; species Diadema antillarum. The sequence goes on from NW_027271059.1 coordinate 3,828,949, forward strand.
AAATCAACAAAAAGTGCAGTTATTAAGAAACTCTTCAAAAAACAGTTTAAAATTTGGAAATGACACCCGGAGGTGTTAATCTAACACCATAAATGAGCAGCGAAAATTTAACACCAGCTCGGTATTCACTATTTAACACCGGAATTTTTGCAGTGTAGCAATCAAAGTGTCTCGAGTTCAAATACTGAGGTATCCCATTTTCTCTTCTCATTCTTGTTAAATTCATTGTATTAAAAAGGGACAAAAAATGAGAGCAACATCCGTCTCAGGTGGTCACCCCATTTCTTACACTATATGCACTGAATTATGAAACACTGCGCACGTTCATTATTATTAGGACCAGTATCTCCCTCTGATGGATGTATATATCTTTGTACCTCAACTTTCCTTTTATTTTCCTCAGTGGACACTCATTCCTTTGCTCTGTGGAAAGTTCTCACAACGGGGGATGTACCCGCATCAGATGTACTCGACATTCACAACGGCCACGCTGCTATCTCGACGTTACATGACACACATTCGCCTCATGAGGGCGGGTGACATCGAATCTAACCCAGGCCCGCGTGATTCGGATGACAGGTATCATATTGGGTATTGCAACTGCAGCCATGGAATATACTGCTTTCAGTGCCATATAATTTCCATTTAGCGAAAGAAAATTCAATAGGAAGTCACTGCAGTCTTATTGACCATTTTGTTTGCTGCCACAGCTCAATAAAATTAGATAAATAAAAGTAGCTGAATTATGTGCCAAACTAGAGTTACCGTACAGAAAGGACGACGATTTATTCAAGTGTCATTGCACAGTAACAATCAACTCTTTGAGAAAGATATGTCTTTATGTTGGTTTTCGCTTTCCCTTCTTATAGATTAGTAGTGCATGCTGATTGATTGAAGATTGATGAAATAAAAACCATAATTACATGTACTTTACTTCACAATCATGTCATTACACCAATCTTACATACTCTTATCTGGTAAAGAAAGTTCTACACTTGAATATTGTAAATCATCAGTTGCATAAATTTTGCTTGAAGTGATCGAAAAAAATAATCGGTTTTCTACACTGTCTGTGTACAATTTAAAATACTGTTGCAACATAAAACTGAGATTTACAATTTTTGCTGATATATTTCTGTAATGCATTTAGTTTTGTTCAACTGTGTTCAAAGGCTTCATCATTAGGTAAAACATTATCCTTCTAATAAATAAACAAGCAAAATATAGATGACATTATGTTTGCCTTCAAAATGAGTAGGCCTACTCAGATTGCTCAAAATACGTCGAAGCCAAGGCGCAACTTTTTATACAAAACTGTCTGCTACTGTTTAAATGATTACAGCATGTGAACTTCCTTGATTCCAGTGTGTTCTGCTCTTGCCACCATTATCATTCTTGGGGCTCTGTGCATGTTGGGATCGGGGCTATCTATCCGAGGTCCCCAGTTCAAATCCCACAAAGTCCCTACATCCTATGATAAGATTTGATTTTTTTTTTTTTCACAAAATGGCACACTCAACCCCGATGTATAAAATGGACAAAAACGAAATGACCAATGGGCAATTCCGCGGTAACGGAATTACAAATCAGAGAATTTTGGCTCATATTCTTTCCCCTTTACACTGAATTGATTACTTTCCCTTTTCTTGATACATTTAAAAGATGCAGAGGTACTCACGCTATCACCCAAAATACAAATTTGTTAAATGTTTTCACTTGGTTGGTTACAATTAAAGGAGGTCTGTATGTGATGGTAACGGAAATACAAGAAAATTGAGTCACAACTTCAATCCTAACTTTCAGACTTTGGGAGTAGTTTCTCTGAAATCTATAACACATACACTTAAGGTTGTTGTCTGATTTCATCATTGTGTTAACTTCAATATAGCTGGATCGTTTTTCAAAATTTTCATCACATTTTATTACCAGCAGGCTTTTTCCCGTAAAGTCAGTGGCAACGGAGTTACACAAATGGTAACAGAATTACGCCTTCTGAAATACACTGGAAAAATACAAATTCTTGGCAATCATGTATTCTGAATTATTACCTATACGAGGTAGTTTTGCGAGGCAATTGCAGTTGGTATTTTGCAGGGTCAAAAGGTCAGCAGTCAATATTCGTTGGTATTTTGCTTCTTCCGGATTTCGCCAATCACCTTACACAGGGAGGTGGGAAGAGAAGGAGTGGAATCTCTCTTCCCACCTCCCTGCTTTACATGTAAACATTGCGGTCGACCACGAAGAGAAACATTCAAGGACGTCGCTGCGTGTCGGTTAACACGCACCGCAGAAGAACGCCGATAAATCAACTCATACAAGGTCGACCACTTCCAGCAGCACTACGCGTCAAACAATGGCTAAAAAAACACACACAAAAAACAATGACTAGTCAATTTGTGCTCAATAACTGCACAGTAACCATCAGTTATTACATCTCTCCAAATTGAAACAGAAGCAAAAATAAAGTGTAAAAGCGTTCAGATGTTTGAAGTTCGTCTGTTACAACTACATGATATGTATCTTTGAAGCTGGAGTTGAATGATATACATTGATGAACGATTTTCCAATTATTCGACATGTTGGTTATGATCTACAGGTAGTCAAAATAAATGTGGCTTGATCTATATCATAGTGTATATAGCCGTATTCACATATTTTCCTAATTTACCTAGGGGATAGGCAATAATTATGATATTGACTGGTCTTGAGGGAGAGGCCAGATAAATATTGCCCGCACTGAAAGAATATTTTCTGGTATCTCCCTCAAGGCCAGTCAATATTGTATAAATGTATTGATAAGGATTGTTTATGCCTTTAGCTATAAAATAAGCACTAAAAAGGTACTCTCTTGCAAACTTCCACAAGTGTATAGATGCCAAATGAGTTTCTTTTGCCCAAAAAACCCATAGAATTTTCATGAAAACGACTGTGATTTGAAGTTGTAACAATGTCAATCAAGATCTCTTAACATGTAAGTACGACATCCATCAAATTTGTTTACTTTAAGTTAAGAATTTCACACTCTATAGGAAAATTACATTTAAGATGCATGGTAACGGAATTACACTACAATACCCCTACATAAGTAAATTCTATAAATCCAGTCAACAAATACAGGAGTTTTCTTGTATTTCTTTTTTTTTAACATCATGCAAGACACTTTACCCTGTTTTTTTGTTCCTAAATATGCCAATTACTGATGATATGTGTGAACTGCTTACAACTATTGTACATAAATATTATGTTCACATGCACAGGAAAAGAATACAAATACTGCCCGCATTGACATTCCAATCATGTAAATTTAAATCTAAATCATAAAGTGCCAATTTACAGTGCAAGAGCACAGTTTGCAGACCCGTCGTTGAAAGCAATGTTCAATATCAAAGGGACTGTACAGTTCTGGTTGAGGTAGGGATTCATGTTTTGAAAATTCCTAAGTGAGATAATGAAAAGCCTCATATGAAATATAAAAGAGCATGTAATTTTAAGAAGGATTCATCGTTTATTTGATGAAAATTGGTTTTCGAATGGCTAAGATATCCAAAAAAAAAAGTGCTAATAATAAAAGGCGACATGCCCCAACTTTATTAGGGTCTCTTTGTTTCACCTTGTTTTGGGATATCTCAGCCATTTCAAAACCGATTTTCATCGAATAAACTTTTGATACCCCTTAGAACTGCATGCTCTTTGACATCTCATAGAGTGGTTTCTGAATATCTCGCAAAATGTTAAAAGCTAAATCTACACCTCGCCCAGAACTGTACACACCCTTTAAGGATGAAATCAAAAAGGATGCTTGAAACTTTTAATCTGTTTAGTGAAAAGATGCAGTTGTGGTTCATTGACAAACATTACAAATTACAATTCAATCATAAACTGAAAAGAAAGTTTTCTTATATAATTATTACTGCACCAGCGCTCAATCAATACCGTTGTGGCTAATACTGATTACTAAAAACGACATTTTACTAATGGTCGAAGTTGCCTCCTGGTGTACAATGTAGTGCATACTTTGATAATGACAATGTAGGTCCTACTTCAGCCTACAAAAATAAAATGAACTAAACTAAAAGTGAAATAGAACACAGTAAAAATAGCTTTAACAAACTACAACTTTTTGAACCATTACAGTGAGTCCATCAAATTCTGTAAATTCCTTTATGAAGGTGAGAGGGCCTGTGTTACCCATCTGCAGCTCACTGAGTTAGAGCCAGATTACTGTATTCAACCTGTGAACAATGTTATTATTTACTTTTAACCACACATATTTTCCAAATGACGCGTTCAGAAATATGACAGTGATTTGAAATTGACTGTATTCATGACTTGGCCTATAAATTTCCTACAAGTTTCCTGTCTCTGTCTTTCTTCTTGACTTTAACAAGTTTCTTTTCCTGAGTATATTGCCATATATTCACTCACAAGAAATGTGCATCATCTCTTTTGCAGTAAGTGGTATTTTGACTGCCTGAAAGCAAATGGTAAAATTCACTGTAATGGCACTATAAGGAAACTAGATTGTACAGCACGTGGTAACATGAAGAATAAAGGTAGAAGCAGAAACGTATTGACTTTATATAGAATCTTCTAAAAATGGGAAGTATAGGCCTACATGTTCCATTTTTTATAGAGCTGTATCACAAAAACCGATTTGATAGTACAATGTTAATCGCAAATGTCTTTATTCCTTTTAAAGCATTAAAGAACAGATTTCAAAGGTCACAGATGTTCTGCATCAAAGAGGCATGAAAATCAAATGAGTGTATCTTTGGAGGAAGGGTCTCAGAAACAGATGAAAGAAGGTCATACCAACCGTTAAAGACAAAGGACTTGAGGATGAAAACAGGATATGTTCAATACAAAGTCAAACTATCGACTTGTAAAGTCCTTTAACAGCATGGGCATCCCATGTCAAGTTATGACTACTATCACATTGTGTATAATCCTTCTTTTAAATATTTGATCTCTCCTCACAGAGACTCTCCTGTTTATTTCTCTATGTTAGTAGCACTGCTCTCTTTTCTCTTTAGAAAATCCTATGTCCTTCATCTTCTTTCTTACCTTTTCTCAATGTAAATGGTGCATCACACCTATTCAATAGTTCCTCAGCACTATACTTAGATTTTGTATTAAACTATGAGACTCTTTTAGCAAGAAAATATATATTGATATTTCAGAACTCAGTATGATTTTAAGCATTTGAGAATGAGTATCTTTAGCAAACCTTAATCATCAGTTAGCACAGTCTCCATGTAGTTCTTGTACACGAGAAAAGGTGAAAGTAGGGAGGAGAGTTCAAACACAAGTAGTCTTGTCAAGCATGTACCCCGATGTCAGGGCTCACTGTCAGAGGCATCCAGCTATGCTGAGTCATGTCAGTGTATCATACATATATTTAAACTTTCACTCCTTTAAGCCCCAGTCACATAATGCTCTGCGTCCGGCGTTACGTCCAAAAAAGTCATTTTTTCCGCGGACCCCCGCGGATCCTTTGCCGTCACCAGAAATTTGTACAATTCATGCGGGCGAAAAATGCGGGCGATACGTACAGATACGACCAGATGCAAATACTTGCGTCCACTTGCGGATATTCTTACGAATTGGCACATAATAGTTCTGAACACTTGCGGAGAGTTGAGGATATTTTCTGATAGTTACGGATAGTTACAGATTGTTACAGATAATAATTATGGACAATTTGGTTTTCTCTTACGATTCCTGCTATTAAGTCAGTGTATTATGACAGCAAGGTTATCACATTTCATTTTATTTATTTATTTATTTTATTTATTCATTCTCCACTCATGGGATGGATTCCCTGGTCAGCTAAAAGCTGCTTTTCACAGGGGTCCAACCAAAATACAAAACATGCCATCAGTACAAACAACAAATCAATCAATCATATACAACTAAAATTACATAACAAGCCAGAATGGCATGAGCTATACAATTTAACTAAGGGGAAAAACCCCTACATACTAAGAAATTAGAAACAATATGATATAATCAACATCAAAAATCGGGAAATGGGGGTGGGGGATGGGTGAGAAAAATCGTTCTCGTACAATCTCAAATAATCTACTAATTGCGTTGACTCATTATCCTGCAAAAATGGGTATGTCGGGGCTGTGATTTACGTAACGTTTGAATGCTTCAATTGATACAATTGTTGAAGAGGGATAATTAAGCTCATTCCAAAGTTTGGCCCCTCGATAAGATAGGGACCGTTTATTATAGTTGGTCTTCGGTTGAATTAGTTTCAATTTGGATGGGCCGGACCTTGTGCTATAAGCAGTCTGTCGAAAACAAAACATTTGATTTAAATAGGGAGGGTATAATGTGAACGGTACATTGTACATGCTAGTTGTTTAGCCCATCTTACATGTAGCCGATCTAATTTCAATGTATCATATAAATTATCAGAAGGATGCATATAATCAACATTCATAGCAATACGAAGTGATCTATTTTGCAGTATTTGTAATTGCGAAAGGTAAGATTTGGAGGAATTTGCCCAAACCGGACTCCAATAATCATTTTGGACTGTTTAACATTGTATACTGGGGAAAACTGAAATTGTATTACGTACAAGTTGTGAAAAAAAAAAATCGTAATCCTTTAATTTGCTTTACAATCATAAAAGATTTATGAAATTTTGAACTTGAAGTTTGAATTTTTTTGTGCAACTCAAATATGAATAAACGTCATAAATGTAAAGAATATCTTGTGACCGTGCATCACAAAACGAACAAAAAATCGCACACACTGATTTTGTTTGAGGATTGAAAATAGGTGAAATGGGTCAACCGAGCCGATCTTGACCTGGCTACCCTGGGTAAATAAGGCTTTATCATTATTATTATTATTATCATTATTATTATTATTATCATTATTATCATTATTATTATCATTATTATTATTATTATTATTATTATTAATTTCAGTTTAATCTGATAATCCCCTCATTGTTGTTACTCCGGTGGTTTCCATCCTGTTTTTTGTCCCATTCATCGCACAACCAGCACGGCTTGATAAAGATTAAGCGCTTGAATAGACACTGTACTTCAGAGCCTCTTTTCTCTGTTTACACTTTTTCTGAGTGTGTGCATTCTTTCCACTATTTAGATAGGTTAGGAGAGTCCATTTGATTTGAGTAATACATCATTTTAAAGCTTAAAGTCTGCTCTTTCAGAATATGCTCTCAACTAAAATTTAATGTGTGGCGACTTTTTGTGTGTTTTGTGGTGCAGGGTCACATATAACATCACTATACCACAAATAAAATACAATATAGATCGAAAAGTTAAACATTAGAGTGAGAAAATATTACTTGCAGTCATGGAATAGACAAACTGTGGTTATGCTGTCGTTGTTCAGCGATATTCATGACTTATGTTAAGGAGATATCTATGATAAAGCAATGCTTATTAAATTTACAGAAAAAAAAAAGATATCAAAACTTTCAAACACCCCTCCCACACCCAAATACAATATCAAGTCATCTCTTGAAGTAATGTATTTTCTGTTTGAATTTCTTGTATGCATGTCATTTTGTAATGCGCAGTAAAGTATATTATTATAGTAGCTGCGCAATATAAATATCCTTTATTATTATTATTATTATTATTATTATTATTATTATTACTATTATTATTATTATTATTATTATTATCACAAAAGAAAAAATGTAATACACATTCGACGGAGCGTAAAGTGCATGGGTAAGACTACAGAGAAATACTAAATTCGTTCTCATTTTATATAGTTGCCCCTGTCCCACACCTTCCCCGGCCAGAAAAGTGAATAAAATGCTATCACCCCATCCCCTACCCAAAATATTGCTTTTTTCGAAAAATATACATTCGAAGAGTACAAGAAAAAAAGTTCAGCACCAAGAGTCAACCGATGTCATGAGTATACATGGTATATGGGTGCCACTTAAAATGACCAGTATGTGGGAGAAATTTCATAATTTGACCATGTAGTTCTGCCTCTCCACCACTCCGACTGTGTTGTAGTATTCCTTCAGGTAAAGGCGCTGCAGCTTGGTAACAGGAGTAGTGTGCCTTCCCACGAGTCTCTGTGTTCCCATGCGAGTGGAAAACGGAAAACGTCGAAGGACGTAATTGTCCGCAACATCCGTAGCTGTCCGTAAATATCCGTAAGCGGAGGAAACTGTTGTGATACGTTAACTTGCGGTTAATTTCGGATACTTACGGTGGACGTAAGCGAACGCAAACGGACGGAAGGTAATTTTTTTTGCGGATGGTCTGCGTTCAAGCTACGGGTAGCTACGTTCAGTTACGGATAGTTACGATTGGTTACGGTTACTTGCGTAAGTTTGCGTCCGTGGCGTCCCTCTGCGAAATTTTGAACATTTCAAAATTTCGCAGGTTCGGCGACGTCATTTTGCGTTTCTTTACGGATGAGTTACGGACAGTTACGTCTACATACGTCCCCGCGGATGCCTGCGTCCACGCTGCGTCCCCCTGCGTCCACTCATTCGTATCTATCCGCGGCGGACGTAATCCATCGTAAAGCACTGTGTGACTGGGGCATTACTGCCAATCACTAACCCCATTAAGCTCATGGATAAAGCCCTGAAGCTATTTCATGAACATGCACTTCACATACATATTGACATGAAAGAAGGTTATCGAATTATTTTCCATATTAGATGACCGAGTAATTCCGTTACCATGTACTTTCGTTACGAAAGTTGCAGCAGAACTAAAGAAGATATTTCAGAAAATGTTTTGTGAGTTTTCAGGGAGTCACATGTAGAGAAAAAGTTTACAGGCAAAGATGAGTTTGTTCAGGAGAAACTTTCTTTTTTTCAATTTCACAGTAACAGAATTACGTCAATTTGTCAGTAGATTTTGAAACTTATCAAAAAAATATAATGAGAGTGACTGAATGCTTCATAAAAATGTGAGTGTTGAAGCATAACAAGCAAAATGAGGAAGTATGGATCAGGCAGAGATATTTAAGTTGTTTCATTCTAAATTTTCATTTGATATTGCTAAATCTTATATAAATACACTTTAAAAGGAAAGTTATTGGAAAATGTTTTTTTGTTTCTTTAAATACAACAATCTGTCTGTATAGGAAACTTGGATTTCTGAGCATTCACTTCACTTTGAATTTTGCTGTTTTTTTTCCTTTTTGCCCCTTTTGCCCAATAACAGGGAACTCTCAGGTAGAGCAAGTCATGTCACTGACCACATTACAGTTTTATTCTGTCATTTCGTATTCACAAAGGGAACACTTCGCACTCACTGAATCATTTTTCTTCTGTATGACATGTTCTCATCAAATCTCTTTGTTCTAATAAAAAAGAGAAAATGACAAAGAAAAAAAAATACCTGTATGCCTAACCTTTTACACACTTTTTATCATTTCTTTTTTTTTTATGCAACGTTAGATACCAGAAGCTGTTTTTGGACTTGTGCAGAAAAATACCTCCCTCATCGTACATGAAATTTGGGAGCTCACTTGGGTTTACCTATCTCGAGCTCTCCGATGTCAAAGTAAAACATCATTTGGACACCTCTGAAGCACTGATGGATATAATGGGTAGATGGAGAGATAGAGAACCTCTTGGAACCGATCTCTTGGACGTCCTAGCAGAGAGACTTCGAGAATGCAAGCTGGACTCCTTAGCTGCAACGATCAAGACTGACTATCAACCGTCAGGTGACTTGCTAGTTGTTGTTTTTTCTTCTTCTTTTGTTACTGTTTAGGTTTTTGTGTTGCCGTATGTTTTCCCACTTTTGTCTATGGCTATATCTAAGGCAGTGGCTTTGCCAATCCGTCACTTTCCTTTTTGTTCCACTGACCTGCACACAATCGCCTATAGGTGCGTTATTGTTCCACTGGCGTAGTGACATAACCTGCTCTATCTGAGAGGTCCCTACTATTGTCATTTCGTTTTTGTCCATCCCCTAAGATTTGCACCGGGGATTTGGGAGGCGGAAAAAAAGTTGCGTGTATACTGTATGCATGTACATGAAGCGAGTCTCCCTTTCAACCTCTCATCAAGTAAGATCATAATTTTGTCAATAATTCACTCAAAATGTGCATCAAATAGTTGAATTTCAATTTAAAGAAATGCAAAATCTCTCGTACCCCTATCCCTGTCCTTGGTACAGTTTTTAGATTTACGAAAAAAACAATTCTGAATAATTCTGAGTGAACAAGACATATCACTTATATTCCGACAACTCAAATTCCCTCATATACAATGCGAAGTTCCCCTTTTAATTAACCCTTCCCTTCCTCAGTTCCCACAGAGCAGGTGTGTTTTTTTTTCCAATGATTTCCCAAATATTCCATAAAATATGTGTATAGAACATATCTCAATTTCAACTTTAAAAAGATAAAAGCTCCATCATACGGGAAGGGTAGTGATAACACTCGCCCACGCCTTCTCCCTGCTCGACCTCCCCCCCCCCCCCCCCCCATGCATACAAGAAGACTGTGGTCACACTTTGAACATAAACAGTTTTCCAAATAATCCACAGAATGTGTGCACCAAAACGTGTAATTACAATCAGAAAAATTTTACATAATCTTCTTCCACTGTGCAGACTTGCTACACTTCTCTTCTCATTGACAAATTTACAGATATTGCAACAAAAGTGTGCGCCAGATTGTTGAATTTCAGTTCTAAATCTGACAAATGCTCCTTTGAATATGGGAGAGGTATTCGCCACCCTTCCATTGCTTGGTACCCACTATAGACTAAGTACACTTTGGGGAAAAAACAGTTTCCGATTGTTCCACAAAATGTGTGCTCCAGATCGCTTTAAAATCCCACACCATCCCCGTAACCTCTACCTCACTAGACTTTGTACATACACAGAGATGATGCACAATAAGAGCTAAATTCCGTGAATTTAACACTTTCCTGAAAAAAATCTATTTCCATTGTCATTCGTCACTGGAAAAAAAAAATAAGTATTGAACCAAAAGTTTGCACCAAATCGTTGAATTTCAGGTCTGAAAATGCAAAATCACCTTTTTTGTGAGAGGAAAAATGTCCCTTATCTACACCCTCTTGTGCATACTTTTTCTGTATGATTGCGGAACAGACAGCGTTCATGATATTCATTGTAAGAATTAATACAAGTTTATCTAAATGATACAAAATAGAAACTAGAACCGGAATTTGTCAACACTGACAAATTAGGTGATCCGATTTTTTTTTTAATCAATGATTCGAGTCCTGATAGTGTAAAGTCTCAGCTACAACATGTTAAAATCTGAGAGAAATTCACTGAAGCATAAGTAAGATAGTGCTCGATAAAGAGAGTCATGTCAATTTTCACATCTAGAAAATTCCCTCCCATAGAGATAACACGTCATAACGAAGATAGAAAAAGAAGTACATATGACCTTTGACCCCACTTTGCACAGACAAGATGGCATCTGAGCAAAATGTGGTTATTTTATGAAATGATTCCTTTTTCATGGTCTTTACGTGTGTAAAATATGGGAAAGATAGGACATGTATTTATCAAGATACAGGATGAAACATCTATAACCTTTGACCCTAATTTACATACCCAAGATGGCGTCTGATCAAGTAGTTGTTATTTTGTAAAATAATGTCCGTGACATGAACTAAACATATGCAAAATATGGTGGTGATAGGGTATGTTTTTCTTGAGTTACTGCACAGAAAGTTGCCGAAAGACAGAAATATTTCAATACATCGAAGATAAGCTTTAATTTCAACCAAGTTTTTAGACATGATCCCGACAACGTATGAATAAGAAGGGCACACTTACGATAGCCCTAGGTCTCAGCTACAACATATTAAAATCCTAGAGAAATTCACCGAAGCATAAGTGAGCTAGTGCTCAATAAAGATAGTCATGTCAATTTTCATTTCCATAAAAATTGCACTCCCATAGAGATTACACGTAAACTGGTCAAATTTGACAAGGTTACCTTCAATCATTTTTTTCGAGGTGATACCGTCATCTAATCAAAATTGTGTAAATGCATTTCTGAAAGAACATTCCATAAGCTACAACATATTAAAATTTAGGTGAAAATTGGCAAAGGATAAGTGAGATATGCTCGAGTGAACTTGAATTTTGATGACGTCATTTTGAAAATTTACTTTTTTTACTTTATTAAGAAATTTGATATCTTTCAATCATTTTGCCAGCATAGCCAACCCATGAAATAACATGTACAACTCATCAGCTTTCGGAATATGTCAAGAAATAGGGGGGTCATTGTCCATCCTGACGAGTAAAATCCGATTTAAAATTGGCGGTTTTTTGGCATAGTTGCACTGTGTATCCCCATTGACGCACGCGCGGAATTTTGAATTTGACGGGCCCGTATGACGTCATATTGAGTCGGATCGACTTGAAAATTGGTAGAAATATTCCTTGACATTTTGGACATCCGATCCGGGTAAAAAAATTGAAAATTTCTATTGCATATGAGCTGTGTGTGCGAATATGTGCGCGCGCGTACGCGTCCGTCCATTTTTTTTAATTTTTCAAAAAATGCTCCAAATGGTCTGAAACGTGTGCAAAAAAAATTGAGCTTGATTTGAGCATACAAATATTTCAACGCGCACGTACGCGCGCGTTCTCAGATAAATATGAATTTTGACAAAATGAGTAGAATCCGCTTGACTTAAAATATATGTGACGTAAATTTCATTGAAGAATTCTATTCTATTAATGAGATATGCATGAAAATGTGTTTTCATATAATGACGTCATAGTGACGTCACGGTCGACTGATCACTATGATTTTATAAAATTTTTCGTCTTTGGGACATGATACATATATAGTATGAGTTTGAAATTGATACTGTGAGAACTTTCTGAGTACGTAGATACACAACTTTTGTCCAGAAATAAAGAAAGAAGAAGAAGAAGAAGAACGAACAAAGAATCCGTACAGATACAGAAGGTGATCCGAGAGGATACTCGGATCACCTAATAATCTACATCAACATATACTGCTACCTTAAACAAGTGGATCTGTTTCATGTCGATAAAACACCCCAAAACATGCATCAAATTGCACCATTTGCAACATCAAAATGCAAAGAGTTCTTACTGTGGGAGGGGAACACAAGGGGAACAAAAGAATGTTAAAATTTATTCGTTTCTGATTCTTTAGCATATGCAGGTCCCTCAGCAGCGGGGTAACGGACTCATGTGAACGACATTTACCGATAAAGCTACGGTCACAAAGGTTCGTACGAACGATGCGTTCGTACGATTTCACTGTTCGTACGAATTCTGGAGTTCGTAGAGATTCGTAGAATTTCTTACGAACGCTGTTTAATTCGCAAGAACAACTTAGGACCTTTGAGAGAAACGAAATTATTTTCAGTTATACAGCGACCCTATAAATCGTACGTTTTTCGTAAGAATGCCTTGAGTTATTCTTTCGTCAGACTTTATCGGCCATCTTACGATTTCTTTTTGTCGTAAAATGGCCGTACGTGCACCTCACGACACTCTCAAGTCATTCGTAAGAAGATTTTACGGTTTGAAAAAATATATTTTGTTGGGTTGTCAAAAAGACCATGCCGTCCCTGTCGAAAATTCTGTAACAGTTGAAAGTTTTATACTTCAAGATGGCAGTAGTGTCACTTCGGATGTTCATCATCTCTTGAGGTTGTTGCTCCAACTCTATCCCTCTCGCTCTTTCCTCCTCATCTCCCTCCTTTCTTTTCTTTCCCTTCCCATCTTTCCCTTTGATTGCCTTCCCTTTTGGTCCCATATGTAACAGAGATGCTTTCTGGTCGAACACCTAGAACAGAGTGAGGATTCGAACTTCGCGCGTTTGGCTTTATACCTCCTAAAACTCAACAGTTCCACAAATTGTACGCCTTACGCCCTACGCCTTACGAGTCCCTTACATACGCCTTATATAAAAACTCGAAGAGTTGTTCGAAAGAACGCCGTACGAATCTCCGTTCGTAAGGCATTCTTACGAAAGACGTAAGAGCCCTCTATGAACGTCTTAAGGCGTTCTTACAATCATCATAAGATTTTAAGGCTTCTAGAATTGTCTCTCGACCATACAAAATCTTGCGTAGTTCTTACAATGTTCGTACGACGTTCGTACGGCCGCCTTACGAAGAGAGGGTTTCGTACGAAGTTAAAAAAAAAATCTTGGACAAGACCATTGACCAGGCTACGAACTTACGAACGGTCTACGAACAGTCTATGAACGCTGGTTTCGTACGGCCTTAAGAAGATCGTACGAAATTGTCCAAAAATCGTTCGTACGGCGTTCGTAGCAGTTCGTAAAGGCATTTGTGACCGAGCCTTAAGCCTGACAGCAGAATTTTGAATTTGTACCCTCTGCAGTTTATTGATTTTGTGCATCGAGCAGACCATGAAAGAGACTTTTGCAATAATCCATGCGAGACATAACAGAAATTGGCAGATATTGCCAATTTTCTAGAGAGCAAAGTAACGAGGCTGATGTGCACACGTTGCCCACATGACTCTTCAAAAACACATTGTTGTCAAATATGACAACCAGGTTCCTTGCACCTGTGGAATATTGTACAGCGTGTCCCAGAAGACTTTAACGTTACGTTTTGGTAAGACAAAGTTCATAACCTAAATAGCCACATTTTCTTCTTTCGTATGAGACCGTAAGCGTCAAATATGAATAACGCACGCTTGAGAAAATTTTGCATGAAAACATGCTTCATTTCTACCGATTCTACGGATAGTCGAAAACAAGTATTCAACTCTCCCGACTTAGCATTAAACAATGGGCTCACCTGCGCCATTAAATTGACACAAAACAACGGCATTGCTACAGTGAATGTTGTTCGGGGGGGGGGGGAGGTATTTACAGAGAATGCTGTATGAGACGGAAAGCCCTTTGTTATCATTTATTTAGAATGAGACTTAACCTATAATTAAAGACTAATATCGTGTGTTTTCTCAGGCTGTATGCAGTCAAATGGCAATGGGAAATCAACGTTACAACAGTGGTACTGTACACATTTTGATGATTATCTATTATACCTCAAACATATCTTTACTGTTTTCATTCCTCTCTACATTTCTCACATGCGTGGTTCATCCTTCATCACTGACAGCGTTTTAAAGTTTATGAAGGGGGAGGTGAAGCAGAAAGAGAGGGTACATCACATTATTTATCACTGAACCTGCGCTTCTAACATTTCATTTTTTTTCTTTTTTTTTTTCTTTTTTTTTTGGGGGGGGGGGGGGGGCTCAGAACTTTTTTCGGTCGGTTACCCCCTCCCCCCCCCCCAACATTCCGCTGACGAACACCCTTTGCCCTGTGGTTTGCTGCATGGTCAGGCAAGCTCACGATCATGTGCTAATTTACGAACCTATTCCGATCCGTCTGTAACATTCCCTCCCCTCCCTTCATATTTGTGTGAATTCATTGAAACATGAAGGCCATTGTTATCTGCCAAGTCGGGCAGGCGCCGGGAAAGCTGCTAACTGGCTCCTTATTTACAATCCATCTTTCTTGGTAAAATGGAAACATACTTTAAAATTAAGTTTTCTTGAGCATGCGTAGATCATTTTTTTTAAAGCATGAGATGTCATATCTATGAAAGGAAAAAGAATGAATTAATATTATTAAAATTATGTTGTTGTTTTTTTTGCAGAAGATTGCGGAAAAACCTCAAAAACTCTCTGCTCGTGCAAATGAATATAGCATTACTGTCTATTGTTCTAGCTCAGTCGTGCATGAATTATAAACAATGCGTTGTGCTTCCAATGAAAGAAAATGAATGCACATTTCACAAAGCAAGTATATGATTATGATCACAAATAATTGCAATAAAACTCGGTTCCGTTTTCTTTCTTTAACACGCTGTATAAGAGTATTGTCTAAAGAAATTACACTAATCGGGCTTGAAACCTTGTGCCTGCTTATGAAATGTAAACATTCCGTTTTATTCTCATTGAGCTTCAAATCATTCTTCATTGACCAACTCTTAGTATCTGACACCCAATATGAGTCATGCACTCACTTTATAAAACAAAGTAACATTAATTATGTTCAGGTATAATGTGTTCATGTGTGAACAAAGGAGAAATCAATACCTCAGGGGACAGTCGTCATAACCGGAGCTTGACGTGGATGAGGTCCTATCTTGTATACGACTATAATACAACACCAAAAAACCTACACGAAAAAAAAAAACAAAAACAAAAAACAACTCGTAATCTTAACGTTCAATACCAACGTCCCCCAGTGGCGTATCTAGGGAAAACGGCGCCTGGGGCAAGCGCGAAAATTGCGCGCCCCTAATTTCTGAAAAAGTGTTCAACCCCAACCCCATCCCGGTAGGGACTTAAAAAAAAAATCCGCATATGCTTTTTCAAGCACTTAAAAAGGGTGATTTTAAAATGTAATGAATTTAAATAAATTTTGGCGAGCGAGCCGAAAATTTTTGCATTTCAGGTTGCAAAACATGGAATTCTTGTCATTTTGTGCTTATTAAATCTGACAATATTTTAATCAAGATATAGTGACGGCCTTATAGATAACGATTTATACCAACAAACTGAGGACTTGAAAAAATACTCTAAATTAGTACGCACGAGTGAGCCGAAATTTGTACATTGCCGCGCCATCATTACGTTTTATTCTTATCTTTTTTTAAGATAAACTTTGGCGAGCGAGCCGAAATTTTTTTTTTTTGTATTTCAGCTTACAAAACATGGAATTCTTGTCATTTTTTGCTTATCAAATCTAACAATTCTAATCAAGATATAGTGACGGCCTTATAGATAACGATTTACACCAACAAACTGAGGACTTGAAAAAAAAAAACCTCTATATTAGTACGCGCGAGTGATCCGAAATTTGTATATTTCCGCGTCATCATTACGTTTTGTTCTTATCTTGTTTGCTTTGGTTTTTTGCAACCCCCCGTATGTTCGACACCTTTGGCGCCCTCGTTTGATCCAATGGGCGATCGCTTGAACAGAACGAAAGAAACAAAATTGCAGCGGCTGCTCCGTGTACCATTTTGCCTTCTAACGATGGCATGTGTGAACACAATCTACATTGTAATTTTGTCCGCGTCGTCATCACGTTTTCTTCTTATCTTCTTTTATATATATATATATATATATATATGTATAAATTTCAGCTTACAAAACATGGAATTCTTGTGTGAACACAATAAACATTGTCATTTTTTGTTTTTATCTTGTTTGATTTGGTTCCCCCCCCCCCCCTTTCCCGGTCCGGGCGATTTTTTTTTTCCTTCCTTTTTTTCTTTTTCTTCTTTGTTTTGTTTTGTTTTGTTTTTCGTTTTTTTTTTTCGTTTTAGGCGCCCCAAGGAGTGGCGCCCGGGGCACGTGCCCCCTTGCCCCCCCCCCTAGATACGCCACTGCGTCCCCCCCCCCCAAAAAAAAAAAAAAAATCCAAACTACACTGACAAAGAAATGAAATAATGTTACATGGAGTAGGCCTATAGTTATATAAAGCAGAACGCTTGTCAGGAAATATTACGCAATGATGCTACAAAGTGGTTAGCCATTCGTTCAAATGAAACTCAGTTCAAGGAAGAGAAACACACTCAACACATTTGTTACAAACATGTCATTTTATTTCTTTACAAGTTATGTTGAACTGCCATCTTACTTTGTCAAGATGTACTCTAGACCTATTGGGAGAACCATGCATAAAGGCGGAGGCAACCGGTCCCCATAGCGGCATTTCAATAGTTACATAATGTGTATACAATAGTTGTAATAATAAGTTCATCATCATTAAATTTGCTTTAATGGGTATATTGCATTATTAAAGGACAAGTCCACCTACAAATGTGGATTGAGTGAATGCAGCAATATAAGTAGAACACATTGATATGATCAGTGAAAGTTTGGGGGAAATCAGAAAATCGGTTTAAAAGTTATGAATTTTTGATGTTTTTGAAGACTCTACAATGTATGGACTTTGATATGCGTAGAACGATATAAGGAAAATATATAAAGAGAATTTCACGAAATGGATTTTAAAAAAACCCCAAGTGCACATTTCCTCGACTTGTCACTGACGTATTGTAAGGGTTAAATGCTTAATAAAAAAAATCCTCTGCCTTCTGAAAGAGGCAAATCAAGTGCTCTTTTATTATTTGCGAGAAAAGTGAAAATATATTGAATTTTCTTTGTTATATCGTTCTACACATTTTTGTTTGTTCATTTCCATCTGAGAAGATGGCTGTACAGCCCATATTTAGAGGTCTTCCATGGGGTCCAGTTGGATGTGAGGTGGGACCACTTCACAGGGTTAACATGTGACATCACAAGCTTACTTACTAAAATAACACAGTATGTTGCAGTGTATGTCTATAACATCTGGCCTTAGCGATTTTTTTTCTGTAATCGAGCTTTTATATTGGTTCCTTTACCCCATCCTCTGCCTGCCCCTCTTCACCATCCCCCCCCCCTTTATGGAATTAGTGACCCTTCGAACAAAATGAGATTCCATCACAATATAGCAATGTTTTCTCGAAGGTTGGTAAAATATTGGCATAGATTTTTCAAAAAGATGCAGAAAATGTGGAAAATCCACCCTCTTCAATTTTCAGTTTAGTTTATTTTGCACCAAGCATTGAAAATATACAGAGCATACAATAAAACATGAATGTACAAAATGAGATACAAAAAGAGAAAAAAATCAGAGGACATACGACATATGAAAGTAGAAGTAATGCGGCGGTATGACTACATACAGAGACAATGCCATTGGTGGGGGAAGCAGCAAGAAAGGAAAAGCCCTTGTGAGTAGCTGACCCATTGTACTGTAACATACATACCTTTGACAGATTTGAGAGAAAAAAAAAATGTCTGTTAAGTAAACAAAACAGAACAAGTCAAACCAATGCAATCATTACAAAAGAAAACTACGGAGGTATGGACGATAATAACACAGAAAACAGCAACAACAAAAATACGCCTTGAATTAACTATGTTTGTTATCTTCCAATAAAAAGTGTTTATAATTGATTTTGAAATTATTTATAGATTTTGATGCTTTAATTTCTCTAGGGATAGAATTATGAGGGCCCTGATATATAACTGAATTTTTAAAAAAATGAGGTGCGCATGTGATATAGATGATATTTTGCAGAATTTCTTGTTCCGTAATTATGGATAGTGCTGTTCAGCGAAAAATAATCTAAAAGGGATTCTGGAAGGAACTTTTTGTAACATAAATACATAAAAATTCCCAACTGTAAAAGATAAATATCATAAAATTGCAGCATCTTATACAAATGAAAGATTGGTTTTGAATGGACAAGATATGAAGCATGGTGTACAATACGTATTGCACGTTTTTGTAAGACACAAACTCTGTTCAACTGGGTTTTTGATGCATTGCCACAAATTATGATCCCGTATGACAAATGTGGTAAAACAATTGAATTATAAATCATTTTTGAAAACACTTTAGGCATTGACTTTAATTTATACATAACACCAATATTCTTTGCCAACACATTACAAAGGCTATTTACATGAGCATTCCAGGTAACATTTTCATCAAGTATTAATCCTAAAAACTTCAAAGCCGACACACGTTTTACCTGAGAGGCACAGATATTGACAGAAAAATTGTCAATATTACATTTTCTTTTGGTAAATAACATATAATTAGTTTTTTGAACATTAATTGTAAGTTTATTTGAATAAAACCACTATGTCATCAGAGTAAGTTCTTGATTCAAAATAATTTGTAACTCTGAAATATTCTTGTGTGAAAAAAATATGCTCGTATCATCGGCAAAAAGAATAAGCTCCCCCCCCCCCCCATAAAGCCATCCCTGAATCTATCATAATCAAACATGACATTTCAGTTATTAATGTCTACATAGCACAAACTTAGCTCTATCTTCTTTTTTGTTTTTCCGTTCGACAGAAGAAGATACAAAATGTTCTAGATTTAAGAGACTCTGAGGGTTCAACCCCCCCCCCACCCTCCTTCGGTGGAGGGGGGGGGGGGGTGGCTTATTGTAGCCAATTGAAATAATTTCACCAAGAAGATGCTTTCTGCCAGGTTTGTTGAAAATTCATCATAGATTTTTTAAGGAGATGCAGAAAATGTGGAAAAGTCCCCCTCCTCGCTCTCACTCCTCTCTCTCATCAGATCACTCCTGAATCCGCCATAATGAAACATGAAATTTTAGTCATAAATGTCTTCATAGCACCAACTTAGCTCTATCCTTTCAGCTTCGACAGAGGTAGATAAAAAACATAAATGAATCAGAGTTTCGCGACACTTGAGGCTTCGTCTCCCCCCCCCCCCCTTCCCTTCGGCGGAAGGGGAGGGGCTCATTTCAACAAATTGATACCGTATCATCATATTATAGAATTGCTATCTGGCAAGTTAGGCAAAAATCCACCATTTTTTTTTTCCAAGAAGATGCTGAAAATGTGGCAATTTCTCTCCTCCCTCTAACCCCTGGATCCGCCATAACCAGACGTGAAATTTCGGTCATTGATGTCTTCGTAGAGCACTAACTTAGCTGTATATATTTTTTTGTTTGGTTCGACAGAAAAAGATGAAAAAAAACCCCAGAGTTTAGGGACTGTGAGGCTTCAACCCCCCCCCCCCCCCCGCCGCCCCGCCCCCCCCCCCCCCCCCCATCCTTGGGCTTGGGTGGGGGGGGGGGGGGGCAGGCGCTCATCATAAACAAATCAAGATCATTAGTCACTTATGAAATTTCAGTCATCAATATCTTCATGACATTAACAATGCTCTCTCTCTCTCTCTCTCTCTATATATATATATATATATATACATTATTTCTTTTTTTTTGGGGGGGGGGGGGGTTCGACAGAAGAAGAAAACAAATCCCAGAGTTTAGAGACTGTGAAGCTTCAACTCCCCTCCCCCTTGGGGGGTGGGCACTCAAATAAAGAAATTAAGGTCATATTCCCATAAAGATGTTATCTGTCAAGTTCGGTGAAAGTCCATTGTGGGGTTTACATGAAAATGAAAACGATAAAGGTTCGTGAGCACTTTTGTAAGATATCGAGTTCATCTAAAAAAAAAATCGGTCTGTCGGTACGTAATACTATCGAAGTTCGTGATTTCTGCGTTTCCCGGCAAAATTGAAAATTCTAACATTTCCCGTTGATGTAATTTTCGAGACTTTTACATTTCCCTTCAAGACATAATTACATTTTCCTGCGTTTTTATAAATCCCGGGGAGACGTTTCTACAAATCCCCGGCGCGCGTCGTAACAAATCACGGCTCCACGAGGCATACCAGTCGCCATACCGATTTTTTTCGTTTTGTTTTGTTTTTGCTTTTATGTTTTGTTTTGCTCTTTTTTGGGGGGGGGGGTGAGGGCGTATGCCACTATTCTGTGCTTCGATACAGTGTAATCGTATTTTTCTATTTCGTTACCACTTCTGTCAAATTTCACATTTGCGAAGCTGTTCAAAATGTAAAGTTATTTTCATTAAATTGTATCATTATCAATATTGCATCATTTTATGTGCTCCACATTATGATATGAAAGAGCCGTCCGCCCTCTAATAGTCCATGGGCCAAGACCCGAAAAATGGGTTATTGGTACCACCTGAGGTGGCAAAACCTTTTTGGTGTCATTTTGTTTGTCGGACATAGATATGCTTATCAAGCTATGATAGCATTTCCAAATGAGTAGCTTAGTCATAATAAATGAATTTTTAACCAATTTGGTCTCGTTTTTATATCCCTATACTTCTGAATCGAAACTAAACTGCTATACAAAGAAGAGCACTGCCTTCTGTATGTCCACAGGTGTTCTGTTGTAAATGCGGTGCGCTTAGTCTTTATTCAAGGCAGCGAAGGGAATATCTAAAGGGTTATGATGTCCACAGCTGTCCCGCGGTGCGCTTAGTCTTTATCTAGACCCATGTACAGTTATCATATCTAAAGTTCCTAATAAAAGGGATTATCTACATTGTTTTTATACCACCCTCTCATAAAATACATCAGTTTTAAACAAAAATCACTCTGCTCATTTACAACATTATTTACAACATTATTTATTGTCCCCGCTGAACGAGTTCGAGCAGGGGACTATGAAACGGGCTCCGTACGTGTGTGTGATTGCGCGTCCGTCCGTGCGTCCGTCCTTGCGTCCGTCCGTGTGTGCGTCCGTGTGTGATCAAAATGTTCAATTTGCTACTTCTCTGTCATTGAAGAGCCAATTTTGATTCTGTTTGCTGTATATGATAGCACTACATGGGAGCTTTAAAACTTCTACGCAGAATTTCAGTTGTGACCTTTGACCTTGACCTTTGACCTATATTGTACATTTTGCTACAAAATGCTACTCCTTCGCCATTTCTAACCCTATTTCGATTCCGTTTGCTTTATGTGATGGCACTAGGTGAGGGCTTCAAAACTTCTGTACAGAATTTTGACCTTTGACTTCTTTGACCTTTGACCTTGATTTTTGACCTATATTGTACATTTTGCTACAAAATGCTACTCCTTCGCCATTTCTAACCCGATTTCGATTCCGTTTGCTTTATGTGATAGCACTAGGTGAGGGCTTCAAAACTTCTACACAGAATTTTGACCTTCGTCTTCTTTGACCTTTGACCTTGATTTTTGACCTATATTGTACACTGGCTACAAAATGCTACTCCTTCGCCATTTCTAACCCAATTTTGATTCCATTTGCTTTATGTGATGGCACTAGGTGAGGGCTTCAAAACTTCTACACAGAATTTTGACCTTTGACTTCTTTGACCTTTGACCTTGATTTTTTACCTATATTGCACATTTTGTTACAAAATGCTACTTTCGGCGGGGACATATATTACGCACCGCGTAATTTCTACTTTTCCTTGTTATAATGTATTTTAGTGTACAGGTACATTGTTTTTGCATTATTTTTCAGTGTTGGATGGAAATAAAGCGACATTGGCGTAGCGTTTTTACCGGAAAATGCTAAATAGTTGAACAATACGGTAAAATTCACGAGGAATTGCTTTTTTCTTGTTGTTGTTTTTAGATAAAGGGATATACACTGTATATTATAAGCTTTGGATATTCCCTTCGCCGTCTTGAATATTAGACTAAGCGCTGTGGACATCATAACCCTGGATATTCCCTTCGCTGCCTTGAATAAAGACTAAGCGCACCGCGTTTACAACAGAACACCTGTGAACATACAGAAGACGGTGCTCTTCTTTGCATAGAGGTTGGTCTCGATTCAGAAGTATAGGGATATAACAACGAGACCAAATTGGTTTAAAATTGATTTATTATGACTAAGCTACTCATTTGGAAATGCTATCATAGCTTGATAAGCATATCTATGCCCGACAAACAAAATGACACCAAAAAGGTATTGCCACCTCAGGTGGTACCAATATCTGGCCTGGCCCATGGTCTATAAATCCAGCAAAATGAAAAGAAAACATAACAAAAACCAATAAACACTAGCAGGAGATCGATCCGATAGTAATGATATAACGGGATAATACACGTGCGTACTCATACAGTGCAAAACAATAATCATTGTGCATGTGTGGGATTCTGTATGTGTGTGTGTGTGTGTGTGCGACTTTGCTTCTGCTGATTAAAAAAAAAACAAAATCGACGATGCAATGCATCTCACCTGATGCATTTAGTTCATGTTATGCTTTCGGGCAAGTCGATTTGTGCTCTCTCACAAACTACGATTCGTGCTATTAAATCCGACAGTGAACACATACCACACGAAAATGAAGTTGAATGGTAAGGGATAGCACCGTTTTGAACCATGTATGACAACGTTCCGTTCATAGGTTGATTTTTAGAATATATGACAAATAAGAGTAAACTTGTGTGTGTGTGTGTGTGTGTGTGTGTGTGTGTGTTTGTGAGAGTGTGATGTAAGACAAGAGGACAAAATCGTAGCTTTCAGGTAATTAGTCGTGTTCTTCTTTTCATTTTCGTTGAAAAAATGGACAAGTTGGAGAAAAAAATGTCTCCACAGGAAACCCAACCTTATGTCTTAGAAAAATGGTTTAATGCTCTACTCGAGTTTCTTCCCCAGGACCTTCGCTCACAGAGGAACAGGTAGAGCAAATCAAAGAAGAGCTGAAGGAGTACTACCGTGTGTCAAGACAAAGGGTCATGGTGGATCCACTCAACGTTATGGACAGTGTAAACTTGAATGAAATCTACACCAAATTGAGTCTGATAGATGAGAGTAGAAGGTTCAAAACATCAATAGAGTACGAGGATCTTTTGGCAAGGGACGAAGTTAGACGTTTTTCAAACCGCATCCTAGTGCAAGGTGAGGGAGGTGTTGGGAAAACAACGCTTTGCTCTAAGATCGCATGGGACTGGTGCAACGGAAAAATTCTCCAGGAACTCGACATGGTGATTGTCAATCCTATTCGGGATGTCAGTCTCGGCAAAACCATCGGTGGTATTGTGAAAGAATATCTCTCTGATGCAAATGACGTGTCGGAAAACCAGATAGATGAACACATCTCGAGAAATCTAGACAAAATTCTCCTTGTGTTTGATGGATTCGACAAGTTTAGCGGGGATTTAGAGAAAAGGAGCAGCAATGAGGTCATTCGCATTATACGGTTAGAACAGTACGAGTTTTGTCAGGTGATTGTGACCACAAGACCGTGGAGAGCTAATGAATTCAAGATGGAGAAAACTCTTGCAGAAACTTACACTTTCATTCGCGTCGAAGGATTCAACCGGGATAATGTAGAAACTTACATCAGGACATTCTTTCGAATCGGAGGGAAGGACGAGCTTGCCGAAGAACTTATCAGTTTCATGGCAGAAAATGATGGCATATTTTCGAACATAACCCCATTCCCATTCTTCTGTGCCATGCTTTGCCTCATGTGGATTGACATCGGTGAAGAGAAACGAAAAGAAATACTGAATTTTGAAACCTTCTCACAGATTTTCGGAAACATTATCGCTTTCCTGAAAGAACGTTATGAATCGAAAGCAAGGGAAAGTCTTGGGGATTCGGACGCAGTTGAAAGCTTTAATGAAGCTAGTAAGGCAATTCAAGACATTGGTGAGATAGCACTTGAAGGCTTGTTGAACAGAAATCTTTCATTCCCCGAAGTTCAATTCACCAAATGCAGGAAATCCATGCTGACTTGCTGCAGAGTAGGAGTTTTGACGATAGAGAAAGATACCACCAGTAGGAAGCGTCGGCGTGATGTCAACATTCCATCTTTCGTGGAGTCAATTGTGTCGTTCACCCACACGTTGTTCCAGGAGTATACTGCGGGAGTATACATGAAAACTCTATTTGAAGAGGATCGTTCAAAGTACGACTACCTAAAAAACAAACTTCTTCGTCGAAAGGACGAGTTCCGTTACCTACTCTACTTCTCCTCATATATGAAGAAAGAACTTGGCCTTGATATCATCGCTGGCTTGGAAGAGATTGGTGACCGAGATTTCTGCATTGATATGGCATTTGAATGCCATACTGTGGAGGCCATCGAAGCAGTGGGGAGGCGATTGGGGAGATACGAAATATCAGCAGATACGTCAGAACATACACGGTTGGGGGTGTCATTCATGGTAAAGTGCAACCAAGTGGTGAGTGATACAACTTTGTTAACTATTCAAAAAGCTATGGTCATGGTTATGCAGAATAACGATTTACTTCCAAGCATATGTGACTGTGTGTATGCATTTCTCTTGTATGTTGGAATGAGTGTTCTTGTTTTTCTAAGCTTTGAGAAAATAAAAGTTGTATCGAAAGCTGACGCAGATTGGGAGACACTGATCCAAATTGAAAGCTCTTATTGAAATTGTAAATAGTATGAGAAATTGTTGTGTTATGCAGCAAAAGTGTTTTCCTCTCCTACTGAACCAGTAAGAAAGAATGGGTCGTACTTATCGCCAAGATGGAAAGAGGGGAATCTAAATCATGGTGGCACTACAGGCATAATTTCTGCGTAGATTTGTATTGCTTTCCCCGCATGCAGTAAAAATGTGCTGAGTTTTTGGTACCTTGTTGAGTAGAAGGCAGAATGACTGTCAAAATTCCTTTCGACTTCTAGAATTTTGATTTTTCAAGGAAGTTTTGATCTATTCATTCAATTTTAGATCAGCATGGTAATGCTGCATCTTTGTAAAGCACATTAAATAAGTATTCTTGTGTGCGGATTCCCAAGCAGAAAGAAATAGAACTAGACTTGGAATTTGTCAACACTGACAAATTAGGTGATCCAATCTATTCGGAAATCAATGATTTGAGTACTGATCCCAATAGGCATGACCATACTGGTTCTATTTGTGATTAGGGGACATTGGCCGAGTAATGTTTGGATTCTCATCTACAAAAAGGGAGTCAGACCAGGCAACTTTGGTACCATATTCCGTATACACTAATGAAGTTAAAGGATGAAGTATATTTGACCTTTGACCCCACTTTGCACACCAAAGATGGCATCTGAGCCAAAAGTGGTTATATTGTGAAATGATTTTTGCGACACCGTCTCATACGTGTGCAAAACATGGCAAAGATAGGCCAGGTACTCACCAAGATACGAGATGAAACATTTATGACCTTTTACCCTAATTTATCTACACGAGACAGTGTCTGATGAAGTAGTTGTTATTTTATGAAATGATGTACTTGAAATGGACTTAGCATGTGCAAAACATGGGGGTAAAAGGGCGTGTTTCATCTTGAGCTATTGCAAAGAAAGTCTCCGAAAGAAAGACACATCTCCCGAAATTGAAGCTAAGCGTCAATTTCAACCAGGTCTTTGGACGTAATCCCGACTTCCAATAATAATATGGATCACATGAACGATAGCCCAAAGTTCATCTACAACATATTAAAATCTGGGAGAAATTCACGGAAGGATAAATAAGCTAGTGCTCGATAAAGACAGTCATGTCATTTTTCATTTCCAGAAAAAAAAAATGTACTCCCATCGAGATAATACCTCATTTGCACAGCTAAAATGGCGTCCGACCAAAGCGTTGTTATTTTACAAAATGATGCATCTATCGAGGTCCATGTGTGCGCAAAATATGACGGTGGTACCATACACGAATGAGATTACAAAATGAAGTATATTTGACCTTTGATCCCACTTTACATAGCCAAGATGGCATCTGAGCAAAAAATTGTTACTTTGTCAAATGATTCTTGCAACATGTTCCTTACGTGTGCAAAATGTGGGAAAGATAGGACTTGTATTTACCAAGATGAAGGATTAAACACTTTTGACCTTTGGCAGTAATTTACCTACCCAAGATGGTGTCGGAGAAAGTAGTTGTTATTTTGTGAAATGATGTTCGTGACATGAACTAAACATGTGCAAAATATGGGGTAAATAGCCATTGTAGTTGTTGATCTATATTGCACAGAAAGTGGAAGAAGGAAAGAAAAATAAAGATAAAAATAAGTTATTGAATAGTAATTTGAAGAAGAAGCAAAAAAAAAAATCAGAAAAAGATAAAGTTAGGAAGGGAGAATAAGACTAATTAAGGAAAAAGAAGGAAAAAATTTGTTTGAAAATATATATATTGGCAGGAGTAAGCCTTGAACCGGGGACCTTAGGATTAAAAATCGAATGCGCTATGCACTGACCTATTTCATCTTTCATAGGCCCTGTGTATTAAGCAAAATGATGCTGCATCGAAGCCAAGTACCAATTTTAACCAAGTTTTTTGACGTGATGTCGACGTTGTATGAAAAAACGAAAGGCATATTACAATAGCCCAAAGTCTCAGCTACAACATATTAAGATCTGGGAGAAATTCACTGAAGGATAAGTGAGCTAGTGCTCGAAAAAGAAAGTCATGTAAATTTTCATTTCCAGAAAAAAAATGCACTCCATTAGAGATAAAACGTAAACTGATCAAATTTGACAATGTTAGTTTAAATCCATTTTTACGAGGTGATACTGTCATCCAATCAAAATTTTGTGATAACATTCATGGAAGAACATTTCATAACTTACAACATACTGAAATCTGGGGTAAAATTGGCAAAGGATAAGTGAGATATTCAAGCTCGAGTGAACTTGAAATTTGATGACGTCATTTTGAAGATTTACTTTTTTTAATGTAATTTGACATCCTTCAATCACTTTTTCAGCATCGCCGACCCATGAAATGACATGTACAACTCTTCAGCATTCAGAATATGTAAAGAAAATGGGGGGAGGGGGGGGGGCGGTGACCGTCCATCCTGACGAGTAAAATCGGATTTGAAATTTGCGATTTTTTTTTTCTTGGGGGGGGGGGGCATAGTTGCACTGTATATCGCCATTGACCCGCGCGCGGAATTTCAACTTTGACGGGCCCGTATGACGTCATATTGAGTTGGATTGACTTGAAACTTGGTAGAATTATTTCTTGACATGTAAGACATCCAATCCATGTGAAAAAAGGGGGAATTTGTATTGCATACGAGCTGGCCGTGCGTATATGCGCGCGCGCGTACGCGTCCGTCGATTTTTGAAATGCTCTAAATGACCTGAAACGGGTGCAAAACAATTTTGAGCTCGATTGGGGCATGTTAAAATTTCAACGCGCGCGTACGCGCTCGTTTACCAGGAACGTGATCAAATTTTATGAACTATATCGATAGAACTTGACTTGAACTCTATGATATGTAAATTGCATTGAGAAATTTCATTCCATTAATGAGATTCGAATGTGAACGTGATTTCAGATAATGACGTCGTAGTGACGTCATGGTTGATTGATCACAATGATACATTAGATCTACACATTATGGTATAAGTTTGAAAGTGATAGGCGAAGGACTTTTTGAGTTAATCTCTGCACAAGATTTGAGGAAAAGGAAATAAAGAAGAAAGAATCAGTAAAGATGCAATAGGTGATCCGAGATGATACTCGGATCACCTAATAAAAGAAGGGGTGATGAACCATTGGAGCCTACACAGTGAAGTATTTTTGGGGCACATCTAAAATTATTAATTGTATCGACACATTTGGTGATTACAATGTTGGTAGTGTAGGTATTATGGTACGGGCCTATGATGTAATACCTAACAATTACTCACCGAGTGGCTAACGGGACTTGAAGCTGAAGGCACCACCAGCAGGGATGGTAGCCGACCGTATGACAGTAGGGTATGGACTGTAGAAAGCACCAGGGCACCAGTAGAGGTGAACAGTGTCCTTGAAATGGGTATTGCACTTCCCGAAATGATATTAAATAATATGGACTAACTCCGAATGCACTTTGGGTGTCCGAAGACGACAGTGTCCCATATAAATATGTACAAATGATCCAGCGACAGCGTGGAGTAGCCTCCGGGTGCCGCGGCTAGCACAAGCGAGGGTAGAGTCGATCCACCGCTGGAGCGCTGGATAGAAGAACTGCGCGGTCCCTGGTTGTGGCAGAGTCTGTACACCACGGACAGCTCGCTAGCAGGACCGAAGCAGCGATGTGATGGGACGCAGATCGCGTTGTGAAATGCAGCGATGTGACGAGGCGCCGATCGCGTTGAATGCAGCGATGTAACGATCCCCAGGTTGGAGTGTAGCCTAGCTGAAGAAAGGGCGAGCCGCGATGTGAAAAGGCAGCGAATGTCGCGAAGTGTAAAATCCGGGAAAGTGTATCCGTATCGAGTATAATCCGTATGAAATGGCAGTCCACGGCGCGAGGTATCGTCAGCGCCAGAAGACGTGGGACGTACATACGGACGTAGTATGCGGACGTGAGTGACTTCAACGATTAGAACGTGCTCTCGGGATGAAAGCTAATCGTGAAGTGAGGAAGCGTGGAAAGTGAAACAGCGTGATCGGAGAAAACGTGTCACGGACAGGAGCTTTGAGAGTGGTAATTGGCTGGTGAAAGTGTACAGCTCGCCACTAATTGGTAGGTTGTCTCCGTGACAGCAAAACAAGAGGTGTGTTTATGAAAATCCGACTACTGTTGGAATGTGAAATACGCGTACCTCGGCACGATGACAAAGGCGAAGAATGTAGTGCGCACCTGTCGTGTGCCGGCGCACAAG
The DNA here is from genome assembly GCF_040938485.1 of Diadema antillarum. Lineage (NCBI taxonomy): Eukaryota > Metazoa > Echinodermata > Echinoidea > Diadematoida > Diadematidae > Diadema > Diadema antillarum. The sequence goes on from NW_027271059.1 coordinate 3,858,952, forward strand.
GAAAGTTCGCGTGGATGTTGACAGAATGCTGCTGTCAGACAGCATAATTGACGGCAGCCAGACAGTAAAAAATACAGAGATATTGGAAACCGCTACAGTAGCTATAGTGGTAGTGATGGTGTTTAGTTTAGTGAACGAATTTAAAATCGGTTGGTCTAATGTCGGTATTAGCAGCTTAACCGCAAAAGCATTACGTGGTCCCGATTGCTAGTGCTGGACTCGTTACTGAGTGTCGTCTGCAGCTTTAAATCGCCCTCCAGTATTCTTGTGGTGATTTATATGCTTTTTTTTTCTGAACACACAACGTTAACGAATGCTTTGCATGATATGGTCACAAAAGATTGACTCGATAGCCTAAAAGCTTACGTGAGGTTTGTCCTACCAAGCAACAATAAGCCTATTACCAGCCCCTGAGGATTTGTCACATTTTTCACCTCAAGTTCGGTTTTGTTGTTAGCTTTCTCTAATGAGACGAGTTTATCCTATCAAGCATACTTCATTTTGTTCTTGATGTTTGTTGTTGTTGTTTTTTTTTTTTGGGGGGGGGGGGGGCTGCTCGTCAATAAACGGCGCGATTCTTCTCTGCAATGGCATGGTGTTGAGTGTCGACCTCCTATTTCAGGTGGTTAATTTCTTTCAACTTGTGGGCTATTGTGGTTTCTAGTTCCATTATTTTCGCCTCACTTCTTTCATTGCGATTGACTAGCTCTGCTGGCTCCTTTTGAACACCTCCACGTAGAGATTTTTGAATTCAATCGAGGAATTTGTCGCTTTTAGTGAAGGCGTTGAGGGCATTTTCGATGTTAGCGGCCATGTTGTTCCGTTTGCAGTATTGATAGTTTTAGAATGATGCAACCTTCTGAAAATTTGATAAATGAAGCACTCATACACACATATCTAGGTAGTAGCAAGCATTGATATTCTCACGATTGCTAATGTTGATTTATGTTTGAAAGAAGGCAGATATCATGACATTCTACGATTCACAGTTGGCTGTCATATCGATAGTTCAAAGATGACTTTTAACATAAAATCATATCGATGGATGATTGTACTCACACTCTCAAACTGATGCGCTGGCTGAGCAGGAGTCAAACGATATTTGTATTATGACGAGTTAATCATATTCCTTTCGATATCTCAGTTTTGTACCGGTCACTGTGCGTTCAATGTTTCGCCATAATAATTATACGTGGTAGAGGGTCCAAGCCGTCACGCTTGGCAATATCCCAAGTCAATTGATCCCGAAGGTGTGTATGGGACTGAGGGACTCCAATAGACAGCATTTAGTTAGCATTCGCTGGTGACGAAGACCTATTAAAATGCACTCTAGGTCATCTATAATATCGCTCATAACACCGAACGATGTTTCAATGTCAGCGCGATATTAGTCCATCGTCATATCCCAATAAAGACAGAATGAGAGTGGGATATAAGGCCGAAATCAAAGGTAGAATATTACGCCCAAATCGCGAGTGTGTGAGCTAAAACGTGCCTTCACATATAAAAGAATTATTAATGTATAGAGGATAGTATTTGTATGGTTTGAGGAAGACAACCTTTCAGTTAGATATAATCAAACTGACCACAAATAAAATAAAAAAGCAGTTTTTCATACCGTGGTACCCAATCTGGAATAGTTTGTCACGCGTTAAACAAAGTGCTCTTCTAGTTGCATTCAAAAGTGCAATAGATAAGTTGTAAACAATGGTATGATTTTTTGAGATAATCAATTCCAGTTTTATAATGTGTGTGTATTAACTCTTATGTTTCAATGGTCCCACTTTTAATGATTTCTGTTTCTTTTTTTTCATTTATAACATGTGTATATGACATATTTATGCATTTTTCCTTCTTTTCAATTTTTAAAGTAATTTTATGGTATTATTTCAGTATAACGTAGTATTTTTTTAAATACGGCATGATTTTTCAGTGTATGATAATTATGTCTGTTTATATCGCTTATGTTATGTATACTAAATATAACCGTTGTATTATGTTACTTTGATTTGATTTTACCCCTTCACGGACTCACTAAAAGACAGCCTTTGGCTGTAATGAGTAACTGTGTCGAAATAAAAATAAACTGAAACTGAATCATGTCTGTTCCCGACAGCAATCGCTATCTATAAACCGTGTTGAATATGGAAGAACTGCATCACGTGTATTGGCAGAAGGGCTGTGTTCTAGCAATGAGCTGTGCAGAGTAGAAATAGGCTACTCACAATTTCACAACGACTTCTACGCCATCCTCGCAGCAAAGGCTCCGAAATGTCAGGTAAGCTCCTATAATGATAGCTTCATGCCATCAGTGACCATCTTGTTATTACTATTTCACTCTTTATTCACTCCATACAAAACACATATTATAAGATAAATATTTCATTTAAAAAAAACCTGAGATACACTCACACCCAAAACAAATAATGTTATGATGTACACGTTAAACCGTCAGAATAATATTTCAAGAGGCGTTGAAAAACCAGACATTGTAAAAATGCCACTGAAAAATAGACAATGTCATATACAGTAACAGATGCAATCTGAAGTTGTTGAACAACCACAACAAAATTTTATTTCATTAACTATTTCTATTGATAGCCGATTGTCCTATTTTTGCCCCCCCCCCCCAAAAAAAAAAAAACAAACAAACAAAAAAAAAACGAAAAAACGAAAAAAAGGCAACAAACAAAAACAGAAAACACAATCATGCCCAATCTTCATTTTGATATAGTCTGAAACATTTGCTGAGATGATGTCATTAATTGGTGTTAGTACGTGTTTGTCATGGAGTGGACGGGATGAAAGATAACACTCTTTTGTCAGTATTTATAACTGATACTTGCAAATACTAAGGAAACAAAATAAAAAGGACCAGTTGTTAGGAATGAATGAAATGATGACAAACAGTCATTATGATTATTAGAAAGCAGTTCTTCGACGATAAGCTTGATGATCCTGGATATGGTTCGATTTATCAAGAAAAGGATGAGGTTTCCCTTATGCTCCTGTCTTATTTCAATCAAGTGCCAGCATTGCAAGAGGCTGGACACGGACGTAGGGCAAGTTGTGCCAATATAGATCAGCACAAGAGATTCGACTTCGAAGGCATAATTACCATTAAGTGTTTTGAAACCCCCAGGTCTCTCTCATCTAAATCATAATGATAATGAAAACACCACAATCGATAAGACCATGATCATACGCAGTATGGTACAAACACCTTTATTTGTAATATTAAATCTATTATACATTTAATGATATATGTATAGCACGATTTGTGATTGGTGGAATTATGAACAATTGACATTTACAGATTTCCTCAAGTCCAGCAAGTCCAGCATTATGCCATTGCCGTGCATTTAATTCAATGGACATTGAGAAAAATGTAAGACTCTCCAACCTTCAAGGTGCGAAGTTTTGTCAAATTGGCGGCTCCTTTTTAGATAAAACCTTGCACCTCAAGAAAGACTGCGGAGCTGCACCTTTTCTTGAGGTTGCAATCGTGTACCTTATGGTATAATGCTTTACCTATGGTGCATGTTTGTAGCCTACTCTAGCGGCTCAACTTTGTACCATGTGACATGGTTCAATCAAGCCACTTCCATGTACACCTTTTAACCTTTCACGGCCGAAACTGATGTGAGTCTCTTGGCTCAACAGGTTCAGTTTACACTGTTGTTTTATCTTACAAGCGAGGAAAAAAAAATCCGTAATTTGCAACTTGTGAATCACGAAATTGTAGACGTGCATAATTTGTATGTGTGATAAAACAGGTAATAAAAAAGTTCACTCAACTGTAGTCTGACATGGGAAGTTGTTGATGTGTAGGAACAACACAAATTTACCCCAAAAACTTTTCTTATAACATAAATTGAGCACTTCTTTACCAAGCATTTAAAACAAAGACGAGTATGTCATCTACAACTAAATCATACGCTGCATTGAAAAGCTGATTATTCTATATGTACTTGCGTTTTAATCGAGGCAAAACTGAAGATATATATTACCACATATAAACTTCAATGTACAAACATAACGAAGGGAACATAATTGACACCAAAATTCTTCATCATCAGTAAAAACTACAAGTAGCTTGTAAGGAGGCATACTCTCAATGATGATTACTACTTTGATAAGTGACGACTCTCTTTATCATGTTGAATGACAACCAGTTATGTCATCGCTAGATTTTTTTTTTCAAATTTCTTGAACGGAACCTATATTTATAAAACATAGTGTGAATTTCTTTTTTATGCCGAAGGCATAATGTTTTCGGGTAGGCCGTCCTACCGTTCGTCCGTGATTAATAAATAACGTTATTTGTGGACAGCGTAACTATAAAAAAATGAGGTATCCTAATGAAACTTGGCATGTATATTGTAACGAAAGTATAGTAATCATGAAACAATAGTTATGGGTTAAATAATTAAAATAGATAGGTTGAATGTTGAAGATTCGGTTACGCAAACAAGTTTGACCTGTAAATGTATTATAAAGTGTGTTACCGTTATACATTTCTTTTTGTTGTAATAAAATTCATTGGCTGGCGATCATCCTGAGTTTGCTCAAGCCATTTTGTTGTCGCTATTACTTGTACAGTAATCTAACATTAAGTAGTGTTCAGCAACATTTACTTATGTTTATATAGAATATTTGATGTACAGTTAATATCTATTCGTAACCACACTCATAGACACACAATTAACCTGCAACCAATATAGGAAGTAGAAAGTAAATAATTTTGAGTAAAGGAATGTGTAATAACGCCGGTAGATGGTAAAAGTGATATTAAGTGTGACATCATCTCTTACATCGGTGAATGAAAGTTGAGCAGCAAAATTTCTGACATCGACATCGATAGGAACCATATATTGGAATTAGCAAGGGAAAGAACATGAATCGGGTCATTGAAAAATTTATAAGTGAATTGTTCATGATGGGATCTGCCTGGTTACAGGAAATTGCAACGCAATTTCAGAAATAGTCCCCGTTTATATTCATGCTCTCTCCTCTCCAAAGTAATTCAGGTATACAGCAATTGATTTTACACTTTTCATTTAGCTTAACAATTTCTAATCCTCCGATTTTAGTCGGAGTCTTGCCCTTGAGGGTGATAAGTTTCTCTACGCTGTAAAAGAGAATAATAACTACAGTACTGCATCTACCTGTTTACCATGTTGGCTATGATACAACCTTTTTAGGGAAATAAGCTTCCATTTTCCCCTTTCAGAACAGGATACTTTCCATAAAGATTGACCACGACATGTTTTCACAGCCAGAAGTGTCGGCAGCAAACTTGGCTAAATTTCTGTGCCTGCCTCTTCTCACACGTGCCGATATCATATTATGGAAGAATATACCTAGAACATAAGAATTAAGATTTTAATGACACACAATGTCGAAAAAACCCCAACAAAACCAAACAATAATTTAATTTTTTTGTGTGTGTGTGTTTGTTTGTGTGTGTGTGTGTCCTATATACTTGAAAAAGTTAGGAAATAGCCCAGGTCAAGTCTTATTATTGGCAATGCAAGGCACTTTAATATAGACTTGTATCGTAAGCAACACTGCAAAATCAATGATCTAGCTTTGATATAATGAAGCGGAAGGTACAGAGGTGTACATTCTACATCACTTTGCGCAACAATGCAGCGACTCTTTTTGCCGTTCGGATGTTCTGAGTACACTGCGCACATCCTGCTTATATTGAGAATGCCAACCAGGAATCACGCTAAATCACAATCTTTTGTCGGCTCCGGGCTTTTTGAACAATGTTTCACATATTCGTCCTTAATTATGGTTAAAAGAAATCTTAGAAAAAATATCTTATTTCTTGATCACCCTTTCATGTCGATTTCAAAAGCAGTTTACCAACCCTTGAATTATCATTTTGGTATATTTTTTTTTTCACCGGCGGAGGGGGGGGGGGGGGGGGGGGGGGGGGGGGGGGGGGGGGGGGGGGGGGGGGGGGGGGGGGGGGCACGTGCTCCCCCGTGTGCCCCCCCCCCCCCCCCCGTAGTTGCGCCACTGGATAAAATATTAGGAAAATCGTCAATCTCAAAAGTGTATAAAGTCTATCGAAATGGATCCAGTAGCGGAGCTTTAGCATGTTCATTGCAATCCAATGATTTGGTGCATATAGTTCTGGCGGTATTTGGACAATTTTCCATAAACACAGTTCTAGATTTGTCCTCATCTTGGGAATTGCTTGTAGGCAGGGCACCACACTAACTTTTATTTTTGGTGATCCGAAAGTAAAATCTGGTGGCCCGAAAAAAATCAAGAAAAAACATAAGAAAAACTAAATCGGTCCTACTAAACATAGAAAATTAAATATTAAGTATTACTGAAGAGATACAGTTACCCATGTCTAAAATAAATGAATAGAAAATTCAATTATCTTACCGTTATTCTGATGAGTTCTAAGATTTAGCAAATAGGCTTATAGATTATTATAAAACTTGATGCTTATTTAGGTGGTCAAAACGTGCGTTTGAAATGAGAAAGTGGGAGCATTTGCAGACATTTTGTAAACATCCGACATTTTGTTTGAGCATTGTAAAGAGCCGAAAGTTACCGTTATTCATTCTGATTGTAAAAGCAATTATCCAACATTTACTAGTATTTTAACACCTTACGGAGCCGAATGTTATCGTTAATAATTTTCAAATGTAAAAGCAAACAACCGACATTCATTTTAGCATCTTACGGAGCTGAATGTTATCCATATTCATTCCCGAACGTGAAAGCAATCATCCGCTATTTTACCATCTAACTGAGCCGATTGATACCGTTAATCATTTCCAAATGTAAAAGCAACAATCCGGTACTAGCATTTATTTTAGCATCGTACGGAGCAGAATGTTATCGTTATTCATTTCCAAATTTAAAAGCAAACATCCGACATTCATTTTATTATCGTACCAAGCCGAATGTTACTCCTGTCCCTTTCCAAAAGTGAGATGAATCATCTGACAATTATTTTAGCATCGTACGGAGCCGAATGTGACTGTTTTTTTTTTTCATTTTTGAACGTCAAAGCAGACATCAGACATTTACTTTACCATCAAACGCCGCTGAATGTTACTGTTCTTCATTTCGAACTGAATTAGCAAATATCTGACATTTATTTTAGCATCATATGGAGCAGAATGTTACTGCTATTCAATTCCAAACGTAAAAGTAATCATCTGGATTTTATTTTGGCATCTTCCGGAGCCGAATGTTATTGCTATTTACTTTCGACAGTAAAAGCAAACATCTGGAGTTGCATATTATTGATATTCATTTCCGAACGTCAAAGGGATCATTCGACATTTACTTTAGCATCTTCCGGATCTGAATGTTATTGCTTTTGATTTGATTTGATTTGAATTTATTTTCCGTTAAAAAGTCACATTACATATAATCATTGCATAAGCAAAATAATACATAAAATGAACGGAAGGATAGCCCTACTCAGCTATGTTTGTCATAACACAGCTGTTTTCCAGAGGGGTCCTAGAAATAACAATGTTGTGATACACAAAATGATAAAGACATGAATTACTAGTACATAATAATGAAGAAAATCGATAAGTCTTAAATCAAACCAAAAAATTAAGATTAAGATAAGAACAAAATGGAAACATACCTCTGACACCTACCAGTTGAATCAAATAAATTGCAACGCCAATTATCCCATCATTATGACTCACTCCTCCCCCGCCCCCCGCCCAAAATATCCATGATACCTTTATATATATATATATATATATATATATATATATATATAAATCCATTAAAGCCATTTTAGAATATATTGATCAATTTCCTTAAGAAACAAATTATATGAAGTTAAAAATTTAACGTCAGGTGGTAAATCATTAAAATAAGAAGCTCTACGATATGAAAACATTCTTTTACGATAATCAGTGTGAGGCTTTGGTAAGGAGAGATTTCCATAGGAGCGTAAATTGTATGGATGTGAAACAAATTGAAATAAATTTTGCATATATGGTGCACTGAGATCATTTAAACTTTTATACACCAAAGATATAATATGTTTAATACGGCGAGATTTTAGGGATTCCCAATTCAAAATCTGATGTAATTCATGATTGGATATATGTTTATACGGACTTATTCCAAGTATTATTCTACCAGCCCTGTTTTGTAATTTCTGCAGTCGATCGGTATATTTCAGGTGGGAGGAATCATACACTATATCTGCGTAATCAAACAAAGGAAGAATTATTGTGCGGTAAATCAATTTCAAATTACATTCATTAATATAAACTCGAAGACGACCTAAAAAATTAACCAATCTACCGATTTTTTTACAAAGATATTCAATATGATCATTCCATTTTAATTCTTGGTCTATTATCACCCCTAAGTATTTCACGGCTTCTTTGCATTGAATATGTTTTCCACTAATATAAACATTTAAATCTTTGCGTTTTGTCAACATTGAACGGGTACCAATCAATATACTCTCCGTTTTATCGACATTCAAGCTAAGTTTGTTCAAACACATCCAATCATGTATGCGTTCCAAGTCTGCGTTTAGAAAATAATCTATACAATTAACATCTTTGTGAGAGTAATACAAAATGGTATCGTCTGCATAAAGTTGTAGGTCTCAGTATTGAACCTGCTGAACTATATCGTCTATAAAAAGAGTGAACAGCAGTGGTCCAAGGATTGAACCTTGAGGTACGCCGTTATTGACATCAACAAACTCAGACATTTCAGAACAAAAATAAGTACATATTTGACGATTGGTCAAATAACTTTCAGACCAGGCAAAACTATTTCCTTGCGCACCAGCATCCATAAGTTTCTTTAATAGAATACTGATGTCAACCGTATCAAATGCTTTTTTCATATCAATAAGAACTTCTCCTGTGTATTGACCATTGTCAGACGCGTTTAACCAATCGTCGGAAACACGTGCAAGAGCTGTCACAGTTGAGTGCTTTTGCCTGAACCCCGACTGTTTCTCCGAAAGTATTTTACTAGATTTTAAAATCTCTGAGAATTGCTTGCCTACAATCTTCTCGAGGATTTTTGAGACAGAAGATAAGATTGCAATTGGACGATAATTACAAGGTAATGTTTTATCACCTGATTTATGCAAAGGAATAATTTTTGCCTGTTTCCAGCGTAATGGAAAATCGCCTTCTGACAGTGACTTATTGAAAAGGTAAGTAAGACAAGGGACGATGACAGGAGCAGACATTTTTAACAAGTGCATAGAAATTCCATCTACACCAACAGACTCCTTGTTTTCCATGCTTCTGATAAGATCACTAACTTCATCTTCAGAAACAGTTTGAAAAGAGAACTTGGGAGAAGTTTGCACGGAAGAGTTAGAGGAGTCAACGTGATACGAGGCATGAGACGGAGGGGAAACAGATGGAATATTCGATGCTAGTTCTGACCCAATATTTCCAAAATATTGGTTAAAAACATTGGCTTCTGATCTGTCACTATTAGATTTATCATGTTGAGAACTGTTTGGGGAACGATGTGGGAGAACAGATTTTAACACATTCCACATTTCACCAGATGTCTTTGCGGAAGCTAATTTATCTGAAAAATAAGATCGTTTACATCTCCGTATTTTAAGTGTAACATGATTTCGTAATTTCCTATATTTATTCCAAAGTTCCTCATGTTTTCTTTTCAGCTCGATTTTCGTGGACTCCTCTTGCGTCTTTGACAATTCAATCTTTACTTTATGTGCTTTATTTTTCTATTTGTCCCGATCTTTGATTAATTCAAGATCTCTGGAGACATCCAAGGACAGAATCTGTTCTTTACACGTTTGTGCCGAATAGGCATGTGATTGTTTATAACTTCCATTAATAATTCTTCCCATTCTTTAAGGGCTTCCTCCATGTTGTCTTTATCGTACACATTATGCCATGGTTGCGATCGTAATTGATCAAGAAATGTATTTTAATCAAAATTTTTCATTTTTCTGTAAGATACTATCTCAGGGGCTTTATTACAGACATTATAATTCCAAATCAAATAACAGATTTGAGAGTGATCACTTATCCCTGAATGTATAACACCATGGGACTTGACCATATCACGAGAGTTTGTCATCATATGATCGATTAAACTAACTGAAACATCGGAACATCTTGTATGCTCTCTTGTATTAATCTGAGTTAAAGAATAAATAATGTTTATTTGATTAAGATGCTTAGTTTCATTGCTTATTGGATCTTTCATAATATCGCAATTGACATCACCCATAACGATAACATTTCGGCCAAAAGAGTCAATAAATGAAATCAATTCTTCATAATAATCAAATACACAAATTGGGCTGTTAGGCGGTCGATACCATGTCACAAAAATGAACGCTCTTGAATGATCAGGAGTAATTATAAAAGGAATAGCTTGTAAATGTTCTAAGCTGCTGTGTTTCAATACATGAAAGTGTAAGTTATTACGTATATATACAAGAACACCTCCCCCGTGTCTATTTCTATCCTTTCGAACCATGCGGTAACCGTCTATTTGAATCTCATGATCCAATACTGTATCATCTAACCAGGTTTCATTTAATGATAATATATCAATGCCATTTTGAATTAACAACAAGTGAATTTCAGAGAGATTTCTAGTCAAACTGCGTACATTCAGATGTAAAATCCGAAGTCCTTTCTGTGATAATTCTTTAAACTTCAAACTATCATTTTGACATTTAACAGAACGCGGTTTATTAATAAAATCACTATTATTGGGAGGCAATTCATCTTGATCTACATAATTTGGTAAATAATGTAACATACATTTAGAGCATTCCCAATTTAAAAATTCATGACATGGATTATCATACTCACTTTCAGAGATCCCAACACACTTGATATGAACCCAATTGTGACACTTAACACATTGTATTCCTTTGTGATTATTTCTTACTGGCTTTGAACAACTAACACATGGATAACCCTTTACCATTGAAATATTAAAAATGAATATGATATGTTGATGAAATCAAATGTCCAGTGCTATTTACTTTCGAACGTAAAAGCAAACATCCGACATTTATTTTATCATCGTACGGAGTTGAATATTATTATCATTCATTTCCGAACCCCAAAGGAAACATTCCACATTTATTTCAGCATCTTCCGGAGCCGAATGTTATCCTTATTCATTTCCGAACGCAAAATCAAATATCTAACATTAATTTTAGCACCGTACGGAGCTGAATCTTACCGTTATTCATTTCCAAAAGTATAAGCAAACATCCGACATTTATTCTAGTATCATTCGGAGTCGAATATTACCGTTATTTATTTCCAAAATTAAAAGCAAACATCTGACATTTATTTTAGCATCTTACGGAGCCGATTGTTACCATTGTTCATTTCCAAAAGTAAAGGCTAACATCCGACTTTTTTTGGTGGCCCGATCGGGCCACCAAAATCTTCATTTCTGAAACGGAAATTTTGGTGGCCCGACGTGCGTTTTTGGTGGCACCGGGCCACCTGGCCACCGTTAGTGTCGAGCCCTGTTGTAGGACAAATGATTTGTCTGCCCCAACAATACCGTAGGGGCTGGGCAAATGCCCCTTGGCTCCCCCCCCCCCCCCCGATAGATTTCATCCCTGGGCATGCCGATATATGTATCCTTACTGAGTCATCAGAGTCATCATTGTTTCAGGAATGATTCAGGAAATGGAGGGGGTTCAATTATGGCGATATAGATTTTGTTATTGTTTGTTTGTTTGTTTGTTTGTTTGCAGATGGTCCCGAGTTGCTCACGTCATAGCATGTTTACATGTAGGCCTACACTATACATGTATAACGTTGTCAACGTCTGGCCACCTGACCACCGTTAGTGTCGAGCCCTGTTGTAGGACAAATGATTTGTCTGCCCCAACAATACTGTAGGTGCTGGGCAAAAATGTCCCTTTGCCCCCCGAGATAGATTCAACGCCCCTGATTATCCTGGGTATGCCCATATATGTATCAGACCATCATGGTTTCAGGACGATTCAGGAAATGGAGGGGAGTTCATAATTATGGCGGTATAATTTTTTTATTGTTTGTTTGTTTTCGTACACGATTTGCAGATGGTCCCAAGTTACTCGCGTCATAGCATGGTTTACATGTCCGCGACGCTACGAAAACTTGAATAAATCTTACTGAGGACTTCAATTTTAATCAAACTTGGAGGGAAGAGTGGTTATTCAAAGGCACACATTAAATCAAACATGAAGGTCATATCAAGGTCAAATGTCACAGACACGGGTCAATGAATTTCAGGGCCGAATGTTAAGTTTTTACGGCGCACTTCGATTATGGCTCATAACTTTTGATGTATATGTCTGTTTGAATCAAAACTTTGATGGTAGATGCCTCTTTTGGAGTTGAAGGTCAACACATTTTCAAAGGTAATAGACAGGGGTAAACGAACTTTTAGGGACCAATGTTATGTTTATACGGCGCGTTTTGATTATGATTCAAAACTTTAGATCCTGTGTCTGTTTGTGACCAAACTTGGCTGGTAAATTTTCCTTAGGAAGTTGAAGGGCACCCCAAGGGAAAAGGCCATAGGCAGGGTCAATGAATTTATGAAATTTAGAAAAACTTGCACTTCCCGATATCATATAGAAGGCTATACCTAGAACATAAGAATTAAAATATTCATTACAAACAATGTAAAAAAAAAAAAACCAATCCTTCCAGACTTATGTGCCAATATATTTATTAAGGAAGAATTAAATCCCTTCTTGGATATAAACTGTGTAAGCTCTTTGGTAGAGGTATACATCAACTAATGAAGCTCATGTTTGTCTGTAGTAGACTGTTTTCTATGCTCCTGTGATCACACATCATTAGAAAAACAAACAAACAAACAAACAAACTAATAAAACCGCGACATAAATAGTCAATGACATCGACATCAATCGACACATAATTGATGGTTTGAGGAATCATTATGAGGCTTACGTATCACACGTCCGTAATTGAATATACTGTCAAGGAAATTGAACCCTGATTTGTTAGGACTGCCACATACATTTATGGAATCCCATGATTCAGCAAGGCAACGACGTCTTTTGATATACAAAACAACCCTAAACGTAGGGGAATAATACAAATACACACACACACAAACACACACACACAAACGAACAAATGAACAAATGCAAGTAAGAAGCACTGTATACATGAAAGTAAAAAGATAATCGCAGCAGGACAGTAAATGTAACTAATACGTTTTGTTTCAATGCATAGTGGCAATAAATGTAAGTATATGATTCAGTACATGATACATGACATTCTATTCCTCCATGGCGTTTTCATGGTTTGTTTGTGTTACTTCCACAGATTCAAGATCTGAAATTGGAAATTGACTACGACTACTCGTTCTATCATTCGGAAAAACTACAGTCCTCAATGGGAAGAGACTTGGCCCAATGGGTGTGTACTATGCCACGTCTTTCGAGCTTCAGTCTGGTGTTTCCCAACTTGCCAGATGATTTCTACTCTACAGCAATTAAATTAGCACCATCCTGTCAGGTATGTAAGCTTTTACTTGCTGTCAGTTCCCGCAGGGAGGATATTGGACGTGTTTTTTTTTTCTTTAGAAAATTAAAAACACAAAAATAAACAGCTACATGACACGTAGGATTTCCTTCTGTGAAATAATTATTTTGCGTATATTGATCTGAGTCTAGTGAGTTCCATTAGCATGGTTTACTGGTTACTCTGGTCCTTCCAACATTAAACAACTCAATCTATGGATTACAAAATCTGCAACTTTGTGGAATGAGAAATGCTAAAGATTATGAATAATAAGGCGATACGCTTCCGCGGTTTGTTTGTTTGTTTGTTTTTTTTTTGTCTTTTCATTCTGATGGACTTGACTCATTCCTTGAACGTTCCTCATCTTATAGAGTTTCATTCCACAATATCTGATCTCTTTTGATATGGAACAGATGATACACAAAGCTCCAATATTTTTGCCTCTTTTCATTCGAGTACTCAAAACTATTAAAGGATTCAAAAATTCACAAATATAATAGACACGAAATGAGACTATGGTTACGAATTAAAATAGTATTGCGCCTATCCTGACCAAATGATTTATTTATCATTACTTTAGTTCCAACTCCACAAATTCATTCTGCGGATCTGTAGTATTTGTGCTCTATGAAGTTTTTGTGTCAAAAAAAAATGAAGTTATGGCCATCCTGTCATTTTTTTTTCTTTTTACCGCCTCTGCCGGACTCGTCTGTCCATCCTTAATCAGTTTTGTGGACAAAATAACTAAATCGTTTGACGTATCCTGATAAAACTTGACAAACATATCCAAGAGTGGATGGAGTTGCGCCTATCAATTTTGGGGTGCACAAGTTCAAGGTCAAAGGTCAACGTGAAATGCTTAGATTTTAATATTTGCCTCATATCTAAGGAATATCGGAAGGTATTTTCATGGTATTTAGCATATACATGATTTACCCAATAACGAATCTGTAGAGAAAGTGTTCGGCAATGAGGCAAAGCTCAATTTAAGATCAAAGGTTAATTTAGATGCAAAATTCTCATTTCTTTTCTCTCCATATCTCGGAAATGATTCAAGTTGTCAGTGGGATCATTGTAAAATTTATGAGTGAAATGTTCATGATGGGATCTACCTGGTTATAGGGAATTGCAACATAACATCATAAATAACCCCCGCATACATTCATGGGCGCTCCTCTGCAAAGAAATTCAGGTATACAACAATTGAAAACGAGATTCATTGGCGGATTTACACATCATGATTTGACTCAATTCATCTTGCTTAACAGTTTTCAATTTCTCCGTTTTTGTCGAGCCCACCGCAGGTAAGGGGAGACTTAGGGATCACCTACGTCCAACAGCGTAAATCCGTACTGAGTAATGGGGGGAGGGGAGGTGATCGGATAGTCACCATCACCACGATTACAAGCCCACAAGCGGACCGGCACATCAGCCTTGGGGGGGGGGGGGGGTGGGGGGGGGGGGGGGCTCGCTTGGTGAAGCTTGGTGCCCCCCCCCCCCCCCACACACACACACACATACCTTTTTTTTTGTTTGTCAGCCGACTTTCGACGGAAAATCAGACCGTAAAGTATGAAGACTTGTCTGTTTTTTGAAATACCTGTGCGAGGGAGCGGTGCATGTTTTTGCCCGTTGAAATTTGTAACATTTTACAGTCCAAAAACTGTCGTTTTTAGCTACTACCTTTTTCGCTTTGGAAATAAAGGGGGGGGGGGGCGCCGGGCGCAACTGCTGGCAATTACTGGCAGCAACATCAGGAGAATGGTATAGCGATTAAATGCGAGCGAGCGGAGAGAGCGAGCTTGAAATTTTTGACATTTTACAGTGCAAAAACTGCTGTTTGTAGCTATATCTTTTCGCTTTGGCATTTAAAGGGGGATAATAGGCGCACCGGGCGCAACTCCTGACAATTACTGACAGCAACATCAGAAAAATGGCATAACGATTAAAGTCAAATGCGAGCGAGCGGAGCGAGAGAGCTTGAAAATGTTCACATTTACAGTGCAAAAACTGTTGTTTGTAGCTATACTTTTCCCTCTGGAAATTAAGGAGGGGGGGGGGGCGGACCGGGCGCAGCTGCTGGCAATTACTGGCAGCAACATCAGTAGAATGGCATAGCGACTAAAAGCGAGTGAGCGGAGCGAGCGAGCTTGAAATTTGTAACATTTTACAGTCACAAAACTGCCGTTTGTAGCTACTACCTTTTTCGCTTTGGAAATAAAGGGGGGGGGGGGAGCGCACCGGGCGCAACACTGCTGACAATTACTGGCAGCAACATCAGGAGAATGGTATAGCGATTAAATGCGAGCGAGCGGAGAGAGCGAGCTTGAAAATTTTGACATTTTACAGTGCAAAAACTGCTGTTTTGTAGCTATACTTTTTCGCTTTGGAAATTAAGGGGGCGCACCGGGCTCAACTGCTGGCAATTACTGGCTGCAACATCAGCAGAATCGCAGAGCGAATAAATGCGAGCCAGCGAAGCGAGCGAGCTTGAAATTTGTAACATTTTACAGTCCAAAAACTGCCGTTTGTAACTATATTTTTTTGCTTTGGAAATTAAAAGGGGGGGGGGAGGGCGCCCGGTGAGACCCCCTGGATCTGCCACTGGTAGTCAAGGATGTCGGTTTATGTTCATGATTGGGGGAGGTCGAAGCGATCAAGTTGTTATCATGAAACTTAAATCCATGTATTGCCTAATAGTGATTCTCTTGGGAATTTGGAGATCATAGGGGTCAAACGTTAAGGACAACTCCTGAAAATTTCACTTTGTTCCTCATTTCGTTGCAATGCATATAGGTAGTTTTTGAATCTACGTGTATACACGCAGTCCATAATAGAGATTTCCTTAGCCAATATCAAAGTTAAAATGTCAGGAGAAAATGCTAAATAATAATTCATCTAACTTTTTTTCACTGTTCTTGAGGGGTATTTATTTTAAGATGTATATCTCGGCATAGTGAAAGCTAATATTATTTACAGGCAGGTCGACAGTCTACCTAGACACTAAGCTATTCAGTGTATGAAATGAAAAATTGGCACCAACGACCTTTCTGCAATGCAGAATGTCCTAAAATATTAATATATTTAGAGAAAAGCACAAACTCTTTTTTCGAGATGGACTTTACTCATTCTTTGGACTTGTATGGCAGTATATTGTTTCACTGTAATAAGTCTGATGCATTGCTTTTATGAAACAAATTACGCTCAAACCTGAACGAAATTCGGTTGCCATTCCTTCGAATACTCGTAAGAGAATTCGAATATTCACAAATGTATAAGGGAAAGAAACTGTCATTATTATTCTTTGTACAAGCGACTGGATATCTTATTACGCCTATATACCCTTACCCGAGTCATTATTGTAAACTTATTTGATCTAGTTCAACAAATTTGACTTGTGATCACATTATAAAGTGTGTTACCTAAATAAATCTGTTGTAATAAAAGTCATTGGCTGGTGATCATCCTGACTGTACTGAAGTCATTCTGATGTCACTAATTTTTGTAGAGTAACATAACATTCATGTCTATATTTCAGTGGTTAACATTTACTTATTTTTATGTAGAATATTTGTAGTACACTTTATATCTATTCGTAACAACACTCGTAGACACATTTGTTAACTTGCAACCATTATAGACAGGAATCTGCAAAGAATATTTGCTTTGAAGGAAGCAAAGATGGTCAAAACGATGACAGTGACTACAATATGATTATGAGTTCAATCTTCCTAACACTCATTGAAGAAATGACTCCAGGCATTTCACATTTACACTAAATAATGAATTCAATTCAATTCAATTCAATTCGTTTATTCATCTCAATCATCATGAAACAAATACATTGTGAGATCAACATAGCAAAAAAAAAAAAGAGTATTGATGAGGAGAACGGGGACTACAAAAAGCGATTGCCTGAAAAAGCGTAAAGCCCCCAGATTACAATGGTAAATAGAATGCATGTACATGTACATGACGAAGTGAACAGAATTTTTAAATGAAGTAAAATAATAAACTGCTTGAAATTGTACATAAAACACATAAAAATACTATACATTGAGATGGAAAAAATAAATAAGGCGGTCTTAGCCCAGTGAAGTTCGACGCCCCCTCCATAGATACAGTCACATACATGATGCATATATATTCCTCTTGGTAATGAAATTCATGAGTAATATTTTAACTATTGTAAGTTCTTTTGGAATTCAAATCAAATGAAATGATTGAACTTGGTTATTTTCTTTATATGTATGAATCAAAAGATTCTTCAATTTAAGTTTGAAAGAAGTTATGGTTGGAATAGAGGAATATGTAATAACGCCGTTGTATTTCACCGTGTGGTAGATGGTAAAAGTGATAGTAAAGTGTGACATCATCTTTGACATCGGTGAATGAAAGTTGAGCAGCAAAATTTCTGACATCAACATCGATATAATGAACCATATATAGGAATAAGTAAGGGAAAGAAAATGAATCGGGTCATTGTAAAATTTATGAGTGACATGTTCATGATGGGATCTGCCTGGTTATAGGGAATTGCAACATAACATCATAAATAACCCCCGCATACATTCATGGGCGCTCCTCTGCAAAGAAATTCAGGTATACAACAGTTGTGCCGGTTTCTTTTTTTTTCTTTGGGGGGTTGAAAACGAGATTCATTGGCGGATTTACACATCATGATTTGACTCAATTCATCTTGCTTAACAGTTTCCAATTTCTCCGTTTTTGTCGAGCCCACCGCAGGTAAGGGGAGACTTAGGGATCACCTACGTCCAACAGCGTAAATCCGTACTGAGTAATGGGGGGAGGGGAGGTGATCGGATAGTCACCATCACCACGATTACAAGCCCATAAGCGGACCGGCACAGCCTTGGGGGGGGGGGGGGGGGGGCTTGCTTGGTGAAGCTTGGTGCCCCCCCCCCCCAAACACACACACACATACTTTTTTTTTTTTGCTTGTCCGCCGACTTTCGACGGAAAATCAGACCTTAAGGTACGAAGACTTGTCTGTTTTTTGAAATACCTGTGCGAGGGAGCGGTGCATGTTTTTGCCCGTTGAAATTTGTAACATTTTACAGTCCAAAAACTGTCGTTTTTAGCTACTAACTTTTTCGCTTTGGAAATAAAGGGGGGGGGGCGCCGGGCGCAACTGCTGGCAATTACTGGCAGCAACATCAGGAGAATGGTATAGCGATTAAATGCGAGCGAGCGGAGAGAGCGAGCTTGAAAATTTTGACATTTTACAGTGCAAAAACTGCTGTTTGTAGCTATACTTTTTCGCTTTGGAAATTAAGGGGGCGCACCGGGCTCAACTGCTGGCAATTACTGGCAGTAACATCAGTAGAATCGCAGAGCGAATAAATGCGAGCCAGCGAAGCGAGCGAGCGAGCTTGAAATTTGTAACATTTTACAGTCCAAAAACTGCCGTTTGTAATTATATTTTTTCGATTTGGAAATTAAAAAGGGGAGGGCGCCCGGTGAGACCCCCTGGATCCACCACTGGTAGTCAAGGATGTCGGTTTATGTTCATGATTGGGGGAGGTGTGACCAGCGAGGGTGCGTCGAAGTGTATCAAGCGGCGAAGCGGGGGAAGGATGTCCAAAATCTGCACTTTAGAGCATCCCCTAATTGTTTGTGTTTGTTTGTGTGTGTGTCTTAGATACTTGAAAAAGTTAGGAAATAGCCCAGGTCAAGTCTTATTATTGGCAATGCAAGGCATTTTGATATAGACTTGTATGTAAGCAACACTGCAAAATCAATGATCTAGCTTTGATATAATGAAGCTTAAGGTACAGAGGTGTACATTCTACATCACTTTGCGCAACATTGCAGCGACTCTTTTTGCCGTTCGGATGTTCTGAGTACACTGCGGACATCCTGCTTATATTCAGAATGCCAACCAGGAATCACGCTGAATCACAATCTTTTGTCGGCTCCGGGCTTTTTGAACAATGTTTCACATATTCCTCCTTAATTATGGTTAAAAGAAATCTTAGAAAAATATGTTATTTCTTGATCAACATTTCATGTCGATTTCAAAAGCAGTTTACTAACCCTTGAATTACCATGTTGGTATTTTTCTTTTACCGGCGGATGGGGGGGGGGGGGGGGGGGCACGTGCTCCCCGTGCACGTGCTCCCCCCCCCCCCATCCCCCCATCTCCCACCCCCCCCCCCCATCCCCCCGTAGTTGCAACACTGGATAAAATATTAGGAAAATCATCAATCTCAAAAGTGTACAAAGTCTATCGAAACGGATCCAGTAGCGGAGCTTTTGCATGTTCATTGCAATTCAATGATTTGGTGCATATAGTTCTGGCGGTATTTGGACAATTTTCGATAAAGACAGTTCGAGATTTATCCTCATCTCGGGAATTGCTTGTAGGCAGGGCTACACACTAACTTTTATTTTTGATGGCCCGATCGGGCCACCAAAATCATTGATTTTTGTTTTTTGGTGGCCCGAAAGTAAAATCTGGTGGCCCGAAAAAAAAATCAAGAAAAACATAAGAAAAACTCAATCGGTCCTACTAAACATAGAATATTAGATATTAAGTATTACTGAAGTGATACAGTTACCCATGTCTAAAATAAATGAATAGAAAATTCAATTAATTTACTGTTATTCTAATGAGTTCTAAGATTTAGTAAACAGGCTTATAGATTATTATAAAACTTGATGCCTATTTAGGTGGTCAAAACTTACGTTTGAAATGAGAAAGTGGGACCATTTGCAGACATTTTGTAAACATCCGACATTTTGTTTTAGCATTGTAAAGAGCTGAAAGTTACCGTTATTCTGATTGTAAAAGCAATCATCCAACATTTACTAGTATTTAAACACCTTACGGAGCCGAATGTTATCGTTATTAATTGTAAAAGCAAACCACCGACATTCATTCTAGTATCTTAGGGAGCTGAATGTTATCCATATTCATTCCCGAACGTGAAAGCAAACATCCGCTATTTATTTTACCATCTAACTGAGCCGATTGATACCGTTAATTATTTCCAAATGTAAAAGCAACAATCCGTTACTAGTATTTATTTTAGCATCGTACGGAGCAGAATATTACCGTTATTCATTTCCGAATTTGAGAGCAAACATTCGACATTTATTTTGTTATCGTACGGAGCCGAATGTTACTGCGGTCCACTTCCGAAAGTGAAATGAATCATCTGACAATTATTCTAGCATCGTACGGAGCCGAATGTTACTGTTTTTTTTCATTTTTGAACGGCAAAGCAGACATCAGATATTTACTTTACCATCAAACGCCGCTGAATGTTACTGTTCTTCATTTCGAAATGTAACAGCAAATATCTGACATTTATTTTAGCATCATATGGAGCAGAATGTTACTGCTATTCACTTCCAAACGTAAAAGTAATCATCTGGCATTTGTTTTGGCATCTTCCGGAGCCGAATGTTATTGCTATTTACTTTCGACAGTAAAAGCAAACAACCGACATTTATTTAATCATCGTACGGAGTTGCATATTATTGATATTCATTTCCGAACGTCAAAGGGATCATTCGACATTTATTTTAGCGTCTTCCGGAACTGAATGTTATTGCTATTTACTTTCGAACGTAAAAGCAAACATCCGGCATTTATTTTATCATCGTACGGAGTTGAATGTTATTATCATTCATTTCCGAACGTCAAAGCAAACATTCGACATTTATTTCAGCATTTTCCGGAGCCGAATGTTATCCTTATTAATTTCCGAACGCAAATCAAATATCTGACATTAATTGTAGCACCGTACGGAGCTGAATCTTACCGTTATTCATTTCCAAAAGTATAAGTAAACATCCGACATTTATTCTAGTATCAAACGGAGTCGAATATTATCGTTATTTATTTCCAAAATTAAAAGCAAACATCTTACATTTATTTTAGCATCTTACGGGGCCGATTGTTACCGCTGTTCATTTCCAAAAGTAAAGGCTACCATCCGACCTTTTTGGGTGGCCCAATTGGGCCTCCAAAATCTTCTTTTCTGAATAGAACTTTTGGTGGCCCGACGTGCGTTTTTGGTGGCTCCGGGCCACCTGGCCACCGTTAGTGTCGAGCCCTGTTGTAGGACAAATGATTTGTCTGCCCCAACAATACCGATGGGGCTGGGCAAAAATGCCCCTTTGCCAGACAGTTTCGACCCCTCTGATCATCCCTGGGTATGCCCATAGATAGAGCCATCATCGTTTCAGAAACGATTCAGGAAATGGAGGGGAGTTTATAATTATGGCGGTATAATTTTCTTTATTAGGTGATCCGAGTATCCTCTCGGATCACCTTCTGTTTTTGTACGGATTCTTTCTTCTTCTTCTTCTTTTTAGGTGATCCGAGTATCCTTCGGATCACCTTCTGTATCTGTACGGATTCTTTCTTCTTCTTTATTAGGTGATCCGAGTATCCTTCGGATCACCTATTGTATCTGTACTGATTCTTTATTTCTGGACAAAAGTTGTGCAGAGATTAACTCAGAAAGTCCTCTGCCTATCAATTTCAAAATTATACCATATATGTATCATGTCACAAAGACGACAGATTTTGTAAAATCATTGTGATCAATGGACCGTGACGTCACTATGACGTCATTATATGAAAACACATTTTCATTAATATCTCATTAATGGAAAGGAATTTTTCAATGAAATTTACGTCACATATAGTTCAAATGAAGCGTATTCTACACATTTTCTCACATTTCAGTTTACACTCAAACCGTGCGCGTACGCGCACGTTAAAATGTTGACATGCTCCAATCGAGCTCAATTTTTTTTTTTTGCACACGTTTCAGATCATTTGGAGCATTTTTTGAAAAATTGAAAAAATTGGACGGACGCGTACGTGCGCGCACATATACGCACGCACAGCTCATATGCAATAGAAATTTCCCGTTTTTTTCACATTTATCAGATGCCTGAAATATCAAGAAATATTTATACCAAGTTTCAAGTCAATCCGACTCAATATGACGTCATACGGGCCCGTCAAATTTGAAATTCCGCGCGCGCGTCAATGGCGATATACAGTGCAACAATGCCAAAAAACTGCCGATTTTAAGTCCGATTTTACTCGTCAGGATGGACGGTGACCTCCCATTTTCTTTTATACCCATTTTGAAAGCTGATGAGTTCTACATGTCATCTCATGGGTTGCCGATACTGAAAAAATGATTAAAAGATATCAAATTTTTTAATAAAGTAAAAAAAGTACATTTTCAAAATGCCGTCATCAAATTTCAAGTTCACTCGAGCGTATCTCGCTTATCCTTTGCCAATTTTCACCCAGTTTTCAGTATGTTGTAGCTTATTAAATGTACTTTCATATTTATAATTACAAAATTTTGATTGGATGACGTCATCACCTCGTAAAAATAGATTGAAAGTATTCTTGTAAAATTTGACCAGTTTACGTGTTATCTCTATGGGAGAGCAGTTTTTCTGGAAGTGAAAATTGACATGACAATCTTTTTCGAGCAATAGCTCACTTATGCTTCGGTGAATTTTTCCCAGATTTTAATATGTTGTAGCTGAGACTGTTGGCTATCGTGACTGTGCCCTTTAATTTTTCATATGATGTCGGCATCACGTCAAAAAACTTGGTTGAAAATGGCACGTGGCTTCGATGCAGCGTCATTTTGCTTAATACACAGGGCCTATGGAGCATGAAATAGGTCAGTGCACAGCGCATCCGACTCGTAATCCTAAGGTCCCTGGTTCGAGGCTCACCTGCCAATATATTTTTCTATTTTTTTTAACACTTTTTTTCTTCTTTTTCTTTAGTTAGTCTTAATCTTCCTTCCTAACTTTATCTTTTTCTGTTTTTTATGCTTCTCGTTCAAATTTCTATAGAATAACTTAAGTTTTTCTTTATTTTTCTTTCTTTCTTCTACTTTCTGTGCAATAGATCAACAACAACAATGGCTATCAACCCCATATTTCGCGCATGTTTTGTTCATGTCACGTACATTATTTCATAAAATAACAACTACTTGATCGGACACCATCTTCGGTATGGTAATTAGGGTCAAAAGTCATAAATCTTTCATCCTGTATCTTGGTGAATACATGTCCTATCTTTCCCATATTTTGCACACGCAAAGACCATGTTACAAGAATCATTTCACAAAATAACCACTTTTTGCTCAGATGCCATCTTGTCTGTGCAAAGTGGGGTCAAAGGTCATATGTACTTCTTTCTGTATCTTCGTTATGACGTGTTATCTCTATGGGAGGAAATTTTTCTATGTGTGAAAATTGACATGATTGTCTTTATCGAGCACTAGCTCACTTACTCTTCGGTGAATTTCTCCCAGATTTTAATATGTTGTAGCTGAGACTTTGCGCTATCGGATGTGTGCCCTTCATGTAATCGCACGATGTCGGGATCCCGTTAAAAAAATTGGTTGAAATTAAAGCTTATCTTCGATGTATTTTCATATTCCTTCCTTTTTGCAACTTTCTTTGCAATAACTCAAGAAAAACATAGCCTATCACCACCACATTTTACACATGTTTAGTTCATGTCACGTGCATTATTTCATAAAATAACAACTACTTGATCGGACACCATCTTCGGTATGGTAATTAGGGTCAAAGGTCATGAATGTTTTATCCTGTATCTTGGTGAATACATGTCCTATCTTTCCCATATTTTGCACGCGCAAAAACCATGTTACAAGGATCATTTCACAAAATAACCACATTTTGCTCAGATGCCATCTTGTCTGTGCAAAGTGGGGTCAAAGGTCATATGCACATCTTTCTGTATCTTCGTTATGACGTGTTGTCTCTATGGGAGGGAATTTTTCTAGATGTGAAAATTGACGTGATTGTCTTTATCGAGCCCTAGCTCACTTAACCTTCTGTGAATTTCTCCCAGATTTTGATATGTTGTAGCTGAGACTTTGGGCTATCGTGAGTGTGCCCTCCAGTTTTTCATAAGACGTCGGCATCACGAAACTTGGTTGAAATTAAAGCTTATCTTCGATGTATTGAGGTATTTCTTTCTTTCTGCAACTTTCTTTGCAATAACTCAAGAAAAACACGCCCTATCACCCCCATATTTTGCACATGCTTAGTCGTATGTCACGAACATTATTTCTTAAAATAACAACTACATGATCGGACAACATCTTGGGTATGTAAATTAGGGTCAAATGTCATAAATGTTTCATCTTGTATCTTGGTGGATACCTGTCCTATCTTTCCCATATTTTTCACACGTATAGACGATGTCGCAAGAATCATTTCACAAAATAACCACTTTTTCATCAGATGCCATCTTGGGAGTGCAAAGGTGGGTCAAAGGTCATATGTACTTGTTGCTGTTTCTTCGTTATAGTGTACAGAATTTGGTACCAAACATGGCAGATATGACTCCCTTTTCTAAATGAGAATCCAAACATCACACGGCCAATGTCTCTAAACACAGATGAAACTTGTATGGTCATGCCTATTGCGATCAGGACTCGAATCATTGATGAAAATAAAATCGGATCACCTTATCATTTGTCAGTGATGACAAATTACAATCTCTAGTTTCTTTACTTCTCCCCAAAAGTTGTGCAGAGGTTAGCTCAGAAAGTCCGCTGCCTATCAATTTCAAAATTATACCATGTATGCATCATGTCCCAAAGACGACAAATCTAATGTATCATTGTGATCAGTCGACCGTGACGTCACTATGACGTCATTATATGAAAACACATTCTCAATCATTTCTCATTAATGGAATAGAATTTATCAATGAAATTTACGTCACATATATTTCAACTTATGCGCATTTTACTCATGTTCTCAAAATTCATATATTCTCTTAAAACGTGCGCGTACGCGCGCGTTGAAATATTTGTATGCTCCAATCGAGCTCAAAAATTTTTTTGCAAACGTTTCAGACCATTTGGAGCATTTTTTTAAAAATTGAAAAAAATCGGACGGACGCGTACGCGCGCGCGCATATACGCACGCACAGCTCATATGCAATTGAAATTTCCAGTTTTTTCACTTTGATCGGATGTCTGGAATGTCAAGTTATATTTATACCAAGTTTCAAGTCAATCCGACTCAATATGACGTCATACGGGCCCGTAAAATTTGAAATTCCGCGCGCGCGTCAATGGCGATATACAGTGTAACTATGCCAAAAAACTGCCAATTTTATATCCGATTTTACTCGTCAGGATGGACGGTGACCCCCCATTTCCTTTACACATTTTGAAAGCTGATGAGTTGAACATGTCATTTCATGGGGTGGCAATGCTGACAAAATGATTAAAAGATAGCAAATTTCTTAATAAAGTAAAAAAAGTAAATTTTCAAAATGACGTCATCAAATTTCAAGTTCATTCGAGCGTATCTCACTAGTCCTTTGTCAATTTTCACCCAGATTTCAGTATGATGTAGCTTATTTAATGTTCTTCCAAACATAAGCATACAAAATTTTGATTGGATAACGGTATCACCTCGTAAAAATGGATTGAAAGTAACCTTGTCAAATTTGACCAGTTTACGTGTTATCTCTATGGGAGTGCAGTTTTTCTGGAAGTGAAAATTGACATGACTATCTTTATCGAGCACTAGCTCACTTATGCTTCGGTGAATTTCTCTAAGATTTTAGTATGTGGTAGCTGAGACTTTGACCTATCGTTAATGTGCCCTTCATTTTTTCATACGGTATCGGGATCACGTCCAAAAACTTGATTGAAATCAAAGCCTATCTTCGATGTATTTCCATATTTCTTTCTTTTTCCAACTTTCTTTGCAATAACTCAAGAAAAACATACTTTATCACCACCATATTTTGCACATGTTTAGTTCATGTCACGTACATTATTTCATAAAATAACAACTACTTCATCAGACGCCATCTTGGGTATGTAAATGAGGGTCAAAGGTCATAAATGTTTCATCCTGTATCTTGGTGAATACATGTTCTATCTTAATCATATTTTGCACACGTAAAGACCGTTTTACAAGGATCATTTCACAAAATAACCACTTTTTGCTCAGATGACATCTTGTCTGTGCAGATCGGGGTCAAAGGTCATATGTACTTCTTTCTTTATCTTCGTTATGACGTGTTACCTCTATGGGAGGGAATTTTTCTAGATGTGAAAATTGACATGATTTTCTTTATCGAGCACTAGCTCACTTACCCTTCGGTGAATTTCTCCCAGATTTTGATATGTTGTAGCTGAGACTTTGCGCTATCGTAAAAGTTCCCTTTCTTTTTCATATGGTGTTGGGATCACGTCCAAAAACGTGGTTGAAATTAAAGGTTATCTTCGATGTATTTTCATATTTCTTTCTTTTTCCAATTTTCTTTGCAATAACTCAAGAAAAATAGCCCCTATCAACCCCATATTTTGCACATGTTTGTTTAATGTTACGTACATTATTTCATAAAATAACAACTACTTGATCAGACACCATCTTGGGTATGTAAATTAGGGTCAAAGGTCATAAATGTTTCATCCTGTATCTTGGTGAATACATGTCTTATCTTTCCCATATTTTGCACACGCAAAGACCATGTTACAAGAATCATTTCACAAAATAACCACTTTTTGCTCAGATGCCATCTTGGGGGTGCAAAGTGGGGTCAAAGGTCAAATATACTTCATTCTGCATCTTTGATAGTGTATACGGAATTCGGTACCCAAGATGGCAGGTCTGACTCCCTTTTCAAAATGAGAATCCAAACATCACACGACCAATGTCCCTAATCTCAGGTGAAAACTCGAATCATTGATTTTTTAAAAAATCGGATCACCTAATTTGTCAGTCTTGACAAATTCCGGGTCTAGTTGTTTGTTTGTTTTCGTACACAATTTGCAGATGGTCCCAAGTTACTCGCGTCATAGCATGTTTACATGTAAGCGTATGCTATTTGACGTTGTCAACGTCTGGACCATTAGTGGGGTGGCTTAGTGACAAATATACTGATAATCGTGACACGCCGGACAAAAGTGTCATTTTTTCCTCAGACATTTGTATATATATGAGGATCAAAATTAGGGGGTGCTCCAAGAAATCCGCCAACAGAAAAAATGAGAAAATACCCTTAATTTGTACATAACAATAATGTCTGAATTTATAGACTATACACAGGGCGTTCGCCAGGTTTCTGTACAATGCAATGCAATGTACATGGTTGCTAGTCTTAAAATTCAGACCCTCAATACGACATATTATGTGCATGTTTACAATAATACACCGTTTTTACTGGTTTTCCTATAGCAACAGGTGGTTTAGTCTGTGTTGCAGACCTGAGGGAGGTGTGTTGGAACAGTCCAGTTTTCTTAAGCACCTTTTCATTAAATGATTTGATATTATTTCTGGTAAAGGATTTTTTTAGTACT
Organism: Diadema antillarum; assembly: GCF_040938485.1. NCBI lineage: Eukaryota > Metazoa > Echinodermata > Echinoidea > Diadematoida > Diadematidae > Diadema > Diadema antillarum. The sequence continues at coordinate 3,886,874 of NW_027271059.1, forward strand.
GTCTACCTCCTGTAGAGAAATGGCGAAGAGTGAAGTGTGACTCTGGCTCAGATACTTTAAATCTTGGGCAATGACTGAACCAGGTGTAGGACGTATGTCACAGCTCATTTTTTCTCCCAGTACCACTACTTTACCAGTAGAAGAGCTGCATATTCCATTGAGAACTGAAGGTTTTGGGTATTGCCCTACATATTTCCAAACAAATTTAACCCGTTTCCTCCAAGATTGTGTGAATTCCATATTAGCGCAGGGATTACCGGTTCCCGCAAGCAATTTCTATAGTCCGCACTTCCCCTCTCTATATGTTTCTTATTTCTTATGGGGGTTATTCAAATGTTCAAAAAGGGTAAAAGTTTGTTTTCACAGATGAAGTTGAATTTAGACAATTTGAATATCTTTAAATATATATTTATATTTGTAATTTCACTCATAAAGACTTAAAGCGGTTTGAATATTTTTGGTGTGATAGCTATGTATAGACATGTTATTCAAAAGTAAAAGCAATGTTTGATTGGTTCACATTATCCAAAGGGGGTGGGATGTAGTTGGCTTGTGAACAAAGTCTATGGGGAAGTTTACAAAGTTGATAAAAATAAAACAAAATCGGCATAGAGCAGAATCTAAATCACAATATAATATGACAAAATTCCCGACCCCAAAGGCGGTTGATTCTATGATGCTTTGTGTCAAAGTACAATGTACATTCCACCCAAAATACATGTGATTGATAGGAGGAAAAAGTATGGTACATTAAAGAGAACAATAGTTCAACTAACCCCTAATAGTCCAGCAGCATATATGATTGTTAAGTTTTATCGCCTTGTCAATTGAAGATGATGTTACATAATGACAATTATCAAAGTCAGCTAGATCTACTTGTATATATCAAGAAACCAAAAAGAAGGGGTGGGATGGGGTGGGGAGAGAATAATGAAGTAAGTTATCGGTATCCGTAGTTTTGGTTTTCAGTATATTCATTTTAATTTCCTTAATTCCCGTTAGGTCACCATGGATTGGAGAGTTTGTGTACTAGTACTCTGCCAGGAACAAACACAAGAAAAACTTAAAGGTCCTATGTATACTTTTGGGAGAGTGACTTGAAAAATTTTTTCAGGATATCACATTTGATGCATAATATGTGTAGGTCTGGGGGCATTTCATGAAGCATTTTGTCCGACGAGTTGTCAGACAAATTTGCTCTCTGCCAATCAGATGCAAGGATTTCTGTAGCTTGTAACAGTTTGTCAGAAAAATATCCGACCAAACTGCTTCATGAAATGCCCCCCTGTTGTATCACAAGACATCCTACCATACAGTTTTTGCAATCAAAGCAAACATATAAGGAGATATCAGTATTTTTCTCATTAAAGTATAAATTTCGGACGGTTTAGTCTGGAAACATTTTATTATAAAAATATTGTACACATTTTGTGTTATTAACAATACTTAACATTGATGTTTATACAGATTCATTTTTTTTTAACAGAGGTTCTTTATATCCGTAACTCACACTTAAGAATAATATTATTTTCAAGCACTAATTCTGGGTTTTTGCCTTTAATTGTCCACAAAAAGGAGGACTCAATGCATAAAAGGTGTATGCTTTGTTTTTGGAAAAATGTTGAGGAGATCAGGAAAATTACGTATATTGATGTAGATTTTGGACCTGAAGGAGCAGTTGAAGCATTTTTACGAAACAATGCCTTGTGGCATCGTTCTTATCATCAAAAATTAATAATGAATAACTCAAATGAAAATTTGAGGGGGGAAGAAAAGACGAACATAATGACATGAGACAGCTTCGTAAAGATTAAACGCTAAAATAGACAATGCAGCCTCTTTTCTTAGTTCATACTTATCCAGAGTGTGTGCTTTCTTTCCAGTACCGGTATTATTATTCAGATAGGTTAGGGGAATCCATTTGAATTGAGTGATACATCATTTTAAAACTTAGAGTCTGCTCTTTCAGAAGCTGTCCTTCAAGGACAAGTCCACCTTCATGCGCACGTGGATTGAGTGAATACAACAATATTAGTAGGACACATCACAGAAAGCTTGGAAAAATCGTACAATCCGTTCAAAAGTTATGATTTTTTAGAATGTCTGCACAGTCGCGGCTGGATGAAAAGACTACCACAGTGTATGATGTCACATGCGCACATTGTAAGGAAAATAAAAAGAGAATTTCACAAAACCATACTTTTTGAGTAAAGTTCACATTTCTTTGACTTGCTACTGACGTATGTTAAGGGTAATTTTATTCCCCCTGCCTTCTGAAAGAGAAGTCGAGTATCCTTTTGTAAGTGAAAACATGTTGAATTTTCTTTATTCATTCTTTATATCGTTGTACACATGTGACGTTACAAGGTACAGTAGTCTTCTCATTCAGCCTCGACTGAGCAGAAACTTCAAAAATTCATAACTTTAGAACGGATTGTCCAATTTTCCTTAAAACTCTCTTTGATGTGTTCTACTATATTGTTGCTGCATTCACTCAACCCACATGCTATGAAGGTGAAAAATCTTTGTCTGGCGACTTTTTGTTGATCAATTATACCAACCCTGATGGAAATCTCTTCAAATTCATGGACGTTCTAAAGTCTCCTTTAAGTTTAACCAAAATCTATATATGTAGTTGCCATGGCAACGTACCACTGAACACTAATCAAAAGTATTTCAAACCTCTATACATCCCGTCGATCAGTTGTACCTATTCAAATGGAATCTCTTCCAAATTGAAAAATAGCCTCCTATATAGTATAACTAACTTCAACTAAAAATCCTAGTTTTGGGTTGCCATGGCAACAGTCAAATCAACAATTATATTTGACCCCTGCTTTATACTCTTGGTACCTTCTATATAACGTTCATATCAAATTTTGTGAAAATTGAATCTTCCTACCTGGAGAAATAAACAAAAACATGATTTTTAGAAAAAGTTCATTGACCTTTGACCTTTGACCTTTGGAAAATTCACTCCAAATTCAATCAAAATATTTTACTTGTTCTCAATATTCTTCCTGCCAAGTTTTATCCAGATTGGATATTCCTGACCTGAGAAATAGCCAAAAAACCTATTTCACAAATAAAGGTCATTGACCTTTGACCTCTGACCTCCTTCCCAGCATCAATATTTTTGGAGCACCCTATTTTTTGAGAAGGTACATCATGAAGTACCTTTGGTGAAAAAATCATGCTTTTGTCCGCCGTGTCACGATAATTTCACTAAGCTACCCCACTACATGCCCTATGTCGATATTACTTTCTTCGCGAGCGAGCGAAGCGAGCGAGCACTTGAGAAAATTATGCATACATTATCCTACAAGATAGAGTACTGTTCAGCGCTGATACCTGTCTGAAGGCGGGCGTACGAACGTCATGCAATATGCCAAAATTGATACAATCACATTTCAGCTTCCTGCACTTTTTTTCTCATTTTTTTTTTTTTTTTATTTTTTGGCGGGGGGGGGGGGGGAGGGATGATTGTACAGGCCATCCCCCCTCCTTCATTTCGGGGGGGGGGGGGGGATATCAATCAAAATGTTCGGCTTATCATTGATGATTTGAGGAATCATTATGAGGCTTACGTATCACACGTCCATAATTGAATATACTGTCAAAGAAATTGAACCGTGATTTGATAGGACTGTCACATACATTTATGGAAACCCAATTCAGCAAGGCAACGACGTCTTTTGATATACAAAACAACCCAAAACGTGGAGGAATAACACAAATACACAAATACACAAACACACACACAAACAAACAAGTAAACAAATGCAGGTAAGAAGCACTGTACATGAAAGCAAGTAGATAATCGCAGCAGGACTCAGTAAATGTAACTATACGTTTTGTTTGAATGCATAGTAGTGGCAATAAATGTAAGTATTTGAATTAGTACATGATACATGGCATTCTATTCCTCCATGGTGTTTTCACGGTTTGTTTGTGTTACTTCCACAGATTCAAGATCTGAAATTGGAAAGTCGCTACATCTACCCGTCCCATTCTCCGGAAAAACTACAGTCCTCAACGGGAAGAGACTTGGCCCAATGGGTGTGTACTATGCCACGTCTTTCGAGCTTCAGTCTGGTGTTTGCCAACTTGCCAGATGATTTCTACTCTACAGGAATTAAATTAGCACCATCCTGTCAGGTATGTAAGCCTTTACTTGGTGTCGGTTCTCGCAGTGAGGATATGGGACGTGTTTTGTTTGTTTTGTTTTTAGAAAATACAAAACACAAAACAACAGCTACATGTCACGTGGGATTTTCTTCTGTCGAAGTAATTCTTTTCCATATAGATCTCAGTCTAGTGCATGTGATTAACATTGTTTACATGTTGCTCTGGTCTTCCCCAGCATTAAACCACTCAATGTATGCATTGCAAAAATTATTTTGCTATGCTGAAGGTATTTTATGTAACTACGTGTATACATGCTAGTACACAATAGAGATTCTCTTGGCCAAAAGGTCAAAGTCAAGTGACAATGCTAAATTCAACCTTTTTTTCACTGTTCTTGAGGGCTATTTATTTTCCATGTAGATCTCGGTCTAGTGCGAGTAAATATCTAAAAATCGGCACCAACGACTTTGCTGCAATGGAGCATGCCCAGAAAATATTAATGCATTTACAGTAAAGTACAAAATCTCTTTTATCGAGATGGACTTAACTCATTCTTTGAACTTTTATGACAGTATAACGTTTCATTCCAATAAGTCTGATGTATTGTTTTATGAAACAAAATATGTACAAAGCTCCACGAAATGCGGTTGCCATTTCTTCGAATACTCACAAGAGAATTCGAAGAAACTGTAATAACTATTTCGTATAGAAGCGACTGGATATCCTATTACGCCTATATATCCTTACCTAAGGCATTACTATAAACTTCTTTGATCTATCCCAACAAGTTTGACCTGTGGGTACATTGAAAAGTGTGTTATCCATATAAAAATTTTGTAATAAGATTCCTGGCTGGTGATCATCCTGATATTACTCAAGTCATTTTCTTGTCACTATTTCTTGTATAGTGATATAACATTGGGCAGTGTTCATGTCTATATCTGAGTAGTTGACATTTACTTATTTTCATCTAGAATATTTGTAATACATTTTACATCTATTCGTTACCATACTCGTAGACAAACTAATTACCGTGCAACCAACATATAATTTGATTTGATAGGACTGTCACATACATTTATGGAAACCCAATTCAGCAAGGCAACGACGTCTTTTGATATACAAAACAGCCCAAAACGTGGAGGAATAACACAAATACACAAACACACAAACACACACACAAACAAACAAATAAACAAATGCAGGTAAGAAGAACTGTACATGAAAGCAAGTAGATAATCGCAGCAGGACAGTACATGTAACTAATACGTTTTGTTTGAATGCATAGTAGTGGCCATAGATGTAAGTATATGGATTCAGTACATGATACATGACATTCTATTCCTCCATGGTGTTTTCATGGTTTGTTTGTGTTACTTCCACAGATTCAAGATCTGAAATTGGAAATTGACTACGACTACCCGTTCGATTCTCCGGAAAAACTACAGTCCTCAACGGGAAGTGACTTGGCCCAATGGGTGTGTACTATGCCACGTCTTTCGAGCTTCAGTCTGAAGTTTCACAACTTGCCAGATAGTTTCTTCTCAACAGCAGCTAAATTAGCACCATCCTGTCAGGTATGTAAACTTTTACCTGGTGTCAGTTCTCGCAGGGAGGATTTTTTTTTTTAGAAAATACATAACACAAAACAAGAGCTATATGTCACGTGGGATTTTCTTCTGTCGAAGTAATTCTTTTCCATATAGATCTCAGTCTAGTGCATGTAATTAACATTGTTTCCATGTTGCTCTGGTCTTCCCCAGCATTAAACCACTCAATGTATGCATTGCAAAAATTATTTTGCTATGCTGAAGTATTTTAATATGTAACTACGTGTATACATGCTAGTACACAATAGAGATTCTCTCGGCCAAAAGGTCAGAGGTCAAGTGAAAATGCTAAATTCAACCCTTTTTTTTCACTGTTCTTGAGGGGTATTTATTTTCCATGTAGATCTCGGTCTAGTGCGAGTAAATATTTAAAAATCGGCACCAACGACTTTGCTGCAATGGAGCATGCCCAGAAAATATTAATGCATTTACAGTAAAGTACAAAATCTCTTTTATCGAGATGGACTTAACTCATTCTTTGAACTTTTATGACAGTATAACGTTTCATTCCAATAAGTCTGATGTATTGTTTTATGAAACAAAATATGTACAAAGCTCCACGAAATGCGGTTGCCATTTCTTCGAATACTCACAAGAGAATTCGAAGACACTGCAATAACTATTTCGTATACAAGCGACTGGATATCCTATTACGCCTATATAGCCTTACCTAAGGCATTACTATAAACTTCTTTGATCTATCCCAACAAGTTTGACCTGTGGGTACATTAAAAAGTGTGTTATCCATATAAACTTTTTTTGTAATAAGATTCCTGGCTGGTGATCATCCTGATATTACTCAAGTCATTTTCTTGTCACTATTTCTTGTATAGTGATTGTTCATGTCTATATTTGAGTAGTTGACATTTACTTATTTTCATCTAGAATATTTGTAGTACACTTTATATCTATTCGTTACCATACTCGTAGACATACTAATTAACTTGCAACCAACATATAACATCGAAAGGCATCTGCAAAGAATATTTCCTGTGAAGCAAGCAAAGATGGTCAAAACGATGACATCAATTGCAATTGTGAGTTCAATCCTCCCCAACGCTCATCGAACAAATGATTCCAGTGATTTCCCATACCAAATAGTAAATGAGTTTGTACAGAGGAATGTGTAGGAACTACCTTGTATTTTACCGTGTTTTAGATGGTAAAAGTGATAAGTGTGACATCATCTGTGACATCAGTGAATGAAAATTAAGTCGAATATTACCGTTATTTATTTCCAAAATTAAAAGCAAACATCTGACATTTATTTTAGCATCTTACGGAGCCGATTGTTACCGCTGTTCATTTCCAAAAGTAAAGGCTACCATCCGACCTTTTTAGGTGGCCCAATTGGGCCACCGAAATCTTCGTTTCTGAAAGGAACTTTTGGTGGCCCGACGTGCGTTTTTGGTGGCCCCGGGCCACCTGGCCACCGTTAGTGTCGAGCCCTGTTGTAGGACAAATGATTTGTCTGCCCCAACAATACCGATTGGGCTGGGCAAAAATGCCCCTTTGCCCCCCCCCCCCCTCCCCCCCCCCCCACCCCCAAGATAGATTCGACGCCTCTGATCATCCCTGGGTATGCCCATGGATAGAGCCATCATCGTTTCAGAAACGATTCAGGAAATGGAGGGGCCCAGGCCGGAGTTCATAATTATGGCGGTATAATTTTTTTGTTATTGTTTGTTTGTTTTCGTACACAATACCGATGGGGCTGGGCAAAAATGTCCCTTTGCCCCCCCCCCCCCCCCCCCTCCCCCCCCCCCTCCACCCACTCCCCCCCTCGAGATAGATTCGACGCCTCTGATCATCCCTGGGTATGCCCATAGATAGAGCCATCATCGTTTCAGAAACGATTCAGGAAATGGAGGGGAGTTCATAATTATGGCGGTATAATTTTGTTTTAATTGTTTGTTTGTTTTCGTACACAATTTGCAGATGGTCCCAAGTTACTCGCGTCATAGCATGTTACATGTAAGCCTATGCTATTTGACGTTGTCAACGTCTGGACCATGCCCTATGTCGATATTACTTTCTTTGCGAGCGAGCGAAGCGAGCGAGCACTTGAGAAAATTATGCATACATTATCCTACAAGATAGAGTACTGTTCAGCGCTGATACCTGTCTGAAGGCAGGCGTACGAACGTCATGCAATATGCCAAAATTGATACAATCACATTTCAGCTTCCTCCACTTTTTTTCTCATTTTTTTTTATTTTTTTATTTTTTGGCGGGGGGGGGGGAGGGATGATTGTACAGGCCACCCCCCCCCTCCTTCATTTCGGGGGGGGGGGGGGATATCAATCGAAATGTTCGGCTTATCATTTCTGATTTGAGGAATCATTATGAGGCTTACGTATCACACGTCCATAATTGAATATACTATCAAAGAAATTGAACCGTGATTTGATAGGACTGTCACATATATTTATGGAAACCCAATTCAGCAAGGCAACGACGTCTTTTGATATACAAAACAGCCCAAAACGTGGAGGAATAACACAAATACACAAACACACACACAAACAAACAAATAAACAAATGCAGGTAAGAAGCACTGTACATGAAAGCAAGTAGATAATCGCAGCAGGACAGTACATGTAACTAATACGTTTTGTTTGAATGCATAGTAGTGGCCATAAATGTAAGTATATGGATTCAGTACATGATACATGACATTCTATTCCTCCATGGTGTTTTCATGGTTTGTTTGTGTTACTTCCACAGATTCAAGATCTGAAATTGGAAATTGACTACATCTACAGGTTCCATTCTCCTGAAAAACTACAGTCCTCAAGGGGAAGTGACTTGGCCCAATGGGTGTGTACTATGCCACGTCTTTCGAGCTTCAGTCTGGAGTTTTTCGACTTGGCCGATAATTTCTTCTCAACAGCAGCTGAATTAGCACCATCCTGTCAGGTATGTAAACTTTCACCTGGTGTCAGTTCTCGCAGGGAGGATATGGACGTGTTTTTTTTTTTTTTTTAGAAAATACAAAACACAAAACAAGAGCTATATGTCATGTGGGATTTTCTTCTGTCGAAGTAATTCTTTTCCATATAGATCTCAGTCTAGGTCATGCGATTAACATTGTTTACATGTTGCTCTGGTCTTCCCCAGCATTAAACCACTCAATGTATGCATTGCAAAAATCATTTTGCTATGCTGAAGGTATTTTATGTAACTACGTGTATACATGCTAGTACACAATAGAGATTCTCTTGGCCAAAAGGTCAAAGTCAGGTGACAATGCTAAATTCAACCTTTTTGTCCCCGCCGAACGAGTTCGAGCAGGGGACTATGAAACGGGATCCGTACGTGTGTGTGTCTGTGTGTCCGTCCGTCTGTCCGTCCGTCTGTGCGTCCGTCCGTCTGTGCGTCCGTGTGTGATCAAAATTTTCAATTTGCTACTTCTCTGTCATTTATGAGCCAATTTTGATTCTGTTTGCTTTATATGATAGCACTACATGGGAGCTTTGAAACTTCTAAACAGAATTTCAGTTGTGACCTTTGGCATTGACCTTTGACCTATATTGTACATTTTGCTTCAAAATGCTACTCCTTCGCCATTTCTAACCCGATTTTGATTCCGGTTGCTTTATGTGATAGCACTAGGTGAGGGCTTCAAAACTTCTACACAGAATTTTGACCTTTGACTTCTTTGACCTTTGACCTTGATTTTTGACCTGTATTGTACATTTTGCTACCAAATGCTACTCCTTCGCCATTTCTAACCCGATTTCGATTCCGTTTGCTTTACGTGATGGCACTAGGTGAGGGCTTCAAAACTTCTACACAGAATTTCGACCTTTGACTTCTTTGACCTTTGACCTTGATTTTTTACCTATATTGTACATTGGCTACAAAATGCAACTCCTTCGCCATTTCTAACCCGATTTCAATTCCGTTTGCTTTATGTGATGACACTAGGTGAGGGCTTCAGAACTTCTACACAGAATTTTGACCTTTGACTTCTTTGACCTTTGACCTTGATCTTTTTACCTATATTGTACATTTTGCTACTAAATGCTACTTCCGGCGGGGACATATAATACGCACCGCGTAATTTCTACTTTTCCTTGTTTTCACTGTTCTTGGGGGGTATTTATTTTCCATGTAGATCTCGGTCTAGTGCGAGTAAATATTTAAAAATCGGCACCAACGACTTTGCTGCAATGGAGCATGCCCAGAAAATATTAATGCATTTACAGTAAAGTACAAAATCTCTTTTATCGAGATGGACTTAACTCATTCTTTGAACTTTTATGACAGTATAACGTTTCATTCCAATAAGTCTGATGCATTGTTTTATGAAACAAAATATGCACAAAGCTCCACGAAATGTGGTTGCCATTCCTTCGAATACTCACAAGAGAATTCGAAGAAACTGCAATAACTATTTCGTAAACAAACGACTGGATATCCTATTACGCCTATATAGCCTTACCTAAGGCATTACTATGAACTTCTTTGATCTATCCCAACAAGTTTGACCTGTGGGTACATTACAAAGTGTGTTATCCATATAAACTTTTTGTAATAAGATTCCTGGCTGGTGATCATCCTGATATTACTCAAGTCATTTTCTTGTCACAATTTCTTGTATAGTGATATAACATTAGGCAGTGTTCATGTCTATATTTGAGTAGTTGACATTTACATATTTTCATCTAGAATATTTGTAATACACTTTATATCTATTCGTTACCATGCTCGTAGACATACTAATTAACTTGCAACCAACATATACCATAGAAAGGCATCTGCAAAGAATATTTCCTGTGAGGCAAGCAAAGATGGTCAAAACGATGACATCAATTGTAATTGTGAGTTCAATCCTCCCAACACTCATCGAACAAATGACTCCAGTGATTTCCCATACCAAATAGTAAATGAGTTTGTACAGAGGAATGTGTAGGAACTACCTTGTATTTTACCGTGTTTTAGATGGTAAAAGTGATAAGTGTGACATCATCTGTGACATCGGTGAATGAAAATTAAGCAGGAAACTTTCTGACATCGACATCAATAGGAACCATATATTGAAATTAGCAAGGGAAAGAAAATGAATGGGATCATTGTAAAATTTATGAGTGAAATGGTCATGATGGGATCTGCCTGATTGCAGGAAATTCCAACGTAATTTCATTAAAAGCCCCTGTATACATCCATGGGCTCACCTCTGCAATGAAATTCAGGTATACAACAATAATTGTGTCAGGTATTTTATTTATTATTTTTGTGGGGGGGGGGGTTGAAAGCCAGATTTATTAGTGGATTTGCGCATATTTTTTCTTAATTCATGCTAGCTTTAACAATTTCTAATTCCTCAGTTTTTAGTCCCGAGTCTTGTCCTAGAAGGCGATAAGGCTCTTTATGCTGTATAAGAGAATATTAACTACTGTACTGCATCGATGTGTTCACCATGTCTGCTATGATACAACGTTTGTCGAAAAATAAGCTTCCTTTTTTTCTCCTTCAGATCAAGAGTCTTTCCTTAAAGATTTACCACGACATGTTTTCACAGCCAGAAGTGTCGGCAGCAAACTTGGCTGAATTTCTGTGTCGTTTGCCTCTTCTTGCACGTGCCGATATCACATGGAAGGATATACCTATGGCATTCTTCCAGACAATGGCCTCTAAGACCACACGCTGCAATGTAAATATCAGACATTGCTATTTGTTACCTAGTTGTAAAGAAATTAGAACTGTTAGCCTTGCGTATAAATGTATCAAAATACAATTGCAAAAAATGGGGTATTCGCGAGTGCATTGTTTTCTGATATATTGTTTATTATATAAGCATGGGCACCCAATGTATACAATAGTCTTTTTTAATTGTTGTTTTTGTTGTTGTCACTAGGTTTGTAAATCGATTGAAGTTTGTTTGAAGAAAATGAATCGAAGCAACAAAATACTCCAATTGGCTGTACACTACAATGTAGATAAGTACAGTGTGATGCAATTCATTCCTTGTATGTTGCTTGGAAGAAATTCATCTTTATCGAGTAACTGTGTGCTATGTATATTTCTGATCTTTTGTTTGGCTTTCCACTACGTATCGGCTTACATGTTATAGTTCGAGGACATTACCATCAATGGAGAGATATTGAGCAAACACCTTAGCGACATAGGGCACCACTCAGGTAAGCAATTCATTCTTGGGCACCTTTTGTATTTAGCTCGTAATAATATCTTGCCAGTTCGGAGAAGTTTGTATAAACGCAATGTATGTCGGCGCGTGGCCAGGATTTCTATAGAGGGGGAGGGTGCTCAAGTCAAAATATCGGACATTTACTCACAGAGGTGGCCGTCAAGATTAGATGATAACTTATATTTCCCTATTTTCCAAGCAAAAACAGAAAATGACTATTCAGGGCCTATTTGAATAGCTACCCATGTAAATTATGTTACCTACCAACCCTTGACCCGCGTGAGCGTCTTCCCGGCATGTACTATACATACAATAACAGTTAATTGAGGTGAACCGAAGAGTGAGGGTAGAGTGTGTCCCCTCTGAAACAAGGGAGCTTTTGCATTTTTAGATTTGAATTCAGCGATCTGATGCACACTTTGGCAGAATATCATTCTGCATCTTCATCATCTTCTTCTTCTTCTTCTTCTTCTTCTTCTTCTTCTTCTTTCAATCAGAGAGTAAGTAAAGTAAAATGGCTATCATGACACCTTCACCTCTTCATTCCAGTATAGTCCTACATCTCATAGAGGTGGACCAAAATGGAGAGTGTGCGAGAACATCCTATTCGGACATAAAGGAGTGTTTTGCATTTTTGTCCCCGCCGAACGAGTTCGAGCAGCTAGGGGACTATGAAACGGGCTCCGTACGTGTGTGTGTCTGTGTGTCCGTCCGTCTGTCCGTCCGTCTGTGCGTCCGTGTGTGATCAAAATGTTCAATTTGCTACTTCTCTGTCATTTATGAGCCAGAATAAGAAAGATTGGTAGTTACACATATCTAAATTGACGCTTACAAAGAAACGGTTGTTTTGTTTTTGTTTTTGTTTAAGTGTATGCCAGTTAATGAAATTTGTATTTTTTTTTTAATATTGTAAACTGACTGTTTTGGGTGCACCAGGTGGGTTGGGGAGGATGGCCTGAGGGCCCAAGTCATTTAGTTGGCTCTTTCCAGACCCGGGCTGCCCAACCTGGTGCAACCTTACCACTCCAGTGTATGTTCTGATTTCGAAATATGTATTATGAAATTTGTGAATGAAAGCCGAATAAATAATAACAATAATAATAATTTTGATTCTGTTTGCTTTATATGATAGCACTACATGGGAGCTTTGAAACTTCTACACAGAATTTCAGTTGTGACCTTTGACCTTGACCTTTGACCTATATTGTACATTTTGCTTCAAAATGCTACTCCTTCGCCATTTCTAACCCGATTTTGATTCTGTTTGCTTTATATAATAGCACTACATGGGAGCTTTGAAACTTCTACACAGAATTTCAGTTGTGACCTTTGACCTTGACCTTTGACCTATATTGTACATTTTGCTTCAAAATGCTACTCCGCCATTTCTAACCCGATTTTGATTCCGTTTGCTTTATGTGATGGCACTAGGTGAGGGCTTCAAAACTTCTACACAGAATTTTGACCTTTGACCTTGATTTTTTACCTATATTGTACATTGGCTACAAAATGCTACTCCTTCGCCATTTCTAACCCGATTTCGATTCCGTTTGCTTTATGTGATGGCACTAGGTGAGGGCTTCAAAACTTCTACACAGAATTTTGACCTTTGACTTCTTTGACCTTTGACATTGTACATTTTGCTACCAAATGCTACTCCTTCGCCATTTCTAACCCGATTTCGATTCCGTTTGCTTTATGTGATGGCACTAGGTGAGGGCTTCAAAACTTCTACACAGAATTTTGACCTTTGACTTCTTTGACCTTTGACCTTGATTTTTTACCTATATTGTACATTGGCTACTAAATGCTACTCCTTTGCCATTTCTAACCCGATTTCGATTCCGTTTGCTTTATGTGATGGCACTAGGTGAGGGCTTCAAAACTTGTACACAGAACTTTGACCTTTGACTTCTTTGACCTTTGACCTTGATCTTTTCACCTATATTGTACATTTTGCTACTAAATGCTACTTCCGGCGGGGACATATATTACGCACCGCGTAATTTCTACTTTTCCTTGTTATGCCTCCGTCACGAAGTGTCGCCGGAGGCATTATGTTTTTTGGTTGTCCGTCTTTCCGTCAGTCCGTACTTCCGTCCGTCCTTCTCTCCGTCCGTATATACAATCAATTTTGTGGACAGCATAACTTAAGAATCATTTGAGATTTCCAAATGAAACTTGGCATGTGTTTGTATGACTGGATGAACTTTAGCTTACCAACTTTTGGATGCACATGCTCAAAATCAAAGGTCAAAAGATCGAAACCAAATGCTCAAAGAGAGACAGTTGGAGGCTAGCTGCCGTGAGCTGGAAGTTGAGAACATGTAAGGGGAAGAACCAGGTAAATGGCTCGGAAGTCAGTGGAAGGAGAAAGATGAACCAGAAAGGTCGGAGGGAAAAGAGAGAACAAAAGGTTAATAAGTCATACTGATAAGAGAGAAAAGCATTGAGGATGAGGACCATGATTTGGCTGGGTTGGTAGCGCGTCTGCCTCCAGATCAAAATTACCCGGGTTCGATTCCCGAATTTGACTGAGCCATGTTGTGTGTAATTTTACGTTTCTCTCTAGTAGGAGACAAAAAAATCCGTCCCCCGGATAGGATGATGATGATAGTGATGATGGTGATCCACAACATTTGTATGGCACCATCTGTTTTAAAAACATTCACGGACTCCTCCAAGTTAAAGTTAGCAATTGAATGCCTGGTGAGAAACGGGAGTCTTGAGTGAAACTTTAAAGTGCTCCAATTTGTCAATTTTACGGAGAAAGTAATGATGGGAGGGAGTTCCATAGGCGAGGACATCAGATACAGGCAAATAACTGGTCTCTATACCCCTTGAGATTTGTAATGGGCATCTGGAGAGGAAGGCCAGAATGACAAAGCATAATGTGCGTTTATAGAGAGTGGCAGATTGTTATGAAGTAATGAATCATAATTCAATTGTATTCCTGTGTGAAGGGTATATACCCCCCCCCCCTTTTTTTTTTGTATTTCTTTGGTTTTAACAAAAAATAAAGGGTGGGCACGCGCACGGTGCGGCCCTGCTTGTATCTGCCACTGTATATCCAATTTTGACACATACATATTTGAAACAAAGGGAATACATTTTTGTGACTCCATCTCTTGAACCTCCACACAAAATGCTACCAGTCATGAATACACTGATCTTACTCCTGTCAGACCTGGAACAATATGGCATACACGTTGCCATGGAGACGGATATTCATCACCGATACATTATCACACCGCTCCCAAAGGCTCCAGATGACCTGGTTCTAGAGGATGATGAAGTGGTGATTGCGGTTGGTCTGAAGTTTTCTTCACCTAATGACAAGCAGCCTGAGAAACCAATCAAACTCACCATGCCACATTGTGCCGTGATCACTAAACCTGAGCGCGTCTCGACTGTGCTTTATCACCGCAACGATGGTATGTTAAAATGCTTATTATCATGTTGCATGTAATGTCATTATGTGGTGGATTGCAGTATGTTTTTCGTAAAAAGCAAACATGTTCACTCCTGTAAGGAAGAAAGTAAGTGATTCATCATGGTGACTCCTGGAAAAGGGCGCCGGAAGCGGGGGGGGGGGGGGAATTGCCCTTACAAATGTTATTATACATGTATATATTTTTTTCGGGGGGGGGGGAGGCACTTGCCCAACATTTTTTTTTTTTTTTTTTTTGGGGGGGGGGGAGAACGATTTCCCCTCCCCCCTCCAATCAAAGTACCCCCTGTCACAAATAATAAGTCGGTTATTAAGACCAAATGAAAAATAAAGGCACTTTTTTTTAGTTTAAAATTGCCAATTTCATACCTGGAAATGCAAAAATCATAGCATGCTATTAGTATACATTATATATACACTTTATTTACTTATGAATAAATTTAGTGTATATAATGGTAGCCTCACGTCCTCATGTGCCCCCCGAAATATACCTTTAGTAAACCTTACATTTTCCCTTTCTTCCATGCTTTTTAGCAATAAGAATTATCTATATTTTTCGAACAATGCGATCACGTTGAAGCTTTTAATGAATACATTTCAGACGAATGGCAAAGTGAAGCGGCTCGCTCGCTCTGCCCGTACTTGTAGTAAAATGAACAGTTTGCATAAGTTATGATCAGAGTCCTTCGCAGTGTCTTTTTTTAACTGTGTTTAATTTCCTCGAAACTTGAATTAAATGTTTTGCAAACGGGACTTTTAAACACTGCTTTCACCAAATGTCCCTACCAACGGCGTAAATCCGTATACTGAGGAGTGGGCGGAATATGATCGGCGCTAGCCACCATCACCACGATAACAAGCTTAAAACCGTACCGAGGCAACCTTGGGGGGGGGGGAGGGCTTCCCCCTCCAACAATGAGAAGTATTTGCATTTCAGTGTTGTAAATGGTGCAGTTTGATGCATGTTTTGCGCGTTTTATCGACTTGAAACAGTCCCACTTGCTAAAGGTAACAATATTATTGTAATGTCGATTATCATTGAACAGTGTGGCTATAAAATCGTATATCATTCAAATAAACTTCTTGTATGCCCTATCAATTTTTACACTAAATGTCACAAACGTGACCGAGCCTGAGCGTGCGGAGAGAGCGGGGGGGGGGGGGGTGGGAGGGGGTTCCCCCCTCGCACGGTGAGAACTTTTCGCATTTTTAGTGTTGTAAATGGTACAATTTTATGCATGTTTGCCTGTTTTATTGATTTGAAACAGTCCCACTTGTCTGAGGTAGCAGTATAATTTAATGAAGATTACATTGAGCAATTTTCCTATCAAATTGTATTATTTGAATAAACTTATTAAATTAATATTCTTACGATGAATATCATGAACAGCCTGATGAACGCTGTCTGTTAAGCAATCAAACATAAATACCAAGCAGACCAGTGTGTAGATAAGGGGTATCTCTCATCATCATCTCTGCTTATGCACAAAGTCTGGTTAGGTATACAGAGCTTAGGGGGGGGGGGTGTGGGAGGGGTGGGAGGGGACCAAGTGAGGATGGCAAGATATCTCTCCCATATTCGATGGAGCTCTCTTTTCAGTTTTAGAACTGAAATCTAACAATCTGGTGCACACTTTTGTTGGAATATCTGGAAATTTGTCAGTCAGAGAAGGTGGGAGGGGATAAGACCTATTCCCTTCTCCTACACGAGAGAGATTATGTATTTTCTAATTGTATTTCATCGTTTTGGGGCACACATTATGAGGCATATTTGGAAAACTGTCTACTTGTATGCATAGGGGGGAGGGGAGGGGGCGGGCGAGCAGGGAGAAGGCTGTCACCACCCTTCCCGTACGAGTCCGGGATCTTTTGCCTTTTACAGTTTAAACTGAGATGTCTCGTATACGCATGTCTGTTGGAATATTTGGGAAATTTAAAAAAAATGATTTGAGGGTACTGAGCGAGGAAAGTTTTGATTAAAATTGGATATTCCCCTTGTACATAAGGGAACATTTGAGCTTTCGAAATTTAAGTGATGAGTCTTGTGCACTCAGAATAATTTGGAGATCAGAGTATCCTCTCGGATCACCTTCTGTATCTGTACTTATTCTTTATTTCTCTCTCACAAAATGCTGTGCAGAGGTTAAGTCAAAAAGTCCTCCGACTATCAATTCAAACTTACACCATAATTATATGCATCATGTCATAAGGACGACAGATCTAATGTATCATTGTGATTAGTTAATCATGACGTCATAGTGATGTTTCATCTGAAATCACCTTCTCATTCATATCTCATTGATGAAAAAAAAAAATGAATGAAATCTACATCACATATCACTCCCATATTTTGCAACCATCTAGTCCATGGCATATAGATCGTTTCGTGACATAACAACGTTGTAATCAGATGCGTCTTGTGTTTTGGTAACAACGGCGTAGCCAGGATTTCATTTTAGGGTGGGGCGGTTAGTCTGCGAGGGAGCGAAGCGACCGAGCCCGAGCGAGCGGAGCGAGCGAGGGGGGGGGGGGGAGGGTGTGGGAGGGGGGTGTCCCCCCTCCCACGGTAAGAACTTTTGCATTTTGATGTTGTAAATGGTGCAATTTGATGCATGCTTTTGCGCGTTTTATCAACGTGAAACAGTCCCACTTGTTTAAGGTAGCAGTTTATTTTGATGTAGATTATTATTGAACAATTTGCCTATAAAATGGTATAATTTAAATACACTTCTTGTATTAATTCTTTTCACTGAATATCATGAACGCGACTGAACCCGAGCAAGCGGAGCGAGCGAGGGGGGAGGGGAGGGTGTGGGAGGGGGTGTCCCCCTCCCACGGTGAGAACTTTTTGCATTTTGATGTTGCAAATGGTGCAATTTGATGCATGTTTTTGCTCGTTTCATCGACGTGAAACACTAACATTAGTGCTAAGGTTGCAGTATGTTTTGATGTAGATTATCATTGAACAATTTGCCTAAAATATGGTATGATTTAAATACACTTCTTGTATTAATTCTTTTCACTGAATATCATGAAAGCGACTGAACCCGAGCAAGCGGAGCGAGCGAAGGAGGAGGGGAGGGTGTGGGAGGGGGTGTCCCCCCCTCCCACGGTGAGAACTTTTTGCATTTTGATGTTGCAAATGGTGCAATTTGATGCATGTTTTTGCGTGTTTTAACGAGTTGAAACAGTCCCACTTGTTTAAGGTTGCAGTATGTTTTGATGTAGATTATCATTGAACAATTGTGACCCTGCACCTCAAAACAAACAAAAAGTCGCCTGACATGAATTTTTAGCTAAGGCCATATTCTAAAAGAGCAGACTTAAGCTTTAAAATGATGTATAACTCAAATAAAATGGACTCTCCTAACCTATCTAAATATTGGAAAGAAAGCACAAACTCAGGAAAAGTGTGAACTGAGAAAAGAGGCTCTGAAGTACAGTGTCTATTCAAGCGCTTAATCTTTACCAAACCGTGCTGGCTGTGCGATGAATGGGACAAAAAACAGGAAGTAAACCACCAGAGCAACAACAATGAAGGGATTATCAAATTAAACTGAAATTAAGCATGCCTCATTAACACATTCTGTCCATAATTAATGCCAACTTTCAAAACAGTAGTACTATCCTTTCAAAAGTTATTAGAGTTGAAAGTGAAGAGTGTGGACATGGTTTTTCAGAAATGAAAAAGGAATTCTAAAGACACACCTAATCACACTATTTTACAAAAAATGTTCGAGATAAACTGCTAAAAAACACACTTTCCTGCCCGTTTTGTGATACCAAATTTTAGCATAATGTATAGAAGGCCCGCTGTTTCAGAAAATATGAAAAAGTCAAGTTCGGCTAGGTTGACCCATTTCACTTATTTTCAGTCCTGACGCAAAATCAGTGTATGCGACTTTATGTTCGTTTTGAGGTGCACGGTCACAATTTGCCTAAAATATGGTATGATTTAAATACACTTCTTGTATTAATTCTTTTCACTGAATATCATGAACGTGACTGAACCCGAGCAAGCGGAGCGAGCGAAGGGAGAGGGGAGGGTGTGGGAGGGGGTGTCCCCCCTCCCACGGTGAGAACTTTTTGCATTTTGATGTTGCAAATGGTGCAATTTGATGCATGTTTTTGCGTGTTTTAACGAGTTGAAACAGTCCCACTTGTTTAAGGTTGCAGTATGTTTTGATGTAGATTATCATTGAACAATTTGCCTAAAATATGGTATGATTTAAATACACTTCTTGTATTAATTCTTTTCACTGAATATCATGAACGCGACTGAACCCGAGCAAGCGGATCGAGCGAAGGTAGAGGGGAGGGTGTGGGAGGGGGTGTCCCCCCTCCCACGGTGAGAACTTTTTGCATTTTGATGTTGCAAATGGTGCAATTTGATGCATGTTTTTGCGCGTTTTATCGACGTGAAACAGTAACATTAGTGTAAGGTAGCAGTATATTTTGATGTAGATTATCATTGAACAATTTGCCTATAATATGGTATGATTTAAATACACTTCTTGTGTTAATTCTTTTCACTGAATATCATGAACGCGACTGAATCCGAGCAAGCGGAGCGAGCGAAGGGAGAGGGGAGGGTGTGGGAGGGGGTGTCCCCCCTCCCACGGTGAGAACTTTTTGCATTTTGATGTTGCAAATGATGCAATTTGATGCACGTTTTTGCGCGTTTTATCGACGTGAAACAGTAACATCAGTGTAAGGTGGCAGTATATTTTGATGTAGATTATTATTGAACAATTTGCATATAAAATGGTATCATTTTTAAAAATCTTTTTGTATTAATTCTTTTCACTGAATATCATGAACGCGACTGAACCCGAGCGAGCGGAGCGAGCAAAGGAGGAGGGGGAGGGTGTCTAAGGGGGGGGGGGGGGGGGGGACACCCCCCTCGGTGAGAACTTTTTGCATTTTGATGTTGCAAAATGGTGCAATTTGATGCATGTTTTTGCGTGTTTTAACGAGTTGAAGCAGTCCCACTTGTTTGAGTTTGCAGTATATTTTAGTGTAGATTATTATTGAACAATTTGCCTATAAAATGGTATAATTTAAATAATCTTCTTGTATTAATTCTTACACTGAATATCATGAACGCTGTCTGTTCAGCAATCAAACAGAAAAAGCATGCACACGAGGGTGTAGATAGGGGCATATCCCCTCCCACACGAAGGTGATTTTGCGTTTTCAGACCTGAAATTCAGCGATCTGGTGCAAATTTTTGGTGCAATACTTTTTCATCGAAGTGTTAAAATCACGGAATTTAACTCTTATTCCGAATGTGCACCATCTGTGTGTCAGTGTATAAAGTCTAGTGAGGTAGAGCTTAGGGGAAGGGGAATTCCGCCTCCCGCTCGCGGAGCTTTTGCGTTTTTAGAATTGAAATAAAGCGATCTGGGTATAGCCACAGTCTACTCCTATGCATGGCGGAAGGGGGGGGGGGAGGGGCGGGTGAGCAGGGAGAAGGCGTGGGCGAGTGTTATCTCCACCCTTCCCTTCCGATGGAGCTTTTGCCTTTTTAAGGTTGAAATTGAGATATTTCGTATACGCATATTTGATGGAATCAACATTTGGGAAATCAGAAAAAAAACAAAAAAACCCAACAACTGATGGAGGGAGGGGACTGAGGGAGGAAAGGGTCGATTAAAAGGGGAAATTCCCCTTACATGAGGGAACCTTGAGTTTTTTGAATGTATGTGATAAGTCTTGTGCACTCAGAATTATTCATAATTTTTTTTTGTAAATCTAAAAAGTGTACTAAGATAGGGAAAGAGGCACAGAGGGGGAGCACGAGAGATTTTGCATATTTTGAATTGAAATTCAACGATCTGGTGCACACTTTGAGTGAAATATTCAAAAAAATATCTTATTTGATGAAAGGTTGCAAAGGAGACCCGCTTCATGTGCATGCATACAGTATACATGCATTTTTTTTTCCGCCTCCCAAATCCCCGGTCCAAATCTTAGGGGGGGGGGGGGGGGGGGCGACCGCCCCCATCGCCCCCTTCCCCCCCCCCCCCCCCCCCCCCCCTGGCTACGCCTTGGTAAATACATGGCATATTGCGCCATATTTTGAACAGATATGGACCTTGTCAAGAGGATCATTTCATAAGATAAAGGCCTTTTCCTAAGACGCCATCTTGTACATCAAAATGAGGTTCAATTTGTCTCTTTGTTAACATAATACGCCCTTTCCATTTGAAATCTGTAGAGATAAAAGGTTTGATTCCCTTTTCTTAAATGAGAATCTCAGAAACCATTTTCTACATGGGATCACCTAATTTGTCAGTCTTGAAATATTCTCGAGTCTAGTTAGGTGATCCGAGTATTCTCTTGGATCCCTTTCTGTATTATGTACTGATTATTTATTCTTCTTTCTTTATTTCTCCTCAAAGGTTATGTAGAGGTTAACTCAGAAAAACCTCTGCCTATCAATTTATCATGTCCCAAAGACGACAGATCTAATAAAATCATTGTGATCAGTCTACATAAACAGATGGCGCTGTTTATCTTATCGGTCTCGCGAGCCTCCTTTGCCTAGTGTCGGTCTCATGGGCTATCTTTGCATAGTGTCGATCTCGTGAGGCTTTTGTGCGTATAGTGTTGAACTTCTGAGCTGTAGTTCGTGAACCGTGTAACTCGTGGGCTATATGACTCATGAACCTATTTTTGACGTCGGTCTCGTGGACCATGACTTGTGAGTGTCGGTCTCGTTCGACAGCCCCCCCCCCCCCATCGGCTGACATACAAAATTCAAACAAACAAAAACACAAACAACATTGAAATTAAAATCACTTTGTGGTACCTTATCATCTTCGCACTTTTTCGTACAAATTCTGGTGTGGTAGTACCCGATCAGCCGTCAAGCAAAAAAGAAAAAAAAATCATCAAATTCTAAGCTTTGAACAGACTGAACTGTGGCACTCAGTCGCGAAAACAACCCCCCCCCCAAAAAAAAAAAAAAAAACACAAAAAAAAAAATACAAAAAACACAAAAACCCACAAAAAACACAAAAATAGGGCTTCAAAACTTTTTCTTGTTAAACTTATTTCGTCAACAAATCAACTGACAAATTAACAAACAAACCAAACAGAGGTACCACAGTTTACAAAACACATACAGATTTTCTTTCTGTAGCGATTAAGTTGGAATTATGCGTGGCACAATGCTAGATGCCGAAGCACCAACTCTGGCGACATTATAGTGTCCTGTATTTCCAGGTACTCACCTGCGTGTATGTAATTATTCCTGGCAGTTTGTTTCGTTTAATGATTAAGGGCATCATAACCAAGAGTCATTTCGTTCGCTTTAATAACTCTCCGAAAAATACCGCATATTCCCAAAAGTTGCCCACCGGCTTGCAGCAGTGATAGAAGCAAGAAACGTTTTACTGTGTCAATTATATGAGTCATATCAGAATGTCTAAACTGAAAATAGAGCGTAACACTAATATAGAAGACTGAAGCATGAACAGGCTGCAGAGGGCCTAGACACTGATTCAAAGTGCACCTAGATCAAAATGGGATTGGAGATGGGATTATTTTTTTGGCCAAGAACAAAACATTCACACTTCCAAAGCGTAATCCAAAAGAGATTGCAAACCTGCAACTGCTAGTACAGCAGGAGGAAAAGCCGTTTTCGTAATAATCTGCAAGTGACATCGCATGTAATCTAATCAAATAAAACTAAGAGCTGCAAAAATTGTCAATGTCTGTAAAAACCAATTAATGAGAACACACGTTGAAAAGAACACTCTGCAGCTACCCAAACCATCACACACAGACACTATACATGTATCCCAGTCATCGCAGGAATCTGTTTTCACCATCAAAGCGAACTATAAAGTCTGCAATTTAACCACCATGATCAATGTCACTCTATATGCCAACCTGGACCTCGTATTTTAAACGAAGTTTCTTGTTTCGTGTTACGACCAAAATCACTCTGAGAATGATCGCACAAAAGAAACAATCAACTGATGTTCAGGCGGTTTATTAACAGTGATATTGTGGGTACAGGCTGGTAATCGGCGTCACATCAGTACAACAATGATCAATAGAAACAATTACAAATCGGTAATGGAATCACTTACATGCGTCCAAATCTTAGATCTCAAAGTTGCTACAGTTCCCTGGTAATGTCCAGATACGATGTTCGATGCGCAAATTAATGATCCGCGATGCACCGATGAAAGATTCCTTCGACGTAAATCCAGAGGTACAGGTTACAATAGTCCGCGTTATAAATCCAGGGTATATGTCCACAATAGATCCACGGTATAATGTTCACAGCGAAAAGTGCAGAATCCAACCACCACGTCCAATCGATGCGTTGAATGATGATTCACTTTATATTGTCCAGCTAGGAATCCAGCCCGTCACAGCTTTGCCGTAGCAATGTCCATTGACATAAAAACATGGAGTCTATCCCAATGAAGGCAAATTAATTCTCTGCAGGCAAAAATGTTTCCCAGGCCTTATCTCCACAAACATAACAGGTCAGCAGGTAACACAGGACTGACTATAACAAGTCGCTTCAGAGCCAAAAGTGTCATAACTCTCAGAGCAGAGGTGTTAGGTACTCTGCCTACTGCAGAATTTCTCTGGCTTATATACTATCCATTCACCTCTTTCTAGCACATTCTGTAACTCTCTCCAACCTGGGGCCACATACATGAACATACTAGCAAGTCCTAGTTCCAGGAAACCTGGATGACTCACTGCATAACATCATTGCCAAAATTAACTACCAATCACATTGGGCTACAGGGACAGTGCCTCACTCAGCCAAACATGTAAGCACTTCCCAGAACATTCTGGAATGGGTGAAATCATTCTAGATTGAGTGAGCTATAATGTATTTCCTGTTACATGCATGTACTGTATAGCTACATTGTATAGCACCTAGAAAATTCTCCACTGATCTGGCCAGCCTGTATGTACTATATCTATACCACATAGAATGTTCTCCATTAATCTGGTCAACCTGTGTACATACACATTAAAACAGCCATGCATACAGTACATAATACATGTATATAACTACTAGTGTGTACATTAATTTTTGTGACACCATCCCCCATGGGAAAAAGAAAGCCTTGCCGTAGCAAGGGTTTCTTTTACCTTCACAATTTCTCATTATCATTTACAATGAATGTGAGGTAAAATCCAAGTCAAGCTACAATAATCATATACTATCACATACCTTTTGGATAGCTGTATTAATTCCATGTTCTCTTTTCATGGATACCATTTACAATGATATTGCTTGGATTCTCGGAGCTTATACAATCACATCAAACTGTTTTGCACACATTAATGAATATGCTAAACACATACACTGGAAATGATATGCGATGAAAACTTTTCACCTTTGATACTCTCTTCATGTTACACTCTTGACAGAGCGTCGGCAATTACATTGTTTTTGCCTGCAACATGTTTGATTTTGAGTGCATAATGGCTGCGTCATCATGCTCCATCTGAACAACCTGTTGTTCTTCATTTTGAACCGGTCTAAAAAGACCAAGGGGTTGTGGTCAGTATAGACCGTGATCTCCCCTTTGCTATTTGTCAAGTACACTTCGTATTGCTGGAGGGCAAGGATGAGACTTACCTTTACCAACATTATCACAGATACGTGTGACGTCAAAGTTGAGTGTCAAGTCTTGTCCTTGTTCAAACATAAATTACACCTTTTTGAGGACATTTCAACTGGAGATTTTTGACGTGAGTACTAAGGATGAGGACACATTTCTTCGAAATATAGGTTTTTCATTAAACCGATATTCCTACAGGTGGAAAAGCTCAAGAAAAATCTCGGAAATCCCAAAGGGGCAAGTTGTCAGAGAATGACCGGCGAAGGGACAAGACCCCCGCCGGTGAGCCCGGGGCCGAAGAATCGAACTTGAGCTCAGACGAGGAGTCAACTCCAGCTGGTCAGTCAAGCAACCATAGCTTCGACAGCACGCTGAAAGACGCCATTGAACGCCAAATTGGGCATTCTCTGCGTTCACCGGACCTTGTCAAACAGATTGCCAACGAAGTTTTTGAGGTGATTGCTGCGAAGCTCGAAGAGCGTGTAACGTCCAAAGTGTATAATGCTGTGTCCTTGGACCTTCAAAAGCACGCTGATGAGCTTAACGCCATGAAAAAGAAAATCTCGGATATGCAGAGAGACATCAAAAAACTCAACGACGACAGAGACGATGCTGAGCAGTACAGCAGGCGAAATTGCTTGCGAGTATACGGCGTCAGAGAGGACCCAAATGAACGCACTGACAAACTGCTGCTTGATCTCTTCAACTCCAAAATGGGCCTACAAATACCTCCTGATGCGATCGACCGCAGCCATCATATAACTCCACGTCCATGGCAGGATGGCGCCGCCGAAGATCGCAACGCGCCTGACGATCGAACCTCATCGTACGCAGATACAACCAGAAGGAAGGGACCTCGGGCGATTATCATCAAGTTCAGCCGCTACAACGCGAGAAGCGATGTGTACAAAGCCCGCACTCGACTGAGGGACATACAAGGACCCAAAATCTTCATCAGAGAGGACCTAACTGCTAGCCGAGCCGCACTTTACAGGAAGCTTGTCAATAGCAGAAAGGCGAAGACCTGCTGGACACAAGACGGCATCATTTTCGCCCTCAACAAAGACGCCAAGCGAGTCAGAATCTCATCTGCACTGGACATCGAAAATATGTGAGACTGATCGTTAGTATCTCTTGTGTATCAAATGTATAGTAATATATATAATATGCCTTATAATGTCAAATACCCATGTATAAGTTGCCGAAGAGATGTGAAATGGGATCAAAACGCTATTTTATGTGTATCATGTGATAAATGGAGTCACTTAAAATGTTCGAGAGCATCTCGAGATATATTTAATTCCGAGGTAGATTGGGTTTGCGACAAGTGTATTTTTCAAGAACTTCCTCGATTTATTCCATCAACAGAAGTTGAAGATAACTCAGATGGTGTATCATTACACAGTAAATATGATTATGGTAATGCCAAGAATATATTTGATAAAATTCGCTCAGTACCTGGATTTAATATTGCTCATCTTAATATTTGTTCTTTAGCAAAGAATATTGACGAGATTCGTCACATTGTAAGCAATGAGAAAATTCACGTAATGTCATTATGCGAAACCAGACTGGACGACACGATCTCTGATATTGAAGTAGATATTCGAGGCTATCAATGTATAAGGTTAGACAGGAATCGAAGTGGTGGTGGCATTGTGACCTACATCAACGAAAATGTTGAATTCAGTGTCAGAAAAGATTTATTCATTGACGGTCTAGAGCTTATGTGTATTGAAATCGTTTTGCCAAAGCAAAAACCTATTATTATAGTATATTGGTACCGTCCTCCAAACTCCCACGATGCGATTTTTGATCAGTTTGAAACTTTACTACAGTCGTTAGAATTTTCCTCAAAAGATGTTATAATTTACGGAGATTTGAACTGTGATTTAATGAAGAAACCTTGGTCATGTCAATCGAGACGGCTTCAACTTTTAGCTGAAGATTTCGATCTGAAGCAATATGTCGACAAGCCGACAAGAATCACACCGTCGACAGCTACATTGGTAGATGTGTTGTTTTCATCTTGTAAGGATAAAGTGAAATTCTCTGTGATGTACTGCCGTTATCAATTAGTGATCATTATATGATCGTTTGCTCTTTAGGTAAAGCCAAGGCTGGGAAAGGTTACCATAAGTTTACATATTGCCGAAATATGAAAATGCTTAATCTGGAGGACTTTAAGGCTGATTTAGAAAAGAATAGCTGGGATGATGTACTGGGTGAGTCAAGATCCGAACAGTGCGTATGACAAATTTTCTCATAAGTTTATTCCTCTATTGGATAAACATGCCCCCCTTCGAAAGAAAAGAATACGGCATCGAGAGTCACCGTGGATGAATATTGATATATTACGTAAGATGCGTGAAAGAGATCACATGAAACAACAAGCCCTTCGCTCTAAAATCGACGAGGATTGGAAATTATATAAGAGATTGAGAAACTCTGTAACTGATATGATACGGCGAGCAAAACGAGCTTATGTGTCTGAAAGCATTGTAAGGAATAATGGTGATACAAATGCAATGTGGAAATCAATACGACGTATAATGCCAAAGAAAAACAGTGATACTCCCATTCAAAAGTTGATCATTGAGGGAAATGAAGTTAAAGGTTCAAAAGAAAATAGCGGCCTCTTTGAATGATCATTTTGTATTAAGCTTGGCTGCTAGAAGAAAACAGGAGTCTAATACGAAATTTGGTAAAAATATGCAACAATATCTATCTAGGATTAGATCTCAGTTCACTTTTACTCAAATTTCTCCAAATGATGTAATGAATGTTACAAAAAATATTTCGAGGAACAAAGCTACTGGTTTGGATCAAATTCCTGCCTGTATCATAAAAGATACTATTGATTTTATTGTCGAACCTTTGACCCACATTCTAAATCTGTCATTGAAAACTGGTAAAATTCCAAGTATATGGAAAAGGGCACGTGTAACACCTATCCACAAAGGTGGTGATAAAGACAACCCATCAAATTATAGACCGATATCAATTTTACCAGTAATGTCCAAAATATTAGAGAAAATTGTATTTGATCAAATATATTGTTACCTGTGTCAAAATGACATACTCAGTTCACATCAACATGGTTTTCCGCCCTGGTCATTCCACTTTAACCGCATTGTGGTATTTAACAGATGAAATGTGTAAACAAATTGATGATGGAAATGTAATTGGTGTCGTTACTCTGGATTTAGAAAAGGCGTTCGATTTGATTTCCTTTGATGTTGTCACTGAGAAATTAAGATATCTTGGATTCGACTCACAAGCATTGCATTGGTTCAGTGATTATTTCACTAACAGAGAGCAGTCAACCTTGGTAAACGGAAACTTGTCAGCAAGTAGAACGGTTACAAGCGGAGTGCCACAGGCAAGCATTCTTGGGCCCCTTTTGTTTATCTTAGCTTTAAACGATCTGCATAAATCTGTCAAGAAGTGTGCGCTTTCCCTATATGCAGATGACACTTGTTTATATTTTCCTTCAAAGGATCCGTCCTGTTTACAGAAAACAATCAATGATGACCTAGTGTCACTTCTTGAATGGTTTAAAAGTAACGAATTATTGTTAAATGTAAACAAATGTCAGTTTATGTTGATTGGATCTAAACGGAATTTGCGAAATTTTCAGAATGTTCATCTTAACATTCAAAATACACCTCTGCAAAGAGTTTCAGAATGCAGATATCTCGGGGTCATTCTCGATGAAAACCTAACATGGACCCCACAAATTGAAAACGTTAGAAGCAAAACGCTTAAAGTCTTTCATGCAGTCAAGCGTATAAGAAAGTACATTGATAAGGATACCTCCCTGTTGTTATACAAAACTCTAATCCAACCCCATTTGGACTACTGTAGTGTAATCTGGAGGACTGGTCACTCGGGTCAACTACATCGATTGCAAGTTATTCAGAACAGATGCCTAAGAATGGTGCAAGGTGTTGGCACCCGTTACAATAGGGAAACTCTTTATTCTTCTCTTCAGGTCGACCGACTCAAAGAAAGAAGAGGAAAGCAAGCCTTAATCTTTATATTCAAACTGTTGTATAACCTTGCTCCAACAACTTTGTCCTCTAGTGTTCAACTCAGATCATTTGAAAATTACACTCTACGAAACTCAAATACTCAAATTGTGATGCCAAAAACCTCGATCTAATTTTTTCCGAAATAGCCAATTATATGTTGCATGTAAAACTTTCAATAACCTTCCTGTTCATTTAAGAAGAATTAGTGACATCAAAAGTTTCTCGAGAGAGATCATGAAGTTAGCGAAAATCCCTTAATGTGTCCAAAGAAGTATATTGATTTTCTCTTTTGTTTTTAATATCTGAATTTTTTCTTCTTTTTTTCTCATTGATCTTCTTTGTAACTTGTTCAGTGTTTGTTATATATTATTGTATATAATTGCATATGTTTGCTTTTTTCGCCGTGTGTATGTATACTTTGTTATTCGATGTGAAACACGGCCTTGCTGAAAAAACAGCTGTCCAGCTGAAAGCAGGCTTTTATTTCCGTGTATAAATAAAATAAACTCAACTCAACTCAACTCAACTCAGACTCAGAGCCTCCTTCTCAATTGTGGAGTATTTCTTCTGGTATGCGTTCAATTTTTTGGAGAAGTAGCTAACTGGACGTTCAGTGTCTTCTTCATCTTCTTGGAGCAAAAACCGCTCCCACTCCTACATCGCTAGCATCTATTGCCACCTTGAATGGCTTTGAGAAGTCAGGAGCTGCCAAAACAGGCTCATTAGCAAGGACTGCCTTTAGTTTCTCAAAGGCTCTTTGACACTCATCAGTCCAGGTGTACTTTGCCTTGCCCTTCAGCAGGTTTGTTAGGAGGGTGACTACAGTGCTGAAATTCGGTACAAATTTCCTGTAGAAACCAGCCATGCCCAGAAATCTGAGCAACTCCTTCTTGGATTGGGGGATGGGAAAGCCTAGTATAGCCTCTACCTTGGCTTCTCTTGGCAATACTTGTCCCTGACCGACTACATGCCCGAGATACACCACTTTGGCCTTCGCAAATTCACTCTTTGCCAGATTAATCACCAATCCCGCGTCCTTGAGTCGATCAAAAAGTTGCCGCAAGTGTGTAATGTGCTCCTCCCACGTGTCACTGTACACTAGGATGTCATCAATGTATACTACACAATTGTCAAGTCCTGCAATGATTTGGTTTGTCAGCCGTTGGAAGGTGGCTGGAGCATTTTTCATGCCGAATGGCATTACTTTGCATTGGAACAAGCCATCTGGTGTAGCAAAGGCAGAAATCTCTCTGGCTTTGTCGGTCAAGGGCACTTGCCAGTATCCCTTTAGAAGGTCTATTTTACTGACAATATGCAGAATTTCCGACCCTGCCAATGCAGTCTTCTAGTCTGGGAATGGGGAAAGAGTCTTTTTTCATCACGGCATTCACCTTTCTGTAATCTATACAGAATCTTTGAGACCCATCCGGTTTGGGCACCATGACGATTGGGGAGCTCCAACTGCTTTTACTCGGTTCTATTGTGTCATTGTCTGGCATGTATTGAACCTCTTCTCTTACTTTTTGCAGTTTGCTCGGGTTTAACCTGTAAGGGTTTTGCTTGATAGGGTCAGCATCTCCTACATCAACATCATGTACAGCCAGAGGGGTGCAACCTGGTTTGTCTTTACACTTTTCTTTGTACTCATGTAACAGACTAGTCACATCTTTCCTCTGATTTTCAGGTAGGTAGTTTAGTGCCTCATCTACTTTTCCTAACATCTCTGAGTTAGACAACCTGGCACTAGAGGGCTCACTTCCATTCTCATCTTGAGCTTCCCCCTCTTCCTCTTCTACCACCTGAGCTACGCCTACCGGCTGACTAGCCTTTCTCTCATAGTACTCTTTCAGCATGTTTATGTGACACACCCTCTGATCTTTTCGTCTATCTGGCATACTGATCACATAGTTCACCTCATTGAGTTTCTTTTTGACATAGTATGGGCCACTGAACTTGGCTTTCAGTGGTTCACCTTGTATGGGCAGCAGTACAAGAACTTTGTCACCTGGTTTGAAGGTTCGGGCTTTTGCATTTTTGTTTGCCTTTCTCTTCATAGAGTCTTGTGACACTTTCAAGTGTTCCCTAGCTACCTCACAAGCCTTTGAAAGCCTTTCACGAAACTTTGACACATAGTCAAGTAGGTGGACCTCATCATCCTCAGTCATGAATTTCTCTTTGATGAGCTTCAGTGGGCCCCTAACTTCATGACCGTACACCAACTCAAATGGGCTGAAACCCGTCGACTCATTTGGGGAGTCCCTCGTTGCGAACAGCAGGAAAGGGATGCCCTTATCCCAATCCTCGGGATACTCCTCACAAAATGCCCTAATCATCGTCTTTAGGGTCTGGTGGTAGCGCTCCAACGCACCTTGGGATTGGGGATGATAAGCTGACGACTTCAGCTGCTTTACACCCAAACGATACATCACCTCTTGAAATATGCCTGACATGAAATTTGACCCTTGGTCAGACTGCACTTCCTTGGGCAACCCATATCTAGTGAAAAACTGCACTAGAGCATCTACCACAGTCTTAGCAGTGATATTTCGCAATGGTATAGCCTCTGGAAACCGTGTAGACATATCCATGATTGTCAAGAGGTACTTATGACCCGACCTAGTCCTAGGCAAAGGTCCAACACAGTCAACTAGAACCCGACTGAATGGTTCTTCAAACGCAGGTATCGGAATCAATGGCGCCGGCTTCACTGAATGCTGTGGTTTTCCAGCCACCTTACATGTGTGACAAGTCTTGCAAAACTCAGCCACATCCACATTCAACCCTGGCCAATAAAAATGCCTCATGATCCGATCCTTTGTCTTTCTGACGCCTAAATGGCCGCCAACAGGTAACTCGTGAGCAATCCTCAAGATCTCACCGCGGTAACTAGGAGGGACAACAACTTGATGGACCACCGTCCAATCCTCATCAGCTGGCCTATGGGGAGGTCTCCACTTCCTCATCAAAATGCCATCTTTGACATAATAGCACTCAGGGACCTTTTCAGCCTCAACCTCAGAACACGCCGTCTGAGACAAGCCTTTCAACTCAGAGTCTGCCTGCTGTGCTTCAACCAAGGAAGACTTGCTAAACAGCCCATCACTGTTAGCCTCGGAGCCTAATACAGCAATCCCATCATTCAAATCCTTGAAAAAGGTTTCTGCCAACCAAACAACGGAATTCTCCTCCACATCAACAGAATCCGCATCATCTTGAACAGCCCTACGAGCCTGGGACCTAGTCACAACACAATCTGGGAAAATCCCAGTAAACTCCTCCTGCAACTGCTCAGTTTCAGCAACCACCACTGGTTTATCCGAAACAACTGGAGACGCAACCACCTTGTCCCCAGCCAAGTCATTCCCCAACAGGAAGTCAATCCCTGCCATCGGCAACTCAGGAACAACTCCAACAGTAACAGGACCAGAAACTAGGTCACACGACATATAACTGCCATCAACAGTCTGAATCAAGACTTTTGCATTCACTGCACTATCTGGTGGAAAAGTCATACCACCATCCACCATCAACGACTGAGAGGCCCCCGTATCCCGCAGGATGACCACTGGCTTACCTGCCTCACCAGAAGTACATGGGGTCACCTCACCATCAAACAAAAAGCTACGATAGCTCTCATCCACCTGCTTCAGCCTATCTTTGAATTTGGGAGATTGACTTTCAATGGCCTGTGTTTCACTGAACGGGACACTGTCTTCGGGTAGGACACTTTTTGACATGACAAATCCCAAGTCCTTCTTTGTTTTGTTTTGCAACTTCCAACACTGTGACTTTACATGCCCTGTCTTGTTACAGTGAAAACATTTGATGACATTTGCACTTGTACTGGACCCTTTGTCAGATTGAGGCTTTGGTGCCGATGAAGTTTCAGAACTCGTGCCTTTTTCAGGACCAGCATTCTTTGGATTGCTCGACTGATTTTTGTCTCTCTTGTTTCCAGAGAAATTCCTGAAAGGTGGTCTGTTGTCATTTCTTTGGGTCAGCTCATACTCATCAGCCATCAAGGCTGCTTTATGCAAACTTGTCACTTTATGATCATCCAAATGCGACCTCACACTGAAAGCAACACTCTTTTTGAATTCTTCCAAGAGAACAACCTCACGTAGGTTATCAAAGTCCTGATCCACTTTCAGGGATCTGTACCACCTATCAAACATCATTTCTTTTTCACGAGCAAACTCAACATGTGTCTGGCCTGGTTTGCGGTACGAATTTCTGAACTTGTGTCTGTATGCCTCTGGCACCAACTCATAAGTATTCAACACTGCTTTCTTGACTGTAGCATAGTCACGTGATTGCTCTTCAGAGAGAGATGAGTACACATCAGCTGCTTTGCCGACAAACACACTTTGAAGGAGCAAGGGCCAAAATTCCTGTGGCCAGTTCAAACTGTTAGCCACCTTCTCAAATGACACAAAATATGCATCAACTCTGTTTTCTTCAAACTTTGGCACCAATCGAATGTTCTTGGCCAAATCAAATTCAGAGGGAGCCTTTTCATGATTTCCAACAGTCTGTGAATGAGTCAATTCCATCTCACGCAATTTCACTTGTTGCTCCACCTCAAACTTCTTCTGTTCCATTTCAAATTTCTTCTCTTCCATTTCAAGTTTCTTCATTTCAATTTCTCTTTGTTTGTCCCTTTCCTTCATTTCCATTTCTAGTCTCATCTTCTCTTTCTCCAGTTCAAATTCCCTTGCTCTTTCTCTTTCCTTCATTTCCAATTTAGCAAGCTCAAGCCTGGCTTGATCTGAAATTTGAGCTCGATCTGGAGTGTCAATTTCTTCTTTGAGCTCCATGTGACCAGCTACTAAGTCAAGAATCTCTGCCTTTCTTGCACCTTGTGGAACATCTACATTTAAATGCTGTGCAATAGCAGTCAAATCACATTTGCGTAACCTTTGCAAATCTTTGAGGGACAAATCTGTCCTCTGAACAAATGCCTGAACATCCATTGTACTGATTGACATTGTCACACTGTAATACACACAATATACAATTGAACAATCAACTCAACTGATATTTTGTCTGTACCAATACTCTGGATTCCGGAACGTTCCAAATTCTAAGTTTTGGCTTAAATTCACCTCCCGGACAAGCCCCCAATTTTGTTACGACCAAAATCACTCTGAGAATGATCGCACAAAAGAAACAATCAACTGATGTTCAGGCGGTTTATTAACAGTGATATTGTGGGTACAGACTGGTAATCGGCGTCACATCAGTACAACAATGATCAATAGAAACAATTACAAATCGGTAATGGAATCACTTACATGCATCCAAATCTTAGATCTCAAAGTTGCTACAGTTCCCTGGTAATGTCCAGATACGATGTTCGATGCACAAATGCATGATCCGCGATGCACCGATGAAAGATTCCTTCGACGTAAATCCAGAGGCACAGGTTACAATAGTCCGCGTTATAAATCCAGGGTATATGTCCACAATAGATCCACGGTATAATGTTCACAGCGAAATGTGCAGAATCCAACCACCACGTCCAATCGATGCGTTGAATGATTCACTTTATATTGTCCAGCTAGGAATCCAGCCCGTCACAGCTTTGCCGTAGCAATGTCCATTGACATAAAAACATGGAGTCTATCCCAATGAAGGCAAATTAATTCTCTGCAGGCAAAAATGTCTCCCAGGCCTTATCTCCACAAACATAACAGGTCAGCAGGTAACACAGGACTGACTATAACAAGTCGCTTCAGAGCCAGAAGTGACGTAACTCTCAGAGCAGAGGTGTTAGGTACTCTGCCTACTGCAGAATTTCTCTGGCTTATATACTATCCATTCACCCCTTTCTAGCACATTCTGTAACTCTCTCCAACCTGGGGCCACATACATGAACATACTAGCAAGTCCTAGTTCCAGGAAACCTGGATGACTCACTGCATAACATCATTGCCAAAATTAACTACCAATCACATTGGGCTACAGGGACAGTGCCTCACTCAGCCAAACATGTAAGCACTTCCCAGAACATTCTGGAATGGGTGAAATCATTCTAGATTGAGTGAGCTATAAAGTATTTCCTGTTACATGCATGTACTGTATAGCTACATTGTATAGCACCTAGAAAATTCTCCACTGATCTGGTCAGCCTGTATGTACTATATCTATACCACATAGAATGTTCTCCATTAATCTGGTCAACCTGTGTACATACACATTAAAACAGCCATGCATACAGTACATAATACATGTATATAACTACTAGTGTGTACATTTGTGACATTTGCAAGAACAGAATTCAGATAGCAATCATAATGCCCAGACTAGCTTAGTCGATGAAATTTGCATAGAGTCTCTTGAGAGTCAACCTCTAATAAATCAGCAAGAGAACATCATTTGGATGGTGATATTATGTATAGTAGCAAGGCCTCTGCTGATCCATGTTGACTTTAGGGGAAAGGGGGCATTTAAGTCCGAATGAAAATTCACACACACACACACACACACACACGCTTCGGTACCTGCAGGTGCCGAAGACTGTTATGGTCCAGATATGGGAGTGCCATCTTATGCCCGTAATCAAACGCCGGCCCTTAACGTCTAATCTTATAGAACAAGTAGTCAACAGAATTGCAAACGTCGGGATATGTGACAATTATACAGACTTGCATCTCTCATAACACACAATTACAAAACAGAATTGTTGCGCAACGATTCCTCCTCAAAAATATACACTGTATAAACAATATGCCATTTCAAAAAGACTAAATTATGTGAAATTTTGTGTGAAAGGAAACAATCAAACCAAGTAGGTCTCAAGCGTTTGTTTGTTTGTTTGTTTTTTTTCAAAGAAAGTGTAGAATCGTGAAAACAAATATTTTGAGTCAAGATGACATTTGCTTGTCTGCTCTCCTTTTTTCTTTTCAGATTCAGAACAGTTTTCCCGGGTTCCTGTCACATACGGCTCTGTACGTCTGGGTAAAGAAAGTTTAGTGCTGACTGTCAACCATTTCTGTCAATGGTGGATTACTGCAAAGATCACGGAGTTTTTCTTTTCCGAGAAACGGGTCATTTGCATACCTTACATACCCAAACATGTAACAGCGGGAGAGAGGCACACAGTCACATTCATCATCCATGATGACATCCAAGGTGTGCACAAGGTATGTTTTTTGGTGGGTTTTTTTTGATGAAAATAAATAGTTTAGGTAACATTACAGGTAATTTGATAACACTTTTTAAATGTCCCAATATACTTTTCTTTGCATGATGATACCAAAAAAAAAAAATGAAAATCTAACACATTGATCAAAGATCAAATCACCCCCATTTTAGGCAGTATAAATGAGTATGTGAACTGATATAATGAAGAAATTTTGCAAGCGTATCCCGAAGTCACATCCCATAATTACTTCCCAGCCAGGGCAAAAAAAGGAATTGTTTAAGAGTAATTTATTTATTTTTTCAACAGTAAACAATCATGTATCCATGTGAGTGTGAGTGTGTGTGTGTGATGCACATTCACAAAAGTCATTAAATGTCCGAAATATAATATGTCATATGAAATATCTCTCCCTCTCTTTCTCTCTCCCTCTCTCTCTCTGTATATATATATATATATATATATATATATATATATATATGAATTCGTTTGATCTAAACTTTAAATCAGTTTGAAATTGGCTTATTTTCATGCCTGGAAAACATGAAAGTCAGAAAGCCGATATCTAAATATCTGTAGACCTAAAATAAAACTTAGTTGAACGACTATTATTCTGCAGAATATTCATGAAAAGATGGTGACAGCTAGCTTCGTTATTGGACGGGTTGGTGGCGGCGAGCAGTTCCCTGTGAAATTGAATGACGGCAGCGTCGTAGTAACCATGTGGGTAGAGGAGAAGGTGATAAGCACTAAAGTGAGTATAGTCTAACTTCACAGTCTATCTTTTCTACTGCATCTTTATTGTTTTTTTATTACACATGGATTCACAAGATTGGTCAGACTGTTAGATACTTTGTCCGTTATATAGGTAATGGATGGCGGACGGAAAACAACATATTCGACTCCGCGTTTCGCTCTTCTTGTTTGCTTGTTATACCTCAGCAAAAATAAGTTCCATATCCGGATTAAGGTAAAATATTCTTTCGTAAATAAAACGCGGAGTGGGCTTATCCGGGCAAAAATGCCCATGATATATTGTCTGGTGCACTGGACATTTGTCGACATTGCTTTGACTTTGCGCATTCGCGACTAAAGAGCTATTCAGTTGTACACTATGACTTTAGTCGGCTACAATGGAGATGGTGGGGGGCTTCCAAAATAAGATCAAAGTTGGGTAAAATTGCTATATACGCCAGTGCATAAATCGACTGTTGTTGGGCATTCCTAAGTCCCCCCCCCAATAGCTGAAATGGGCAGCATTTCTCTTCCATTGTGTTAGAAAGGGCAAATAGTAGCCGTATAATTGTAAAATTTCCTTTATAACATTGCCAACAATAACTTCAAGAGAATTGTAGCAGTCTCCTTTTCCACCGATGGCTACATCGAGACTTTGGAATGTCCGATTTTCCTCAAACGTTCACTGATACGTTCTAGTATGTTGCTGAATTCAGTCAATCCACATTTCAATATTCGGACCTCTGTTCCTTTAAGTAAACAAATGTATCATTAATCTCATGTTCTCTTTGTGGGAATGGTTTTTGTCTTAATGAATAAAACAGCAAAAACCTTTAAAGGGATCGTATAGTTTTGGTTGAGACCTACTTTCAGGTTTCTAACATTTTTTTGGTGAGATAATGAGAAACCTCTCATGAAATATGAAAGAGCATGTAATTTTATGAGGAATTCAACGTTTATTTAATGAAAATTGGTTTTGAAATGTCTGAGATTCCAGATATTCAAAAAAGAGCGATTCTAATAAAAGTGTGTGACCCACACTTTATTACGATCACTTTGTTTTACTTTGTTTTTGGATGTTTCAGTCATTCCAAACCCGATTTTCATCAAATAAACTTTGAAATCCTCTTAAAATGGTATGCTCTGCATTATATCATAAGTGTTTTCTTGGTATCTCGCAAAAAGTAAAAAGCCCAATTCTCATCTCCACCAATACTGTACCATCCCTTTAACACTCACGCAAACATGAGCGAAGTCGTTTCAGCATATGGGGGTACTTAGTTACACTTTAGAAAGTGTTCATAGGCCTACTGGATAAAAGTAGATCTGATAATGAATAACATTTATTGTGTACCTGTCTGTGTATGTATGCGGTCTTTGCATTTGTGATTGTGCGTGTGTGTGTGTGTGTGTGTGTGTGTGTGTGTTTGCCTCTCATATCCATTTCTATTAATTATTGATCATGCATGCACGGAATAAAAATATCACTGCTTCCTACAATACAAGCTTACTTCTCATCAAAGTAGGCCTATTTTAGATGTAACGGAGTATCAAACAGTGGTACCTATTCATTAAACATTTCTTTCACGTAGTCAAGCTGATTCCATTGACTGAAGAGTGTGGGTTTTGATACGTATCTGAATATGCGTGATATTGATGTATGTATATAAGCTGAAAAAATGCATAGAATCATAAATCAGTTTCCTGTATAGGTAACAAAGCATTATCTATATTACAAATTCATGGGTTAAGTCGTTACAGCTAAATAACATTCAAGATGTGTCATGGGGCAAGTATGCCGCACACACACTCTAACTGAGAAGTCTACAGATACGCGCTATTACCTGTGTAGTGTTGAAAATTATTGAAAAAAGAGGGGAAACTAAAAAGCAGAGCTTGTAATATGCATTGTCCTCAAAGCCATTGTTACTGAGGTACAAAGAATGTAAAGGCCGTGTCACACAAGCCTTGCGTGCGACTTCCAAAGAACAATTTTGACTACCCGGAGGTCCTCGTAGATGATCCGCACATGACAGTACCTAGCATGTATCTCAAAAGTAGTCGCCCGGAGGTGCGCACGCATATTTTTTTACCCGCAACCGTGTTTAGGCCCTGTCACACCTTTCCGGGCAAGCTACTCGGGCTTGTTACGTGTAGGGATTTTCTAGCATACCGGACATTCCTGAGGGCGGAAAAGGATTTGTGCGAGTCAGCGCATGTGTCTTACTTGCTGGACGCGTTATACTTGCGAGTATACTGTGTGACCTTTATACCAATCGCGTGGGGGCTGACAACTCAGTGAAGGAATTCCTCTAATGGAATGGCTGAAATCTCACAGAATTTCATTATCTTGGCTGCATACTGGACAGCGAAGTACCTGCGTGGGAATTACCTGGGAAGTACTGCCGCTAAGGGTCTCCTACTGGCGTTCTGCGTGGACCTCTACGGGCATTCCCGCGACTCACCCGGAAAAAGTTTTGGTCATGCTCAAAACTTGGCTGCGGTTAAATCAGACTTGCGTGAGCACCTCCTAGCAACTACGCGCTAGATACTGCCACGTGCGGACCAACTGAGGAGAGCTCCGGGGAGTAAATTTGTTTCCCCGCAAGTCAAGCCGCAGACGTTCCCCGTACGGTATGACAAGGCATGAATGAAAATTGCAAACATTCTTGTTCGCCCGCTGAAAATCTTCTACGTGGTGGAAACTACCTCCTCGCCACAAGCCCACGTAGCTTGCCCGGAATGGTGTGACACGGCCTTTACCATGTATCATACGGGCAGAGAAGCGTATAGAGTGAGTACAGCACAATCGTTGATGACAAACTAAATCCCTATAAAAGCCCAAAGAATGTCCCTCTTTTAGCAAGAAGTTGTTATGATGATGATGATGATGATGATTATTATTATTATTATTACTATCATTATTATTATTGTTATTAATTTTATTTTTATTATTATAAAATTATTGTAATTGTTATTCATTTGGTCATAATAATAGTGCAACACAGTGCAATGTTACAGGAGTACTAAATGTAACAAACGCAAACAGAAAAACTGACCAGAATGAATATTAGTTATTTGTGGAAAATTGAGCAAAGAAAATGGGATTCCTTCGGGATCCGGACCTCCGGATTCCTAACCCGGTGCTCTACCGACTGAGCTATAGAAAGTCCTTATTCAGTTTTAGTCCCAGAAACCTCAAATACTCTTGGTCAGAAGCTATAGCAGTGTGTTAGTGTGTGACACACACGTGCGCACTTTAACGGATAGAGAAACGTATATAAAGTGAGTACAAATATTCATTGATGACAATCACACATAAAAATGAACCCTACTTTTATGTCTCATACAGTGGACTAGCTCCCAACAAACCGGCATCCTTAACTGTGTGATAACAAGCAATCATACACGCAACCATAGGCGTACCCAGGATATCTTAGAGGGGGGTGTTCAGTGGCGTACCGTGGGTCAAGACATGGGGGGGCACCTCATGGAAGCAACATCAGAATTGCATAACTGTACAATTAAATGCGAGCGAGCGGAGCGAGCGAGCTTGAAAATTTTGACATTTTACAGTCCCCAAACTGCCGTTTGTAGGTATATATGATAATATATGTATATATATATATATATGCTCTGGAAATTAAGGGGGTTGCACCGGGTGCAACTGCTGGCAGTTGCTGGCAGTAACATCAGGAGAATGGCATAACGATTAAAGAGAATTTTGACATTTTACAGTCCCCCAACTGCCGTTTGTAGCTATATTTTTTCGCTTTAGAAATTAAGGGGAGGGGGCGCACCGGGCGCAACTGCTGGCAATTACTGACAGCAACATCAGGAGAATTGCATAACGATTAAATGCGAGCGAGCGAAGCGAGCGAGCTTGAAAATTTTGACATTTTACAGTCCCCAAACTGCCGTTTGTAGCTATATTTTTTCGCTTTAGAAATTAAGGGGAGGGGGCGCACCGGGCGCAACTGCTGGCAATTACTGACAGCAACATTAGGAGAACTGCATAACGATTAAATGCGAGCGAGCGAAGCGAGCGAGCTTGAAAATTTTGACATTTTACAGTCCCAAAACTGCCGTTTGTAGCTATATTTTTTCGCTTTGAAAATCAAGGGGAGGGGGCGCACCGGGCGCAACTGCCGGCAATTACTGACAGCAACATCAGGAGAATTGCATAACGATTAAATGCGAGCAAGCGAAGCGAGCGAGCTTGAAAATTTTGACATTTTACAGTCCCCAAACTGCCGTTTGTAGCTATATTTTTTCGCTTTGGAAATTCGGGGGGGGGGGGCGCACCGGGAGCAACTGCTGGCAATTACTGGCAGTAACATCAGGAAAATGGCATATAACGGTTAAATGCGAGCGAGCGAGCTTGAAAATTTTGACATTTTACCTTCCAAAAACTGTCGTTTGTAGCTACATGTATATTTTTTTCGCATTAGAGGGAGAGGGCGCCCGGTGCGCCCCCTGGATCCGCCACTGGTAGTCAAGGGTGTCGGTTTATGTTCATGATTGTGGGAGGTATGACCAGCGAGGGGACGTCGAAGTGACCAAGCGGGAGAAGGATGTCCAAAATCTGCACTTTATATGAAGCATCCCCTAATTTGTTTGTGTTTGTAAGTGTGTGTGTTTCATATAGATGGAAAAGTTAGGAAATAGCCAAGGTCAAGTCTTATTATTGGCAATGCAAGGCATTTTGATATAGACTAGTATGTAAAGCAACACTGCAATATCAATGATCAAGCTTTGATAGCAAATGTGTACAACCTATATATCAAACATCACATTGCGCAACATTGCAGCGACTCTTTTTGCCATTCCGATATTCTGAGTACACTGCGCACATCCTGCTTGTATTCAAAATGCCAACCAGGAATCACTGAATCACAATCTTTTGTCATCTCCGGCTTTTCGAACAATGTTATACCTCTTTAATTATATGGTTAAAAGAAATCTTAGAAAAATATCTTTTTTTCTTGATCATCCTTTCATGTCGATTTCAAAAGCAGTTTACTAACCCTTGAATTACCATTTTCGTAGGTTTTTTTTTCTTTTTTTTCTTTTGTTTACCAGCGGATTGGGGGGGGGGGGGGGCACGTGCCCCCCATTCCCCCCCCCTCCCCCGTAGTTACGCCACTGTTCCTAGACCTAGATATCTAGTGAATTTTAGGCGCCGCGCAATAAAGTCATCCAACCACAATTTGTAGACTCACATTCAGTTATCTTTCAGTTTTAACTTTCAGTCATTGAAAAAATTCATATCTACTGTTACTAAAGATTACCAAGTCCAAGTGTTATTACTAATTACATTGAGTAGCAAGTAACTTGCTACTCCCAGAGCTTCCAGAGCTTGCTGCTTCCAGTAGGCTACTATACTGACTGTACTTGGTAGTCAGTGGCGTATCTAGGGAAAACGGCGCCCGGGGCAAGCGCGAAAATTGCGCCCCTAATTTCTGAAAAAGTGTTCAACCCCAACCCCATCCCGGTAGGGACTTTAAAAAAGTCCTCATGATATGCTTTTTGAAGCAGTTAAGAGGGGTCTTTTGAGGTTGATTTAAATGTAATAGATATTGAAGAATTCTGGCGAGCGAGCGCAGCGAGCGAGCCGAAAATTTTCATATTTCAGCTTTATACATAACATGGAATTCTTTCATTTTTGGTTATTAAATCTTCGAATTACAATTCTAAACAATATATAGTGACGCCCTTATAGATAACGATTTATACCAACAGTGTCCAACCCCATCCCGGTAAGGACTTAAAAAAAGTCCACATGATATGCTTTTTCAAGCACTTAGAAGGGGTCTTTTGAGGGTGATTTAAATGTAATAGATATTGAAGAATTTTGGCGAGCGAGTGCAGCGAGGGAGCCGAAAAATTTTGTATTTCAGCTTACAAAACATGGAATTCTTGTCATTTTTGGTTATTAAATCTTCGAATGACAATTCTAATCAAGATATAGTGACCGTCTTATAGATAACGATTTATACCAACAGTGTTCAACCCCAATCCCATCCCGGTCAATAGGGACTTTGAAAAAGTCCACTTGATATGCTTTTTCGAGCACTTCAAAGGGTTTTTTTGAGGGTGATATAAAATCTGATAAATTTTGATAAATTTTGATAAATTTTGGCGAGCGAGCGCAGCGAGCGAGCCGACAATTTTTGTATTTCACCTTACAAAACATGGAATTCTTGTCATTTTTTGGTTGTTAAATCTTACAATTCTAATCAAGATATAGTTACGGTCTTATAGATAACGATTTATACCAACAGTGTTCAACCCCAATCCCATTCCGGTCAATAGGGACTTTAAAAAAAGTCCACTTGATATGCTTTTTCGAGCACTTCAAAGGGTTTTTTTGAGGGTGATATAAAATCTGATAAATTTTGATAAATTTTGATAAATTTTGGCGAGCGAGCGCAGCGAGCGAGCCGACAATTTTTGTATTTCACCTTACAAAACATGGAATTCTTGTCATTTTTTGGTTATTAAATCTTACAATTCTAATCAAGATATAGTGACGGCTTCATAGATAACGATTTATGCCAACAAACTAAGGACTAGGAAAGATACTCTAAATTACTACGAGTGAGTGAGCCGAAATTTTTATATTTCCACGTCATCATTTCTTTTGTTCTTCTTATTTTTTTTTTTGTGGATAAATCTTGGCGAGCGGGCGCAGCGAGCGGGCCGAAAATTTTTATATTTCAGCGTTACAAAACATGGAATTCATGTTTTGTTTTTATCTTGTTTGATTTGGTTTTCTGCCCCCCCCCCCCCCCCCCCCCATTCTCCTTCCCCCCGTCCGGGCGAGGGTTTTTATCTTCTTCTTCTTCTTCTTCTTCTTTTTCTTCGTCGGTTTTTTTTTCTTCTTCCTATTTTTCTCGCTTTTTTTTCACGTGCCCCCCTTGCCCCCCCCCCCCCTTATAGATACGCCACTGTTGGAAGTTGATACTACTAACTTAGCATGCAATGTGCCTATAATAGGCTGCAGCGCAGCATGCATTGTACACACATAATATTATGCATCATACACAATTTACGGTACCGCGTACGGTATAATACCGGTAAACGGTGAACATTATGCCCAATGTATCTTCGCGATTCGGCCAGAAAGCAAAGCAGGGATCGGGAATGTCTACTGTTTGCGCGTCAGCTTCGTGCGCGGTGCAGTAACGTAGTATTAACACGTACTGTACACGAGTTCTTTAGTGCGTATAGTATTATGTAACTCCATAATGTATCATCATCCACACAAACATTAAGATAAAACAAGGAAGAGAGAGAGAGAGAGAGAATGAACGCAAAAGAAAGGAAAGGCGGAATTCAAAACGGAAATAAAAGCGACAAAGACAGCTTTTGTTTCATTTGTCAACATCTAAACATTGCTGAAGAGGGGTGTTGAATAGCTCAAACACCTCCCTTTTGCCCAAGGGAGGTGTTTGAACACCTCAAACACCCCCATTTTGGCAAAGGGGGGTGTTTGAACACCCAAAACACCCCCCCCCCCCTCGGTACGCCCTTGCACGCGACAACAATATAACAACAACTGAACAGCAATGTTTACTAACACGCGCCACGGCCCTAATCTCTACTTCGTCACCATCGAAGCATTTTT
This sequence comes from Diadema antillarum, assembly GCF_040938485.1. Taxonomy (NCBI): domain Eukaryota; kingdom Metazoa; phylum Echinodermata; class Echinoidea; order Diadematoida; family Diadematidae; genus Diadema; species Diadema antillarum. The sequence continues at coordinate 3,931,368 of NW_027271059.1, forward strand.
ACAATCATAACATTCATCACAAGGGGAAGACATTGTACCCAAAATTCAAATCATATAAAAAAAAAAGAATACAACATACCCAACAAAAAAAAAAAACCCATCCCAAACCCAGTTATAGAAACTCCCCAAATGTTATAGATATAATGTAAATTAAACATTCAATTTATCATCTCAGACAATATTTAACGCCAAAATGAATGCATGCAAAATGTCATGACATAAAAGTTATATACTATTATATGGATGGCTGTATGTTTTGGCTGGGTAATCATGTGTTGTTTGGTTTTGTGTTATGTTTTAGCATTCATTCTGCATTGGTGTTTTCTATGTGTGTATCATCTGAAGTACAGCTCAAAGGCCGCAGAACCAGGCGGGGCAGTCACCCCCTCCCCACACACTCACACACACACACACACACACTCACTTCCCAATTGTTGGCCCTTCCGAGCCAATGAAAAGGGGAGGTGGATTTACGAGAAAAAAAAAATGACGAAATTAAAAACTGTCAATGAGTCTCGGAGAGTTCAGCCCCCTGGATTCTTTCGGGGGGGGGGGGGGTATAATGCATATCGACACTTTACAACAATCCCTAAAAGAAAACAAAAACAAAATGAAAATGTTCCGCGGTCCATGCCGCTGCTGATACATTTCCTCTATAGTCTATACATCTAAAGTATGCAAAAGTGACGGCAACGGTTTCTCTGCTGGTTTTGAATAAACACACAGACAAGGGACATCAGGTTTTTCACCACGCTGAACAATCAACAATTGGATTTCTTCACTAAAGCTCAGGACAACCCCATGAAGAACCTACTGGTTAAATTTGAAGTGGAGCAAGGAAGCAAGAAAAGCGAGCTTGAATTCCTTATCGATTACACGAGTAAGTAAATCCACATTCCCTATTGTCAATGCGAAGATCAAACTCTTGAAGCAAATGTATATTAATGTTCATTATTGGAAACCTTGGTTCGCATTTTGCTGGCAGATTGACTTAAACTGGTAGGATTTCTAGAAAAAAAAAACACAAGTCACAAAACTTCTACCTGAATTATTCAGTGAACTTTTAGAACCAGACTTTTTAAACACTAATTCTAAAAGAAATGCGAAAAATGTAGTTCCTTAAAGGGAAATAAATTACTCTTTACAACCTAATTTTCAATTAAAAAAAAAAAGAAGTGACTGATAGATTACCATACTTTCTTAGTTTTATTGACGCATTTTCTAGTTAATCGAAAACTTTCAGTCTGAATGAATCTACTCAAAGTTTGTGCATGACAATTTGTGTATGGCTAAAAATGTTAACACTCTATGTTTTAAGAGGGCCGTGACTTCGTCTATACGCCAATTAGCGCTCAAATATTTGAATAAAAGAGCAGCAGTACTTTCAGTGAAATTTTCAGCGAATCTCCTTTTAGAAATATGACAGCAATATGTAACTCAATAATTACATATTCTTCATTGTTTTCAGAGATAATAGATGACAATCGTATATCTTGTTTAATGAAGTAAGAAATCAAAAACAAATAAGTATGCAATACTGACAGATGATAAAGGTACGAAATTACATCAATTCATCTGGACTTACTGTTTTAATTCCGAGAGCGATTTAAAGTCAGATCATTGACTTTCATCAGCTCGTCTGATTTGCTGGCGGGAAGGCATCGTTTCCAATCGGCGCAGACGCACTACATACGCTATTGTTCGGAGTCAGTTGTCGAGTAATGATTATCTGGATGACAGAGTTGTATACACCCGGGAGAGGTTGTGTTGTTGCTTTAACAATATTGATATAATAATAACTCAGTATTTATATAGCGCTTATCAATAAAATCCTCTAAGCGCTTTACATGATGGGTATATACCTGAACATAAAGTACTGCATAATCCAAGATACTATAATTTACACAAATAATTAATCACTTAAATAACAATAATAATTACATAAATGCACGGTTATTTAAACTACAATGAAAAGCACAATACCCTCAACAGGCTGGTAACATTTAACTGAGCAACTAATTACGAAAGAGATAAGTCTTAAGTGCAGTTTTGAAACTGTTGAGGGATGGCTGATTTCTTAGGCTCAAGGGGAGTGAATTCCAGAGTGAAGGGACGGCGACTGAAAAGGCTCTGTCAACATGGGTGTGGGAGACTACCTTAGGGGCTTTTAGGAGATTCTGTTCAGCTGATCTTAGAGAGCGGGATGGTTGATATTGAGAAATCATGCTAGAGATATATGGGGAAGATTTTCCTTGAAGACTCTTAAATGTGATAACTAGGATCTTCAACAGAATGCGCTTATCGATGGGTAACCAGTGTAGTTGTTGAAGAGTATTAGATACATCATGTTTCCTCGGAACCCTCTGGACAATCCTGGCTGCAGTGTTCTGGATTCTCTGAAGTTGGCTGATCAGGGATTGTGGGAGTCCAAACAAGAGGCTGTTATTGTTGTCAAGTCTACTGGTTATGAATGCATGAACTAAAGCCAACGTCGCTGGAGTAGAGAGATACTGTCTAATCTGTCCTATCCTTCGGATGGCTATCATGGCAGAACGGCAGATAGAGCGGACATGTTCTTTCATTGTGAGATGTTGATCCATGATGCAACCAAGATTCCTTCCGAATGGGGATGCTTCCACCACCAGATCTCCAACTCCAACGGACAGCTGTTCAGGCATATGCCGAAATCGCGATGAGAAATGAACGATTTCAGTTTTTGCATCATTCAGTGTAAGCATGTTCTCCTGAGACCAAGCTTTGACATCTGCGAGGCATTCACTGACAAGAGAGAGTGATTGAGACCTGTCACTTGATCGGAAAGTCAAATAAATTTGGGTGTCGTCAGCGTACATCATCACTTCCAAGCCATGCGCTTTAACAATATCACATATCGGAGCACAATAGAGTGTGTAGGTAAGTGGACCCATTACAGATACCTGTGCTACACCACACGTGTCGCTGTAAACGCTTGAAGATGAACCGTTGATCACCACGACATGGGATCTGTTAGCCAGGTATGACTGCAACCAGCTGAGGACTATACCACCAAATTCATAGCGTTCAGCTAACCTTCGGAGCAAGATTTGATGGTCGATAGTATCGAAAGCCACACTATAGTCTAAGAGATCAAGCACGACTTCCTCGTAGCCATCCAGCGCCAGACGAATGTCATTTTGGACCCTTATCAGACCTGTTTCCACGGAATAGTTGGCTCTGTATGCTGAATGTATATTTGGCAGAAGGTGATTGATATCCAGATAGTCCTTGAACTGGCTTGCAGCTATTCTCTCAACCAACTTTGCGACAAAGCTCAAGTTCGATATGGGACGGTAACTACTGAGTTCATTACGAGGAAGGTTGTCCTTCTTCAGCCTGAGTGTTACAATCGCCTGCTTGTACTATTCCTGCCTGAAGACTGCCGTTGACCATCTTTGTTAAGATAGGAAGTAGGGCTGACGAACACCTTTTCAATAAAGACGTCGGGATAGGGTCCAGATTACATGTAGAATTTGATGTTAATTTGATAGTTTCCAGCACTCTGTCATCAGTGACAACATCAAATTCCCTCAAAGTAGCAGTACAATTCACAGTAACTTGAACCGACATATCTCGAAGGGGGCAAATATTTAACTCAGCCCTCAATTTCTGGATTTTCCCATTAAAGAAGTTTCCAAAAAAGGTGGCAAGTTGCAGGTCAGAGTCATGTTCTGGAAGAACTGTCTGTGACGTGGGTGCGGAGAGGCTGCTCGCCAAGTGAAAGAGGGCGCAACACGTACCTTTTCCAGGAAATAGTTGGATTTTGCTTGCAGAAGTTCCTTGTATGATTTACAACTATTCTTGTAGATTTCTTTGTCAACCGTTAGTTTCGTTTTTCTAGCACGACGTTCCTTCTTTCGTCGCTCTTGCTTAGCACGGGGCAAGCTCTGAGTGTACCAAGGTGCATGTGGCCTCAAGATCACATCTTTCTCTTCAATTGGAGCATGCTCATCAAGGATTCCTCGAAGCTCTCGATCATAGAGTTCCATCAGTTCTGGAATAGTTGGTAGATCATCACTACATAAATCCGAGGAAGTGATGTCATTACAGAACCTCTCCATGGCAATGTCCTTCAGTTTCCTAGCAGTAATGTGTCGCTTGATAGGACCGGGTCTTCTCGTATTCAAGCGACACATAATTGCAGAATGGTCTGATAGCAGGCTCTGCGATGTTGTAACTGATGATACCAGGGAATCGTCGTCCCTAGAAACAGTGAGGTCTAAGGTATGGCCTGCCGTGTGCGTCGAGCATGCAATGTGATTCTTTAACTTTGAGACATTTGGAGGATGTCCAGGAAACTAGATGCATCAGCACTATTCGACTTCTCAATTAGCTATGTTAAAGTCACCGGCAATGATCAGTCTCTGAGGTGATGCGAGAAGTATCTCCAGTAAGGACGAGAACTCCCTATAGAAGGTCGCATTGAAAGCTTACTTTTTCGAAGCTGGTGGTCGATAAAGTACAATAAGTCGTAAAGTACACGAGTTCGCTGAGGCTAAAGTCAGATTCAGGTATTCAAAGGACTTGAAGTCCTCCAGAGGATTCCTGGTAACATGGTACCCTTTGAGAAGTAAGACGCCAACCCCACCACCTCTGCCACTATCACGAGGAATGTGGTGGAAATCTAAATGAGGTAGTGTCTCTTTGAGAGTAGCAAGAGTATGACTCCTTCTCATTACCAGTCAACAATGTCTCTGTGAGCACCATTATATCCAGTTTGTAAGTGATAACAAAGTCACAGAGAGCGTTACACGTACCATGGGATTTTATAGATCGGGCATTCCACAGCGCAAACCTCGTCGAAAATTCCGACTGGCTGGACAAAGTTCCGTTGGTAGGAATGCTCCTCAGATGCATTACACTCGAGTCGGATATTCGGCTTATGATACTGTCGCTTTTCCGTTGAGAAATGCGTGCTTCAGCATCCCGAGTACCACTGTTGAAACGTCGTTTTCTTCCCCCCCCCCCCCCGACATCCTCTACGTTTAACGATGTTTAGTTCTTTCAGCAGATTCCATGTCAGACTATCAACTCGGTTTCTCTCAATGCCTCTAATAGACGTTTTAACTTGAAAAAGCTGTCTTTTTGTATAGTGGTGAATAGGTCGATCCATTGTGGCATGCCCCAATTCCGCCTCAGTAGGGTAGAATGGTGTGCAGTGGACTTTGGGTGCACTTGACCATACACTGATAACAATGGTAACAGGCAGTAGCAAGTATCGTCCCAGCAGCATTTTCAAGTCCGTATTGGCTGATTAGAGGCGAAACCATCGGGAAGATCGGGGAAGAAATTCAGTACATGTCCGACGATAGACAAGTCACTGTACAGCAAAAATGATCACACGAATCAAACCAAGTTTTGCGTCAATAATATACATGTACAACAATCCAAAATGTTGCATACTACATATGATTCCGTAAACAATAGGTAGTTAAATCAGAAGCAACAACAAAATGATGAAACCCTGACTTTAAAGACCGATTTTGAGAGCGATCGAAAAGATCGTGCAGCTAGCGGCAGCGCTACATATATTTTTTGAGAGATAGGTTTTCGGAGTAGACGGCTTCCCACCCCCCCCCCCCCTCTACGAATCACCGAGGCATATCTTTGTCATTGAAGTTGTGTTTGAATGTCGTCAGGTGGGAGAAGACTTCCGAATCGTTGCCCTATGGTACCTGATCTTTATTATGTAGCGGCTGCTTGGTTTCACCAAGATAGTTCTCTCGTTATCACTGTCCTTGACGTTATATGGCGTAGACAACGTTGTTTTTCTTTTCCTTAAGTATCTTGTCCCTTTGATGGACCAGCTTCTGTTTGATTGTGCAAGCCGTTGTGAAGTAGACAGTACGGGAGCCTGAATGAATCCGTTGGATTTTCTCAGAAAGTCCGTTGACGTACATTGTAGGGCACAGAGATACCTATGCTCGGCGCTGCTCTGCTGGACATGTGGTTAGCTTTCTCGTCCATCCGTGGTAGACACGAATGCAAAGTGGTTCCCGGAGATGTTTAAGCAGCTCTTTCTCCTTTGCCTCCTTAGAAGACTAATTGTAGGACGCCCTATGAAAGAGTGTTCGCACTACTCCCAATTTGTGAATAAGGGGGTGGTGTGATTCAAACAGAAGGTATTGGTCTGTATGGTGGGCTGTCCTGTAGACCGAGGAAAGGAGCGTCCCGTCGTCTTTGATGGTGATGAGACAATCTAGAAACGCTAGTTGTTTGTCATTTGCTGTCTCAACTGTGAACTTGTTATACGGTTCGAAGTTATAATTGATATGCGCAAGGAAGTTCTCTAGTTCTGCCGTCTTGATCTTGACCCAAGTGTCATCAATAAATCTTAACCAACGAGAGGGTGAATTGCCGGAGAATGAACTCACAGCCATGTCTTCAACATCTTCCATATGTGACCCTGCACCTCAAAACAAACAAAAAGTCGCCAGACATGAATTTTCAGTTAAGACCATATTCTGAAAGAGCAGACTTTAAGCTTTAAAATGATGTATAACTCAAATCAAATGGACTCTCCTTACCTATCTAAATATTGGAAAGAAAGCACAAACTCAGGAAAAGTGTGAAGTGAGAAAAGAGGCTCTGAAGTACAGTGTCTATTCAAGCGCTTAACCTTTACCACACAGTGCTGGCTGTGCCATGAATGGGACAAAAAAAAAGAGGAAGTATAAACCACCAGAGTAACAACAATGAAGGGATTATCAACTTAAACTGAAATTTAGCATGCCTCATCATCACATTCTGTCCATAATTAATGCCAATTTTCAAAGCAGTAGCGCTATCCTTTCAAAAGTTATTAGAGTTGAAAGTGAAGAGTGTGGACAAGGTTTTTCAGAAATGAAAAAGGGATTCTAAAGACACACCCAATCACACTATTCTACCAAAAATGTTCGAGATAAACTGCTAAAAAAACACACTTTCCTGCCTGTTTTTTGATACCAAATTTTGGCATTATGTAAAAGAAGACCCGCTCTTTCAGAAAATATGAAAAAGTCAAGTTCGGCTAGGTTGACCCATTTCACTTATTTTCAGTCCTCACGCAAAATCAGTGTGTGCGACTTTATGTTCGTTTTGAGGTGCACGGTCACATATGGAAGATTTTGTACCAAAGGATAAAGTAATTAAAGAAAAGAGAAACAACGTCGTCTACGCCATACAGTGTCAAGGAGAAGGTTGCCAAGAAAACTATATTGGTGAAACAAAGCAGCCGCTACATAAGCGATTCTATCAACATCGAAGACCAGGTACATTGGGCAACGATTCTGCCGTCTTCTCCTACCTGAAAATATTAAAACACAACTTTAGTGACTTCTTAAAAAGGAGCCTTGGTGGTTCGAGAGGGGGGGGGGGGGTCAGGGAAGCCGTCTACATCAACTCCGAAAACCCATCCCTTGCAAAGGGTGGGGGACTGCGACACAACCTCTCCCTGGTGTACAACTCTGTCATCCAGAGAACCCCTCGACGACTGACTCTCAACAATAACGTCGGTAGTGCGTTTGCGCCGATTGGCAACGACGCCTTCCCGCCATCAAAGCAGACGAGCTGATGAAGCATCAAGAATCTGGCGTGGAACCGTTCTCGGAATTAAAACAGTAAGTCCATGAATTTGTCGATTTTATTTTGTACCTTCATGTAATACACATGTATTACCTGGACGAATAAGAACTCACACCAATTAATTACAGGCAGATTCAGATCCAATATTTGTAAACGGAAATGGTCACTTGAATTTAGCACAGTTAAAGGCAAACATGCTCCATTTAGAAAATGAGAATGCCAATAAAGCAAAAGGAGCCTGGACTGAATATTGATATTTTAGAGAAAATGTAGGAGAGAAAATATACATACTCTATACTATAGTTATTATTGAAAATCGTAAAAAAAAGAATATAGATACGAATTTAATATTATTATACGAAAAGCCAGTATGCGTAAAATGGGTCAAGAAAATAAGAGTTTGTACGCAAAAACCGATAAGTCCATATTTACCAAATGGAGATATTTGCGATTAAAGGTTAAGAAAAATAAAGAGAATAATAAGATTTTTTTTGCTTCTTTTGATTAAAACTTCAAAAATGTACCTTCATATGTATAGTGACCAATATATCATTTAAAAAGGTATTATTTTGTACTTTATGACAGAGGCCGTACTTCAAAATCTTCAAAAAAGGACTTATCGGTTTTTAGGAACAAACTCTTCAAACGTTTGTTGTACCAAGAGGAATCTAAATGCAATGTGGAAATCTTTGAGACACATACTACCAAGGATGAATAGAGACACTACAATTCATAGATTTTGTTGATGGTAGAAAGTAGGAGCGGCTTAGATGTGAGTCGCAAAAAAAAAAATGATAAGATTCTTCTTGGAATTTAGAGCAATACTTGACTCGAGTTGTATCCACCTTCAGCTGTAGAAAATAACAGTCTCTAATGATTAAGCATTCGAATGGCTACTATTTTATATCAAAATGTGGGACGTTATCTGGTATGTTTGTCACATTGGTTCTGCTGTCTTTCCACATGCTGCAGCTACATCATCACATGGATCAGCTGCTGCAACCGCAGGTATGTTTATCAAAAGAAAGAAAGAAAATGTAACAATTTCATGATCAATTTGTTTAACCTGTTTTCTGTTACATATTACTTTATTGAAATGTAGCATCTTTTGGAAGTGTATGGTTAGAAGATAAATGCTTTATTTACTACCACACCTTGGACTATTGCGACTTCATTTTGTATGGCTGCCACAACATTTGGTGCGGCTATACCACATTTTCAGTACAAGTCAGGTTCCATAATGTCCTCTGCTGCTGTCACCTCACCAAAGCTGCTAAGTCCTGTGGCTCAACTGACAATTCTATGACGGATATCTCTATGCAAAAACCTTATTTCAATTAATACTTTCACTAGGAATTGTTTGCTCCCCTGTCACTCTCGGCGCGCCATCTTGTGCACAAGGTGTAGCCTTTATGTCTTTTGTCAGATCAATCATTTTAATGCTGGTTATGTTTCAGTCGCTGCGAGAATAAGTTGACACTGAATATGCTTTCTTTTTGTCCTACCACATTTCATATATTTTTGTAGATGTAGCTTGATTACTAAGTAATTCCAAACTTTCTTTTTCAACAAACCTTGAGGTACTACCACGTCATCTGTAATGGCTGTGACGTCATTAGGTGCTGCTGCCACATCCTCCTGCCAAGCTTCCATGTTATCATCTCCTGCAGCCTCATCACCACAAGGCCCGGCTGCCGTGTCCTCTGGTATGGCTATATCATCAAAGACATCAATTGTGGCAAAGCAATATGTTATGACTTGAAGCCTCTTGATGCATGTCGTGAAAAAAAAGTATCTGGCTGTACTGGATTCTAAAACGTTAAAAATTCTTCGAGATGGTGAACCTTTCATCAAAGGTCTACCGCAAGGCCTTCGCAATTATTCTTTTTTTCATTGGAGGCTTCCTATACACAAACAGATTATGTGTGCAGGCATTTGGGCATATTATTGAAAAAAAAAAACATATATATAATGTAAGAGAATACTTTGACCTTCGCTCATGCAGATGATATATTAGGCAAACTTATTTATCCGTGTGTCTCAAGGTACCGTAACTTTGACAATTTTTATGTCATATGTCACTTGTTTTGACACATAAGAAAGTGAAAGAGATGGACACGCCTGAGGAAAAAAAAAAAGGAACAGTGAACCCAAAAACAAAGGCTTAATGTGGGGAAGCGTGAGCGCATTATTACCACACACACAAAAAAAAGTGTTCAAAGTAGTATTTGACTTTTTCTGTTTGAAATGATAGAATAAGCAAACGTATTCATTCATAATTAAGTCTCCGAGTACTTTGAATACTTTCTACTTAAGCCACTGACCAATGCAATTCCTTCTAGCTTTGGAATCCCTTGGTTACAACTTGAAGACGACGGGCAAGTGCACCAATGTTGTTTGCAGTTCGCCCTACAATTGCAGTTCGCACTGATCGTCTTCCAGAATTACCCTTGGTCCTATTGGGGCTTGATGTTAATGTTTACTCAAAACATTGTCCAGATGTTGGAATTTGACGGGGGTTCTCCATCAGGAAAAGCATTCCTATAAATTATGATGACTCATTACATAATTCCTTGTCTCAAGAAATTTCATATCGATAAACAATCATTCTATTCAGGATTTAGCTGAAACATATTTTGTAACTGTGATAAAGTAGGGGTGTTTCGTGCACCAATTCCTTCATTTGATTGATTCATTACCCAAACACACGGCAATCATGAGGAAGGGAATGAGATGAAGAAAATGGGCATTCATTTCAATAGACTGGTTCACAAGCATTCAATTACTATGTCGGACAATCCTCAAACAACTTTTGTTGGTGTCAAAAGCAGCCTATCCTTAATTTGTACAACATTTGAATATGTTTGTGAACATTTATATCTACCCTTGATTTCAGCTTGGTGAGCAAGTGGTTTGTAATTTCTTTTTTCAAAATTGCAGCAAATGAATTCTTTTTTTTTTACGTAACATTTTCTAAATCACATATTATGAAATATATCTTTTCTCTTATCATACATTATATATATATATATATGATTATGTTACATCGGTTCTGCTATCATTTCATCTGCTACAGACACATCATCACATTGCTCAGCTGCTGAAACCGCAGGTATGTTTATCACAAGAAAGAAAGTAGAATTTCATGCTCGATATGTTTAAACTGTTTCTTTCACTTTCGTAGTATTCATTTTTATGAGAGTTAATCCTTTTACTTTTAAATGTATTTAATCAATACGATTTTATATGTAGTTGGAAAATGAGCTTTTAATTGGATTTTATTACCACGACCAGGGCTACGGTTTTTCATAATTGTGTGATTGCCAAAACAGTTATTGCGGTTATAATCTTCTACACACATTTCCAATCTTGTCCAGGTTCCATGGTGTCCTCTTTCTGCAGCCACATTATCAAGTGGCCCAGCTACTTTTAGTCCTTTGGTTCAACTGACATATTGAAGGCAAACTAAACCAATTTAATGGCGGAGAGCTATTTATTATGCAAACACATAAATATATATATTTTTTTTTTTAGATATAGCTTGATCACTAATAAATTCCAAGGTAAAATTTTCTTTTTCAACAAACCTTGAGGTACTACCACGTCATCTGTAATGGCTGTGACGTCATTAGGTGCTGCTGCCACATCCTCCTGCCAAGCTTCCATGTTATCATCTCCTGCAGCCTCATCACCACAAGGCCCGGCTGCCGTGTCCTCTTGTATGGCTATATATCATCAAATTCAATGAACATGATTGATGCAGGATATATTAGAACCATACTTTCTTTTAGAAAATATGAAATCTTTAGAGGGGATGGCTAGTAACTGATAAGTAGGAATCAGTGAGAATGCTGGAGGATGATTGTTCCAATCCTTGTGGGATTCATAAGAGTACATCATATGTCTATTGTTGTGTGAAAATTATTTGCTTCAGAATGGCCTCACATATCACGTTTAATGTTTCCAGGTTAGCGTCCCTGGTCAGTGACGGGGCATTAAACTGCACATTACTTGAATATGAGACCGTTCTGAAGCAAATAATTTTCACAAAGCAGTTGATATAAAATGTATTCTTAAATGAATCCCACAAGGATTGGAATAATCATCCCTCAGCATTCCCACTGATTTCCACTGATCGGTTACTAGCCATCCCCTTTAAATCAAACATGAAGTTTAAGCTCAAGTTGTTTTATTTCTTTTTCCGACAAATTGAGGATACAATGAATGTTTGGTATAAAATAATGACACTAAATCAGTATGCAATGAACATAATAACATTCAATAAAGACACAGAAGTATGTACACAGGCTTATTTCTCTTAAGCAATGGCATTGCCTGTACATGTAACTTTTACCCATGTTCAAATAAGACGTTGACCATTGCGTAAATGAAGGTTTGAAAAAAAAAAACAACAAATAGAACAACATGATAGAATCATTTCATACCTTTACTTGGTGGAAAGATCTCTTAAAAGGGATGAAGGTCACCCAGCGGTAAGCAAAATAAAGTTACTTGTCCCTTCTTGACGCGTGTCGTGAAGAAGCTCTGGCTGGACTGGATTCTAATAGGTTAAAATCTCATTGAGGTAGTGAACCTTAAGTCTACTGCAAAAGACTTTGCATTTATTTTTTCCCTTACACAAACAGATAGTGTGTGCAGGCATTGGGGGTATTATTGGGAAAAACATAAGAACATACTTTGATTTTCGCTCATGCCAGTCGTGCATGCGATGACAGACAAAATTATTTATCCGTGTGTCTCAGTTTACAGTAATTTTAAAAAAAAAAACAGTTTATGTCAAAAATAATTTCTTGCACTTTGGGTTTTGACATTCAGCAATCAGAAAATGAAAGAGATGGACACAATGACGTCTAAGTTTCCCAAACAGAACAGCAAACCCCAAAGCAAAGGTTAAATGTTGGAATCTTGGGGCGTATAATTTTTTTTTAAAGTAATATTTGACTTTTCTGTACAAAATGATAGATTAAGCAAACGCTTTTCGTTCATAATTATGTCTCTGAGTACCGTGACTTTGAACACTTAATGCAAAAAGCCATTTGCTGCACATTTTTGGCTCTGACACTGACCCATGCAATTCTTTCTAGCATTGATATCCCTTGGTTACAACTTGAAGACGACGGGAAAGTGAATCAATGTTGTCTGCAGTTCGCCCTATAATTCAAATTCGCACTGAGCGTCTTCCAGAATTACCCTCGTTTCTATTCGGTCTTGTGTCATGATTTTGATGTTTTCTCATTTTATTGCCCAGATGTTGAATTTGACGTCGGTCCTCGATCAGAAAAAGCATTCCTATAAACTATGCTTCCTGACTCATTACATAACTCAATGTCTCAATGAATTTGGAACCGATAAACAATCTCTCTATACAGGGGTTAGCTGAATTATATTCTGTAGGTTTGGTAAAGTAGGGGTGTTTCATGCACCAATTCCTTCACTCGATTGATTCATTACCCAGGCTCACCCTGTTTTATGAGGCAGGGAATGAGATGAAGAGAATGAGCACTCATAGCAATAGATTTGTTCACAAACATTCATTTAGTCGTTGCTATGTCAAACAAGCCTCAGACAAGTTTCTTTCTTGTCAAATGCAACCTATGCTTAGTTTGTTCAAAAGGTATAATAACTTTCGAATATGTTAGTAAACAGTTATATCTACCATTCATCGTGAAATATTTTTTCCAAAAGTGTAGCAAATTAGTTAATTTTAATTACATTTTACCAAACCACAAAATGTCATAATGATCTTGTCACATCGTCTCCTGTCATTTCTCCTGCTTCAGCCACGTCATCACATGGCTCAGCTGCCTCGACCGCAAGTATGCTTATCACAAGAAAAAAAAAAAGAAAATGGAATTTCATGCTCGATAAGTTTAACCTGTCTCTTTCGTTCAGTTTTCGTGGTATTCATTTTAATGAGAATTATTTATTTTACAATTAAATGTACTTTGTAAGTATAAGTGTACATGTTGTTGGAAAATTAACTCTTTGTTCATTACCACACCCTGGGCTGCAACAACTAAACTGCTTCTTAATTTTGTATGACTGGCACAACATTATGGTGTATAACAATTTTTCAGTGTCTTTTGCGGCAGCCACATCATCAGATAGCCCAGCTGTTAAAGGCATAATTTACCATTTGCAGATAAAACAAAAACCCAGCATTAGTGCTTTAAAACAGATTAAAAATGCGAGTTAGGGATAGAAACAACCACTGTAAATACATGAATCAGCAAAATCGATGTTAAGTGTCGTTAAATATACAAAATATGAACTATAGTTATAATGAAAATGTTTCCAGAGTAAACCGTGTACAGTTACAGTTTATTAAGAAAAATACTGATATCTCCTTATATTTTAGGCTTTATTGCGAAAATTTTATATGGTAGGATGTTTTGTGGTACAACGACCTACTCATATGCATCAAATACGATATCTTTAACATTTTTAAAAGCACTGCTCCCAAAGGTAAACTGGACCTTTAAGTCCAGTGGTGACGCAAAATGATATAACTTGTCCCTTCTTGACGCATGTCGTGAAGAATTTCTGATTTATCAAGAGCAAGTCAAATACCTGTACTTATCTAAAAACTTGCTTTGAATAGCAAATAATTTCATACTTAAGTACAAGAATTGATTATATACTTATTCAGAGTAATTATTTCACTTATACCAAGGAATTGAAACCTTGGAATTTACAATGTTCTTTACTTAAGTACAAGTATTGAGTATTTTTACCTTTACTTAGGATTGGATCTTATAAGACTAAAACTCTAGAATTTACAATTAACTTTTCTTGTCATTTTTATCAATGACTGCAGGACAAACAGAAAATGATTGGGATTCTCTTCTGAACGAAATTGCCAGTGATATCTCAGAGGAATGTGATATCGAGCGTCTTGGGAAACAGTTAGGGTTCTCCGTGGCAGAAATCCAGAGATTCATTCGAACTAACATGATAGGCGGTAATGTGACAAACCGTGGAACCCTCAACATGCTTCGTGAATGGAGTAAGGGGCAGAGCATAGCATCACGCAAATCGGACCTGGGAAAAGCTCTTAAGGATGCCATGTTAGTCCGGATCGCTGACAGGCATCTACCCTAGGGTATGTCATCATGCAAAACCCGTCAAAATTTCGTACATGTACATATTTCCCCATAAACACACGTCTGAAAATGAAGTATCCAAAATACACTGATTGTATGAAAAAAAAAGTGCTTCATTATATCGAAGTACACTAACTGATTTCTCTTCAGTCCTGAAATTTGCAATGGGGTTTACTTGCTGAAAGTCTGTTGAAAAGTCTTAAGAGGTTAGACGACAGTTTCGTCACTCAGAAATGTCACATGTTTTCTCAATTTCTAAAGTGATGTTGAGGGTATCATAAATCAACACAAATCAACGTGCTTTAAAAAATACTTATGTCTCTCTTTCTCCAAAAAAAGAAAAAGAAAAGAGTTTTATCCTTCACATAGGTGAATATTAAGACGAACCAGTGTGTGTACTTTTCTTTAAAAATCTTTCTCCATGCGTAACGTCACTACCTGTTGTAATCGTCCTGGAAAGGTGGTACCGAAACGTAACCCCCCCCCCCCCTAAAAAAAAAATAAAATAAAAATAAAATAAAAGAATAAATAAATGAATAAATAGAAATGAAAATTAAGAAAGCACAAACAAACAAACAAAAGATAAAACAAAGAAATAATAGTACATCGTAGTAACAAGTATTAAAACAAAACAACAAACAAATTGTGGAAGGGTTGTGTTCCACTGATATCACTGCATTTGAAAAACTTAATTCCTCGAAGGGCTTCCATTCCTGTATAAATATATATATATATATATATATATATATATATATATATATATATATACATATACATATATATATAGGCTATATATATATATATATTCTTTTTAATACTAAGATTATGTGATGCTCAAAACATCAGATATGGATATAGTATATAAAACTGCAACATGATGTCATGATTTGTAGAAATCATTGAATATTGCCATGACAGAAAGTCATATTGCTGCAGCAGATTGTTGTTAATTTTTTTTTTTTTTTTTTTTGCGACAGAGGGTTATTTCCAAATCGTTTTATTTAATTTAATTTGATTTCTTTATTCAATAATATCTAATACTACTCCAATCACATTTCTGGCAAGAATGAACAAAAAAGAAAGATAAGATTGTTAGGGAAATAACATAAACTTCTGTTTTAGTCCCAAATATAATTCTATGAAAGAAATCGCAGAATATAAACGGCTGTATCATAATATGGACATGAGTGGAAGGCACCCGAAGATGTTGTTAATATGGGAATGTTATCATCGGCTGTAATTCTCATAATTATTGTCCTGTTTCATTGGCTGTTTCAGAGCTCAGCGACTAAAACTCAACCAGCTGTCGACGAAACAGACCTTTTGCCACGACCCGAGCTGTATTGACATTCATCTGGACATGGCATTCTATGCGAACATTGGTAGTATGCCGGCTATGACAATACTGGATCCGGAGCCCAGAGTTTGACTTCATGTAAAATATGCCTTTGAGTTAGATGGTCCGCCAAGTCCACCTAGCTCGACACCAGTGAAACAAGACCAACGAGTTCAACACTAGGAAGAACGTCCCTCGAAGCCGATATTATATCGCGAGGTTTGATATACAGAGTGTCGGTCTCATCATGGGTCTTATTTTTTTATTTTTTTGCCTTGTGTTGAGCTTTTGGGCTCTCTGACTCGTGGGCTGTATGACTCGTGGAACTTTTTGCAGCGTTGATCTCGTGGGTTGTGTGACTCGTGGATGTTTAGCTCGTGGGATGACCCCGTAGTTTTGTCATCAAGCCATGGTTACATCGAAACTACAAAAATGTATGTCTTTTTCAACGGATTGTCCAATTATTCCTCGAGCTTTGATGTCTTCCACTTATATGCTGCATTCTCTCAATCCACGTGTGTATTTGGATTTTATTCGCCAATAACATGTAAAGACTTTGCATGTATTTAATGTAACTTGTTGACGTGTAATCAGATGTGCTATACGTAAACTTGAATCCACCACATGTTATCATTGTAACACGTAATTTTGCTAGTTTACAGTTTATACATTAGTGATGGATTTTGACTAACGAAAGAATGTGACCCAACGTATCCTACTTCTTACATGTGATAGTGTAATCCTAATACTAGAAACAAAAAGAAGATAGAAATTAAGACTCTGTATTTGGTTTTTCTGCGATGTATGATTTGATGCTACATTGCCACCTTTGTGCCTGAACTTCCCCTCAGAGGAAGAGTTGACCTCTGACATATAGAAATTAATGATACATATTTACCTTTGTCGTGTTCTTATACAGGAAAAATTATTTATTGTTAACGGGCACTGTTTTAATGGAGACTTATAGATTTCGATGATAAGTATATGGCAGCCTGTGTAGAAAGGATGTTCTTTTGAAAAAAAAAAAAAAACAACAACAACACATTATTAGCTGTATAACCCGCTAGCCTTTCGCCTGGATACAGGTGAGGTCGAAGAAACTTTCGACCTTTGTCATTCTTATTTGACACTGTGCCATGAAGATCATTTGAGGATGTGCAGCTGTAGATATGCTTCGAACAGAAAATGTTAGTGTCGTTTACATTATGTAAAGTAAAATTAATGTACAGGGTACATGACAACTTGTAAATGGTTTTACGTGATAAGTTTTCACTGTGTATGTTAGTCGTATATATATTTGTTGGTACATGCATTTTGTACTATGCACTAATAGATATACTAGTACTGTTCCATGACATAAATGAATAGTTTACATTGTGGTGACTCTTCCATCATGGCTCCAATGAATTACGTTACGTGGATGATTATGTGATTTTGCAAGTGCGTCATTGCTACAATGTAGAAAACGAAATCATAAGACGTAGCTGTGCTGCTCTGCTTGTACCTAAAATCATATGTCGATGCGATCAAATGTTAAGATAATTTCATGTTGTGTGGTGTATGCAGGGAGATTACAGTATTTCATCCTGTGTCCATCAATGATTACTGATTTAATGGTGGATGGATGCTGATAATGTTTGCCTACTTTCACTGGTGGTATTTTTTTTCACTACTTGACGATCACATGTTCCATATCTGCTGCTTCAGAATTACAGAGTGTAACATGTAAACTAGAGATCATTTGATATGGTATGTGGTCTTATGCAATTATGGAAGGCAGAGTTCAAGCAACTCTGTTCATAAATGTCTGATGCGAACTTTCTTGGACTGATAGTACCAAGTAAATGTTTTGGATTATCTAAATATAATGTTGACGACACTTTGGTATATATTTGTTCAAACAAATCTCCTTCAAGTTCATACGTTTTCCACAGATAATCAAACCATGTTTTGTTTTGTTTTGTTTTTTCTTTTTGCATGGTTAAATGGACACGGTGATTGACACTATTGCTGTGAATTATAGATTGGTGAAAAATCCTTGTGGGCAAATACGAAGTAACTTTGCCACGTTGAATTTCACATTATTCTACAAATTAACTGAACATGCAAGGCTGTGCGATCTATCATGCCTATAATTATAACAAAGTTGATAATTTGTTCATTGGCATGATCTTGATATGATGTATATCACTGTACACTGAAAACAATCAATGCCGATAATTGATCTGAAATGAAAATATCTCTGTTAAAATTGAAGTCGAAACATGTACTTTTTTCACAAGTTGAAATTACTCTACCATTTTTCATGCGTTATACTTAAGTAGTGTATGCATTTTGTAAGTGTAAATCACCTCATGTAAATACAATCACTGCAGGACAATTCACATCTGCTTATCAACATGACTTTCACTGCGTGAATGTAGTTTGTTTTTCAAATGGTTGCATTTCCCTAGTCTCTTGAAGACATCAGGAAAGTGTGGTAATAAAAAAAAAAATGTATGAAAATTGAATGTATGACAGCAGGCAAATCTACAGGACTGTGATTTGATCTCGATTCCATAATGTAAAATCAAATGAATGTATGGTGATCTTTTGATGTTTCGCCCAAGTATGCTCCTAGCGTTTGTAAAGACAATACAGACATATTCGTCATTGTCACGTTGTGGAGTGAGTTTTGTTTACCATTTGAAGTCTGTAGGAGAGGTTTTAGTGACAAGATAAAGATGGCTCAAATCTGGAAGGTCGGTAACTTAACAAAGAATGATGCCCACTTTATCTAATGAAAACGAGAGTGAGTAATTGTCCGCGGATGATTTGTTTTGTGTGTATAGATCTAATATTTTCCTGCTAAGCTACGATATGATACTCGGGAAATCATTACAATGATTTTGTTGTTGTTGCTATTGTCGAGAGTACAAACACGTTGAAGATGGAATAAGCATTGTACTGTACGGTCTTAAGGAGTATGAATCTATGGTACTGTAAATATTTTGAAACAACACTGAAATACGTTCGTGACGCAACTTTTTATTTTACTTGTTGTACAAACAAGGATTACAAGATGGTGTGCATAATGTGGTCGCTGTGAATATGTCTGACATGTCTGATGTTGAAACACTGATGTATAACAAAAATGATCAGAATATTTCTGTTTGTGGCTGTATACACGTTTATTTTTCCAAATAATTTTATGTTTAAGATTTAATTTGTATTCCATAAAGGGAATTTGCAGTTATTTATAAGTATGCTTAGATACACTGACCTTACAGTTTAGCCACATGAAGTTGATGTATATATTTCATGATCTTATATCAAGAATAGGAATGAATTGTATCAAATTTTAATGATTATATCTTAGTCAAAAATAAAGTTGAAACAATTATCTTTTAATGGTTCCATGTTCATGAGTTTTGTGATGTGTGTAAGTCCACTGTAAATTTGCCATATTGTAACTTTAAATTGCATTATTTGAAGTGTCATGTGTAAACCTTTTCACGTAGGATGAACGGTATCGCCTGTTATCATCAAATAATGACTTCTGTTCCTGTCTTAGAAGCATTGTGGGAGATGTGGTTATAGGAAATGTAAATGCAAATAAATTGTGATGCTTGATAGGACTTAGGAAGACATCATTCTTCAACTTCAATATTTTGAGTTTAAGAATAATAGCTATATTCAATGTGCAACATTTGTTACTCAAGGTAACCTTTATTCAGTTGAACCTTACATGAAGATATTCATTTTAGCCAGTCACTGTACGTATTTTATTCACCAAGATCACAACCAGATTTAAGCTTCTATGCATCAAGTTTCAAGATTTAAACATTGATTTGATATCATTTGATATGTGTGATATACATTATGTGAAACAGTTTCATGCTATGATGGAAGGCATACTTCAACATCTTTGTAAATTGATATAATCTTGCAAATTTCTTGTGCTAATAAGACAAATCAGATGTCTTACAATAGGCTTATTTATGTTAGAATGTTGAAAACACTGTCTTATGTATAATTATGTTCAGAAAATCTCCTGCAAGTATGCTTTCTAGATAATATTAAACAATGTTTATAGCATGGTGAATTGGATGTAGTGAATAAATCATTCAATTCTGAGTTACAGATTGGTGATAATCCGTACGAATGTGGGCAATTAATGCAATGTAACTTTACCATGTTGAATTTCACATTATTCTACATATGAGCCAACACGATGTGCCTACAATAATGGTATAACTTTAATGGCTTGTTCATTCACATGATCTTGATGTGATGTCAGGACTGACAAATAAAAACAATCAATACCAATGCTCAGTAATTATTAAGCTGCATTATTCTATCTCACTTTACAGTGAACCCAAAACATACATTTTTCACAAGTTGTAAATACTGTTTCCTTAATGTGAAATACTTACAATGTGTATGCAGTTTGTAGGTGTAAACACCGTGTGTAAATATCTGAAAACTTCACTGTATCTATAGGCCTTTTCAAATATACCTTTTTTTAACGTGATATTCACTGCTTGGATGTAGTTTGTTTTTCAACTTGCCAATTCCCCAGTCTCTTTGAAGACACAAGGGATGTGTGATGATAAGACATGTACAAAAACGAAGTGTATGACAATAGGCAACTCTACAGGTGAGTTGATAGTGATTCCATAATGTTACATGGAATGAATATATCTTGTTCTTGATGTTTGGACCAAGTAGGTCCTATGCACTCAGCGTTTGTAAATCCAGGCATATCTTCGTTCATGTTACGATGTACAGTGAGTTTTGTTAGCTATTTAAAGTCTGAAGAATGGAATGAGTGACGAGAAAGAGATGGTTCAAACACTGATTTTTTTTTTATTTAAGAAAGAATGGTGCCTTCTTTATCTCATGAAAATCAGAGTAAGTAATTTTATGTCACTTATATTCATGAAACACTGATTTGTTTTGTGTAGGAAGTACTTACCTGTACTATGGTCCTACGCAGTCTGAAAATATACTGTAACCATTTTGCAACAACACGAAAAAAAAATGTTTGTAGACCTAACAAAACTTTTTATTTCACTTACTTCCTGTACAGACGAAGAATATTAGATGTAGCTGTGCATTTTGTGTGAGGTGATATACTTGTTCTGATGTTGAAACACTGTTGTTTATATGCTCAGAATAGCTCTGTTTGGTAGGTATTGTAAGTTATACGTGTTAACCTATCCACATATACGTCCAACGTATTTCTTGGAGCCATTTGGCAATGAATGAGTATATTTGCAAGCACGTTGCGTGAAGTTGATATTGTGCATTTTTCATGATTACATGTGATATAGCAGAAAAAAAAAATGATGTTGAAACATATTTTTCAAATGTTGTAATTACGGTTCCATTTTTGCTTGTTTCTGATTTGTAGGGTAAGTCTAGAGTGTCTTATTTGCCATGATCACTTTATCTGAAATGCTCTCTTATCTGAAGTGTTCTGTGTATTCATGTATGTGATGCCGGGGGGGGGGGGGGGGGTCATTTTCATGAAGCATTTTGTCCGACAAAGTTGTCGGACAAATTTGCTCTGAGCCAATCTGATGCAAGGATTTCGGTAGCTTGTAACAGTTTGTCAGAAAAATATCCGACCAAAATGCTTCATGAAATGCATCCTTGGCGTCGTCTTCTATTCACTCCATAACTGCTTTGACTTGTTCTGTCTTAGAAGTCTTATGGGAAATGTGACCATATCATACGAAATGTTTGAAAATGAACTGCATTGAAAGAAGTAGAACTCGGTGGGACAGAGGAAAAGTTCATGCTACTTCAATTCGAGTTGAACGTGATCGGAAGACGAAAGTTCCAGCATCTGATATGACACACGTGCATCCAGTGGTTGTTGTCGTTGTTGTTTTTGTTATACGCAGATATTTTTATTATGATCGATCAAAATATGAAGCGCGGTGTGATAATGAGTTGACAGGTATAAAGAACGATGTATTATAGGTGACAAAACTGAAACAAAATTTGAAAGGTCGGTTAATGTACAGACTGATACTGACTTCAGATGGTGGAAGTCAGGGTCATGCCTCTTCCTCAATATGTTTTGGTTGCCTGTTGGTGTGTTTGTTTGTTGTTTATCATATAGCTTGCGCATTTTTCACTGTGAGTAAGTCTGATGTACTGAACGTAGTTTTATGTATACATCTGTAAAGAGGGCGCAACTACACACGTGATATACACAGGAAACAGAATAACTCATTTAACCTTAGAACACACCAAAAGCGTATGTTTCGTAGGGCATACATTTAGTTGTTTATTTTGTACAGCTGAAATATGATGCAGAGGTTGGCGAATTCAACCTTTCTTCTCGGGTCTACACAGCCGTGTTGCCCGCCGGTCCACACTGTGTAGGCCCTATATTTGAAGCCGGCCAAACACCACTCCATTTCAAAACGGCTGTTTGCAGGCCGCAATGCATACTCCCTGCCGACGAATTATAAAGGGCAGTGATCGAACAGGAACTCAGTGTTCATATCCGCTTCATGAGAAGACAGCTTTTCTTCATTTCGATTTTCGAATTTGCAAATGTTGCATTTCATATTTTGTTACTAATCTGCATCATCATTGTAACGTCTTTTGATAACTATAAGTAAAGCCCAGAGGTTGCAGACACTACATTTTGAGTACTCAGAAAAAGAGGAAAATAAATTTCTAAAGGAAAATTGATTAATCTGGATGAAGATAGATTTAAATAAACAAAACAAAACAAATTAATCGTCGCTGTACAAGCAAGGTTTCGTTTGTTTCTTGTTGGTTTTTTGTTTGTTTGTTTGTTTGTTTGTTTTTTGTATAGGTGGCTTATGAGATTTTTAAAGATAATAAAAAGTTTTAGTACCTCAAAAGTTTCCCTGAATTTCCTTGTCTTAGTTTGTGTTTCAGGTAAAAGTACCTTTCATATAATTAACACTGTGAGACTTACTCGCCACAAAGTGCTCTCATGTCTTAGTAATCATGCAATTAACTGCGACCAGCAGCCCCACACGCATAGCGTAATCGGGCTTCGCATTGTAGCATTCAGGATCATGACAGATTTAGTATCGCGGGTAAATGTCAACTTAAAATCCAACCCGAGTGGCAATGCCTTTGATATTTTTGTTTTTTATCATGGCTACTATACTAAAACAGTGGATAAATATTTGCCAATTTGCGTCGACGTAGGGCAATTTGTCAATCAGTTGCAATAAAAAAACAACATTTTCATTAATGTGAGTATTGTGAGATATAAATCTTGGCAACTAATTGTGTAAAATAGTTTAGCGATCAATTTCTTGCAAGATCCCAGAACGGTATATGTCAGTCAGACAAACAATGTATGAACACAAACAAAAACTAAATTACCACCATAGACAAAAGTAAGTGGTAGAATCTAACATTTTAAGAATAAGTTTTCTATGACTGAGTTTTTGTTTGTGTGTACTTTACATACATTCTATGGCTGTGTGGATTGCTATGTTTGCACACTGTCATAAAGAATGAAAAAGGGATTCACGCTCATTCAAATATTATATTACAACTTATCCATTCAATTCAATTCAATTCAATTCAATTCATTTTATTTCTATACTTCTCATTTATGAACATTACAACAGAAACCAGACAAGTTCTTTTACCTTGTGAACAATGTGCAGAAAACAAACAATATACATGGTGATAACACAGTAATTACATGTAATGATAAATGGTCAAAATCGAAATCGAAATGGGGTTGATCAAAGAGAAGTATGACGGGACCTACATGAAAGCTAGCTTCTTTGGCTGTAAGCCCCGAGTAATCAGTGTTTGTGAAAAAGAAACGGAGAACGGATAGAAGATAAGACCAGAATGATGATGTAAGGTTGCCAAATTTTATGTGATAAAAAAGAAGAAAAAAAGAAGAAGAAGAAAAACAAACAAACTATACATTAATATGAACTTACTGTCACCGAGCCATCATTATTATACAGCCTACTTTGGTATATATACTATAAACTATTGTTGCATTAAAGCTCCTATTAGTAATGTATGCGTAGAGAATTGGACCAAATCTATAGTAGACGTTCTGGAATTCAAGCCGTAATCTCACTTAAAAAAGAATAAATAAACATCTTGACATTCACCATATCTGTCCTCTCTCAAGTTCTTCTCCTGAAGCTTCGATCCTGCTGTCAACCGTTGTCATGGAATTAGTTTGTTCTGCTCTCTTTCCTGTGGAGACTGGTCAATGATCTCGGATGCTTTCATTTCGGGTGCGGTTCGTCTTTCCGAAGGTTTTGTTCCGAAGGATCGTTAATCCCAAAAAAAAAAAAAAAAAATCATAACAATAGCAATAATAAAAATAATAATAATAATAATAATAATAATAACAGTAATAATGATAATAATAATAATATTGATAGTAACAATGATAATAATAATAATAGTAATGGTAATAATAATACTAAGACTAACTTTACCTAGATGTTCGTTATTTCACAAATGAAAAGGGGTTCGTTAATCCGAACATTTGTGGCATTATTCCGAAGGTTCGTTATTCCGAAGGTCCATTAACCCGTTCCATGCGGGAACCTGGTGGCCTGCGTGTTAAGTCTATGGGCATTTATGAATTCAGTATGGAACAGGTTAATCTAAAATAAAATAGGGTTCGCTATTCGGAAGGCCCGTTGATCCGAAAATGAAATAGGGTCCATTATTCTGAACGTTTGTTTGTTATCTGAAAATGAAATAAGATAATAGGCTCGATAATCTGATATGATTTTCATTACAAGGCCAGCGGAACGTTTTAAAAAGTGTGTGTGTGTGTGTGTGTGTGTGTGTGTGTGTTGGGGGAGGGGGAGGGAGGGGGTCCCCGGTTCCGCCGGCCTGATGCGTTAATCCAAAAATAAAATGAGGCTTGGCCGGAGGAGCGTTTTCAAAAGTAAGGGGGGTGCACACTTCCGGGTTTCATGAGCTAACAACCAAACAAAAACAAACGAACAAACAGACCAAATACAAGGTCCTAAGGTCATCTTTCCCCTTCCACTTCCGAGTTTCAGCTGACAAGCAATGCAAAAAAAAAAAAAAAAAAAAAAAAAAAAGGCCTAAGCCCATCTCTCCCCTTCCACCTCCGAATTTCTTCATCTGTCAACATGACAAGCGGAAAAAAAGGTCTTCGGCTCAAAAACATAATTTCATCGCGCTCACACTTCAAGATCTCTATCTATTTCTTTTTTATTACCACTCACTTACTTCCGGGTTAAAAAAAAAATAGTGGGGGGACCCAAAGTGATGACACCTTTGTATTTCTTTGTATGCCATGTAAGGTTGAGTATAACGAACGGTATTGTTTCACCGCGATTTCATCCAGTCTGCGTCCCCGCCCAACCCACCCCCCCCCCCCCCCCCCCCCCCCCTCCCTATGCTATGGTACATATCTGCGAGCGCGTCCGCGTAGTTGGGGAGAGTTGCTGAGCGTTCACTACAGCGGACGGACGTGCTGTCTGAATTCTCTCCGGCAGACTAATCGTCACCTACGAGTTACCATAGGGTTTGTGTGTAGGTGTTAGGTGCTAGGCGTCGGCTTCACACCCACTTTGTGTCGACTGGATCGTCATATACGGTAATAAAGTTCTTTATCTTCATGAACTCGTTATGATTCGCGTGATTTAGTGTGATCAATTCTGCGATTATGATGTGGCGTGGTTTGTTGGCGTGATTTTTAACGTAAAGGCCGTGACCGTAGAGCCTACATAGAATATACATCGTATATAAGATACTGTCTACTGACTGTTCAGAGAGAGAGAAACTAGAAGATACTTACGCGCGCGGTTACGTTACATTTTTATTATTATTTTTTTTTTGTTATTATTATTATCATTACTGTTATTATCATTATTATTTGTCTCTCTCTCTACACAACTCGCCTCTCCTCGAAAATCGGCTATGACGGACGGGCATCATAATTGGACTATTAATGAGACCCAATCCACGTGACCACAATGACAGTGAACCCAGGTTTATTCAGTACTAATATTCGTATTCATCTCATTGAAGATATATATAAATATATATATTATATATGTATATATATATTTCTCTCCTCTGTCCATCATTTTGATTGCGTGTGTGTGTACGTGTGTTTGTGATGCGTGTTTGTCTTTTTTTTTCTTTTCTTTATGTTTTGGATTTATTATGTAGCCTCTAATTCAGAACAAGTAGAAATGGAAACTTCTCGAACTTTAATTGCGCAATTTGTCGTTTTGGCGCTCCATAATTACCACATAGTCGTCGGTGAGCACAGCATGCATGCTATAAATTGTGCGTGCGTGCATAGCTAGCTAGCTAGTTAGCTATTAGCTAGCTAGCTGCAGGCAGAGTCTAACTGTTAATACAGTGACAACGTTCAGCCCGAACTTCCCACTACAGCTGTGTACAATACCTTTGACCTTGGCCTTGGCTGGTTCTGTGGCAAACTAATTTGTGACATTGATTCCACAGATATTTTACAGACAGTGAAGACTGGGACCGGGTGTGAATCGTGGGGAGGACTCCTTTACTTAATATACTGTCTAGTCTTCTAGATTTCTGGTCCTGCAACAGACGAGTGTTAAAATGGCCCAGCCGCGGGAAGAGGTAAATTTGATACGTTCTCATGTTTCACTTTCTTCTTTTTTTTAACCAATAATTTTGTTAGACCAGTAGGCCTAACACTGCTCCTAACGTTACTAAGTTTGTAACCTTTTAACGGTAGGTACCGTACCTATGGTTGACTAACAAATCTAATGTCAAGTTGATAAATTATAAAATCAACGTAGGAAAAGTAAAGTACAGTAAGTATCAATATCATGATTATGGTAGGCTTTGTGTGACCTCAATAATATTCTATTCTTACAAAGCTGTCTCATGTTGAAAAATTTTGAGACTTTTCATATACATAAAGGAATTAAAGTGCCAGTTAACAATTACTCCAAGATCTTAGAATTTGCTAAGTTATTATCTCAAAGCTAAAGGGCAGCCCACGTCATACAGTTGTAAGTCATAAGCCGGTAAGGCGATCGGGACACATTTTTTTTTTTTTTTTCCTGGGAGACTTAAATGAGGAAATGATTGCTGGGTGGATGAGTGTGGGTTGGGTTGATGCGGAGTGATACACCATAGGCGTGATGACTATAATCCATTGTACGTCTGGATTATGTGTTCCTGAAAATGGCAAATATGGTTCTTGTACAACTGATTATCTACAGGATGACAAATACAGTTTGCACCTTCACCAACCCATGGAGTAGCATACGTGGCAACTTTTGCTATACAAATGATGCACAGGTGTGTTAGTGGAGATGTAGCGCACTCGAGGGTATTTACAATTTTGAAACATGCACAAGGCGAAGCCGAGTGCATGTTGCACTACATTGTAAATACCCGAGAGTGAGCTGCATCTCCACTAACGCCAAAAAATAATCCTGTGCATCATTTGTTTTATAAAATGGGTCGAAAACTAACAGTTTCACGTACCTTTGTGGGTCAATACCAGTCAGCTACATGTAGCACTCGCTCAAGAGTCAAGATGTCCGAAGATGTTCGTCCCAAACATTTACGCACGTCGCACTCGGAAATCCCGCACATATGTGACCGTGCACCTCAAAACGAACATAAAGTCGCACACGCAGATTTTGCGTGAGGACTGAAAATAAGTGAAGTGGTTCAACCTAGCCGAACTTGACTTTTTCATATTTTCTGAAAGAGCGGGTCTTCTTTTACATTATGGGCAAGTCCAAGATAATGCGCGCGTTACGTATGGGACATTCAGAGACTTTTATGAGCTGAAAAATAGTGTTAATGGCCTTTGATCATATTGAACTTCATCATGGTGATTGATATCTAGGAGAAGTATAAACATGTAAAAAATTGAGAAAAATGACCTTGACAATTATATTCTAGAAGAGAAAATATGTGCAGTTACGTATGGGACCAGAAAACTTTTGTTTTTTTGAACATTTTTTTCAACCTCAAAACTCTCTGAAAGTATTTCATTCTATAACTTGTAACTCACTGTGATGAAAGTCACAACACTCAAGATTATCACAGGTAAGTTTCATGTCATTAGGCAAAAAGCTCTAATTACAGGTTCTAATTAAAGACAGACGTGACGTGTTACGTATGGGACAGTTACGTATGGGACAGTTTGTCCCCCATTCATTTAGTGTGTGAAGAACCATATTTATGGGTATTTTGCATAATTATTGTAGTAAAATCAGTTGAAACTACTCAAATACTGATCCAGATTGTCAAAGAAACATTATTCCCCAAATATTCACCATCATAATCATATTCAATCATATTTTTATATTTTTATGACCAACCTGAGTATGCATGCCCTTTGTCCCCCATTCGTTTAGTGTGTGGAGAACCAAGTTTATATGGGTATTTTGCAAAATAATTTTGCAAAATACCCATAAACAAATTTTTGCATAATTATTGAGGTAGAATCAGTTGAAATTACTCAAATGCTGTTCCAGATTGACAAGGGAACAATATTCCCCGTATATTTACCATCATAATCATATTTAACCATATTCTATATTTTTTATGACCAACCTGAGTATGTATGCCCTATTTTTATCAGGATAGTTACTATTAAAAAATTGAATAGTTTAAAGTGTTTACTTCCATTGATGAAGGGCAGTTTGCCATTTAGTTTCAACAAAAAATGACTTGACACAAGAAATATTAATTTTAATAAATAAGCAATACCTGCTGCGTGGAACCCCAGTGATCGAGTAGATATATGATGTCTGTCTAGCAGTCAGGTCATTGATTCGTGTCACACCTCGGTATGTGGCTACTATTGAAACTGAATAAGGACAATTTGTGTATCACTTGCAATAAAAAGGAATCATTGTACTTTATATATTTTTTTTTTGTATATATCACAACCATTTCAAATTGGATCTCCATCACATAAACTTTGAATTCCTCTAGTCTTAGGATTGTATGCTCTTTAGTAATTCATATAATTGGTTTCCAATCATCTCATTAAATGTTGAAAACTGAATCCCCATTTCTACAAAAACTATACCATCCCTTTAATGCTGATTTTTCATTGTGTATTTTGCCATTTTCCCCTCCCCCTTTCTGAAAATTGTTCAGTCAAGTACATGCATTGTTTCAAGTGTCTAAAACTCAAAAAGTAGCTACAATGTTGGGATGCTTTCTTCAGGATGATTGACCATTTGTGTACTGAGAGACCTTCCCAGCTAGCTACATATGCATTTACATGCAATATGTATGAGGATGTCCCATACGTAATGCATTTGTCCCATACGTAACATTATTTTAATGCCTAATAGAATATATTTCTTTTACTGTTTTTTCCTTTTTTCTATGGTATTTAGTTTCTCTAAACAATAAATTAGAACTTTCCAAAAGGGCATTAAAATATCCATAGCAATTTCAGAAAAAACCTAAAAAAATGACCTCAATTTGTTACGTATGGGACATCTCATGATAAGACACAAGCTAATTTGCATAATCATTTGCATAATCCCTAAATTTTTATACCAAGTTAAACTATTTGATGAACTTCTTATGTCCACATATTAATCAAGTATCATTTGCTTTCCTTTGAATTAATATGAATTTTTATAAATGTCCCATACGTAACGCTGTGTTTCACATTTATGCAAATGAAGCCCTTGAAATTTGCATAAACTTACATAATATCATTTTTTCCTCCATGGAAATCAAAACTTCAACTCATAAGCTTCAAAATGATACCAAACACGTCAATATTGAGCAAGGATGAAATTTTGCCTTCTGAGGGGACCTTATCTTGGACTTGCCCTTATGCTAAACTTTGGTATCATAAAAGAGGCAGGAAAGTGTGTTTTTTTAGCAGTTTATCTCGAACATTTTTGGTAGAATAGTGTGATTAGGTGTGTCTTTAGAATCCCTTCTTCATTTCTGAAAAACCTTATCCACACTCTTCACTTTTAACTCTAATAACTTTTGAAAGGATAGCGCTACTGCTTTGAAAGTTGGCATTAGTTATGGACAGAATGTGTTCATGAGGCATGCTTAATTTCAGTTTAATCTGATAATCTCTTCATTGTTGTTACTCTGGTGGTTTACTTCCTGTTTTTTGTCCCATTCTTGCACAGCCAGCACAATTTGGTAAAGATTAAGCGCTTGAAAAGACACTGTACTTCAGATCCTCTTTTCTCAGTTCACACTTTTCCTGAGTTTGTGCTTTCTTTCCAATATTTAGATAGGTTAGGAGAGTCCATTTGATTTGAGTTATACATCATTTTAAAGCTTAAAGTCTGCTCTTTCAGAATATGGTCTAAACGAAAAATTCATGTCTGGCGAATTTTTGTTTGTTTTGAGGTGCAGGGTCACATATAAGTACTGTACGTATAAGAGTTTACGTACGCCACACATATGTTATGCACACAAGAAAGGCCGGCCGGCAGCCCGAACTAGAAGTTGTTTACAGGATTGACAGCGCTTATAGTAGCGCGCGACGCACTTGTAACAACTGATTGAGTGCGCACTGCTAGTGTAAACATTGTGATGTCAGGCCGTAAAGTGAGAAATTAATGCACGCACACGTGACTCATTTCAGCTCTTCCAATTGGCTACATTCTTGAACCCATTTTATAATTGCAGTTATTGTCTTCTTTCAATTTCATCAAATGTGAGTTCACTGAATATCTCTGGTCTGGGAAAATACAATGTACAGTATAAATTCCCGGGTTAGAGTTTTAAAAAGCTGCAGATTCTTCATGTTCCGTCGGACTACGCCAGTCTTCATGTGAATTGATACCCATACTGGACTTACCATGTAATGTAGTGTATTTGATTGGGATTGTATTTTAGTGTTAATAAGACTTGTGGGACTTGGCTGTCCACACGCTATCACCAAGTAGGATGTAATCTTGTGAATGTCTGTCAAACAATGTACCAGTATTAAAAAGCATGACATTTTCAATCTGGTTGCACCGGTTCATTGTTATTCCACAGTTGGAGCTGGACTGTGAGGAGCTGAAGCGACTCCTGGAGCTGACAGAAAGGGAGTCGGTCAAGGCACTGCTGGGGAAACAAATCCAAGATGTGGAAGGGAGACTGCAAGGCCTGGACAACGTCAGTGTACGAGAGCCACCCAGTGAGAAAAGGGAAGATCCAGTGGTGGCTATGAAGCCCAGTGAAACAAAGAAGATTGCTGTATCACAGCTGCCTACCAAAACCATCACTTCCTATGGTGAGGCCTTTAAGTGTAGTCCCACATGATTATTTTCAAGTTGGCCCTTTAAACTGATCACAGTAGATGAGAACCAACCAGTCAAATGGACTTACAAAATGATATTTCTGACTTGAAAGATGAAAGTAGTGGAATTTTAAAGTTTCCACGTGTGTGTTCTTGAATAGGGCCTAACCCATTAGAGTCAAAATCACATGTTTGAATTGACAGAGTTAAAGATGTGATGACATCACAAATCTCCCGTTGACATGTCAAATGATGGTATGGTGACATCATAGCCTCACCCTTTCTGTGTTGAAAACTTGAGTCTTGGTGTAAGAATATGGAGCTTTGACAAGTTTAAAGGGAACACTAACCCAAAGAGCAATGCGGATTGAGTGAAAGCAGCAACATTAGTAGAACACAGCAGTAGAAGTTTGAGGAAAATTGGACAGTCGATGCAAAAGTTATGAATTGTTAAAGTTTTGGTGTTGGAACAGCTGGGTGAGGAGACTACTAGAGGTTATGACGTATGAGAGGACAACAATATAAAGAAAATAATATAAAGAAAATTCCACAAAAATTCAATTTTTCATGAAAATTACAAATTCCATCAACTTGGTAATGATATGTGTGGGTAGCAATATTCCCCCTGCTTTCTGAAAGCGGTATTAAAGTCAAGTGCTCTTCCACAATGCTAGAAAATTTATGTTTTGTTGAATTTTCTTAATCTTTTCTTTATACTTCATAACCTCTAGTAGTCTCCTCATCCAGGAGTCCCAACACCAAAACTTTAAAAATTTGTAACTTCTGCATCAATTGTCCAATTTCCCTCAAACTTTCACTGATGTGTTCTGCTAATAAATGTTTTCTACTTTCACTCACTACACATTGCTCTTTGGGTTTGCGTTCCCTTTAACCCTAACCAAGCCGGGCTTTTTTGGGTGTTCTGTGGCCGGGGAGGCGTTGATTCGACCCCCCCCCCCCGAGATCTCAGCCGTCGATCGCGCAATCACCATGAAATTTGGCATGTGTATTACCTGTGGCGTAATCTACCAAGCTATATAAAAAGAAATGGAAATTTTCGTCATAATAATTAATTATGCTAATATATGCATAAAATCATACATTTTGCTCTAAATCAGAAATTAAAGCTCCTAGAATCCTAATTTTTTGTGAAAACATTCTTTGTAGCATTCCTAACAATGTTACTTGACAAAAAAAATTTCGTATCAAAATCAATTTCTTATGCATATTATTGTTTTAAGAATTTCTTTGTTTTTTCGAACTTTTGTTTTATCAGTGTTTTTCCGCAAAATTTATGACAGAACCTATTTCAAGCATAATTATGCTAAAATTATTTAGTTTCAGCCTATGAAAGTGAAAATAATCACATCTTTATGAATAAGAAGAGAAAACTCCATTTGCATAGACTTTATACACAAAATCACGTTTTTGAGCCATTTTCGGTCTAACAGGCTTGTATAAAACGTCATGCAGCGTCGTAACGGTATGCACGATTTTTGCAAAAATGGTGTCAAAATGATGCGCGAGACTTGAAAGTAAAAAGTCAGTGAACGGCGCAGTCAAAAAATTTCGCGCGGCGGAGAAGTTGCGAAAAATGTTGAGGAGGGGTTGATTCATCCCCCCCTGGCCTTTTTAGGGTTAAAGTGAAAGAGAGAAATGGAAGATATGCAGGCTTACTGGATGAGAGGATTCTGTGCTGGTTACATTCATTCTGGTAACAAGAGACTCTGATCAGGATAAAGTGATGTTCCATGTCCCCCTTTTCTATTAATGAGATGCTAAGCAAGGTGTATTGAAGGACATGTTCACAAAACTTTGCTGTATTGTTTATACACTCTGTTTCAGCTCCCCTGCAGGAGGTGATTTACGGATTCTAAACCATACAGTACCAAGGCTGATGATATGAATGAAATATTATAATCGACATGGTGGTGACTTGTTTTAACTAAGGATTAAGTGTAAGAAAGTAGAAACTATGTTGATTGAGGGTGTCCAAACATACACCGTACAATATATTCTCCGCCTGGCCATGTCCCAGCCAAATTAAAGCGTCGACGAAATCTGGACATGAATACAGTGGCTTAAAGCCTGCATCATTCATAGGTAGCCTATCTGTAGGTAGGTATGTTGTCTCATATGAAATGACTGACAACACACAGGGTGACAAATTCTAATGGGATTATCCTTCCAGTACAAGTGTACTTTGATGGCATGTACAGTACAGTTGCTAGTCGATAGATAGAGGGTTTCATAATTTGTTTGTTTTTTACTTTTGACAATGATTGGCATAATTAGCTGGAAGACTTGTTGGGAGTACCCCAATATGATCTGTTTTATGTTACTGCTTGGGAAGCAATGAATATAATATTATGTGAAAGGAAGCAACTGTGGGACCAATGCCCTAGAGGTCCACTGTTACACATGACATGTGTGCCTCATCCTTGTTCTTGTCTTTCTACCCCACCACCTTCCATTTCTGTTCCCCACACCTCCTAGGGTGGGACCAGTCTCCAAAGTTTGTCAAAGTTTACATCACCCTCAATGGAGTACAGACCCTCGCCAAAGAAGATGTATCAGTGGAGTACACTTCCAGGCAAGTGTCTACCCTTCCTATGACATCATGTACACATAAAAGAATTTAGGAACATTGCACTCAGACATTGGATTCTTAGGGATGTTCCTGCCTATTGGCTAACATGACAGTACAGATTTAAAAAAAAAAAAGACAAAGAGAAAGTTGCATTCAGTTGAAAAATCTCTAGATAGTCACATTCAGCTGTGTACTTCAATAGATTATACACGGTAGTACAGAAAAAAGAAAAAAAGAATTGAAAAAAAAAAAGCAGGAACA
The DNA here is from genome assembly GCF_040938485.1 of Diadema antillarum. Classification (NCBI taxonomy): domain Eukaryota; kingdom Metazoa; phylum Echinodermata; class Echinoidea; order Diadematoida; family Diadematidae; genus Diadema; species Diadema antillarum. The sequence continues at coordinate 3,965,522 of NW_027271059.1, forward strand.
GCATCAGTAAGCATTTCTTGTACATTGTAGATATCTGCCGGGGTATACTTCAAGTAGTCTTCAGTAGGTTAAGAGTGGTCATTTTCTGATAAACACTGTTCAATGTTATTTTCATTTTTTATTTATTTATTTATTATTATTATTTTTTTTTTTTTACCTTTTCTCATTTTTTTTTATTTATTTCTTTTTTTTTTTTGGGGGGGGGGGTTCTTGTTGTACCCAGAAAGGATGCTGGTTATTGCATCTCAATTTCTTCTGATTACTCTGAATTTTTGAGCTCCTTTTCAAACAGTGGTGCACATTATGTTAAATTTGCAACTTTGAAACACAGTCATATTTTAACATTAGTAGGGGTTTGCCTTTTTGATCTGACATTTTTCCCCTCTGTGTATGTGGTCTTTGAATCAGATCCTTCACACTGAAGGTGACACAGAAAGACTGCATCCATCAGTTGACAATCAACAGTTTACTTCACTCCTTGATAGCAGAGAAGAGCTATCACAAGGTATGTATTTTCTCTCCCAAGCCAGAAGGTACTTAGTACATTGTGTGTACTGATCTACAGTTAAATTGACCTAAGTTGACCCTCACACATTTAGCAAAAAAAAAAAGATAAATAAATTAGTGTGCTGATATGCTGCATTTCTAGACTTCCGTAGAATGACTGCATGACATTCAGAAAATGCGCTGTGACCGAAGCCAGTAGATGTTTACCTCTGTGTACTTTTTGTGTATGTTGGCAGGTAAAAACAGACAACCTGGTCATCCTACTCAAGAAAGAAGTTGAGAAGAATTGGGACTATCTTACACAGACTGAGGCGAAGGTGAAATCGAAAAAGTAAGCACACTTAATACATGTATGGAGAAATTTACTCAGAATACAGTAATTGTGTGTCGGCAGGCATCCCCATTTTTGTGTGAATTACATAGCGTATTGCTATTTTTCCTCAAATTTTGGTGCAGTTTTTAACAGAATAGCATTTAGCAATTGAGCTCTCTCGGGAGTCTTCAGATTTACCTTGTTTTTTAAAGTTATGTTACAGGCATATTTTTTTTTTTTTTTTTTAAAGAAGTCATAAAATTATATCTCCTGCCAAAAAAGATCTATTTCAGCCCTGCTTCTTCATTGGACATAATTTGAGTGAATGCTTGAATGTTTGTATCAAGTGCCATACATGACTGCTACACTCAGAAAACACCAAGGTTTCAAGGGCTACTCAGCCTTTAAATACTCTCTTTTTTTTTCTCCCGCGTAGACCGCCACCATCAGCAGCCGATGCCTCCGACCCTTCAGCTGGCATCATGAACATGATGAAGCAGATGTATGATGAAGGTGACGACGAGATGAAACGAACCATCGCCAAGGCGTGGACGGAAGCCAGGGACAAGAAGGGCACCATGGATCTCCCCTGAGGGGGGAAAACCAGAACCCTCTTCTCTTGGTCTGCACCCCTCTCCAGGGATTGGCTCGGAAGATTGACCCAACTTGTAACTGAACCAAAGGAATTCTGTTCCACTTGTACGTAAACTTATGAAAAAAGCAAGTAGGCCAGCCAACACAGCTGGCTGGTCTGGTGTGTGTGAACTTTGGCTCCAATGAAGTTTCTGCTAAGATTGAAAGTTCAGGTCCCATGTGACGGGAAAAAAACGAGGAAAAAAAACTTTAAAAAAGGTTGCAAATGTCAAACATTACTAGAAGAAGCAGACATCTCACTGATACTGCAAGTAGTATGTATGTACCAGTAAGATGCCCACAGAGTGAATGCAAAGGGTTTGCTGATTTCCAATACCCAACAAGTGACATGGACAAAACATGGTATTGTTAGAAAGTGTTGGAAAGTGCTGTCCAACATTAAATCAGGTATGAGGTATTTCAATTGGCTTTCATCATGAAGTTCCTAGGAATGCCAGATCTGACACTGTGACAGGTAGCTCTGAAACTATGTATGAAAAAAAAGTTAAGCAAATCTTAATAGCTCTATGTTGTTTTCAAGCTGATACCAAGACACTTTAACAAATCCAATTACAGTGCACTCCAGTTATAATGAGCACGGTTATAATGAAATTATACTTACAATGAAGTAAAAATTCAGGCCACAACATTATTTGCTCTTTTTTTTTTCCTTGTTCAGTTATAACAAATTCTGATTTAACAAAAGAAAACTGTCAGTCCCAAGGACTTTGTTGTAACAGGAGTCCAGTGTAACAGCCACTGCTTGTTTTATGGTACAGAGTGGAAGAAACATCGAGAAGATATATACACTTTGCATGAAATGTAGCCAGAACATTTGCCATGCATACACATTATTCTCCTAACAAGAATAAAGTTCTGATGACCTTTGTTCTCTAAATTTCCATGTGCTTGGACACTGTGTTAGTACATACATATTTTTTTGTTTTGTTTTTTTACCTAGAAAAGACCTACACTATATACTCTATGAGACCTACAAAGTTTCATCCTTAGGAATACACTTGAGATCAGTGGTAAACAGACAACTTGGGAAGAGGAATATTGCAGAATTACAATGTACTTGTGGATCAAGTCAGTAAAATTTTTCAATGTGCAAGCCATCAGCTGAGTACAAATGTAAAGAAAGAGAAAACAATCAAACTGATACTAGTTTGAACCTGTTCCCTCATCAAAATCATGTGACTACAATGTGTAGCTCAGACAGACAAATTTAAAATGTTGAAATACATGTATTGAAATAAAAAATCTCATCTTGCTTCATGAAAAGAAAAAAGAACAAGATTGTACCACCACACAAGGACTTCTTTATTTGAAGAGTTTGTTCGCAAAAACCAACAAGTCCATATTTGCCAAATGGAGATATTTGCGATTAAAGGTCAAGAAAAATAAAGGGAATAATAAGAACATTTTTCTTCTTTTGACCATAACTTCAAAAATGTGCCTTTATATATAGTATATCATTTAAAAGGTATTATTTTGTACTTTATGACAGAGACCATACTTCAAACTCTTCAAAAATTGACTTACCGGTTTTTGCGAACAAACTCTTCATTTGTTTTATGAAGGACATATCTCCACCTCTCAGGCCCAATAGGTCACACTGTGTATGTGTGTGTTTGCTTGGCCAGTGAAATCCAGTAAAATTGGTCAGTTGCTTCTATCCACCAGTGTTAGGAGTATACCATAATGGGTAGACAGGATAAGAATGTTTATGTCGGTTGATCAGCATATGTGTGTGTGCTTGTAAAATGGTGATTGACTGGAATTCTCCCCAGGCAGTGGAGAGTGATTACTGTCAGTGCTAATTGGAAATAACTATCCAGAGACCTGGGTAATGGTAGAGGGCATCAACATTTTTAATAAGTCTGAAATGTGTAGCAAAAAAAGCTGTTGAAAACTGCTTATCCAATAGTGGCGAGCCAATGGAGTAAAGTGGAGGAAAAAGGAACCTGAGCTTTTGTCTGAAATGTGCTACAATAAAAAAAAAAGTTAAAAAAACTATTAAATGATAAAAATATCATTTTTTTTTTCATATGGCTCTTTTTTTTTCTGACAAGCTGAACCATTAAAGGGGAATTAACCCCCAAAATACATGTTGATTGAGTGAATGGAGTAATACAGCAATACATCAGTGAAAGTCTGAGGAAAATTGTACAATCCGTTCAAGAGTTTTGGTGATGAGACCGCTAAATCAGAAGACGTGTACGGATCATGACATGGACTACCACATAAAGAAAATATAAAGATTTTTTTTTTTCACTTTTCTAGCATAATGAAAGACCACTAAATTTACCTCTTTCAGAAAGCAAGGGGAATAATACAGCTGTATTTAATACCCTTGTCATATTATGTCGGTTACTAACAAGTCCAGGAAATATGTACTTTTCATAGTATTTTGTGGAATTTTCTTTATACTTTCTTTATATTGTAGTCCATAAGTGGTGTCATGATCTGGGCCCTGTTTTATGAAGAGTTATAACTGATTATATAGTTGATTTCCATGGTAAGTCTATGGTAGCCTGTGTGGTAAGGAATCTATTTTATCTTTTGGTAAAACGGGGCCCTGTAGTAGTATTCTGATCCGGTGGTCTCGTCACCAAATTTGAAAAATTCAGAACTTTTCAACAGATTGTCCGATTTTCCTCAAACTTTCCCTGATGTCTTCTACTAATATTGCTGCGTTCACTCAATCCATGTGTATAAATGTATTCTTGGTTTTCTCATATAAAGTGAGGTCATTGCACTCTGATATCCCACAGTACATATCTGTAATTCTATCCATGTGTGTGTGTACTACAGTGTATTACATGTAGTGTTGCGTTCAGTCTTGTTTATGACTTGATCCTTGTGCACTGTGGTAATCTACTAGTACGTACTTGGTGTGCAAGCCAGCTGCCAGCTCTCAGCCATGAGTGTAAATCTTGCGACACATGTGAGCACAGTGGGTGAAAAGGTCACGTAAATTCAAACTAAAACATGGTACATGTATAAGCACTACGATTCATCACATTAGAGTACACATGAACAAGTCTAGTTTATAAATCGTGTTTATTGTTCCAGCTTGCTCCACCTATAATATTCAAATAGTGTGAAGGTAGACATTCTTTTTGTGAATATCTGCATTACAGTTGAAATCACGCAATAAAAATCTGCCTGCGTCTGCAACCCAAACTGCAACCCAAACTGTCACATTTTGATTTCCAGTGCCATCAGGACAAGCTGTATCAGATCTACCAAGCTAAATCAGGGCCACAACATTCCTCTGTCTGGATAGGAATAATCTTTTTTTTTTTACTTGCATGAAAGTTGAATACAAGTACAATGCATTGCCTACGTTGATGCGTCTCCCTCAGTCCCATCAGATTGCCTCATGCGGAGTAGACTGGACTGGATATGTCAACCACATTTAACTATACACTGTTCAAGACTGGAAGGCAAAGTGAGGCAGAATTATCATGTTGAACAAAGTTTTAAAGCAAAGGAAAGTCATCCATTCATTCATCTTTATGCACTATTCTGAAGGGCTGTCTGAAAGGTGACTTACATACCCACAAAATGGCACCAGCTGGGGTAAAATGTTTTGGCTTTGTCATGATAGAGATACAAAGGAGATGTCATAAGATGGAAAATAAATGCACCAAATGATATTAAGACAGAGCAAAAGAAGCTACAAGTACATTTGTAGGAACTACATGAATACTTAGTGTGTCTGTCCTTCATGGCAACTCTAAGATGGTGTTTAATTATTCAGGATGAAGTAAGCATGATCACTGATATACATGTACATTGTACAATTTGTACATTGTAATTCATAGGTTGAAGTAGCAGACTAATTTTGATTTTACCATTGTAGGGACTGTATTAATTTTTATCAGAATCAGCTGCTTGCACTCAGTTGTTTTATTCATATACATTGAACAACATATCCTATGGCTCTTACATCTTACAGTCTGAAATCTTTCTCAAGTTTGATTGTGAAACTACTGAATTTTATTTACTTACATTTCTTTTTTTAAAGGTCAATTATCCATCATAATAGCACACAGGAGCAGCTTATACATTGTACTTCTGTGTGATTGTGTGTGGCACTCAGAAGAGAAACTCACAACTTCTGCTCTACCCAAACACTGTTTGCTTTAATGTCACAAACAATTGTTAGAGTAAGCAGTGTAGCCACTGTGCTAAAAGAAAAAGAGATGACCTTGAAGATTGTACATGTACTGCATTAGCAACCAGCTCAAAATGTATAGGATAATGAATTTCTCTCCCCCCCCCCCCACCCCCCAACCCAATAAAAAGAATACAGTGTATATACCAGACAAAACGAAAACACCAACTCAAGGACACCAGAAATCATTTCTCTCATCCTGGACCAGTCTCTGATATCAGAGAGACATTTGACTTGAACATTATCCAAGGGAGCACTCCTACGTTGACCAATCATGAACAAAACCTACTGTACTTTTACTCATAACATTAACTTCACTTGATCACTTCTGGTTCTAGAGAAGACTCCTACATATTCAGAGGCTTTGGAATACCCCCCCCCCCCCAACCTTATGAAAAATTGATAATCCTTCACAGGGTGTTCAAGAAGGTGAAAGCATAAAAAATTTATACACAGCGCATGTAACATTCAGCAGACAGTAAGTTACTAAAACTGCAATGGCTCACCAAAGCTTAGGTAAGCTAAAAATCACACACACTTTATTTGAGTCGGCCACCCATGACTGCTCAATTAAAAAAAAAAAAAAATAATAATAATGATAATAAATAATTAATAAAAAAAGACTTGATTGACAGATCCCTTGGATTGGCACCACTTCTGATGCATCTATTTGTTTTGGTCGGTTACAAAGTGATCCATTAAAAAGTGAAGAAGTTTCCCCCAAGATGTCATTGGATGTAGCCTTCTGCTAGAGACCACTGCTTCGATCCATATCAACAATGGTTTGTATCTTGGCACTTCTCTTCACTGGAGTTGACAATGATGCATCTGCATACGGGTGAACTCCAAATCTCTTTAAGCTGGAAAAGATCTTGACCATGTCAGCTCCTATCAGGAGAGGATCACTATGATGTCCAAGCTTTCATTGCACACAATCATCTTTACATCAGCTCTATCTGGGTTTCTGTTAATCACACCAATCAATGTTGAGTGTCTCATCATTCAAAAATGGGTTCATTGTTCTGGGTCTGAAGTACAGTCTAGTTGTGACATCACATGACAGCACACTGCTCTCCACTGGGTAAACCTGGTATTCTTGGCAGTCCATTTTCATCAAATGTCAAACCGGTGTTCTGTAAGGAAATATGAATTGAATTGAATTGAATTGAACAGGTTCTTTTAAAAGTCATGTCTGGCAGCCAAAGGCTGAATTGCACATGTTTTGCAATCAGTCATAAAAACAGAGAGACTATTTCAGTGCCCTGTACAAACAATGATATAAAGACATGATATTAAAAAAGAACAAATACTACAGTAGTCACATGTGACAAATCACAAGAAGTGGTCGATCAATGAGGGGACCAGCCCAATCAATTATAGAATTGCTTTTACAAAAACAAAAACAAAAACAAAAAAGAGATAGAATTATCCTGTCAACACGGCAACACTGCTAAATACTGAAAAAATAATATAATTACTATTACAACTGATAATGAAACTTTATCAGTGAGGGTACCAGCCCGATCAATACTCGGATTACTCAGATTACTTTATCATAAAGAAAAGAAACGAAAGAAGAAAATGGTGGAAAAGAACAAAAAAATTCACTGTCAACATATCATTACACAGCTAATCATTGAAAAGTGCCATTACTATTTCATCTACATATATTGATTTTGATTAAAAAACAAAAAATAAAAATTACCCATCTGCACATCACATTCATCACATGTGCCAAATTTCAATAAAAATGAGCAATATTTCTTTTTTTTCCATAATTATCATCATAACAGCTCATCCTTCTTTTCATAATCATCGTGACAGCTCGTCCTGCAACATAAATAAAACATTTCTTTTAGGCCTACATATCAAAGAACTATATCCATCGGAAAAACTAAACCTCAATTCAAAATCTGAGATAAAAAAACAAAAACAAAAACAAAAAAACCTCGACACCTTGTACATAATTAAAGATGCAGAATTATGGACTTTGATGCACACTTTCCAGTAAGTTTTTACTTTTGGCAATGAAAAGAGAGAGGTTAATGGAATGACACCAACGGCAATTATTTATGTCGCTGATTGTTCATATACAGTGAGTGAATGAAGGGGCTCTGGCGTTAGCTTTGGTGTCAGTATTTTTTCGTTTCTATTATTCCCAATGCAATTGATTCAAGCCTATACAGTTGTGAGATTCACACACAGAGAGGTGATAGGAGAGAAAAGAGGAGACATTTTTTCACTCCATTCTGTGCATTACAGCAATGGGAATCATTTCACTACAGCAATCTTACTATGGTTGTGTGAAATGTGGAACACATTTCAATGAGGTTTATGAGGAATATACAGGAACATAGAAGACAGCTTATCTAGGGTTATTCAGGACTACGAAACAAAAAATAACAAAACTACATTAATTGTGAGGTGCAAATTTGAATCAGAATTCTGAATCAAATCGAGTAGTATGTATGAGTGTATTTACCATGTCACCAACAATTTCAGCTGGGGGCTGACCGAGACTTTCCATCTGTTATACACAAACAAGTTATAAAAATTATATCTTTATATATTTTTGTTTGAACAAAGGGAGAAATCAGATAACTGATTTGAATGCATGGCATAAATGTGCACTGATATTATAGGGAAAAACAAAATAAAGAAAAATAGTGCACAGTGTTGCTTGAATAATATCCACACAAAAGTTTCGTATAGATGTGGGTGCTCCATAACTTGCTACAGTCTATCTCTAGTCGAGATTTTCTATAGAAGAAATGAAAAGAATGATTTCAATGCATGTATTCACCCAAATCACATCTTCACATCCACAAAACAGGTTCTAGCAATGCTTCTTGACATCATGACAGTAGAGCTATTTTCACATCCCTTCATATTCTATTCATAATTCTTTGCCAGACAGAGCTGAATGAACCAAACAAAAACTGTCGTGTTCATGCTTTCTATGGGATAGGCCCAGTTTACCAACCTGACCAAGTTAAATAACTTTCAGTAGAATAAATCAAAATCAACATTGATGTCTATGTACTTCTTAATAGGATTAAAAAAAAAAAAGTTTATCTTCCTTCTAATAGCCAGAGTTCTCTTGGAAATCCTACCTTTTGAATAAGGTCCATGATTTTTGTCATCCTTTGTTGACGAACTGTCACACTGTCAGAATCCTGCTCCCCTTCATACTCAGTACATAAAGCCATCATGATTCTATGCTGCTCACTGTACCTCTGGTGATCAGAGCTGCTTATTGTTGTCTTGTTCTCATCCAACCAACCTTGGTACTACGTGTATTTCATGAAAAAAGAACACAAACAATACTGCATTGAGGTTTTTGTTTTGTTTTTCAGAAACCCTTATTAACATAAAAACAACAATAACCAAACAAACACAATAACAAAAAATAATACTCCAGCTTTGTTGATATAAATTTGACCTATTAAAAGTATGCAAAAAAATATAACAGACAATTGATAGTAGAGCTAATTCATTCATTCATTCACCTAATATTATTATTATTACCATCATTATTATTAGTATTATTATTATTATTATTATCATTATTATTATTATCATTATTATTATTATTATTATTATTATTATCATCATCATCATCATCAAAGTCACACTCATTTTTTTTCTTTTATTTTCATTCTTGTTTACACAATTCTATGCTTTGACTGTGAGGAATCTAAAACACATGAAATTCATCTCACCCTGCCAAGGAAAAAGTTTTTAGACCACATGAGTCCTTCCCGCTCTTCAACATACATGCATTAGTTTCACAACCTCAGCATATCCTAAAGAATTATCTTTCTTCATGAATTGGGTAGTCCAATGTTACTATGGTACAGCATTTCACTGTCAGACTTTATTCTTGTTTTTCAAAATGTGGTGGCGTTTTGTGATTGTTACTTTTTGCAGGAAAATGTTTCATGTATTTGGTATGTAAGTATGGATTAACAGTCGACCACCTTTAAACTGAAAGAGTCAACTAAAAAAAGCTCATAAGATGAGATAAATGCTATGCAGACAAACCTTGTCCACAACTTCCTTAAGAGACGGGTAGAGGACGTCCTTAGAGAGGAGACTGTGCATCATAGTCTGAACCATCGGCAAAAGTTCTGCATCTCCCTCTTCAAGATTCATTCCTCCAAGTGATCTCAGGAGCTCTTCATCCGGTATCTGACCTTCCTGGAAAATTACATATCGTTTTAGCTCACATTTCTATACATGCTGTCATGATCAAAATGCCACACACAATCCCCAAATCTCTGGCTGTACAGTATCATCAATAAAAACATTTTTTGGATTACTATTCTGACCATAAAATCAGTCCTAGCAAGTTTGTGCCTAACCAAACTCATTGTTATTCATCAATAATCAGCGTTTGCACATGGCAATTCCTCTCTTAGAAGAACTATTATTACTTTTCACAGTGATTTAGAGCTATTTAGAGATGTCTATTTTGTTTATTTAGGCAAATCATGAAATATTCTTCTGCATTCCATAATCTCAAAGAAAAACTGACTGAAGCAGAAGCTAGACAGTGTCTTATTTTGAAGAAGTGCTGATACTTTAAGAATTGATTCCTCCTCAAATCATTTTTCCTCTCCCACTCTCTCAAATCAAGACAGAGTACTAATAATTGAAAAAACCAACACTGGCATAACAAACAAGTAATACCATCTTGAAAATTCCAGAGTACTTTTTTTTTTTAATAAATCAAATAGAGTGGTTCCAAATTACACAAAATCTGTATTCTATACAGTCACACACCTATGTTTCTCATCTTGGCTGAAGCTATAATTTTGTAAATTACTGTGACATTCAGTTCGTAAAATGTAAAATGCTACTTATAGACAGTAAACCAAGATCTCCCTTTGAAAGACATTACTTCAATATGGATTGTCGACCAACAATGCGCATTTGAATTGTGTTTTTACCGAAGTCCTAGATTTCAAGTTTAGAGTGTGTGAAGAGAAAAAAACAGAAGGAGGAAAGAAAGGAAGAAGAAAAAGTCTGGATACACTTGCTCTATTTGATGCTGATTTTGTGTGCCATTCTTTACCTGTAAGTCTCTTGCATTCTGACTTCATGAGTCATTCATTACCTGTAAAGGCCACCACACACTACATGATCAGACTGGCCTTAAAGTCTTAAGCCAAGCTGGGTCTTAAGAACAGTCGTACGACCGGACACCGCACACTATACAACCTAGTAGGCTTACGACTGTAAAGCGCGCGCAGTGCGCACTGCGTGCGCTTGTATTTTAAAGGACAAGTCCACCTTCATATACATAAGGATTGAGAGAATGCAGCAATATTAGTAGAACACATCAGTGGAAGTTTGAGGAAAATTGGACAATCCGTTCAAAAGTAACGAATATTTTAAGTATCTGCGCAGTCACTGCTGGAAGAGAAGACTACTACAGTGTATGATGTCACATGCGTACAACTATATAAGGAAAATAAAAAGAGAATTTCACAAAACTTTACTTTTTGAATAAAGTGCACATTTCTTCGACTTGCTACTAACGTATGTTAAGGATAATATTATTCCCTCTGCCTTCTGAAAGAGAGAAAGTCGAGTGTTCTTTTGTTATGCGAGAAAAATGGAAATATGTTGAATTTTCTTTATTCTTTCTTTATATCGTTGTACTCATGTGACATCACAAGCTATAGTAGTCTTTTCATCCAGCCGTGACTGAGCAGAAACTTCAAAAATTCATAACTTTTTAACTGATTGTCCGATTTTGCTCAAACTCTCACTGATGTGTTCTACTAGTATTGCTGCATTCACTCAACCCACATGTCTATGAAGGTGAACTCGTCCTTTAAGTACTGCATTGTGAATGTCTGAAAGCCTGCGAGCGGTTGTAGAAATTCAACGTGTCAAATCTCTATGACTGGCGCTACGACCCAGTCTTACAACTATAAAATGGCAAGACTGTGTCGTCACACTTCTAGTCTTAACCCGTTGAGGACGAGTCCCCGAGTATACTTGGGCAGGTATCTATGGGAAATGCGTGCTGTAGCAAAAATCAAATCGTCCTCTCAAGGGGTTAAGATCTTAGGACCGGTGAATTGGGGCAAATTCGTGTAGTGTGCGGCAGGCTTAAGTCTCTTGCATTCTGATTTTGTGTGTCATTCTTTACCTGTAAGTCTCTTGCATTCGGATTTTGTGTATCCTTCTTTACCTGTAAGTCTCTTGCATTCTGTGCCAGTCTGGTCATTGTGTCTGCTAAGGTGGAAGTCAGTTCATCAGGATTGTCAGTACTCCCATCAGCAGACACCCCTTAATGGCAGAGAGAGAGAGAGAGAGAGCAAAGAGTGAAAGGGTCAATAAGTCTATAAACTTTCACCTGTTGATCAAGCTATCATCAATTTTTTTCCATTTTTTTTTTTTTTTTTTAGATTGAGGATTGGTGAGCTCTTTTGGCCTTTCTTTCTAAAACCTATTGTACATGTACCTGACATAAAAATAAAATCACAGAAAAATAGAACAAAGATTTCCATTTGAATAGCACAGTTCCTTACCAGGACCCTTTGTTATGCAAATTCCATTATTTTAAACACTTCAAACATGTTACCTCTTTGAATTATTAAAATCAAATTGTGCAAATGATTCCAGCACGAAGGGGTAAAACCTAATTCAGTGACTTCAAGTCAATACAACCAACATTTGTCATCATCTTAGGAGAGATATGGCATCTTGGCATAGCATATCAATTGTTCTGTTTTGTTTTGTTTTGTTTTCAATGACTCTGTGAAAATCACCGATCATATCTTACCATATTTATCATATTGTTGACTTTGGAAGACATTTTGACAAATCAAGAAAGGAAGAAGACGGGATTATTTTGATTTAACAGAAGAAAGCCTGCACACATGTATCACTATCAAATTTATAAGGCTATTAACATTCTATTTTGTTTATGAATCATGCATAGAAGAAAAGAAAATGAAAACAAAAAAGAGAACCTTTAATACTCATCATACTATTTGCATCTTTAGGTTCTAAAGTATCTACAGCCATGGATTTACTATGTGACTCACATTATGCACATACTGTAACTTATCTATCAGAATTTAATATTTTTGTAACAAGCCTGGATTCTGCATCCTTTAGAACTTACTTTTTAACCTGGTACGATGAATAAATCATTTCAATAAAGAACAAGAAAATAAAGCAAAGCAATAATAATGTGTGTCTAAAGATTCACTGTGCCAAGATTCCTACATGTCCTAATAATGTTCCTTTGAGAAAAGTGCTAAATTACGTCTTCTCTTGGAACTCTTCATACAAAGAAGCTCTATGATATTCCAATAAAATCCCATTGCACTGCCTTGACTTACATGAGTTAGCCGTCATTTTTAATTTTTTTTTTTGGGGGGGGGTAAAAATCCAAGTTTACGCACTTACATCTAAGTTAGACATTTAACCCTCCAAGGCCCCCCCCCCCCCCCTTGATGTTCCGCACAATGTATCGCTAACGCGAAAAGCTATCGCCGTGATGTTTCATGACTTTTTTCTTTGAGTCTCCCGCATTGTTTGACATCAAATTTGCAATGCCCGGGAGCGTGGTTCCGAAGTTGCAAATAAATATGTACGTGCATGTCAGACCTAAAACCGCTCAAAAACGTGAATTTCAATGCTAACTGTGCTTACAGGCAAATTTCATAAAAGTATGATTATTTTTGGATTTTATTGATTAAAATCAATTGATAACATATTTTCTTGATTGGAACAAGTCGCGGACAAGTTTCATCGAAAAAACAATGAAAAACATAAAGTCCAAAAAACAAAGAAATACATAAGAAATTTAAAAAACAATTTACTTAAGAAATTTTTTTCGGATGACACAATTTTTTTTTCTCTTATATTTGCTCAGGACACAAGAAAATGTGTCCATTTTGAGCTTTATTTTAATAGTGATTTATACCAAATTGTCTGATTTCATGCATCATTATTCATAAATTAGCATAATTTAGCATAAATGATAATCTTTCTTAAAAATCTACCTCTGTGGTACTTTAGATGACATCATAGGCAACGTGTGCGCCAATTTTCGTCTTGATCGTGCGGTCGACGGCTGAGATCTGGAGGGGGGGCCTGGGAGGCCCCTTCCCGGCTCTAAGATTTACCTAAATAGCACGGCCTATTAACCCTAACTGCACTGGGGGGGGGCCTGGTTGGCCCCCCCATACTTTTGGCGATTGCATCGCGACCGCTGAGAACTTCGGATTCTCGCTTCATGACTTTTTCCCCTGAAGTCTTGCGCACATTTTGATACCACATTTGTCCATATCGGACCTACCTAGGGGATGTTATGGGCCAACTAGTATGCGCATGTCATTAAAACGGCTAATCGCTGCATATATTTGTGTACAGTTACATACTGTCAATAGACCATGACTTGCATTACTCTATAAATTTTGCTCAGAAATTGGTTTTCCACTTGGTTCATGCTTCTATATTGTTCTAAAATAAATTGGGCAAAGTTTAGAAACAATGATATACATGTACATAAGGAATAGAAAACAATAGAAAACATAAGAAATAAAAACAATACAAAACATAACAACAAAGTTGTTTTTTCTCGTTTTTTTTTCTCTCTCTGATTTATTTCACATTTGGGAAACATTATTCTTCATCATTACACAGTTTTCATGTAATTTTGTACTTGTTTAGGCTGAAATTATGAAAATATCCCCCAAATGCATAAAATACGCATTATGAATAATCAATTAGCTAATTATGAAAAAAAATTGCATAATTGATTAAAATAAATTACACTATCAGATTCAGCTTGCGAAGATCTATCAGCATGCAAATTTTCAAGTTCATCGGACATTGCGTTTCCGAGATCAATGGGGGGGGGGGCTCCCGCCCCCCCCCCCCCCCCCCCCCCCCAGTATTTTCATGGAGCCAAATAGCCTAGTACAGTAAGGGTTAAGTTAGCATACAAAAAGTGTAAGACAGCAAAATACATGTACCTGATGATGGTGTGGGTGGAATGGGTCCCATCTCGGCTAAGTTCTGGAACATTTTCTGGAGGTCAGCTGGCATGCCTGCATCCTCTCCAAGATTGAGATCTGACAATAATCCGAGAGAACGTTGCCAAACTCTGCCTCAGATTGCATAGCAGCAGGGCTCTCAGAGAAGAGAGCTTCAAAGAGAGCATCTTGACTTGAAGGAGTCTTGCTTTCCTATTACACAGTCAATGAAATATTTGTAAGTTTTCCTCTGTGAAGTACACCATATCAAACAGCTGGCATGGATTGGTTCATCTTGAAATTGAAAAGTACAGTTGTACAAGAGCTTCACACTTATAGGACCAGGGGGTGTTTCATACAAATGACCTACATGTAAGAACAATTGAAACACATTCTGATGTGCTTTGCCTATGTAGATCAGAATTTCAATAATTCATCACAAAAATTGATCACCAGCCATTTTATTAGAGTCATTCCTAACTTTAAGAACAGCCTTATGGAACATACCCAGGTGTTCTGTTTTGTTTTGTTTGTTTGTTTTTTTGTTTGTTTTTTATTTTTCCACAAAGGGTCATACAGTGTACCCACTAGATATGACTCAGGCAAACGACTTCCATGTTCAAACTATTTCAAAGTGCTGTCCGGTGTCTTTGAGTGGACAGGAACTTTGCCTGAGACCTGGGTCTGCTGACTGAATGGCAGACATACTATTTAAACACTTGGTCACCTTGCTTCAATGAATGTGAATTGATTTGATACCAGATAATGTCCTTACATTGTAGTTGTATTTTCTTGACACAAAATCCCCTTAAACCAACATCTTATCTAAACTGTATCAGAGTCAAAATTGTGTGTAAACCATGGTTACAATGTAGGTCACCTTATTTTCCTTCTTTTCTTCTGCATCTTGCACTTTTGTAGTAAGAATGTTCAGTCCAGGAGTTGATGTGGCACCACCATCTTGTGACGAGGCACTAGCTGACGGGGGATGAAGAGGTCCATCAAAATCACTCAGTGCACCTGAAAAGCATGACCAGAGTAGGATGATAAATTATGTTCAGTTACATAAAATTTACTCCAGAAATGCATACACCTATGATTAATCCTAACTAGGCCGGGGGGAGGGGGGAGGAGGGAGGGGAAGGGGGAAGGGCTCTGAGGCCCCCCCCCCCCCCCTTGACATTCCGCGCGATGTACCACTAACACGAAAAGCTATCGCCGCGACGTTTCATGACTTTTTCCTTTGAGTATCTGCATCTTTTGACATCAAATTTGCGATGCCCGGGCGCAAGGTTCCGAAGTTGCGTATAAATATGTACCTATACGTGCATGTCAGACAAAAAATTGCTCAAAAACATGAATTCATACAATTTCAATGCAAACTGTGGTTACAGGCAAATTTCATAAAAGCACAATTATTTGGGGGTTTTATCGGCTAAAATTATTTCATAACATATTTTCTTGTTCGGAACAATGTCGCAGACAAGTTTCATCGAAAATAACAATCAAAACCATACAGTCAAAAAACAAAGAAATACATTAGAAATTCAGAAAACAATAAAATGAGAAATTTTTTTCTGATGGCACAATTTTTTCTCTTATATTTGCTCAGGACACTCAAAAAAATATTTACACAAAAAATGTGCCCATTTTGAGCTTTATTTAGTGATTTATACAGGGATCATTATGCATATAAAAATTAGCATAATTTAGCAAAAATTATATATATTTTTTATTATCTTTGTAGTACCATACTTTAGATTATGTCATAGGCAATGTGTGTGCCAATTTTCGTTGTTGACGGCCAAAATCTGGAGGTGGGAGGGCCTAGACCCCTCCCCCCCCCCCCCTTTTCCAGCTAGGGTAGTTGACTTGAAGCTGGAGGTGTCTGGGAGGAGAGGGGGTAAATTGAGCTTGGCAAGGAGCTGCTTCCAATAGGGGATGGAGGGGGTGTTGTTTGCCAGTGCATGGAGGAGGATCCTGTGCTCGAATCTGTCTGAAGACAGTGTGACTAGTTGTCCTAGAGAGAGGATAGGGCAAGTCCAAGATAAGGTCCCCTCAGAAGGCAAAATTTCATCTTTGCTCAATATTGACATGTTTGGTATCATTTTGAAGCTTATGAGTTGAAGTTTTGATTTCCATGGAGGAAAAAATGATATTATGTAAATTTATGCAAATTTCAAGGGCTTCATTTGCATATATGTGAAACACAGCGTTACGTATGGGACATTTTATAAAAATTCATATTAATTCAAAGGAAAGCAAATAATATTTGATTAATATGTGGACATAAGAAGTTCATCACATAGTTTAACTTGGTATGAAAATTTAGGGATTATGCAAATGATTATGCAAATTAGCTCGTGTCCTATCATGAGATGTCCCATACGTAACAAAATGAGGTCATTTTTTTAGGTTTATTCTGAAATTGCTAAGGTTATTTTAATGCCCTTTTGGAAAGTTCTAATTTATTGTTTAGAGAAATTAGATACCAGAGAAAAGAGAAAAAAAAGTAAAAGAAATATTTTTTATTAGGCATTGAAATAATGTTACGTATGGGACAAATGCGTTACGTATGGGACATCCTCATACATATTGCATGTGAATGCATGTAGCTAGCTGGGAAGGTTTCTCAGTACACAAATGGTCAATCATCCTGAAGAAAGCATCCCAACATCGTAGCTACTTTTTGAGTTATAGACACTTGAAACAATACATGAACTTGACTGAACAATTTTCAGAAAGGGGGAGGGGAAAATGGCAAAATACACAATGAAAAATCAGCATTAAAGGGATGGTATACATTGTAGTTTTTTGTAGAAATGGGGATTCAGTTTTCAACATTTAAAGAGATGATTGGAAACCAATTATATGAATTACTTAGGAGCATAAAATCCTAAGACTAGAGGAATTCAAAGTTTATGTGATGGAGATTCAATTTGAAATGGTTGTGATATATATAGAAAAAAAATATAAAAGGTAAAATGATTTTTTTTTTAATTGCAAGTGATACACAAATTGTCCTTATTCAGTTTTCAGTAGTAGCCACAACAAAATTCATGGGTATACATACTGAGGTGTGACTCGAATCAATGACCTGACTGCTAGACAGACATCATATACAATGTATCTACTCGATCACTGGGGTTCCACGCAGCAGGTATTGCTTATTTATTAAACTTAATATTTCTTGTGTCAAGTTGTTTTTTATTGAAACTAAATGGCAAACTGCCCTTCATCAATGGAAGAAAACACTTTAAACTACCAGGTATTCAATTTTTCAGTAGTAACTATCCTGATAAAAATAGGGCATACATACTCAGGTTGGTCATAAAAAATATAGAATATGATTGAATGTGATTATGATGGTAAATATCTGGGGAATATTGTTCCCTTGTCAATCTGGATCAGTATTTCAGTAATTTCAACTGATTCCACCTCAATAATTATGCAAAAAATTTGTTTATGGGTATTTTGCAAAATTATTTTGCAAAATACCCATAAACATGCTTCTCCACACACTTAACGAATGGGGGACAAAGGGCATGCATACCCAGGTTGGTCATAAAAATATAAAAATATGATTGAATATGATTATGATGGTGAATATTTGGGGAATATTGTTTCCTTGACAATCTGGATCAGTATTTGAGTAGTTTCAACTGATTCTACTTCAATGATTATGCAAAATACCCATAAACATGGTTCTTCACACACTAAATGAATGGGGGACAAACTGTCCCATACGTAACTGTCCCATACGTAACACGTCATGTCTGTCTTTAATTAGAACCTGTAATTAGAGCTTTTTGCCTAATGACATGAAACTTACCTGTGATAATCTTGAGTGTTGTGACTTTCATCACAGTGAGTTACAAGTTGTAGAATGATATACTTTCAGAGAGTTTTGAGGTTGAAAAAAATGTTCAAAAAAAACAAAATTTTTCTGGTCCCATACGTAACGGCACATATTTTCCCTTTTAGAATATAATTGTCAAGGTCATTTTTCTCAATTTTTTACAAGATTATACTTCTCCTAGATGTCAATCACCATGATGAAGTTCAATATGATCAAAGGCCATTAACACTATTTTTCAGGTCATAAAAGTCTCTGAATGTCCCATACGTAACGTGCGTGTTATCTTGGACTTGCCCGATAGTGAAGAGATCAGTGTGAAGGGAGAGAGGAAGGATGCCTGTCAGAAGGATCACAGCTTCATTCACAGCACTTTTGTTGAGGCCAAGGAGTTTCTTGAAAAGAAGAGCCTGTGCAGGGTCAAGCTTTTCCCGAGATCATTTGCTGAGCTTCACTACTGCAATCCCGTACAACATTACAGCATGCAGATGAGTCCGAAGTGACAAACATGAATCAACATGAATCAAAACTCAATACTCTATATGATCGACGTGTGTCGCTGTAGCTCTGTGTTTTTGGATCCAAACTGGTATATCTTAGACTACAAAATGTGTAGATCTAATGTCAATTACTATTAAGTCGCCAGACATTCACACCGCATGTAACGTGCTGCAATCAGTCGGAGAACAGCTGGGCCGGAGAGACAAATTTTCATCACTCTCATCCAGATCTCAAGACATTTCTAATTCAAGTTTCCCTCCATAAATACATGATTGTAATCCAAAAATATTTTACCATATGTACCAGGTGACAAAACCATTTTTAATGCGATAATGTTTTTGATTTCAAATGGATTTCAGGTGGCAGATTGACAAAGTTTTTCAAATGCGATGATGCATGATGCATCCTATTCCTACATTGAAGTGTGTTAACACATGATATACATTTACCGTAGTTATGCCAGATGGGTAAACTCGGCCTAGCGGGTAAAACTCGGCCCCCAGCGCGCACGTTACAACTACTGTATCTATAATGTGCGCGCTGGGGGCCGAGTTTACCCATAACTACAGTACACTACACTTAATATACATCATATGTATGCTAACGCTATAAATGGTAATAAAACGTGGCACGCTATCTATGGACGGCGAACTACACAGGTACACTCTACAGTGCCTATCGTGAGTTTGCTAACCCGGGAGTGCATAGCCATAGGATAAAGTTTAGATAGACCTAGAACCTAGTCTAATTCAAGTGACGTTAGACCAGAGTTAGAGAGCTCGAGAGGCAGAGCCCTGCGACTGTCGTGTTGTGTACAAAGTCGTAAAGTCAAGACTCAATTTTGTGTATTAAATTTACTATGCAAGAGATAGGGTCTACATTTTTGTAATTTAGCTAGATCTAGTCTAGTCTATTTAATTTTAGTTAGGTTAGGATTAGGGTTTAGGGTTAGGGGCTGTGCTGACGTTAGAAGCCTATTGCTTATTTTAGCCCCCTTAAACCCAGGAGTACCCTCGACTGGCTGGGCGGGGGCACCGGAGGCCGGAGAGCCGCGGCCGGCGCCGGGGAAGGGGTGGGTGCGGCATGCGGGTGGGAAATTGACGTGGGCTTCGTTCCAGCAAGAAAACTATCGCATGGGACTACATGTCAGACGCCCCCTTTTTGTCTGGTTTTCGGACTTGAAAATTGAATTACTGTACGGCCAGAAAAGATATGAATCAATGTAAAAAGATAGGTGACTTACTGTCAAGGAGGTGATCAAGATCAGCGTCATCTTTGTTTTCAGGTGAAGTACTGTGAACGAGGGACTCCTTCGAGGGTTTTTCGTCTGTTTGTGTTGATAAACTGCTCGCATCTTCCGAGTTTCTGCTGGCTGCCATGTTTGATAATACTGCTAGCAAACGTAGATGGCGTGCGAACATACCAATAACCAGCCATATTAAAGAGGTCATTTTTCTTATTTTGACTTTTTGATATCAGAAATGTGTTTTTGATGATATTTGCCCCTACATCATATGGGAAATTGCACATTCAAAGGTTATAAAGTTTCTCAAAGAGACTCTTTAAGAATTTATGCCCTTTGGAGTTTTTTCAAAAATAAATCTGGCAGTTTTGATTAGTTTTTTTTTTTTTTTTTCATGAGATGAATACATAGATGCATGTAGTTATCCTTTAGGGGGTGTCATCATCACCTCATTGCCTACAAAGTCCGGTAAAACACTTCTATTTATCAAACAGAGTAACTTGATGTATTTGGAGCTGTTTCAGTGGTAGCCCAAACCAAGAGATACATTAAAATGACATAATCATCAAAGTTGCCTGATACTGAGGACTAGTTTTTACCAAGATCTAGTACCACAAGAACATAAGGGGGGGGGGGGGGGGGGGGTAGAGGGGGGATAAGGGGAGAGGAGGAGGGTAGGAGAGGGATGGATTCGACAGAATAGATCAACATAAACCAGCAGAGCTTGTATAGGATGAATACTCCCTATAAACGTGTGTGCATTGCGTGCATTCTCTATAGGGCTCACACGGGTAAATAATTCCCCATAGAGTCGTGTGTTAAAATTCAAATGTCAAAAAAAAAGAAGAAAAATCTGTAAAATAGCTGGGAGAAATGAGGTGTTTCATTTTCACTAACTTGGATAAGTGAGCTATAGGGCCTACCCTGTCATCCATCAAATTTACAAGGCAGGTTCTCCGGCTCAAACTCTGTCCAAGGGTCCGCAAAGCCAGACTACGTGTTCTTCTAAAAAATACAAAATAATAAAAAAATAAAATAAAAATCACCTATAATTTTCCGCACACGCACCCAATGAAATAGTCCCCTCAAATTCCATGAGAAAAACTTTCATCTTCCAACCAAAATGCAAATTCGTACTCGGCATCTACAGCTACATATATATATATATATATATATATATATATATATATATATATATATCTTTTTTTCTTTTCTTTTTGCCAAACTGAATCATTGATTTTTAATCGATTCATTTCTTCATTTATTTTGGTATCTTTGGTACGATTTCGTGAAGGGGTCTGGGACAGTCCATTCTATTTACAGGTGTGATCCCTGGAAGGCTCTGCCGATAACTACAGTAGCGTAAACCACCATAATACTTTACGTGTGTGCCTCGTTTATTTCCTGTCCATTGGTTGTGTTCAAAATTTGTTTATATTTGACTCATTGGCACAGCCTAAAGGATAATTGCTATAGACGATGCTTTTCAGCTCTTTATACACGAAAAAAACTTTGACACATAATGTCTCAGGTAGTAATAACGTTATTCTCAATAAAGGCACTGGGTGATTTCAAGTTTGATGCTAGTGCTGAGATAGCACTAGCACTAGCACTAGCACTAACACTAGCACTAGCACTAGCACTAGCACTAGCACTAGCACTAGCACTAGCACTAGCACTAGCACTAGCACTAGCACTAGCACTAGCACAAGTAGCACTAGCACCGAACTTGAAATCACCCAATATATTTAGATATTAAATTCTTGAAAATTCTGTATGAAAATATGCTAGAACAAATGTCTAGCGTATCTCATATGTCTTTCTTTTACAACATTGTTTCTAAAATAGATTTCAGCAAGACACGTTCTGCTGCTCAAACTCTGTTCAGCGAGATCTGTTAAAAAGAAGAAACATGAAGATTGATTTGTCATGTACATTAACTGTATGACTGACTATACACAAATTGTGACTCTGTATATTATTAATTACAACAAACAATAGAAGAAAAAATTAATGATAATGCATTGAGTCTAAGAATATGGCGAACTAAGTATTCAAATCGTCAAATCAACCTGTCAACTGCTGCTTATTTTCATACCCCCACTGACACATAGTGCGCAACAATAGGAATAAATAGGAATCACTCTGAAGTCGGGTGCCCGGCCGCCCGGTACGTCGGACGGTCGGTCTGTCGGTCGGTTGGTCGGTCGGTCGGTCGGTCGGTCGGTCGATCGGTCGGTCGGTCGGTAGGTCGGTATAGGTCGGGTTGTCGGGCTGTCGGGCTGTTGGCATGGGCGTAAATCCGGGGGGGGGGGGGGGGGATATATCCCCCCCCCCCTGAAATGGAGGAGGGGGGATGGCCTGTACAATCATCCCCCCCTCCCCCCTGAAATTTGAGAAAAAAAGTGGAGGAAGCTGAAATGTGATTGTATCAATTTTGGCATATTGTATGACGTTCGTACGCCCGCCTTCAGACAGGTAACAGCGCTGAACAGTATTCTATCTTGTAGGATAGTGTATACATAATTTTCTCAAGCGCTGGCTCTCTTCGCTCGCTCGCGAAGGAAGTAATATCAACATAAGGTATGGTCCAGATGTTGACAACGTCAAACATAGGCTTACATGTAAACATGCTATGACGCGAGCAACTCGTGACCATCTGCAAACTATATGTACGAAAACAAGCCCTAAAACAAACAACAAAAACTATACCGCCATAATTGAACACCCCCCCCCCCCCCATTTCCTGAATCATTCCTGAAACGACGATGGGGCAAAGGGGCACGGCCCCCGCCCCTACAGAAATGTTGGGAGCAGACAATTTGTCCCCCAAGCAATTCCCGAGATGAGGACAAATCTCAAACTTTCTTTATGGAAAATTGTCCAACTACCACCAGAACTATGCACCGGATCGTTGAATTGCAATTATAAATAAAAAGCTATGCAAAAGCTCCGCTACTGAGTCCCTTTCGATAGACCTTGCACACTTTTGAGATTGACGTATTTTTATATTTTATCACAGAGTGTGCAGCAGATCTTTCACTTTAATACAAAAGCTCCCTCATAATTATGCAGAGGCGTCAGATGGAGGATGAGGGGGATGGTTCCCCCATAAAAGTATTGGGGACAAACATATCATGCATGCTCCTCCTCGTAACTCCCGAGATGTGGAAATGTTTTTCACTGTTTTGATAGAAAACTGTCTAAATATTTCACCCAAAGATGGCTGAATTTCAACTCTGAAAATACAAAATCTCCCTCGCGTAAGAGGGGGATAGGCCTAACCCCTTCTATATCCTCCCCGTTCAGTCCTTTCTACTTGATACACTTTAGATTGACAAATTTTGAAATGTTTCATCTAAAGTGTGCACCAGGTCTGTTACTTCAGTTTAAAAAAAAATGCAAATATGTTCCGTGGGTGGGAAGGGATATCATACTTTCAATTAACGGAGGGTTCCCACTCTCCCTAAAAAAAAAAAAAAAAAAAAAAAAAATAGTATACACTTCTTGGATTGAAATTTTCCCAGATTACATCATAAATGTGTTTACGAGATTTTTTCATCTGAATTCTAAAAATGCAAAAGCACCCTCGTATGCAGGGGCGTCGATCCTGGAGGACCATGAGCGCGGACGGGGGAGGAAGGGAAGGGGCAAAGATCTATATACAGTAATCGAGAGAGCTGTTTTTTGTTGAGCTATCTCCTCCGAAGCCGTCGGATCGGGGCCGCCCAGACCGGTGCCGTCGGCAGCGGGAGGGTCTCTTCTATTCGGTAGGCCGGGTTTCGGCCGCGCTCCTCCTCCGTGTCGACGTCGAGAGCGGCACAAAAAACAAAGACAAACAAAAGACAAACAACAACATGCAGCATTTGCGCGCTGGCGCGCTGGACTCCCGCTTTAGTGGCGAAAGCTCTATCATCGTTCTGAATTGGACGCACACACACGCACACGATGTATACGGGTTACACAGCTCGCGCCAGCTCGCAGGCTCAGGTCGCACACACAGAACTCTATATAGTAGAGCAGATAAGCCGAAGAATTGTGCAAAATTTGACTAAGGCATGAAACTTTCACCATTGTTAGTACATGCTATAAGATTAATTTTAAGATCGGGAGGTAAGTCTGAATTGACCTCTGATGACCTCTAGAGGTCAATGACCTCAAAATCTAAGAAAATTTATATTTTGCGTCATTGGTTAATGATAAACACAGTAATGATGTACTAAAACTTAATATTTGTCACAGTGAAATTGTCTTTATGTTCCACAGAGCCCTGACAGGTTTCTACCTTTGACCTTTGATGACCTCCAGAGGTCAATGACCTCAAAATGTCAGAAAATTGATATTTTGCATCATTGGTTAATGATAAAACACAGTAATGATGTACTAAAACTTAATTTTTGTCACTGTGAAATTGTCTTTATATTCCACAGAGCCCTGACAGGTTTCTATCTTTGACCTTTGATGACCTTCAGAGGTCAATGTCCTCAAAATGTCAAAAAAATTGATATTTTAATGCGTCACTCATAACTGAAACACGATAATTATGTACTAAAAACTAATTTTTGTAAGAGGAATTGCCTCAATGTTCCACTGAGCCTTTCGAGTCAGATTTCTACCTTTGACCTCTGATGACCTCAGATGACCTATGATGAGGCCAATGACCTCAAAATGTCAGAACATTGATATTTGGTGCAATTGGTTGATGACAAACATGATTTAGATGTTATATTCATTTGTATTACAATTGAATTGTTTTCCTATTCCACAGAGCAAGAGAAATTACTCACGTGTCTCTACCTTTGACCTCTGTGGAAGGTGACAGGTGAATGACCTCAAAATATCAGAATATTGATATTCTATGTATAGTCAATGGTCAACTTTGTAATACCCGATGTACAATCATTTATGCTATAATAGAAGAATCTTGTCATTCCATGGAACATTGGTCATTAGCCTGTGCATTATATCCAACTTTGACCTCTCAGGACAATGAGAGGTCACTGAGGTCACATGTGTAGGCTTACCTGTATTGATGTTTGGCTTCATTGGTGTAATCGTAAATGCTTAATCATGTACAAATCACGCATTGATGTTTTGATCAAAGTATGTATGCATATTCCACAGAGCATTGGTTTATAGTAACAGGTCTCTGAAATGTGAGAGGTCAATTACTTCAGAAATAAAGCTTAAGTTTCTTGAGTGATGGCAGTGACCTCAAATACAACTGTTATGTTTGGGTTAGTTATGTAGACTAGCAAATATGGCCATTATCTCGACACTCGAGGAAAACAAGGTCCACGAGACTGATATACAGAGTGTTTAATCTATTCAGTGTAAGTCTCATAGATCTTTTCCCCCATTTGTCGGACTCATTATGGGACTGGTTTGCCTAAGTGTCAAGCTCATGGGCAATATTTGCATAGTTTCCAGCTGGTGGGCCTGTATTGGCCAGTGTAAAGCTGGTGGGTTGTTACAGTATGACTGCGATGAATGACTCATGGTCCTGGAGTATACAGTCCACAGCTGCGACATCATGGACCATCTTGAAAACTTCGACATACTGTGAGGCCCAACATGCATTCCACATGAAGCAATCCTGTGTATTGCAACTAGCTATTGCCATCCGAGACCTACCCAGGGAATAGATAAGCATTCATGGCAAACCATGGAGAAAGCGGATTGTGCAAAATATTTTGGAGTTCCAATAGGAGGCTCAGCTGGAATCAAATCGCCACAGCAGCTTTAAAAGGTTATACTTCAACCAAAGACTCTCTCCAGACGAAGATACGAGTATCATAAAGTTCAGGTGTTTTGCTACTCCATGCCGCTCAGGACTGTCCTGGAATATGCATGCATCATCTGGGATCCATTCACCCAGGTGAAACATCATGAAGTTTGGAATGATCCAGAGAAGATATGCACTCTTTAGCTGCAATGACCATCATATGCAAAACAAGCAGTGTTACAGCCACACTTGAAAAACAAAACAAAGCAAAACTATAATGGCAATCCCTGTAAGAAAGTACAGCTCAGGCAAATTCAGCGATGATGTTCTGCATCAAGAACCCCACAATATCCACTCCGCAGGAAGTTGTGGCTCTATTGCTGCATTCTTCAAAAAGGGCAAATGACCAAAAATGTCAGGCATCATTTGCAAGAACACAAAGTAGGCCTACTCCCAAAAAAGGTGGCGGCTACTCTCGGCCACTATCTCTTGTATCTCTTTGAAACACTTCAGGAGAGAGATACTCAATATTCAGCTCTGTTATTAAAGATACATATGTCTCTCTTTTTGTTTTTGCATTTGTTTGTTGTTTTTTGCTTCATATAGCTCTTTGGATACCTTCTTTAACCAATTAAGAAAAGGCTCCATGGCAGAATATTACAAGATTACACAGCATAATGAAGAAGAAGAAGAAGAAGAAGAAGAAGAAGAAGAAGAAGAAGAAGAAGGAGAATAGGAAACGAGATCTGCTGTCAGTGATGCAGAGCCAATACCAATCAGTTCCATGGCAGATCTTAGTCGGCACTGCAAAGGTTTGGATGTCTCTCTCTGTTGACAAAGGATATTCTAAAGCTCCAAGTAAGTCCATGGGGTGGTTTACATTGTCTGGGCATAGAGGGTTGGGTTGGGTATATGAGGATATGATGCTTTGTTATAACAATTAGGTCTGAGATATCTATTTTTTGTTTGTTTTGACCATCCCGCATAGATCTCCAACGAAAAGGAATGATAATGTGTTAGACCCAGCCGCCACCGTGTTTTTTCAATAGATTTTGATATTACAGTGTAGTTGAGAAAAAAGTAACCGCTCATTGTCCTAGATGGAAGTCAAAATTGAACTGTGTGTGGAATACTCTGCATACAATTTTGGACACACACACACACACACACACACACACACAAAATGCATTTTTTTAAATATAATTATTATTTCATAAGCAGCAGGCCATTACAAACCAATGAGACCAGACATCAATATTCTTACATTTTGATGCATATCTTTCAATATCCTCCAGAGGTCAGAGGGTCATCGCTAATGTTCATGTGAAATGAGTACACGCCTTTTGAATTGCTCACTTTTATTGCTATAGAAATACACAATATGTGCATCATGTCAATCATTAAAGGGAAGGTAAACCCAAAGAACAATGTGGAGTGAGTGAAAGCAGCAACATTAGTAGAACACATCAGTGAAAGTTTGAGGAAAATCGGACAATCGATGCAAAAGTTATGAATTTTTAAAGTTTTGGTGTTGGAACCGCTGGATGAGGAGACTACTAGAGGATATGACGTATGAGTGGACAACAATACAAAGAAAATATAAAGGAAATTCAACAAAAGTTCACTTTTCTAGAATTATGAAAGAGCAATGGACCAACCGCTTTCAGAAAGCAGGAAGAATAATTGCTACCCTTAACATATGTCAATATCAAGTTGATGGAATTTGTAATTTTCATGAAAAAGGGATTTTTGCGGAATTTTCTTTATATTTTCTTGGTATTGTTGTCCACTCATACGTCATAACCTCTAGTAGTCTCCTCATCCAGCAGTTCCAACATCAAAACTTTAAAAATTCATAACTTTTGCATCGATTGTCCGATTTTCCTCAAACTTTCACTGATGTGTTCTACTAATGCTGCTACTTTCACTCAATCCACATTGCTCTTGGGGTTTACCTTCCCTTTAAATATTGTATCAGTTTCATTTTCAGTCTTGGATTATTTTTTCTATGTACAAATAAAATCGTGGCAAAGTAAACAACTTTCACATCAAAATATAAACGAGAATACTAAAAAAGAAATAGATGTAATAACGTGCAAGGCAAATACCAGGCCTACATCATCTTAAGGTATACAGGTGAAGGAAATCACCTTATTGATAAACAATTTACTTGACTGGGATAGCGACCACTGAACAATATTGTTTCTTAAAACTCTCTCTTCTTTTCAACAAGTGGAATAAAACACATGCACATACCGGGGCATTAGTTTGGAGGAGGGGTGGGGTGGTGGCAGGGATAGTTGACCCCCACCCCATTAAATTCTGAGATGTGGACTATGTTTTGTTGTTGTTACTTTTTGTTGTTGTTTTTTGTTTTTTGCTTTTTAGACAGAAAACTGCCCAAGTTTTTCACTTTAAGTGTGCATCGGATTGTTAAAATTTAATTCTGAAATGCAAAATCTCCCTTCTGTGAGAGGGGATATCTCCTTTCGATAGACTCCTTCCCCCTGCTTGGTTCCTTCCACAGATATAACATACTTTGGGGAATGATAATTTCCCTTATTCTATGAAAAATATTTTTAAGAGATATTTTTATTTGAATTCCAAAGATGAAAAGGCTTTCCTATATATGCACGATTGTTCATTTTGGAGGGCAAGAGGCATTTGCCCCGCCTCCCGAGAAAATATGGGAGGGGGAATGGTGGGGACATAAAACTTTGCCTCCAAGTATTTCCTGAGATTGAGATTTTTTTTCTTCACTTTTTTGACAGAAAAATGAATTGTCACTGAACATTTTAGCTATAGTATGCACCAGAATCTCCTTTGCATACCCCCTCCCCCACACTATCTTTCGTTATGTCCCCTTCCATATATGCTCAGTGCTTTTGTCCCATTTTTGTTCTATATCATCACAAATTATGTACTAGATCTTTAATTTCAGTTCCGACATATTAAAGAAAATCCCTCTTGTTGGAGGGGTATAGTGTATAATCTTTCAATTAACAATCCCTCCTCGGTTTCTACCCTTAGATTTGGTACACTCCTTTTACTGATAATTTCCCAAATATTCCATCATAAATGTGTATACTAGATTTTTTTTTTTACATTTCTATTCTTACTGCAAAGGCTCCCTCGCATGGGAAGGATTGGGGGACAGCCCCTTTCATACCCTCCTCTCGCTGTATCAACCTCTCCTCCATGCATTGATTATGGCTACACATTTGGGTATGGACTTTTTTTTTTCAAAATGGTAGTTCAACCAAGAGTGGCACGAGATCATTGAATTGCAAACAAAAGAATGCAAAAGCTCCATAATGTGGGAGGGGGATACCTCCACCCACATCCTTCTGTCGATTGGTCTTCCTCCATAGATGGCTGACTTACTACACCTTTTTGATACAAATTTCGAGGTATTCCTTCAAAAGTGCCTGTGTGCCAGGTCGTTGAATCTCATTTCTCAAAATACAAGAGCTCTGTCGAATGGGAGTGGAATACCCTACCCTCGCCAACGCTGCGCTTGCTGGGTTCCCATCCATATAGACTTGGTACACCTTGGTGATCCATAATTTTCGAAATATTCCCCAAAACGTATGCATCAGATTCTTAAAAAAAAAAAAAAAAAAAAAGAAAAAACTTCGTCTTTGGGAGGAGGGTAGGTGAGATGCGCCCACACCCCATCAACTTCCGTACGTGATGACGCACACATTAAACAAGAGCTACACTAAATCACTGATTTCAGGTCTAAACCTGCAAAAAATCCAATCCCCCACCCACATCCTCCCCCTCCCCCTCCGCTTCATTCCTTTGCACCATGAACTTATGCTTTTACATATTTTCAAAGTTCCCCCCCCCCCCCCACGTGAAAACAGATCGACACCCCTTGCTCTGTGCACATACCCGACTTAGATAATTACCTGAAAAGTTCTGCGGAATGAGTAGCCACTTTTTTGGTAACAGAAATGCATGGTTTGTAAGCCCTACATTATAAACAATTATTAACTATTAAGTATCGCAATATCAATATTAACATCCTCACATTTCATTCGAGGTATTTGACCTTGTGTGATTTTCATAGGTGAACGGTAATGGCTCGTTAATAAACAGGGCCTACGAGTGCTCTCTAAAACATCATCATGTTTACCATTGATGATGCCAAACTATTCTGATACTTTGAGGTCATTGACCTCTCGAGATCATCAGAGGTCAAAGGCAGAAACTCGTCTGTGTGCCTTGGAATATGAAGACGATGTCATTGTACACAGATATTCTTGTTTTGTACATCCTTACCATGTTTGACCTTTCACCAATGATGTCATACTTTAATATTCTGATATTCTGAGGTCATTGACCTCTCAAAGTCATCAGAGGTCAAAGGTAGAAACCTGTCTGCTCTTTAGAATATTAAGACAATTATCTGCTCTACTAATACAATCTGTGGTAGCACAGTGGGCATTCTCGCTGGCCCAGCTGATCGTTCGCGGAGACATGATACACGCACTACGGGTACGAGCAATGTATCGCGGAGAGTGGTGCATTGAGCCTGTCGCTGTGTTGCATTGCATAATCATGATGCGTTCTCGGTACACGGGAAGCTACGAATGCCGTATTTTATTTCGCGAAACTACAGGATCATGTGCACCTCAGCTACGTTATTTAGTTTACTCCCAAGTCGGGTATCATTGTACTCAGACTGTTTAGCAGTGATGTCGACGGCTAAAATTAATATCCACTTAAATTTTGTCCTTGCCGATCGTGCCTTTCCATATCAGTGCATAGCTGCTGTAAACATGAATATTCATAAGACACGTGCGGACGTAAAAGAAAACCTCGCTTTGCCGACCGCCTATTTTTGAAGTTACAAGTGGAAATTAAATGAGTGGTTCTATAGTCCGTCAAACCAAGTTTTGGTGATAAAAATAAAAAAAGAGGGAGCAAATGAAGATAAAAATATTCTTTTTCCCATAACGTGGGAAAAGAAAAAATACGAGGCCCTGCGATCGAAGGATACCCACGGATGCCTACTTATTAATCCTATAATGACTAAATCATCTCTCCTCCCAAAATAACATTTATTAAATGATGATACGATAATAGTAGGTCTATTCATATAATAATGATAATAATAATAATGTACAGTCTGAAGCAGATAAACGGGCGAGGATATGTAAACATAATCATAAACATAATTGTCGTTGTGTGTGTTTTTTTTTTAATGACGTGGTAAAATTAATATTATTCATGACATACGCCACTTTCAAGCTTTTTCATGAAGAGAAAAGATGTGTGTGGGTTGGGGCCAGATAGGGCTCATGTATTTTTTTTTTCAGACTGAGGGCGAATGGCATGGGGAAGGGGTAGATATGCAGGGCAAAATGTCAATGGCACCCCCCCCCCCCCCCCGTGCTTCAACGGGAAGAA
Source organism: Diadema antillarum (assembly GCF_040938485.1). NCBI lineage: Eukaryota > Metazoa > Echinodermata > Echinoidea > Diadematoida > Diadematidae > Diadema > Diadema antillarum. The sequence continues at coordinate 3,996,909 of NW_027271059.1, forward strand.
TCTTAGGGCAAAGAAGAGAATCCTTGAATTTCCACGGGTGCTGCTATAAGTTGATCTGTGATAACAGCAAGCGGGGCGATTTTAAAGTCCCATTCCATGGACCGCTTCCTCAGCTCAGGTGTTAGAGCTAGGGGATGGCCATGGGTAGAAGAGGGTGCAAAAGAAGAAAGGAGAAAATAGTAAAGTTCTTTCTTTTCGACTACTAAAAACTAAAAATTCAAAAAAATATGACGCCCTCAGACCTGTGGATTTCCACGGGTGCTGCTAGTATCATTATAATCCCCAATGATTACCGAAATGAGGAAAATTTTCTTGTGTTTTTTGATAGAAAACTGGAAGGGTGGTGTTATCACTCGCCCACGCCTTCTCCCTGCTCGCCCGGCCGTCCCCTCCCCACCCCCGCTAATTTGCATAAAGTAGACTGTGGTTACACTTTGAACATAGACAGTTTTCCAATGAATAATTATGCCACAAAATGTGTGCACCAAAACGTTTAAATGCAATCAGAAAATATAGAATCTCCCTTGTGTAGGAAGGGGGAATAGGTAATAGGGCTTAGCCCCTCCCATCTTCTCTGACTGACAAATTTCCAGATATTCCAACAAAAGTGTGCACCAGATTGTTGAATTTCAGTTCTAAAACTGAAAAAAAGCTCCCTCGAATACTTAAGTATGGGAGACCGTATCTTGCCATCCTCCCATTGCTTGGTCCCCTCTATAGACTTACATTGGTATACTTTGGGGAATGACAATTTCCGAATTTTCCGCAAAAAGTGTGCTTCAATTTGCTTTATTTCAATTCTAATAACGCAAAAACTCCGTCTTGTGTTCCCCCTCCCACACCCTCCCCCTTTTAAGCTCTACCTCACTTAGACTCTGTACATATAACACAAAGATGGTGCACATTCACTCGGAATAAGAGCTAGACTCCATGATTTTAACACTTCCCTGCAAAAGTCTGAAAAAGCCTGAACAATTTATTTCTTCAATTATTATTACTTTTGGGGGGGGGGCGCTGAAAAAAATCCAAGTATTGCACCAAAAGTTTGCACCATATTGCTGAATTTCAGGTCTGAAAATGTCAAATCACCTTCGTGTGGGAGGAGAAATGCCCTTTATCTACACCCTCGTGTGTTTGCTTTTTCTGTTTGAATTGCTTAACAGACAGCGGTCGTGATAATTATTCATCGTAAAAAATATTACAATGAGTTTATTCAAATAATACCATTTTATAGGCGAATTGTTCATTGTAATCTGCATCAAGATATTCTGCTATCTTAAACAAGTGGGACTGTTTCAAGTCGATAAAACACCCAAACACGCCTAAAATTGCACCATTTACAACATTAAAATGCAAAAAGTTCTCACCGTGGGAGGGGGAACATCGCTCGGGCTCGGTCGCGTTCATGACATTTAGTGAATCAATACAAGAATTTTATTTAAATGATACCATTTAAGGCAGATTGCTCAATAATAATAGACATCAAAATATTCTGCCATCATGAACAAGTGTTACTGTTTCAAGTCGATAAAACACGTAAAAAAAATAAAATGCATACATTGCACCATTTACAAAATCAAAATGCAAAAAGTTCGCACCATATTAAGTGAAAGAATTAATACAAGAATTTTATCTAAATAATCCCATTTCATAGCCAAACCCTTTAATGGTTTAACAATAATTGATATCGAAATATATTGCTACCTTAAACAAGTGGGACTGTTTCAAGTCGACAAAACGCGCAAAATCATGCATCAAATTGCACCATGTACTTACAACATCAAAATGCAAAAAGTTCTCACCCCCTCCCACACCCCCTCCACCCGGGCCCCTCCTCCCGCGCTCTCTCCGCTCGCTCGGGCTCAGTCGCTTTCATGATATTCAATGTTAGATTTAATGCAAGAAGTTTATTTAAATGATACTATTTTATACCAAAATTTATTGTATAATAATTATCGACATCAAGATGTATTGCTACCTTAAACAAGGGAAACTGTTTCAAGTCGACAAAACGCGAAAAAAAACATGCATCAAATGGCACCATGTACAACATCAAAATGCAAAAAGTTCTCATTGTGAGACGGGGACACCCTCCTCCCAAACCCACCCCCTCTCGCTCGCTCCACTCGCTCGGGCTCGGTCGCGTTCGTGATCTTCAGTGTAAGAATTAATACAAGAAGTTTATTTAAATGATACCATTTTATAGGCAAAATTGTTCGATAATTATCTTCATAAAATGTACTGCTACCTCAAACATGTGGGACTGTTTGAAGTCGATAAAAAATGCGTCAAATTGCACCATTTACAACATCAATATGCAAAAAGTTCTGACTATGGGAGGGGGGAACCCCCTCCCACCCCCTCCCCCTAGCTCGCTTCGCTCCCTCACATCTAACCTCTCCCCCTAAGATCAAATCCTGGCTATGCCGGTAATAGGCCCCACTATTTAGTAGGCCTTCACAGTGATGTCGCACAGGCGGAGCAAGAGCTAATACCCGTAGTCATTCCATTATCTATATGAATATTTCTTTTTCTTACTTGTTTTTTGATAGAAAAACAAATCCCAAATTCAACCAAAAGTGTGCACCAGATCGCTGAATTTCAGGTCTGAAAAATGCAAAATCTTCCTCGTGTGGGAGGGGGATACCCCCTCCCAACCCCCCCCCCCCCCCCCCCCCCGGCTAGGTCGCTAGGTCCCTCGCACAGATATTCCAACTCAAAGTCCCTCTCCCACGCGCCATCATTAAAACGGAACGATGCCCCTGGGATGATTGCTTTATTGACTCAAATCAAGAAAATTGAAGAATACAATTAATAGCTGCAGGAAAATATCTACTACGTTATTACATACAAAGAAATGGATATCCATATTACCATTTTATTGAATTTATTGGGCATTATTCAGGGCTGCGCAACGTTCTTGAAAGGGGGTGGGGGCGTCAGAATCGCCTGTCAGTCAGGAAAAAAGAACATCAAAAGACAAGAGAAACAGCAATCACAAAGTGTTCATGCTTTTAAGGTCTGATTTTCCGCCGAAAGTCGGCTGACAAGCAACTAACAAACAAAAAAACAAACAAACAAACAAACAAACAAACAAACAAACAAAAACAAGAACAAAAAGTAGTCATATTTTTGCTGCCACTTCCATGCCACTTTGCATGCAAGAGAGTTGGACATTCGATCCCTGTAAAGTGTGTGTGTGTGTTTGTGTGTGTGTGTAGGGGGGGGGGACCAAGCTTCTCTCCCCCCCCCCCCCCTCCCCACCCTCCCCCCCCCCCCGGGCTGCGCCGCTTCGGTTATGGGTTTGTAATCGTGGTGATGGTGACTATCGCCGATCATCCCTCCCCCTACTCCTCAGTACGGATTTACGCCGTTGGCTGTCGGGCGGTTGGTCCGTACGGTTGCTAAATAAATATTGTGGATCGAACTATTGTAACTCTCTCATTTTTTTTTCTTTTTGTTCTCTTTCTTAACCATTGACACCTAATTTGGCATGTGTGACCACTACCAAAGGTGGATGTGCAAGACACCTTTTTCGTAACTATCGCATAATGCGTTGCCATGGCAACGGCAAATTTCCATAAAAACTTGTAGATTGAAGTACTTTCTCATTTTAGAGCAATTAAGCCCAAATTTAGTATGTGTAACCATTATCAAAGAAAGATGCCCAAGACACCTTTTTTCTTTTCTTTTTTGTAAATATTGCATAATGCATGAAATATTATTGCCAGGGCAACTACAGCAAGTTGTGAAGAAATCTTGCAAAATGTTGTGGATGAAATTACTCTGTCATTTTTAATGCAGTTCAGTCAAAATTTGGGGTATACGATCAATGTAATTATGTACACGTTGTGCAAGACGCCCGGCAGGCCTTGTTCGTTATTGTGTGAATAAATCTGTTGCCATGGCAACAACAGTTTGCTATAGGCCTACCAATCGTACAAAATAATTCTGGGGATTGACCTAACTCCCTGAGTTTTGGAGTATTTGGCATGAGTTTTGGCACGTGTGACCCACTACAGTATAGATGTGCAGAACTCATCTTAATTCTGTCGATGTTGAATAATGCGTTGCCATGGTAACGACATTTTTCACTGAAAAGCGTTCAAAACTATTGTGGATTCAGCTTACTCCCTCAGTCTTTGAGCATTTAGCTTTAAATTTGACCGCTATGGTACGTAGATGTACAAACTTAATCATCCGTCATGATCAAACAATGCCTTGTCATGGTAATAGCATATGTGACCCTTCACCTCAAAACAAACAAAAAGTCGCCAGACATGAATTTTTAGTTAAGACCATATTCTGACAGAGCAAACTTTAAGCTTTAAAATGATGTATAACTCAAATCAAATGGACTCTCCTAACCCATCTAAACATCGGAAAGAAAGCACAAACTCAGGAAAATGTGAACTAAGAAAAGAGGCTCTGAAGTACAATGTCTATTCAAGCGCTTCATCTTTACCAAACCGTGCTGGCTGTGCGATGAATGGGACAAAAAACAGGAAGTAAACCACCAGAGTAACAACAATGAAGGGACTATCAGATTAAACTGAAATTGAGCATGCCTCATTAACACATTCTGTCCATAATTAATGCCAACTTTCAAAGCAGTAGCACTATCTTTTCAAAAGTTATCAGAGTTGAAAGTGAAGAGTGTGGACAAGGTTTTTCAGAAATGAAAAAAGGATTCTAAAGACACACCTAATCACACTATTCTACCAAAAATGTTCGAGATGAACTGCTAAAAAAAAACACACACACTTTCCTGCCCGTTTTAGGATACCAAATTTTAGCATAATGTAAAAGAAGACCCGTTCTTTCAGAAAATATGAAAAAGTCAAGTTCGGCTAGGTTGACCCATTTCACTTATTTTCAGTCCTCACGCAAAATCAGTGTATGCGACTTTATGTTCGTTTTGAGGTGCACGGTCACATATTTTGAATAAAATCATACAAAAATACCGTGGACTCAGTTAACTCCGGATTCTCAGTCTTCGAGCATTGACAGGAGCTTGAAATAAGGGTTGGCACATGTGACTGTTATAGTAGTAGGGGAGAGCGGGGAGAAGTGGGACATTATTTCAAGTTCGCCAATTTTCTTCTTATATCTTTTTATAGAAGAGATGATTACATTTCCTTTTGGGCTTGCATGAAGGTTCATATGGTAGGTTACATAAAGAGCTATAAACTGGGGGTGGCACTGTTCTCAATTTTCTGCAGTTAATGAAAAGAAAAAACCTTATTTTGGGGGAGAAGTTGACCCACCCGTGGGTAAAGTGGGACAACGGCAAGGGAGAAATGGGACGGTGTTGGTAAAGTGTGACATCCTATAGAAATGTCGGAAATGTCAAAGTTGGAAGGCGTAATGAAACATTGGTAATGAAAACAGTCAAACATGCTTTAAAATTATCTCTGTTTTAACAAAACAAGTTTGAACGACATGTTTGAAAATCTCAACTTTTTTTTTACATGTAATGCTATTATGAGGGACAAATGGGACACGTTGTCCCAATTGTCCCTCACATGGCATATACATCCTTCAGTACATTGCATTATAGATACCAATTTTGCTGTGTATTATATAGGCCTATACAACCGATTATGATCTTTAATAGTTCCTGTTCCTGCTGAAAGTACAGCTTGGCTTGATTTCATTATAATTGTGTTTTGTTGAATCGTGGATTCTGTAATACATGTGATTCGATTTATCATGAAATTGTATTGAATATGGAATCAATAAAAGATTATGGAAAAAAATAGTCTAACGTCATATTTTATGAATGTTCGAAAGAATCAGATTGATTTTTTTTTCTTTCGGAACAACCAGATGGTTCCTGCCAAAAGAAGTCATATATCTTCTGGCGCCTCCCATCGACTGAGTTACAAGTGGTAAGACTAAGACCTTCTGTACATCATTAAATGCTTTTGCTGAAAGACATCGACATATTCAAGCAAGTCGCACAACATTACTGCTACATTATTAGTTTATTAACTCAATCACCCCTTTAAGCGAGTTTGAAATCTTCAAACAAAATACAAAATAATATGTAAACAACGTACATGGATTGTATACAGAATGGCAACAAATCAGCTTGGTAAAATCTTAAAGAAGAAATTTATAGGAAATATTATCATATAAATGACTGTTTTCCATCATTTAATGTTATTTTGATTAATTTCTGACATAAATCATGCAATAAAGTTGTCTCTGCTTTGAATATGAGAATCTTTATGTTTACCAAGTTTGAGCACTGGAAAAAGTTCGATGCAGCTACGAAAAGTGCCAAATCTGTGACGTCACCACGTGTGTATGCAACCCAGTGGGATTTACCTATAGGCAAACTGTGTGCATTTTTCAGGAAATTGGTGTGTAATTTGTTGTCAATCTAGAATAAATCGCCCGCCAAAACTATATATTCACGTCGTGAAATTGTTTGTTTGTTGTGTTCATCGGAATCATATTTTACACCCATAAATTTACGGAAAAACAAAGTTTCAAAGCACAAAACCTATCGTCAGCTCAAGATTCACGATTGCCGTGATCAGCTGTTCCTTCGTACAGCCACAATTTGCTGTTATTATTGACACAACAAATCGAACATTGTGAGGGAAGTGCGAATAGCTGAGGTAATCTTACATACTCATGAAGGATGATGATTAAGTCAAAGAGCTGTAATTGATTGGATATCATTTTTACACCCATAAATTTACGGAAATACGACGTTTGAAAATCACAAAACCTACCGTAATCAGCTCAAGATTCGCGATTGCCGTGATCAGGTGTACGCACAACAGTACCAGCAGAATCGGCAGTGAAGAGGTATTCCTTGATGCCGTGATTTCAGCTTGATTCTTCTTCGAAATGGCATGATGAAGGTTTGTTTGATAAATGTGACCTTCTTTTTCTCTTGTGTGTTGGTTTGTTCTAATATAATTTCTACCTCAACTTGCTAAAAAAAACCCAGTCTAACAAAGTGGGAAACTGCAACATTTCCGTGCTGAGCAGTAGTCACGATACACGTGTTGCATGCAAGCATGCACCGCTGCTGCAGCGATCCCCATAGTACACGTAGGTTGCTTGTAAACAAGGCTGTTTACGCGTCTGGGAGACGATTTGCATAAACTTACGCATGTTTCAGACGAATTTATGTATGAAAGTGAGTAGCATGACATCATGCCATGACCATATTTGGAATAAGCAGAGGTAGAGCTTTCAGTAGGTACCAAATGTGTCAGGGTTCAACGCAGAATATCTAAGACACGATCGCCAAAAGAACAGTCATTTTCGTCGTAAGCGAAGGCGATTTGGTCTCTAGACGTAAGATTTTGGCCAACATTTGAGATTGACATCCCACTTTTCTCTTCAAAATTCCACATTTTGTAGGTTGTATTTCGAAATGCTGTTGATATCAATCAGAAACTAGAAAATTTCCCCAACAACTTGATACCAAAATGTCAATTTGGTCCCTGAGGTAGGTCATTTTTTGACCTTTTTCGGGCTGTAGCGCGAAATCACATTTGCCGAGAAGTTTCGGGTTTTGTGGCCAGAGCGTGTAGCCGTACGGCAAATCAGCTCATACACATTGGGTGACGTCGCTGAAATCCGATGTTTCTTGTAGCAAACGGAGCTACGTGGTCATGGAAATTGGATGTTTTTTCAATCTCAAAAACAGTTTGGGGGTAAAGTTACATCGTCTAAAAGATATCCAGTTTTGTTAACTAGCTTCTTAGCTTTCCGTAGATATCAAACTTGTCATATTTCTAGATTCTCTATAAATTTCTACTTTAACTCATTTCAAAATACAAAAAAAACTAGAGAGGGGCCGTCAAAGGCGGCAGACCCACGCCTAAGTACAAAGTCGGGGTAAACATAATGTGCATTCGGTCATCTACCAGAATTCGGCCACTTAATTGCCAGTGTGCTTTATCACCAGCCAGTGAGTTCTACCAAAGATCGTACACTGAAGTGTACGATCTTTGGTTCTACAGTCACATCACACGCAAATCACATAATTACACATACGGTATTAACACTCATTCACGTACAGGAAAGTCCTTAAGTCTCCTCCAAAAATCCATCGAAAATCCCAAATTCCACCGTCAAAAGTGCAGAATCGGAACTTTTCCAAGCGCGCGCGAATTAAGTCCAGTTTTAAGAGTATTGTCTACGCGACGGGTCGCGGAAAAAGCGCTAAAAATCGAGAAATACGCCGTTTTCTTGCGGGATATTTTGATTATAGCAAGCCGAGAGTGTGATGATATCAAAGGTCGTATGAGTGTACGATCTTTGATGGTATCCACAAAAGCAAAAAAGAAAAACAAAATTTACGTACCCCCTAGGCAATTACCCCTATGATTAGTGTCTACGGGAATTATTCAATGCAAGGGTTGAATGCAAATGTCTACTGCACCAGTATTCGGCCACCAACGAGCGCCGCAACGTCCCCGGTGCAATTTTGCACCAACAGTGTAGAGCGCGATGCATTTTCAGCGGCCTTGCACACGCATTGACATTGAGCACGCATATCGTGCAGTGTGACTGCGACCGAGCAAAATGCTCCTCCAACGAAAAAAACAATCAATGTTAATTTGAAAAATCATCAAATATCAAAGGTCGTATGAGTGTACGATCTTTGATGGTATCCACAAAAGCAAAAAAGAAAAACAAAATTTACGTACCCCCTAGGCAATTACCCCTATGATTAGTGTCTACGGGAATTATTCAATGCAAGGGTTGAATGCAAATGTCTACTGCACCAGTATTCGGCCACCAACGAGCGCCGCAACGTCCCCGGTGCAATTTTGCACCAACAGTGTAGAGCGCGATGCATTTTCAGCGGCCTTGCACACGCATTGACATTGAGCGCGCATATCGTGCAGTGTGACTGCGACCGAGCAAAATGCTCCTCCAACGAAAAAAACAATCAATGTTGATTTGAAAAATCATCAAAATACGGGCCAGTTTGTGATGACGGAGAACGAACTTTCATAAATCTAGAAGGACATAGTCCCTCAAATAGGCCTAAACGTAAATTTCGGAATTCTTACGAACATTTGAGCAGCGAAGTCGGATCGTTGGGGAGTTTATGTCTTCGTATGGTAGCGGAAAATCGCAAAGTGAGAAACGGGAAATTTTCGGAATGGTCACTATACCATGGGGTCAAAACTTCAAGGTCACACAGAATTTGCAAGGGTCAACCGATTATCACCAAAATCTAATCGATTCTTTCCTGTCATTATCCAAACATTCCCTGAACATTTCGTGCAAATCCGTTTACCCGTTCTCTTGTTATCTTGTACACAAACAAACAAACAAACAAACAAACAAACAAACAAACATACAAACAAACAAACAAACAAACAAACAAACAAACAAACAAACAAACAAAAAAACAAACAAACAAACAAACAAACAAACAAACAAACATACGGAACCCTTTACATAACCCCCTGCCGATTTTCATCGGCGTGGGTAAAAAAAAGTACAACACGTGAGTGGCTATAAACTGTTCCTGGGGAGTATACTTTTGGAGGTCGCTGGCTTCGATGAAGGCGCGTCGCTGTTTATATACAGTACATTGTACTATTAAAAGATATTGAGGTTTTCCCGCCCAATTTCATCAGATTTGTATTCGATTTAACGATTCCATCATCGAAGTTCGAGTGAATTCGAATGATCACCGAGATCGACATTCAAAAAGGTAACTAGTTCATTCAATAACTGTTCATCAGCATGCGATTTCATGAGTTTCTCACACAAGGGTGTAAAAAGGGCATTCAAATTAAAAATCCAAGTACAACGAACGAATTCAAATTCACATCAGCGCTGCCTTGCATGCATGGAGAGCGTTAAGGAATTCAAAATAAATTCACGATAAGGCAAATAACTACAAAGTATGGGCATTCTTTTTCGTCGTTGCTTTTTCTTTCTTTGTAGTTACTCAGCTGTTTGAATTGGTTATATGCAAACTCAATATTCCTTGAGATGTGATTTTTTTTTACTCATCTCATACTGTAATAGCTATTATAATAACTCGTATAACCCCGCTTTCAAACACATAGGCCCTGTATACATTTTCACTTTATTCATACACAATTTTAGCCGCTGCTCTAGTCATTAGTATGTGGGAACATCTCGAATACGGACAGTCAATGTGGATGAAGCATAACCCCGACAACCAGCAAAACTGGCGACATAACCCTTTGGTGAATACAGCTGATCCGATTGCGGCAACTTCTATGGACATGGAGAACCGCCACGGTAAGGAATGGAATCAAAATTGATCAATTTTGATTTGGACGTATACTAGGACCCCTAAGATATTCTATGATATGGCTATTCCCTATTATGTTACATCCATTATTCCATATACTGTTATAGGAATGAATTGAAAGTGACAGAAAGGTCGACAGGAAAGAAATACATCCAATACAATTAAGATTATTAAATGACACTTTGAAATCAAAATAAAATTGTATCATCCAATCGTACGACAGTGAAAAAAGACCCGTAGAAGTTATGTGATCGATCGAATTCGAGAATTCAAAGTGTGAATTTGTGTTTCTATAAATGAAATTGAAACTGGTATATTTGGCACAAATTTAAACGTCTATCCAACTGGCGCGAAATTGAATGCCAACTTTGATTAGTTAAATTGAATGAATTTCTCTCTAAATTGAATGGAATGAAATCCAAAAGGAAGACAATGAAATTGAATACTAATAGTAAACTCTAAGAATTAAAGTGAACCGTGAGAGTAGAGCAGTGACTAAAATTGCTTGAATTTGAACGCCTTTTCATTAATTCGAATGCAAATCTGATGAAATTGGGCGTGAAAACCCACATTATGGATGTTTTCGCCGCCAGTTTGCTTGCCACAATGATCTGTACAGGACTTTACCACAGATCTCAGTGGCGGATCCAGAGGGGCGCACCGGGCGCGCGCCCCCTCTTTATGTTTTGTTAAAACAAAAGATATAAAAAGAGAAAAAAAGAGATGAAACCCGGAAGAAGCACCAAAAATATTGCCCCCCCCCCCCCCAACACCACCTTTACGAAATTCTTGGATCCGCCCCTGGATATTAATGGGATTTACCCCTCTCATAGGCCCATTCACACTGTACAAAGAATATCTGTCATCACACAGCTCCCATCGGAATTATAGATGGGTGATATCGAGGTTTGTAGTACGATAGCGGTGCAATAGCTTCAAAATGATTGGCATATTATGAGACATCCAAATACTCGATCCTTATAGAGATCATAGGTATGCCAGGCGGCACCAAATTTCGGAATGATGGCAATAGCCGGCAATAGCCGGCAATAATCATTGAAATATTTTTTTCAAATAACCGCTATATTTTATATAATTTAAACATTGTTCAGTCCTGGCAGTAAAGGCTAAACTGCTTTAGCGTGGAGTTCAGTGGAGTAGTGCGTGCATGCAGTGCACTCACGTGGCTCTCACCACTGACCACCTCACATGCGAAATTTACGCGAGGACTTCGTCTTCACTAGCTTCGAACCTGTACAGCGCCAAGTTGCATACATATTATACAAATTGTACTGTATATACAATGCACTGGTAGTGCATGTGCATTACATCAAAGATCGTTGACGATCTTTGATTACATCTAGTGAAGAGCTGGTGTCTGGTGAAGATGATGACAATGTCGATGATGATTTGAGACTGGACTTTGCGACGATTTGACCTAACGGTTACAGTGCGTGTCAAAAAAAAAAGAAGGTAACAACTAGAGATTGTAATTTGTCATCACTGACAAATTAAGGTGATCCGATTTTTTTTTAATCAATGATTCGAGTCCTGATACTGTAAAGTCTCAGCTACAACATATTAAAATCTGAGAGAAATTCACCGAAGCATAAGTAAGATAGTGCTCGATAAAGAGAGTCATGTCAATTTTCACATCTAAAAAATTCCCTCCCATAGAGATAACACGTCATAGCGAAGATAGAAAAAGAAGTACATATGACCTTTGACCCCACTTTGCACAGACAAGATGGCATCTGAGCAAAAAGTGGTTATTTTATGAAATGATTCCTGTAACATGGTCTTTACGTGTGCAAAATATGGGAAAGATAGGACCTGTATTCACCAAGATACAGGATGAAACATCTATGACCTTTGACCCTAATTTACATACCCAAGATGGCGTCTGATCAAGTAGTTGTTATTTTATGAAATAATGTTCGTGACATGAACTAAAGATGTGCAAAATATGGTGGTGATAGGGTATGTTTTTCTTGATTTATTGCACATAAAGTTGCAAAAAGAAAGAAATATTTCAATACATCGAAGATAAACTTTAATTTCAACCAAGTTTTTTTACGTGATCCCAACAATGTATGAAGAAACAAAGGGCACACTTACGATAGCTCTACGTCTCAGCTACAACATGTTAAAATCTTAGAGAAATTCACCGAAGCATAAGTGAGCTAGTGCTCGATAAAGATAGTCATGTCAATTTTCATTTCCATAAAAATTGCACTCCCGTAGAGATTACACGTAAACTGGTCAAATTTGACAAGGTTACCTTCAATCCATTTTTTCGAGGTAATGTCGTCATCAAATCAAAATTGTGTAATTACATAAATGAAAGAGCATTTCATAACCTACAACATATTGAAATTTGGGTGAAAATTGGCAAAGGATAAGTGAGATACGCTCGAGTAAACTTGAAATTTGATGACGTCATTTTGAAAATTTTCTTTTTTAACTTTATTAAGAAATTTGATATCTTTTAATCATTTTGTTAGCATAGCCATCCCATGAAATTACATGTACAACTTATCAGCTTTCAGAATATGTAAAGAAAAAGGGTGGTCACCGTCCATTCTGACGAGTAAAATCCAATTTAAAATTGGCGGTTTTTTAGCATAGTTGCACTGTGTATCCCCATTGACGCACGCGCGGAATTTTGAATTTGACGGGCCCGTATGACGTCATATTGATTCGGATCGACTTGAAACTTAGTAGAAATATTCCTTGACATTTTGGCCATCCGATCCGTGTGAAAAAATTGAAAATTTCTATTTTATATTAGCTGTGCGTCCGAATATGTGCGCGCGCGTACGCGTCCGTCCAATTTTTTCAATTTTTCAAAAAATGCTCCAAATGGTCTGAAACGTGTGCAAAAAAAAATTTGAGCTCGATTTGAGCACACAAATATTTCAACGCGCTCGTACGCGCGCGTTTTGAGATAAAAATGAATTTTGAGAATATGAGTAGAATCCACTTGACTTGAAATATATGTGACGTAAATTTCATTGAAATATTCCATTCCATTAATGCGATATTCATGAAAATGTGTTTTCATATAATGACGTCATAGTGACGTCACGGTCGACTGATCACTATGATTTTACTTGCGCTGTCGTCTTTGCGACATGATACATATATGGTATAAGTCTGACATTGAGAGGCAATGCACTTTGTGAGCTAACCTCTGCACAACTTTTGAGGAGAAATAAAGAAGAAGAAGAAAAACTAGAGATTGTAATTTGTCATCACTGACAAATTAAGGTGATCCGATTTTTTTTAATCAATGATTCGAGTCCTGATCGCAATAGGCATGACCATACAAGTTTCATCTGTGTTTAGAGACATTGGCCGTGTGATGTTTGGATTCTCATTTACAAAAGGGAGTCATATCTGCCATCTTTGGTACCAAATTCTGTATACACTGAATAACGAAGATACAGCAACAAATACATATGACCTTTGACCCACCTTTACACTCCCAAGATGGCATCTGAGGAAAAAGTGGTTATTTTGTGAAATGATTGTTCCGATATCGTCTACAAGTGTGCAAAATATGGGAAAGATAGGACAGGTATTCACCAAGCTACAGGATGCAACATTTATGACCTTTAACCCTAATTTACATACCCAAGATGGTGTCCGATCAAGTAGTTGTTATTTTATGATATAATGTACGTGACATGAACCAAACATGTGCAAAATATGGGGGTGATAGGGGCTGTTTTTCTTGAGTTAGTGCAAAGAAAGTTGCAGAAAGAAAGAAATATCTCAATACATCGAAGATAAGCTTAAATTTCAACCAAGTTTTTTGACGTGATCCCGACACCATATGAAAAAAACGAAGGCTTTAAAGCGATAGCGCAAAGTCTAAGCTACCACATATTAAAATCTGGGCGAAATTCACCGAAGGGTAAGTGAGCTAGTGCTCGATGAAGACAATCATGTCAATTTTCACATTAAAAAAAATTCCCTCCCATAGAGATAACACGTCATAACGAAGATACAGAAAGAAGTACATATGATCTTTGACCCAAATTTGCACAGACAAGATGGCATCTGAGCAAAAAGTGATTATTTTGTGAAATGATGCATGTAAGATGGTTTTTGCGTGTGAAAAATATGGAAAAGATAGGACATGTATTCACAAAGATACAGGATGAAACATTTATGACCTTTGACCCTAATTTACATACCCAAGATGGTGTCAGATCAAGTAGTTGTTATTTTATGAAATAATATACATGACATGAACTAAACATGTGCAAAATATGGGGGTGATAGGGGCTGTTTTTCTTGAGTTATTGCAAAGAAAGTTGCAGAAAGAAAGAAATATCTCAATACATCGAAGATAAGCCTGAAATTCAACCAAAATTTTTGACGTGATCCCGACATCGTATGAAAAAATGAAGGGCACACTTACAGTAGCGTAAAGTCTCAGCTACAACATATCAAAATCTGGGAGAAATTTACGGAAGGATAAGTGAGCTAGTGCTCGATAAAGATAGTCATGTCAATTTTCATTTCCAGAAAAACTGCACTCCCATAGAGATAACACGTAAACTGGTCAAATTTGACTAGGTTACTTTAAATCCATTTTTACGAGGTGATACCGTTATCCAATCAAAATTTTGTTACTTTATGTTTGAAAGAACATTAAATAAGCTACAACATACTGAAATCTGGGTGAAAATTGACAAAGGACTAGTGAGATACGCTCGAATGAACTTGAAATTTGATGACGTCATTTTGAAAATTTACTTTTTTTACTTTATTAAGAAATTTGCTATCTTTTAATCATTTTGTCAGCATTGCCACCCCATGAAATGACATGTACAACTCATCAGGTTTTAAAATATGTAAAGAAAATGGGGGGTCACCGTCCATCCTGACGTGTAAAATCGAATTTAAAATTAGCAGTTTTTGGGCATAGTTGCACTGTATATCGCCATTGACGCGCGCGCGGAATTTCAACTTTGACGGGCCCGTATGACGTCATATTGACTCGGATTGACTTGAAACTTGGTAGAAATATTCCTTGACATTTTAGACATCCGATCCGTGTAAAAAAACGGGATATTTTCATCGCATATGAGCTTTGCGTGCGTATATGCGCGCGCGCGTACGCGTCCGTCGATTTTTTCTGAAATACTCCAAATGACCTGAAACGTGTGCAAAACAATTTTGAGCTCGATTGGAGCATATTAAAATTTCAACGCGCACGTACGCGCTCGTTTACCAGGGTCGCGATGAAATTTTATTAAATATATCGATAGAACTTGACTTGAACTATATATTATGTAAATTTCATTGAGAAATTCCATTTCATTAATGAGATACGAATGTGAACGTGATTTCAGATAATGACGTCATAGTGACGTCATGGTTGACTGATCACAATGATACATTAGATCTGTCGTTCTTATGACGTGATACATATATGGTATAAGTTTAAAAGTCATAGGTGAATGACTTTTTGAGTTAATCGCTGCACAACATTTGAGGAGAAAGAAATAAAGAAGAAAGATTCCGTACAGATACAATAGGTGATCCGAGAGGATACTCGGATCACCTAACAAAGAATCCGTACAGATACAGAAGGTGATCCGAGAGGATACTCGGATCACCTAACTAGAGATTGTAATTTGTCATTACTGACAAATTAAGGTGATCCGATTTTTTTTTCATCAATGATTCGAGTCCTGATCGCAATAGGCATGACCATACAGGTTCCGTCTGTTGTTAAAAACGGTGACCGTGTGATGTTTGAATTCTCGTTTAGAAAAGGGAGTCATATCTGCCATCTTTGGTACCAAATTCCGTATACACTAGATAACGAAGATACAACAACAAATACATATGACCTTTGACCCACCTTTACACTCCCAAGATGGCATCTGAGGAAAAAGTGGTTATTTTGTGAAATGATTCTTGCGACATCGTCTATACGTGTGCAAAATATGGGAAAGATAGGACAGGTATTCGCCAAGATACAAGATGAAACATTTATGACTTTTGACCCTAATTTACATACCCAAGATGGTGTCTGATCAAGTAGTTGTTATTTTATGAAGAAATGTACGTGACATGAACTAAACATGTGCAAAATATGGGGGTGATAGGGCGTGTTTTTCTTGAGTTATTGCAAAGAAAGTTGCAGAAAGAAAGAAATATCTCAATACATAGAAGATAAGCTTTAATTTCAACCAAGTTTTTTATCGTGATCCCGACATCGTATGAAAAAACAAAATGAATTTAACGATAGCGCAAAGTCTCAGCTACAACATATTAAAATCTGGGAGAAATTCACCGAAGGGTAAGTGAGCTAGTGCTCGATAAAGACAATCATGTCAATTTTCACATTTAAAAAAATTCCCTCCCATAGAGATAACACGTCATAACGAAGATACAAAAAGAAGTACATATGACCTTTGACCTCAATTTGCACAGACAAGATGGCATCTGAGTAAAAAGTGGTTATTTTGTGAAATGATCCTTGTAACATGGTCTTTGCGTTTGCAAAAAATGGGAAAGATGGGACATGTATTCACTAAGATAGAGGATGAAACACTTATGACCTTTGACCCTAATTTACATACCCAAGATGGTGTCCAATCAAGTAGTTGTTATTTTATGAAATAATTCACGTGATATGAACTAAACATGTGCAAAATATAGAAGTGATAGGGCGTGTTTTTCTCGAGTTATTGCAAAGAAAGTTGCAGAAAGAAAGAAATATCTCAATACATCGAAGATAAGCCTGAATTTCAACCAAAATCTTTGACGTGATCCCGACAGCGTATGAAAAAATGAAGGGCACACTTACGGTAGCGTAAAGTCTAAGCTACAACATATTAAAATCTGGGAGAAATTTACCGAAGGGTAAGTGAGCTAGTGCTCGATAAAGATAGTCATGTCAATTTTCATTTCCAGAAAAAACTGCACTCCCGTAGAGATAACACGTAAACTGGTCAAATTTGACAAGATTACTTTCAATCCATTTTTACGAGGTGATACCGTTATCCAATCAAAACTTTGTAATTTTGTGTTTGTAAGAACATTAAATAAGCTACAATATACTGAAATCTGGGTGAAAATTGACAAAGGACTAGTGAGATATGCTCAAATAAACTTGAAATTTGATGACGTCATTTTGAAAATTCACTTTTTTTACTTTATTAAGAAATTTGATATCTTTTGATCATTTTGTCAGCATTACCACCCCATGAAATGACATGTACAACTCATCAGCTTTCAAAATATGTAAAGAAAATGGGGGGTCACCGTCCATCCTGACGAGTAAAATCGGATTTAAAATTGGCGGTTTTTTGGCATAGTTGCACTGTATATCGCCATTGACGCGCGCGCGGAATTTCAACTTTGATTGGCCCGTATGACGTCATATTGAGTCGGATCGACTTGAAACTTGGTAGAAATATTCCTTGACATTTCAGACATTCGATCCGTGCGATAAAACGGGAAATTTCTATTGCATATGAGCTGTGCGTGCGTATATGCGCGCGCGCGTACGCGTCCGTCGATTTTTTTTGAAATGCTGTAAATGACCTGAAACGTGTGCAAAACAATTTTGAGGTTGATTAGAGCATGTTTAAATTTCAACGCGCGCGTACGCGCTCGTTTAGTATGAACGTGACCATATTTTATGAAATATATCAATAGACCTTGACTTGAACTATATGATATCTTAATTTCATTCAAAAATTCCGTTCCATTAATGAGATATTGATGTAAACGTGATTTCAGATAATGACGTCATAATGACGTCACGGTCAACTGATCACATTGATACACTAGATCTGTCGTCCTTAGGACATGATACATACATGGTATAAGTTTGAAAGTGATAGGTGGGGGACTTTTTGAGTTAACCGCTGCACAAGATTTGAGGAGAAAGAAATAAAGAAGAAGAAGAAGAAGAAGAAAGAATCCGTACAGATACAATAGGTGATCCGAGAGGATACTCGGATCACCTAATAATAGAATCTAATCCAACTTTGGAGCGTTACCATTTCATTATTTGTGATTTGTCAGCTACTACGGAGCTCCCGAGCACAATGTTGCGTTGGCCGTTGGCGTTGCCAGTTGGTTGTGATGTGGAATGAAGAACTCTTCCTCTTTCCATTGTCCATGGCATGCTCAAGTCGTACTGGTTGGTAGCCACAAACCTAACGGGTTAGACAGAGAAAGATCCGGAGTCCGGAGTCGGTATTTTTTTTTTTTTTTGGACATTATCGCTCTCCTAGTACAGTATGCAATTCAATTCAATTCAATTCAATTCATGCTTTATTTCATTTGTAGTAGTATTATGAGTTGTATGAGTAGTAGGAGGAAATCCGTGAAGTCAGACGCAGTCTCAGTGGAACATATCCCCGATGACCAGATACAGACCGATCTTTCGGTCAACCACAAACAAACCATGTTTTGAAATTGGAATATGAAGGGAGAAAATGGATACCAAGGTAGTGGGTTAACCTTTGTAGGAGTTACCATACCAAGTTATCGACAACATGGCCATGACAATGTTGAAGGATACAGACCATGAAAAATATGTTGTTAGAACTATATAAATAGAAGAAACTCTAAACAAAACATGCAGTCATGCAGACTAGCCTGTTAATTTGACTACTTTCATTGACAGATGTCATCCATCCAATGTCAACAGTGAGACATTCATTGCTCCTTCATGAGACACTCAATAAAACTTGGAAAAGGGGCAATTTGTCATTGTCAAAGTTCATGTGCTTAGTCATGCATTACATTAATTTGTCAACATAGAATTACTTAAGGTATCAATGGAAAGAGGAATAGTTTCTCTTTCCTCACAATCATTATTTAGCTCTCCATATAGCTAAGAAAGGAATATGAAATAGTAGCCCTCCAAAATGATGGATTACCTTTTTTCTTTTATATACCGCATACCGTATATGTACTGTATGTTTGTCATTAGAGTATATATACATGCCCAAGTTGGGTTATCATGTTAACTAGTATAGTTCCCAAATAGATGAAGTCATGAGTGTATCTTTTGGAACATTGTGTGTCAATATAATGACATTCTTAATGCATATTTAAGATATAAAAATTATATAAGAAATTTTGCAAAAAAAAAATGGTTTTATGTTACCTTCTTTGGTGCCATGTTTGGTACAGTCTGTCCTTGAATGGTACACACACATGATTTGTATGCGCTGTAATACAACTTCATTCATTTTTGCACGCTTCAACATTATCACCCATAAGAATCATGTAGCTGTACCAATGAATGGCACAGCGCTGTGTGGAGGCAAGGCTGACATTTTTACGTAAACATCTTTGTGAGCTCACTAGTCATTTGTAATCTGGCTGCTGTTAACTGAACATCGTGACAAACTTCACTAGCACAAAAGATGACTATAAGTATTCGCCATTCAGTGCCCAACAACTGGTTAATAGCGGTCCAAAATTTCCAGCTTGAAATCTAGTATGGCAAGAGGTCATGAAGAGCAAAGACTTTTTGTGAAGCTCTACTGGTCTTTGCTGCCCTGTTTACTGTGAGTTCTAAGAGGTAACAGGCTGCATCTTTCAAACATGAAATACATCAAGACTGAATTATTTATTAGCTTCAGTGTGTCAAAGAATACTAGGCTGTACCAATCATGGGCTCGTTTCTAACTTGTTTCAGAATGGCTGTATCAACATTACCTTCGGATGATGGTGGTGCTGAACTGAGAAGGTGCCGATCTCCTCTGGTTTCACGGTATGCCAGCAAAGAAAGGGCCTTTAATTTCAGTGAAGAAAAGAAGTTCTCAACCTGGAGGAAATTATGGCTGTGGTTGGCACAAGGGGAAAAGGTATGTTGATCTTATCGAATGATATTACCTAGTTGTAGGTAGGTCTACGTCATGACGTAGCAGTATTCTAAATGCCCTTTTTCTGTAATATCGAGATACCAGTAGGGTTGGACCTACTACTCATCGACCGCCTAACGTTTATTTGCTTGATAAGAATATTTAACACTGAAATTCACGTAAAAAACTTGACCTACGTGATTGAGAAAATCCAGCTCTATCAAATGCCGTTGTTCCCTTTCCGATTCGAAGTTTCAGTGCAAAAATATCGCCGACGAACTTGCGTGGCCTCGTTTCAGCTCCCCGCGGTAAACCGCGTTATTATGATCGACCGCTGTTTTTGCATTGACAATGCACGCAAACCGAGTTGTATCGAACACCGTGTTGTACGAAGCTTTTTAGAAGCCTTTTAGAAACTTCCATAGACATTACATTGTGCTGTCATTACGATTCGGTGAAAATATTCATTCGAAATTTTGTCCTTGATTAAAACCATTAATGAACAGAGAATTATTGCGTTTTCCCACACCATCCTCGTCTACATAAAAGCCAATCCATTTTTATGTGCTTTGCGCGCAGAGAAGTGCGTACTAATAGACCGGGGGCCCAGAGCATTTATTCAGCTGAAAAGGGTCACACTTTTTGATGGTCTCATCGTATAAGGATGTGGCCAAGGGTCAATAAAATGAATTGCTGGCAAGTCACATCCTGTACCGTAAGCCTAGGGGCGACAAAAAGGGACCCCGAAAAATGGATTTATTCAGCCGAAGGGGGTCACGGACAAAAGTTGGTGGATATTGTTCCTTTGGGTGTACTTATCATGAAAACAGCAATGCCAGCTATTTTATCCTGTACGGGGCCCCAGACAGTAGCCCCAAAGGGCCCCACCCCCCATAGGCCCTACGTACAAACACACACAAACATTGATTTTATTCAGTTGAAAAGAGTCACGGCTAATTTCTTTTGCAATGGAAGTAGTTCCCATCAGAGATATCCAAAACACCAATGCCAGCTATTCTATCCTTTACGGGGCCCCAGACAGTAGCCCCAAAGTGCCCCACCCCCATAGGCCATACGTACAAACACACACAAACATTGATTTTATTCGTGCAGCTGAGAAGAATCACGGCTAATTTCTTTTGCAATGGAAGGAGTACCCATCAGAGATGTCAAAAACACCAAAGCTAGCTATCTTATCCAGAACGGGGCCCCGGACAGTAGCAGCCCCCCCCCCCCCCGGCACACACACACACACACACACACACACACACATTAATTTCATTCAGCTAAAAAAGGGTCACGGCTAATTTCTTTTGCAATGGAAGTAGAACCCATCAGAGATATCCAAAATACCAAAGCCAGTTATTTTATCCTGCACGGGGCCCCAGACAGTAGCCCAAAATTCCCCCCCCCCCTCCCCCTCCCCCCTCCCCCCCCCCCACACACACACACATTGATTTTATTCAGCTGAAAAGGGTCACGGCAAATTTCTCTTGCAATTTAAGTGGTACTCATCAGAGATATCCAAAACACCAAAGCCAGCTATTATCCTGTACGGGGCCCCAGACAGTAGCCCCAAAGTACCTCCCCCCCCCCCCCCCCCCCACACACACACACACTCATTAGCTTCATTCAGCTGAAAAGGGTCACGGGTATAATTTCTTGTGCAATGGAAGTTGTACCCATCAGAGATATCCAAAATACCAAAGCCAGCGATTTTATCCTGCACGGGGCCCCAGTCAGTAGCCCCAAATTGCTCCCTCCCCCCCCCCCCCCCACACACACACACATTGATTATATTCAGCTGAAAAGGGTCATGGCTACTTTCTTTTGCAATCGGAAGTAGTAGGCATACTCATCAGAGATATCCAAAACACTAAAGCCAGTCATTTTATCCTGTACGGGGCCCCAGACAGTAGCCCCAAAGTGCACCCTTACACACACACACACACACGCACACACACATTAGTTTCATTCAGCTGAAAAGGGTCACGGCTAATTTCTTTTGCAATGGAAGTAGTACCCATCAGAGATATCCAAAATACCAAAGCTAGTTATTTTATCCTGCACGGGGCCCCAGACAGTATAGCCCCAAACACGGGTAATTTCTTTTGCACTGGAAGAAGTATACCTATCAGAGATATTCAACACACCAAGGCCAGTTATTTTATCTTGTACAGAGCCCCAGACAGTAGCTCCACTGAGTGTCCCATCCATTATACATGTACTGTGAATCAGCAGAAAATGGTCTTACAAATTCTTTTGTAACGTAAATATCAGGGCCTACTGAACAGAGATATCACAAACACCAAAGCAAGTCATCTTATCCTGTATACGGAGTCCTATAGGTTACTACAGTAGCAAAACACCCAAGAAATTTGCAAAGGAAGCATACTTCTGTATAGTGCACAACCGAGCTACGAAAACCAGTCATTTCATCCTGTACCGGGCCCAGTACAGTAGCCATAAAGTGCCCCTCCCCCACATAATATATGACATCATTTAGCTCAAAAGAGTCATAGTTGTTTTTCTTTTACAATCGAGTAGGCCTTATTTTACATCTCACGGTCACAACCCCCAAAATCAGCCTGCTCGGCGACCGCTCGGCGAGTTTTTAGCCAATATCGGTCGGTCGCCGACCGGTGACCGACCAGGCACTGCTGATTTTTAGGGCATCGGTCGGTCGCCGCTGAAGTTTTAGCGCGGAGTTAAAATTTCAGCGGTGACCGCTCGATTTCTACCCCCGTCCAAAATACGTTCGGTGCCTGGGCGGCCACCGCCCAGGCACCGCCCAGGCACCGACCTAATCGAGCGGTCACCGATCTTATCGAGCGGTCGCCGTTGGGCGGTTTAGGTTAAAAAAAAAATTAAGCCCCAAGAGAATCAGTTGCCGAGCAGTGGCCGCTCGATGACCGATGGGAGATCGGTCACCGGTCGGTCACCGGTCGGCGAGTTAAAAACTGACCGGCGTCCGGGCGGCGACTGCTTGATTTACAGCGGCGTTCTCCAGGGCATATATAAAGAGCTGCCCAGCACCCGCCAAGAGAAACAGTAAGATTTCTGATCGAAGTCATCAACTCAGCCTGGTTTTCCCAACAATTTTCATTCACAAGAAAATGCAAAAAGCGCAAAGGAAAAGCACTTCAAAGCGATAAGAAGGGGAGGAGGAATCGGGGCCGTCTGGAACAGGTATGGAGAGAGAAAGAGGCAAGGCGACCGTCACCAGGGTTTATCCCCGGAGGAAGAAGCAGGAAACTGTGGCTCTAATTGTCCACTCATCAGAAGAGGACTCGGTCACGTCGGCTGGAGACATGGAGGACAAGGAAGGAGAGGATAGCAACTGTGGGACAAATGACGACCTGCCCTCCATCCAACAATCACTGAACTCCAGCAAACGGTTCACAGAGGAGCAGGAAGAACATATCGCACAGGTTTTTTTTTTTTTTTTTTTTTTTTTTTTTTTTTGAGGAGCATACATTGTTCTATAACATGGGGAACAATGATTACAAAAATAAGGCCAAGAGAGGACATCTGTTGGGGGAGCTGGCTAAATCCCTAATGAGACCGACTGTCACAAACTGCTGGACTTGTGGATCTCGTTGTCGAAGTATTATAGTTGAGGTGGAATCAACGACATCTTAGACCTCGTTGACCTCTCTGATGCAGAGAAAGAGCGTTATTGTTTATACAAAATGGACATACAGTCCCAAATATTGCATCCTGGCAGGGAACGACGCGCCACCGCCCGTACGCCGACAGGAAACCTCTGATGCCCTGCCGATCATTGGCATTTTTTTAAAAATCGACCGGTGGCCGGTGGGAGACCGCTCAGTTGCCGACGGGTAATCGCTCGGTGACTGATCGGACTCTGCGCTGAGAGGATCCTCGCATTTCGCCAAGTTTGACCTAAAATCGGCCGGCAACTGACGAGTCACCGACAGGACATCGACAGATCATCGCTCGGGCACTGCTCGATTTTCGCTGGGGCTGTCAGCCTGCTCAACAGCTCCAAAAACTGCTGGGCAGTGCCAAAATCTCAGCGGCGACCGAGCAGGCTACAAATCGGTCGGTCGCCGCTCTGAGTTGTGACCGTAGCCCAGATACCCAAAACATCAAAGCCATTTAGGTTTTCCCAGCCCATTTCGCACTTTTTTCGGTTCATTAATTGATAGAAGGTTCGAATTCGTACAATGGGTATTCAAATTGGCTGGTACCCTACGTTCACTCAAATTCGCCTTGACTTGCCGAAAAGGGTATTTCAGTCATTATTCGCGAAAGACAGTCAAATTCCAAACGTGTTCATTCAAATTTAAATCATGCTATTTCTTTGTTTCAGATCATTTTAACGTGTCTTTCTATGTGTGTTTTCGTTTCATCTATAAATTACTGTTATAAAGCAGTAAAAGTATCATATTTCTTATCTAGTATAACTGGATTTGGTTGTTCTGTAACCAGACTGGTAACGCTCCTTCTCTTTCATATACATGTCATTATAGGCCTATACGTGTACCAATAATGCAGATTAACTTCATATTATATAGTCATGACAGCACAATAGATACAGATGTATATCTCTAGAAGACATAGAAAGAATTATTTAAAAAAAATTGAGGATCATAACCTTGACTTCCTGGAACTGGCTGACCGCTCGTAATAAAGCGCTCGTAACGGCCAGATAATTTGTGGCTTCTTACTTCTTCGGATTCAAAAAGCACGTAAAAAAAAAAAAACTGGTGTCAAAGTCTCTTAAACGAATTCGAAAACATGAAAAGCTATGATGCTTACAAAACGATAGCTACGATGAAAGAAAATAAGGAAAGAGGTCAAGCATGAACATATCTGGACTGCAGACACGTTAAATTAGATGGCCAGAAATCAATTTGAATGAACGAGTGCAGCATGTGATCACGTGACTATATCATTATGAATTTATGAATGAACGGATAGTGGAATGGTGCTTGTCTTATATATGGATTTCAGTTGAAAAAGTGTTATTTAGAATAAGGTTAGAGGTAATGTGAATGTTTCAAAATGAATTTGAATGAAGAGATTATGACATTAACTACCGTGTCATCTAGGCGAAATTTTTGCTAAATTTAATTCAACATTAAAGAATTCGATTAAAAGAGGTGCGAAATTGGCCCGGATGCAGGACCTTTGACAAATATAGCCCCAAGGTATTCCCACCCCATATGAATTAAGTGTTTTTAGGTGAAAAGAGTCATGTATGCCTATTTTCCTTGGCAGTGGAATTAACAGCTGAGATACGTAAAACACAAACCCATCCAGTTAAGGGGCCCCCAGCCAGTAGCTGGAAAGTGCTCCCGTATTATTTTATTCTAAGTGAAAAGAATCACTGCTATAATTTCTTTTGCAATGGAAGTAGTACTCAACGAGGTATCAAAAACACCGAAACCAGTTATATAGCTGTATGGGGCCCCACGGAGTGTTCCTAAAGTGTCCCCACATGTAATTCCACTATCAAGATCTGCATCCCGATCTTTTCAATCTGTCAGATCGGGAGAGAGCGGCAAAAGTGTACGGGGACCGGGAGCATCGTAGCAGCAGCGTTTGGGTGATGGGGTTGGATCTGGCAACTTTACAGAAAGGGAAGAAATTTTGAACTGGTTCAAAATTTCTTCCCCATCTCCCCATTAAGATTGACCTATTTTGAATCGTAGCTCAAACGGGGAGAGAGCAGTGACAGTGTAAATACCGCGGGATGAGCATAACAATTCTAGGTTTTTCTGACCGTAGTAACAGTGGCACAAGAACGGGAAGTAGTCTAAACTAGACACCGACGACATGGTCCCGCTGCTGCGCCGCTTTCTTGATCAAAGCACAATCTTCCCGCTTTAAAGGGATCGTACAGTTTTGGTTGAGACCCAATTTGAGGTTTCTAACATTTTTGGTGAGATAATGAGAAACCTCAATATGAAATATGAAAGAGCATGGAATTCCATGAGGAATTCAACATCTATTTGATTAAAATTGGCTTTGGAATACCTGAGATATCCAAACAGAGCGATTCTAATAAAGTGTGGGACCCACACTTTATCCTGATTGCTTTGTTTTACTTTGTTTTTGTATGTTTCAGTCATTCCAAACCAAATTTTCATCAAATAAACTTTGAATTCCTCTTAGAATGGTATGCTCTGTACTATTTCATTCATGTTTTTTTGGTATCTCACAAAAAGTTAAAAGCCCAATTCTCATCTCCACCAATACTGTACTATCCCTTTAACGACGCTCTCACTAAGTTCACTACTCTCGTATAAAATCAAGGCCTGTTCCTACGACGCTTCATTCCTGCTTCGATAACGCTGTTGGCCAGACTCAATTACGCATGTCTTCCGCTCTCGCCGCTCTAAAGTCGAACGTAGCCGATACGCTGGAAAATGTTTGCCAGAACAGCAAAACTGATGATGATGAGGAGGACGTTGTCGTTGTCGCGAAAATGAAGACGAAGGAGCGCATATTTAAGAAGAAGAAGAGATGCAAACAATAAAGAGAATAAAGCAAAACACATTGAAGCTACTGTCTGGGGCCCCGTGCAGGATATAATCTGACTTTGGTATTTTGGATATCCGATGGGTACTACTTCCATTGCAAAAGAAATTAGCCGCTGCCGTGACCCTTTTCGGCTGAATGAAACCAATATATATATATATATGTGTGTGTGTGTGTGTGTGTGTGTGTGTGTGTGTGTGTGTGTAGGGGGCACTTTGGGGCTACTGTCTGGGGCCCCGTACAGGATAAAATAACTGGCTTTAGTGCTTTGGATATCTCTGATGAGTACTACTTCCGATTGCAAAAGAAAGTAGCCGCGACCCTTTTCAGCTGAATAAAACCAATGTGTGTGTGTGTGGGGGGGGGGGGGGGGGGAGGGGGTAAGGGGACAATTTGGGGCTACTGTCTTGAGCCCCGTGCAGGATAAAATAACTGGCTTTGGTATTTTGGATTTATCTGATGGGTACTACTTCCATTGCAAAAGAAATTAGCCGTGACCCTTTTCAG
Organism: Diadema antillarum; assembly: GCF_040938485.1. NCBI lineage: Eukaryota > Metazoa > Echinodermata > Echinoidea > Diadematoida > Diadematidae > Diadema > Diadema antillarum. The sequence goes on from NW_027271059.1 coordinate 4,024,056, forward strand.
CTGAATGAAACTATTGTGTGAGCATGTGTGTAGGGGGGGGGGGGGCACTTTGGGGCTACTGTCTGGGGCCCCGTACAGGATAAAATAGCTGGCTTTGGTGTTTTGTATATCTCTGATGGGTACTACTTCCATTGCAAATGAAATTAGCCGTTACTCTTATCAGCTGAATAAAGTCAATGTGTATGTGTGTGTGTTTGTATGTAGGGCTTATGGGGGCGGGGCACTTTGGGGCTACTGTCTGGGGCCCCATGCAGGATAAAATAGCTGGCTTTGGTGTTTTGGATGTCTCTGATTGGTACTCCTTCCATTGCAAAAGAAATTAGCCATGACTCTTTTCAACTGAATAAAATCAATGTTTGTGTGTGTTTGTACGTAGGGCCTATGGGGGGTGGGGCCTTTTGGGACTACTGTCTGGGGCCCCGTACAGGATAAAATAGCTGGCATTGCAGTTTTTGATATCTCTGATGGGAACTACTTCCATTGCAAAAGAAATTAGCCGTGACCCTTTTCAGCTGAATAACACCATATTTGTGGGGCCCTTTGGGGCTACTGTCTGGGCCCCGTACAGGATAAAATAGCTGGCATTGCTGTTTTCATGATAAGTACACCCAAAGGAACAATATCCACCAACTTTTGTCCGTGACCCCCTTCGGCTGAATAAATCCATTTTTCGGGGTCCCTTTTGGTCGCCCCTACTAGGCTTACGGTACAGGATGTGACTTGCCAGCAATTCATTTTATTGACCCTTGGCCACATCCTTATATGATGAGACCATCAAAAAGTGTGACCCTTTTCAGCTGAATAAATGCTCTGGGCCCCGGTCTAACTGTACACGTGGTTTACTCACTCGTCAATTCCCATTCACTATTCACAGTTCGCGCCATTCATCTCCCAGGGCCCTAACCGCAGCAGCGACCCCATACGGACAACTGTGTTACAGCGCCCCGCGACGGGGTTACCAGGGCCCTAACGTTAGGCCCGGCGGCGGCGCGCAGCGTTCTCTCCACGATTGCCCTCTCGGCAATAGGGCGCCTAGATAAACCAATCGTGCAAATAATGTAACAGTTGGGATCCCAAAATATGACTAGGCCAAAGAACACTTACAGGTTTAGTTGTAAAACAGGCGTATAGTTCAAGAACAATCCTCGCGAACCCTGGATACCGTTGCAAGTCGGTGCAGAGGTAATTCAGTGTGGAGGGCTAGCTGCACGTAGGCCCAGCTTGTCCAGCAGCAGGTGGACTGAGCTGGCGCGCTGGATATCTGGACGTGCCTAGTACAGTTGTATACTCGAACTCAAGTCTGATCACCTGATATGATCACCTGATAAGTGCAAGCCACTGCACTGCACAGGAATTGAGCACAATGTCGTGACCACAGAGTTCTGTGGTCGTGACCAGGACCAAATGAAGGAACAAGGGGCCTGGGGTTTCAACAACCCCACCCCGTGACGTAGGCCTACACACACACACACACACACACACACACACACACACACACACACACACACACACACACACACACACACACACACACACACACACACACACACACACATAAAATGGAAATGTAGTCAAGAATGTGGTAGGGCGATCCCGCTCGGTCGCTCCATCCCTGTCTTAATTAATACACGTAAACCTTAGCCCTCTCCTGGCTGGACTACTCTTTTTAACTCCGGGGGGGGGGGGGGGGGATTCCATGAAGCATTTTGTCCGACAAAGTTGTCGGACAAATTTGCTCTCAGCCAATCAGATGCAAGGATTTTAGTAGCTTGTAACAGCTTGTTAGAAAAATATTCGACCAAAATGCTTCATGAAATACAGGGCTGGAGTCCCCCAGATCCCAGCATGATCCGGAATGAAACAAAAGAGAATAAAAAAAAAAAACGATGAAAAAAGATGAAAATAAGTGCATAAAGACGAGAACACAAAACATAATAGAAATACACCAAAAAATCATGATTTTACTTCAAAATTATAGACAAAATAAGAATAGACAAATAGGCACACACAGAGAGAGAGAGGGGGTTCTACGTCCGGCATACAACCTATACCAATATGGATCGGGTTATATTTTCTGGTTGTTGTAGGCCTATTATTTCAAATGAGAGGAAACACAAATGCGATGTAAGGAAAAAAAGAAGATGAGAAAAAGTCTGGGCCCCACTTCATAAAAGATGTTAGGATGGCAACTCTTGCTGGAATATGGCAACTTCCAATAGCAACAACCAATCAGGAAGCTGGATTCTTGTCGTCTCTATGACAATTAACATTCCAGCAAGAGTTGCTATCATATCAACTTTTTTTATGAAATGGGGCCCTGGCATGGTCCTGGAGTCGGTTTTTTTTTTTTTCTGATTCAAATGCACTTTTAAAATCTCTGGCATGGTGGTATAGTATGTGTGTGTGCGCGCGCGCGTGTGCATATGTATGTATGTGCATTAATATATATATATATATATATATATATATATATATATATATATATATATATATATATTATATACATATATATCTATAGCAATGATAATGTCACAACAGAGCAATGCATTAAATGCCAATCTTGATTTTAATTAAAAATCCGAATTATCGGGGGTCCTCTCCCTTCGTCAGGGATGACAGTGCGAATGAATTTTTCACAGTGATATTAACAGTGAGGTGTTAATATCCTACTAACACGCGCAATCTGTGTGACCAAAACAAAAAATAATAGATAAACAGAACAGAAAGTAACAGAAGAAACACTTCATTGTACTTTGGTCAAGCACGTAAGTGAAGGAGGGTCAACGGGAGCACAAAGTCTATACTAGTGACCGTGTCACTTGATGTGTGTAAATACAATTGAGTAACAAGTTTAAGTCTTTATGGTCATGCGCAAAGTTCGGTCAATCCCTCATTAAAACTTGACGGTTCAGATACCTGTATAATAACTACACTGAATATCACAGAAATATAACTTAGTCTTGATGCCAGTTGCTGAACCCTGTTTTATCGTCCGCCTAATGTTTTGTTGTTGTTTTTTAAGGTGGTTTTACCTTACTTCGAAGGTGCCAGATCCAAATCTGGATGATGCAATTACTCTTGCATCCAAGAGGGTTTGAGATGTTCAAGATGGCCGCTAAAATGGTCTCCAAATCTGAAATTCCTTTTAAAAGTTGGAAAAATGAAGGTTTTACCTTTTTTCTTTCCAGGGTGCTGAATCCGAATCTGGATGATGCAACTTTTGCGGCCTTGAGGAGTTTGAGATATTCAAGATGGCCACCAAAAATTGAAACTGTATATTAGCGTAATCATTTCCCTTTGAATGGTTAAAAAAGTAAAAAGACTGGATGTTTTTAACCTCTCGTAAAACAAGGTTAGACCCAAAATCTTATTAGCACCCAGACTATAATGTAAGGTTAAAAACAGCCGAGTAGCCTAGGTCGTAATAGCTATTACATGCACGGAGTGAGTGCGTCGTGCATCCACACTTTCCCTCTTCCCCTTCTCAGCTCTCTCCAGGATGGCTCTCTCCCTCTCTCTCTCTCCCCCTCTCTCTGGCAGAAATAAAGTTTTGTTTTTTTTTTTAACATAATCACCATTTAGTTTGACTTCTATCCATGTGAACTGATGTACGGCAAAATCTATAGACTCAGGAACATACTGTAATGTATTACAGTGGACAGGTTGCCTACATTATACGCCTATTAGAATCATCACACATGACAATCCTCAATGGGTGATATACCTCATTATTTTAACCTCTAGAAATGGCAATTTTTACTTTGTACTTTGGTGCTGTTGATATCAATTACAATAGTCATGTACTAAAATAAACGGCCGTATTAGGCAATGTGAAACGATGGGTCAATACCACTTGGCATATTTATTTTCTTTATGGGACGTCGTCCGGATGATATAACGTCCTTTGTCTTGAAAAGGGGGAAACATGTGTCAATAAATTTCTCTCCTGAATCTCTCATAAGCCTGTACAATCATTAAACTTGATTTATAAGCGCCTAATTTGAAGCAACGATTCCTTAACAATCAGCGTTTCCAATGCATGGTATATATATAGGGCCTATACATAATCATGCCACCACAGGTGAAGTATATCTAAAGAATACCAAATCCACTCTTAATGCAAAACAACTGTCTCCGAGAGACTCCAACCAGAATGGACGTGATGGCTCATAGCTCTCTATGCATCTGCATCTACTATAAACCATGATTAAAAGTTCCTCCAATCTTAGCACACCCCTCAGCCTATGACCAAACGTTTAATGTTCACGAACTCGGACACGACGTGGAGCTTGCATTGCGGGCTAGGTCCATCGTAATCGGCGATCTCCAGAATACCTTGCTCGTCGCTCTTCTTCGTCCAGTACATCGTCCCGTCAACCACCGCCACGTCTTCCAGCCGGACCACTTCGGGATGTCGATGGCTGCTGGCCACCTCTTTGCTCTCAGCCGTCGACAAGTTGGTAACGTCCCTATAAAACACGGTGTTGTTGGCAAAAGGACTGAAGAGTATGCGAGAGCCGGTGACTAGATGCAAACACAAAGAATAAGTTATGTTAACTTTTCAGTATACCGTTTTGTGTAATATTAAAACAGAGCATCAGTACGGGCCGTTTTTAAAGTGAGAACAGGGACGTTGGATGGAGGGGCAAGACATTTTGAATGACAGATATATTGTGTCCTAAAATCGGCTGAAAAGCCCACGAAAAAGTATTCCCACTTTTGAATGCCACTTCCAACCAAAATCGGCTGCGACTAGCCTCACATTTTTCAACATCAACTGCTGACAAGCAATGAAAAACAACAAAAAGTCAACCCTACATTTTCTGACAAAAAAAAAATGGGAGGGGGGGGGGGGGCAAGTGGTAAGACCCTATGTCTTTATACATTTTGGAGATGGATTCTCCTCAGTCAGCTATCCATCTTGTAATCATGATATCAGTTCCTTGAAGGGTGGTGTGACTATATTCTTTATTTTATCACCTTGCCCCGATGTAACATTTTTTGATACGATAAAGTGACCGGGCTCGAGCTGGTAAATTTTGTTTTGCTATAGATATGAGACCATTACCGTATTCTAACGTACCACTCCTGTCGACGAATATTCCGCGAAAGTGGAACATGCTGCTCTGGTGGACTGTTTCTACAGTTGCTGACCCGTCCAGGGGTTTCCGGTCAATGCCGTAATCCCTTGTCCAGTACAGGTACCTATATGTACATTAGCCAAAAATAGACGACACCCACATTCATCTTGAAACTGTGCTAATAACCTATTTAGCTATGCATTCAAACAATTCTGGTATAAGTGGGAGATGATAAGTATTTATTATGAAATTTGTTTAGCATTGCAAAAATATCACTTCGAGAGCAAACTTCAGCTCTCTGGTACGATACAAGATATTTTGGATGAAAATCATTGTAATACATGTAGATTTTACGAGGGTTGTCATTGAAGACCACGTACAGAGGACTTTATGTTATTTTCCATCTACATCCTCTGGCAATGTTTCTCAAAACGATGCAAAAAGAAGTCACTGAGCAACGAACCCGCCGTCCTCGTCTACAGTGATGCGGCTGGTGAGGCGAGTCCCGACACGACCACGACTGCATCATCGACACCGTCGATATCAATAGCAAGAATGTCACCTTCCGCCTTTCGTACACAGTATAGAACTCTTGCCTTCTGGGCCACAACTATCTCTTTCCGATCTGGAAAGGAAATATGAAGATAGATAGATATAGATTGATGAATTCTTTAGATATAGATAGATAGATAGAAAGATAGATAGAAAGATAGATAGATAGATAGATAGATAGATAGATAGATAGATAGAGATAGAAAGCTAGATAGATAGAAAGATAGATAGATAGAAAGATAGATAGATAGAAAGATAGATAGATAAATAGAGAGAGAGATAGAGAGATAGATAGATAAATAGATAGATAGATAGAGATAGATGGATAGATAGATAGATAGAAAGATAGATAGATCGATAGATAGATAAATATATAGATAGATAGATAGATAGAGTTTCAGAAAGAGAGAGACTGGAAGGGAAGAGATTAATTCCCTTGAACATACTTCTTCTTTTCAGTGCGATGTTTCTGAAGCAAGTGGGAGCGTTATTCTTATTGCGTATTGAAAAGCTACTGACGTGAACAGCGCTGTGGTAACCAATCAAAGTTAAGCTGAATTTTCAAGCCGACCTGTAATAAATGTTGCGGCTTAAAACGATTATACTGCATCCAGCCTAAAACGTGAAAGCACTTTCGTCATCTCTAATGATTCTGTTTGATAAGTTATCATATACATGTTTGTATATCTTATTTATATAAGTGTGTGTGTCATTTACTAAATTTCAAAAGTTGATTTACCATGTACAATGATATTTATTTATTTATTCATTCATTTATTTATTCATTTATTCATTTATATCACTGAAACAAATTTCACCTGTCAGATGTGAGTCTATGATCAATGCTTATGAAAACAATAAAGATACATGATATAAGTAGCTTTTGAAGGACTGGCAGTATCTACAAAACGTGAGCATTGTTGATCAAATCACTGTCATTATCATCGTCATAGTTATCATGCGAATAATGACACATTCGTCAATGATCATAACGATAAGAATGGAAAAGATAAAGGAAAATTAGTGAGGGTGATGATGAAGGAAGACAGGAGAGGAGACAAGTTACCCGTCCCCAAGGTCTGGAAGACTTCCACCTGTCTATCGACTTTCTGAGCCCTGTAAATCCCAGTCTTGTCTGTCCAATAGACCCTCTGCTCGACGGCATCCAGGGCGATCCCCCAGAGGTTACCGGCCGACGGCAGCACGAGAAACTGGGAGAACTGTAGACTACTGTCCAAATCTGCCATCCATATGGTGCTCGATCCTCGGTCGATCACGTACATAGTGGGTCGTTCTTCACAGTGAGTAAAAACAAGAGACTAGAGAGAGGGGGAGGGTGGGTGCAGAGTTAGACACGGAAGCAGGGACAAAACGCCCGATGTAGACATTTTCTTTTTAAGACCCCTAAATCATCACAATCAGCCAAACCTTTGAGATCAATGGATCGTCTTACATCAAATAAATCACAGTGTTGTGCAGTGTAAAACAATCTGGTCGCTATAATGGACTATAACAATCATAACTAAAACACCAGCGTTTCGTAATAACAGGTCTCGACGAAAACAAAAGAGCACTGAACATTAAATTGCATTTGTGCTCATTTTCCTTTTTCTTTGCGTGTGTTCAGGACTTTCAACGACCAATTCCAAAGAATCTTTTATATTTTATGTTGTTAAGTTCCGTCAATGTTACAATCATACCAGCATTTGTATACACAAAAATATATGATAAATATGTAGCATTATATAAGAAATACACCATCAACGTCAAATACACTCCTCTTTTCAGGATAAACTTTTAGGTATTATGCTTCTGTCGGCTGCGAGCCAATTTTTAAGCAAACCTGATGAAGGAGGAGAACTGGATATCGTTGCCACGGCTGTAGTTGCCATGGCTACGGTTGCCATGGCTGCGGTTGTCATGGCTTCGCTTGATCCCACTACCACAGACGATGTCGATGCGCCAGTTACTTGAGCAGATGTTGACGTCATCACAAACTGTTGATGAGTCCTGTTCGTTGCAGTTACCATTTTCGTTAATCGTGGTGATGAGGACGTACTTGAAGCAAAAACAACACTTGGATTCTCTGTATGATGAAAAAAACAAACAAAGAAACAAAGACACACACACAACAGGAATGATGATGGTGAGCATAGAAAAAAACCCTATTGTAATAGTGATGATGATGATTATGATTACGATGACGATAATACTGATATGATCGTGAATGAAAATAAATGATAACAATGAAATGAATATTCAAAAAGAATAGACAAATAGAAAAACCTTAATGATAAAACTGATTTCATGCTTAAGTCACTTAGATATCAATTATTTCTCTATGTATCGTAATTGGACACCTGTGTGTTTTAACATCTTAACTTGCTTTTCATTCTAGGTCATGAATATTTACCTTCATCGCAATTTAAACCAGAAAAATGGGGAGGACAGTGACATGTGTAACCGACCATTGTTTCTTCACACCAGCCGTTCGAGCACGGATTACTGTTACAATCTGGAGAGAAAAATATGGAAGAATAATTATGGTTAAGTGAAGTATTGGATTTATGACAGCTTTCATGTTCAATTCCAGGAACCAACTGTCTCTATGAAGTTCTGAACAGTTACTGATCGACAGGTATCTATATACAATATAGAATTGGCCTACTTTAATTCATTCAAACCCATCACTTGAAAGAACTGACATCAGATTATTTAAGGGGAAAGGCTTCACTTCAACTGCATATGTTTCTTTGCTTGCTCGGTTTATTTCTGCAGTCAAACAAATGCAAATTCAAACTTATATACAAACAATGGAAAATTGCTTTTACCCAGAATGAAATTTTAGCCAAAATTAAAGTCAGCTAAAGTACACTGAAAAGTTGTCAAACGTGTATGTACAGCGCATGTATGCTGCGATCCTCATATAATTGCATCCTCTACACCCTGTTCCCGTCCTTGTTGAGTCCGACTTCACACTCGTCGAACATCGGTAAGGTGTAGTTTAGGTAGATGCCGTTGACACTACACGAAGTCTCACGAACTTGACTGGAATGCTTCATCAGAGCTTTTGCGAAAGTGAGTGGTGTGAAGTTGTTACTAAAATGGTAACTTATATCAGTGCTATTTTAGATTTCAAGTAAAAAATCGATTTGGGATTTTATAGGGCATTTCAATTACACTCATAGGCTTCCTCTTTCGCACTATAATAAACAGGAAAACAAAGAAACCAAAGCACGACATGAACAGTCGTAGGGTAATTTGGAACAATTTTATCATATGATATGGCTTTTTGCTCTTTGAACATGATGAATATCGGTATTCGAACTATCTTAGTGGTATTCTATGCTAGAAATGGGAATTAGAAAATATCAGAACAGTGTCATTGTTATACCAATATCACCTTGTACACACACGAACCTTCACACGTTTATTTGAGTGATATATCCTGGTCAGGTACAGATATCATCAAAAGAGGAAGAAGAAGGGAAAAAATATGTAGTTGTCTCAGAAATCCCAAACCTTCATCAGTTATCTAACATCTTGGTAAGCAATTACCCAGCATGATCAGAAGCATGACAATCCCGCTACGAGGTGACGAGATAGGTTTCCTCCGCACGTCCATCCTTTACAAATGAACATATTATAGTCGGGTTAACAAAAGTAAAGTGTTCTCACTCAATTTTACAGTCATATTGACCACTAGAGTAACCTTCAAACTCTGTTAAACAAAATGATTCGGCATGCAGTGTTATTATTATCATCGTTTGTAAAACTGTATTCACTCTGACAGCAATTTAACAAAAAAATACGAGGGAGAAACACTCCTCACAAGAACATCAAAACGCTGTAAGAGAATTTTAAGGAAATACAAATCAGATGTCATCAGTAGGCCCTATACATGCAGCTGATACATCTTCAGATGCACAATATAATCATCAATCATCGAAATGCATCACAGATAATCACATCATATGTGGGGTATAAAAAGCGCATGTTATAGACAGCGACACAATTACATTATACATAATATTATTATTTACATTTAAGGAAAAAGAAATAATGATACTCGATTTGCGGTACTATAAAGAGAGGGCTACCATCCGAAAATTAATCATCCAAGTGTAAAATGATTATTTCTAATAGAGGTAGCATTTTTTTTTTTGTAAGAGCCGTGACCATAGTTAAAATTTTCTGTTATCAACATGATTAGAATTAAAGGAACGCAAGGTATTATGCTCCCATTAATAGAAAACTTACATCAAATATCAAGATCTGTGCCCAAATACCAAAACTGAAATGTAAACATTAACCGTAATGTAAAACTCGGGCATTCCTTGGCTTCACTGCATACATCTCAGAGCTCCGCTCTTGAAAGATACACGCATTTTATATTCGTTCTGCCTTTTTCTTATTATTACTCCTCTTATTTCTTGTGATTTTGTACGCTAAATTTTGTAACAATCACTTGTAAATATTGTGATTTCTCATGATTCTTTATTAAAAACAATTTTTTTTTTTCAAAATGTCAGGTGTACCCTTTTGCGAAAGTGAAAAATATAATCTCTTGCACCGGTCCTGATCATCTACGGTAGATGTAGACACATGGGCGTGACAATGACAGAGCAATATGTTTTAACTTACACTGGTGTTTATTGGCCACAGAAGAGAAAACAAAGCCAAAATACACGCCTCCAGACCTTTTTTCCCACTGGCTATTCACTTGATGTTTCTCCTGTAGACCTATCAATTCACCGTTTTCAAGCAAAAAAAAAAAAAAAAATGCAGCGAAATCAAAAGAATCTGTCAAGCTCTAAACAACTTTACTTCTATCTCTCTCCCTCTCTCTCTCTCCATCTCTCTCTCTCTCATTTTCATGCACTCATTCAGTGTCTCTTCCCCTCTCGTTTATACTTTCACTTGTTTCTTTTTCTCTTTCGAATTGCTACTCTTATAACTATCAAAAACATGAAAAGACAGAGTTTGTGCGTGCATAATCGAAATTTCCCACTCAAACCTGTTTTAGTGCATAGTGCGAGAAAACATTGGTATCAACAATACCATAAAGTATGGTCATCGTGGTCTTCCAATATTATATCCATTAAGTGATACAACCATTATTTTGAGGACTTTAACACTCATATAAGCTAAATTTATGATATTAGCTTATGGAACAACGGTAAACATTGATTCACTGTTTTTAGCATCGCTTAATGAGCCCCAGTGCTGTAATTCTCAATTCGAGTAAAGTCAATTTTATTGCTATCAAAGAGAAACAAATAACACACATTCCTCAAAAAGTATCTGCCTTTTCTAGCTACACAGTCAACAGTTACTACATAAATTACCTTGATCATCATTCTGTAAATCACAGAAAACAATATTCATTGAACAGAAAATATCAATAACGTATATTTTGGGCAACGTAAATCAAGAAGTAGAAAGAAATTAATTCCAACTTACATTGCCTAGTAATCTCTGTGAGACTATCGCTGCAGTCCTCTATGGTATATAACCATGCTTTTCTTGAACTTCCTCCTTCAGACCTTGCCTAATCACAGAACTGCATTGCTTGAAAAACAATCAACTCTGCTGATTTATGAATCAGTAGGTTCGTATCTCCCACTGACACACGGCAAGAAATAGGCAACCTGTACAGTTGGAAATCAGGGCTACGCAGCAATGTCCGAGCATGTAAGCTATATAACTCCCGCACACTTCATTTTTTTCCCCCGATCGTACCAAAAATATAATAATCAGAAGTCAACAAAAACTGTGCAAGGCTTTGAAAACAGCACCATAAGGAGCCCCTTTTTATACCTAGTGAGCCTGAAAATTTCACTCGCGGCGGTTTGGCAAACGATGCGCTATATTGCACGCATGAAAGCAGGAGAAATACATGCATGAAATACAGGAGATCGAATGTCTTCAAATACCGGATATTAAGGATCGATAACCTTTCCTCGAATGTAAAGTCGATGAATAGCCAGACAGGTATGGCAATATTCAAATCAAATAGAGCAAAAAGAAGTAAAGCAGAGATAATGGAGAAAAAATAGAGATAATCAGCCAAATGAAATTGCGAACAATAATTGCGTAGAGCATGGAGAGAAAAAGAACGAGAGTGGGGGCGGGGATGGGTTGAGTGATTTGACGTGGGTATTTGTGTGTATTTGAAGAGTGTGTGTGTTTTTTGAAGATTCACTGTTTATGAACTATGATCTTGCTGTGGAAAAAAAAAAGACATAAAAGGGACATAAGAAATTGAAATGAGATGGAGACAATTTCCAACCATATTCAATATCAGAGAATATGTGACGATCTCTAATAGTCCGACAGCATGACACAGGGGCCAAGACAAATACTAAAACGACGACGACGACAACAACAACAACAACAACAACAACAACAACAACAACAACAACAACAACAAAATGTGGTGTTGTCTACGGATGTGATGGGTTAAAGAGGCCAGCTTCAGTGTCGGACAAATGCTGGATGCTCCTCTATACAAACACACATGAGACCAAAAAATAAATAGAAAAAATAAACGTTGTGACATTATCCCAACCATAATCTATAACATCGAATCCAATGTATCTCAGTATACCCCTAGAGGTCCTCACGATGATGTTTCTGTTTGGTCGCGTCCCTGTATTTGTAAGTGTAATGGAAACGGCAGAACCGTAACGTAATATTGCCGAATAGGCATGACGAAGATAATATTATACTAGTAACCATCACAGTGGGGGATAAAAACAAACAAACAAACAAACAAACAAACATGAAAATTGAAGAGGGAGAGGAGTGAAACGGAGAGTGTGTGATAGGGAGGGAGAGAGTGAGGGAAGAATGGGGGGATGGGAGAGGGAGAGGCTAAAGAAATGTAATCAAAAGCACACATAGCAAATGTATAGGGAAAACGAAAAAGAGGAAAAGATGTAGAGAGCTGGGAGAAAAACGGAAGAGCGATGGGAGCAAAAATAATTGAGTTGCATCCCACCCACTCCATTAAAGGTAGAAAGTAATATAAAAACAGAAAGAGTTAATACAGACATGATAGAACGGAATTTAGGATGACAGAGACAACAATGAGGGAGCGGAGAGTCGCAGTGCATGCACATATTACCGGAAGGAGCGCATGATATTATGAAACAATATTCGGTAGGAGCCCTTGACACGAGCAACTGTCATTACCGCGTCAAGGGCGAACTCTTTCTGGATGCGATTTGATGTCAACAACAACGACAAAAACCAAAACCACGCAATTTGAGGTCTCTGTCGGAAGGGCAAGGTCTTTTTACCGGTCTCCGCCCCCCCCCCCCCAACTCGTCGGGGGCAAAGGAATGTTGAAAGACCTTGCCCTTTCAACAAAGGGCTCTAGCAATTTTTAGTATTCCCTCCCACTGTACCATCAGCTGCCAACTACAATATGTATTTTCATCTGAAAAGAGAAAATTCGATCGGCATGAGATGATTTTTCTTTATTTTTCAGACTGCCTTTAGAATTAGAAACACGAAGATAAAGGAGATTGATATGAAAGATATTTACACTCTTGTCTCCCTTTGTACAAACGTACGTTTGTACAGAAGAGGGAAAAAAGATTGTTTAATTTCCTCTTATAGAAATATACCTCAGAAAAGATATGTACACACCGGTTCGCAGGAAGTTTGAAGGGGTGGGTGGATTTTGTCTGAGTGCTCCCGGCGAAAGGGCAACCCCTCCATACTGGAGAGGAACGTATGATACTGTAAATTCATATTAAACTGTAATGACACAACGCACATGCATACGCTCAAATTCACTTCGGCCGACTTTATCCAAATTTGAGGATTTGTTGTCGTTGTTTTCTTTTAAGTCCATGTTCTAGATAGCCAAAAGTGTGAATTTTGTTAACCACGCAAGGTTTTCTTTTCCAAATGATGGATTAAAGAATTCTTGGACTTAATCTTAACAATATCTGTGAAATCAAGATTAGAGTGGTCTAAACTTGGGGATTTATACTAAACCCAAATACACTGTATGTGGATTGAGTGAATACAGCAATACAGCAATATCAGTACAACATATGCACGACAGTTAAGTTTGAGGAATATCAAACAATCCGTTCAACAATTGTGTTTTTAAAGCTTTGGTGCCTCCATCGCTGGATGAGACTTCATGACAACAAGCATTGACGATATAAAGAAAATATAAAGAAATTCAACATATTTTGATTTTTCAAGCATATTGAAAAAAAAAACCCACCCAATTGACTAACCTCTTTCAGAAAACATGGGGAACTATATTCCCACATCAACATATACCAATATTGAGCAGATGTGCACTTTCAATTAAAAAAAAAGAAGGAAAATTTGTGCAGTTCTGTACATTTTCTTCATATTGTTGTCTATGCAAGATGCCACGAACTGTTGTAGTCTTCTCATCCAGCGATGGTGGCACTGAAACTTAAAAAAAAGTCATAACCTTTGACCAGATAGCCCTATTTTCCTTAAAACTTCATGGACGTGTTTTACTAATATTGCTGCATTCACTCAATCGACATACTTATTTGGTTTTAAATCTCCTTTGAATTTAGTCAGTCTTTATGAATTCAGACTATGCAGTGAATGAAATAGCAATCTATCTTGTGACACCTTCAGTTCATACTACGATGTAATGTCAAGGTTATTCAGTAACTACACACTTACACGCGCACACACGCACACACACACACACATACACATACCAGACTTACAAGTAGCATCGCTCATCCTGACCATAACACACACAAAGAAAATATCTATTTACATCTATGTCTATCTTGGCATCCATCTTTCTATCTATTCATCTCTCTCTCTACCTTTCTATCTATCTACATACACTTGTTTCTATATACAGGGCTAAACAGGGCAGTAGCCTAGTGGCCTAGGGCCACTAGAAATTTATGTCTGGCAACAAAATCTCTTACGGTGGCCCAATTGGGAAACGAAGATTTGAAATAGATTGTTATATTTCTGGGTTTTTTTCGGGCCAATACATTTTCCAAGCCACCACAGAAAAAAAAAGTTAGTTGTAGAGACCTCATGTATATGATACGTTTGGGCCACCGCTAATGTTGAACCATGCCTACACCTTGTATGTATGCATATATATATTTTTCCTGTAAACATGATGTATTTTTTTCAGCATGTGGAATGTAATGAATATATATATATATATATATATATATATATATATATATATATATATATATATATATTTATTTATTTATTTATTTTTGCTTTTGGTCTCTTCTGTTTTTCCTGTAAACATGATGTATTTTTTCAGCATGTGGAATGAAATGAATTGAATTGAATTCATTTGATTTTCTTTTAATGGCTGCTATTAAGGTTACAGTGCATGCTTGTAAGCACACACATACACACACACACACAGACACAAATTGGACATCTGTACATCCCTCATCATCTCATTACCTTACCACTCCCTCTCATTCATACTTAATCTGTAACACTCAAAACCTTTGATCATTGAACATATCCTCTGATATGATTTTACAATATACAAAGTGTATAGTCTGTATCAACACAAACACTATCATTTTACAGCACTCTCTGAAGGAGATTCCCCCCCCCCCCCCCCCCCCACAAAAACTGTTTCCAGTAAAAATCAGAATTCTGTATTCAAAAGTTGCTGGTTGGTAAGTATTTGTCGGGAATCAGGATAAAAAGAGGCTTTAAAATTTTTGCACATAACTGGATCTTCTTGATATGGCATGTCATTTAGCATTTGTATAATAAAACAAAATAAATAATAATGACAATATCCTTGATATTCACCTTGCTAAAAGTTTAAAGAACCTTTTTTTCTCCTAAAGAAAATTAGTGGTAAGTTATGCAGCCCAGAGAGAGAAAAACAACATGAATAAGTCACATGATCTACATAATTATGTAGATCATCATTTTCAGGTGCCTGTAGAATGCCACTATTCACTCCATTCTTTTACTGACACTGACTTTATGTAGTAACTTCAAGAACATTAGGAAATTGTCTTTTAACATTATTTCCATGACACAGTACTTCCAATCTGTCACCATCCTGTTTTTTCTCATACCAGAACACAAAACTACTAGTTGTACACCCGGTTAGGACATTGTTCCATTTATTTACAATAGTTACATTTAATCAATAAATGTTTCAATTCATGTAAAAGGCAGAAATCATAGCTGTTGAGAATGTAAATAATTAGGTATATTATGAAGTCTATTGAAAAAGTTAAAAAAATAATTATTCTGTGCTAAGAATGAAAACAGATTCATTACAGACAAACAATCCTGGAGTACACTGCATATGTATCATGAATGTATGCTTAAATACAAGTGGAAGGCAACTCTGAATCAAGCTGAATCCATTCTGACAGGAAAATAAATTTTCACTTGGGCAATATCTTGACTTGCAAAAAAAAAAAAATGTACTAATAACACACATCTTTCACATTTCTAGTTTGAGAGCTTACGGGTACCTCAGATCAGACAGAAATTCCGACTTATGTGGTCTTGACTACAGGACTTGACTATGATGCTGCCCTTGATGGGACTAAGGAATAACCTAACTTGACAAAAACTGTCCTCACCGGGAATGGGCAAGGATTAAGAGTTTTTGCTAAGGAGGAAGGGAAGGATTTGGTAATCATGACACTTTGCTATAAGCCAGGTCATATGGTAGCTCTTGTGCACATTTGTACAATGGACCTTTCGTTTTTCTTCGCTGGTTGGGCACTTCACTCATTTTCAATGAAACATAATGCATAAGCTTGCCCGATGTAACAAGTTATCGGATTCATGTTCAGAGGAATAAACTGTGTAGACCAGCTGACCAGAGTGGTCCATCAATTAAAACAAGGGGAAGCATCCCCTTCATTGTTCAGCATTAAATGCATGAACAAAATTCTTCTGTTTATTGTAAAATACAGTGCACTCCCGTTATAACGAAATGCTCGGGACCGGCAGTTTGCTTTCGTTATAACGAAATTT
This sequence comes from Diadema antillarum, assembly GCF_040938485.1. NCBI lineage: Eukaryota > Metazoa > Echinodermata > Echinoidea > Diadematoida > Diadematidae > Diadema > Diadema antillarum. The sequence continues at coordinate 4,040,705 of NW_027271059.1, forward strand.
CGTTATAACCGAACAATTATACTATATAACGAAAACAAGGAAACCACGTATATCATATTCAGTTTGTTGAATACTCATCATACACTGGAAAGCTATGTGAAATTTGATGGGATAACTGTATTACAATAATAAACGCAAGTTCCCCTCAGAAACTGTGCGTGACGCAAGGAGCGAACACACAGTGGTGTGAAGTGTTTACCCATGCAGAGACGCTATACGCTTGTTCCGCTACGTATTTTCGAAAGCAATTCGCATTTCGCTATAACGGAGCACATTTCTTTTGTTTTTCTTTGTCTGTGGCGCTCGGAAACGACTTCGTCATAACGGAAATTTCGCTATAACCGTGTTCGTAATAAGTGAATTTTGTACCATAGACTTTAATGGTGATAATTTTGGGACCAGAAGATGTACTTCATTATAACGAAATTTCGTTATAACCGTGTTCGTTGTAACGGGAGTGCACTGTACATGATGTACGAGGCTTTGTTGTTGTCAGGTGGATTGGTTGCCATTTGCAAGGACTACATGAATAGTCATTACAGTGTATATCAGATCCTTATCTCAGTACATTTAAAAACCAGCATGTGAAATAACCTTATTCTGTTCATACACAAAGGGGAACTGTGAACTGGCTGATTGAGAGCTTCCCTAATGAAATCAGAAGGGGTTAGTATCAGCTACAACATAATCTAAACACAATTACTTCTCAGAACTTAGGGAACTAATGCATTTTGATCAACATGAAACTGTTGCCACTATTTGAGTTAATGGAAAATATTCCAGGTAACTGTCAAACACAAAATGAAAAGAATTAGTACTCATTATGCAAGTGCAGAAATAGAATGTCACTCATACAGTAGTCAAACTATATTCCTCATTCAGTTTCCATACATTCACAGGCAGAATATACAGCAAGGGTAGCTTCTATCTCTCCAGTGTTCTCCTTGACCTACATGTCATGACAATCACATAGATATCCTCCATTGTCTTGGTGACCACTTAATGCCGTTTTGCCACTAAATAAGATTCACAGAATTTAAGATTTGCAAGCAGTTTATGGCTAAACTATAACCGATGTCTATGCAAAAACTCAATGGAATCCCATTTTCTGTGCTCATTTTTCCACCAATAATTTATATTCATTTCTAGTCAATTTTCTTCTGTTTGCATTTGTTACATACTAAAAAAGCTGCATCACTTTGGTGATCCCTCGCATTTATCCCCAAGTTGAATTATCCTTTGGGTTTATGCCAGGCTCAAGTGTGTGCTTGTGTGTCACACACAAACACACTGCTATAGCTTCAAACCATCCGAGCATTGAGAATTTAGGGTTTCTGGGACGAACACTGAATTAGGGCTTTCTATAGCTTAGTCGGTAGAGCACCGGGCTAGCAATCTGGAGGTCTCGGGTTCGTATCCCGATGGAATCCCATTTTCTTTGCTCATTTTTCCACTTACAATTAAAAAAAAAGAAACAAAATAACTAGAAAAAACTGACATTGGTAGTGAAATCAATGACATTTGAAGCTGAGCATACCAACTGGGGTGTACTCACACAAAAAAATAGTGAAGACTAGATCAGCAAAACCTGGATTTTATTTTAAACATGTTCTGCTATGAGGAGAACAAACATCTTCTTGAACATGTTTATGAATGTTTTTTCACCGCAATGCACAGTAACTGTTCAGGCTCTATCCACAACATTGGTCATTACAACTCAGTGTGTCTGCTTATGTCGTTTCTCTCAGATGACATTCATCTACTCATGCACAGAATGTGACTCTGAATTGACTTATAGCTGAGTTCACTCGCTGATAGTACGATGACATCCTTCATCTCTTAATCAAATTTAAAAAAAAGGAATGGAAGGCATTGGTCTGCTGTCATTCACTAATACAACTCTTCGTATCATGTCACGCAAAAACACAACATAAGCATTGAATAAATGCCCTTTATGCATGACATACACACATCACTTGACCTTATAGTTTCATCTTGTGAAAGCATCTTTCACATGCAGAACTGCAGCATGTGCACACTGTTCCCTCAGTGCTCATTATTTCCTTTTTTCTGAGTTAAGTCTGTAAAGAGCATAAAGAGGCTTATCACATGGAAGCTCGTCCAAGCATCCTACTTTGGCTTCTTCTGATCTCAAATTATGGCTGGGTGAACCAGTGCAGTGTGAAGTGGGCATCTTGCTCCACCTCCAATTGCACAGCTCCTGCATGAATAGGCAAGGTCTGAAATGGGCATCAGAGTCCAGGGTCTGCCTAAAATTATAGCATGGTGGACTGGAGTAGTGTGAAAATGGCAGGTTACTCCAGGATATTATCTAAGGCGCGAGTAACCTGCCATGCTGTCATTGGCATTCAGGTGCCTTTACCAACAGACGATCTCCGTTCCACCTAGGGTATGATTTCACCCGGGGAAACAGCTAGAGAAGTCCATCTGGATTTTCTGTGGCTCCAATTACCTCATGACTGTCTGGCGATTGAAAAGGTCAAGGGTCACTGAGCTAAGGAATGCTGGAATGCTGTCACCACGGAGTAGGAACTCCTCCACCATATCAGTGAGCGTGGATGAGAAGTCATTCTCCAGGAGATTCATCTCACCAGTTGGTGTCATCTATGCAAATGAGATGTATGGGAATACAATGCTGAAGTTTACAAATCAAATACTTAAAAATGTAGTAGGTTTACTTCTTATCCAGGATGTATTTCAAGTAGCAATCACCTATGAAGCCATTTTCCCCTCATTTTGTATGTGTGCTGCAGAGACATTTCCTCTGAAGTCAAAAATTTTCATTTTGAATGGAATATATCTCTAGAACTGAAGGAGCAACTGTATTTGTCACGGATAATTAATGGAAAGAAAAAGGCATCTGCATTTTTAGAAAATGTATGGTCGAATGTGTCACTGGATAAAATTTCATAGCAATTGTGACCTTTCATGGTGAGATTTCCAGGATCACACTCACTGCTGCCATTTTGAATTTAGAACAATGAAAAACCAATCTTCTTTCTGCAAATTCAGAGTCTTCGGGACTGAACAACAGTTTGATAAGAGCACAGTCTATGGATGTATGAAAGCTCTCTAAAACAGAGTGACAGTGGTGATATTAATGACATGAATGCTTTGAACTAAGGCCATATTTTCATTTATTTATCTTACTGCATCTATGTTTACTTCAACAGCACTTTCTACTCCCACAGCTTGCTGTAAAGTGCAGTTACCATGTGTATCGTCTATTTACTCTGTCTACCAATACCTCTCATTGCACACTGTAAAACGAGGAATGTTTGCATGCATTCTAATTTTGCGAGAGCCAGGATTTGCGAAATTAAAATACACGTGAAAGTGCTTGTCTACACTTTGTGCAGTGAATGTTAGAGGCAACTCGCGAAAATTTCATGCTGCGGAAGAGGCCATCGGCTCCAATTGGCAAAGTTTCATCTTGTTTCACAGTAGTTGCTTAGTACAGCCATTATACTAAACAGCTTTCATGGTACATGTTCTTGAAAGGTTTCCATGGTGGTATAGCATTTAGTTGTGGGTGATTTCAAAGTACACCACATATCATTTCTCCTAAGGACACTAGGAGCATGATTACCAAATGCTGATATTGAGTAGGTTCTTTTCAGAACCACACTTACATGTAAGAAAGAATACAAGTAAATGCTGTACCACGAAACCACCCACCACTAAGCATTCATGGCATTATCAGGGTACCGTCTCATGAAAGTTGTCAGCCCATACAAGTTCTGCAACTTCAGTAAATCCTAGGTTTTCATTGGCTTAGAAGCTCTGGTATCTGACTGTTACCATGGTGATTGTCGGAAACTGACAACTTGTCAGGGCTGACAACTTTCATGAAACGGTGCCCTGGTGTTGTGTATGTTTAAAATGCCTAAACCACAGTATGCCAGGGCATCTGCTGTGCCTGCAGGTTTATGAAGCATTCAACTGACCTGAAAGTGTAGGATGTCGTTCGGCGTCTCTGCATACATGGACAACAGCTTGTACTGGTTGTTGGTGGGGTTGTCGATGCGGTAACCAGTGAGTCGGTAGCAGGCCTGCCGGAACTCCTGGATCTTCTGCGAGAAGACCTCCTTGAGACGCTGGTTGCGGAGCTCGGAGAGCTCTAGCTCCTTCTTCACATCTGATTGATTGAAGGATTGACAGAGAGATGGTATATGAATAATGCACATTACAGAGGGTGTTAGTAAGCAAATAATCAACGTTGGTGAAGGTGACGGGACAAACTATCACTTCCGAGGCGATCTGGATGTAGCTATCTTTCCGGAGCGCAGCTGAGGAAAGATAGCGTACACATTCAGATCGCCGAGGAAGTGATAGTTTGTCTCATTGCCTGAAACTAAAAGTTGATTATTTGCTTTATATTCCACATCTAGAGACCTAGATATTCCCCTTTTATTTCACATCTGAAACCGTTTTAGCCGTCTTTAGGTATCCTCAGGGCTTAGACTACGTAGTTTATTTCAGACGTATGCGCATAGATGACAAAACAACGAATTTGCTCCGCGCCCAGCCCGTGGCCCCGAAATAAAAGTGCATTGCACTGTGGTCTATCACTTGACCCAGGTCAAATGATAGACCACAGTGCAACGCACTTTTATTTCGCGCGTACTCAAAATTGTAAGTTATATCACGCGTTAGGACTGTGTGGACTAAGAGATCAGCAAAACAAAATCACTATCATCATAGAATGTAACGAACTTGTCTTCTCAGGTGATGTGATGGGCAAAACTACGCTTTATCACGTGATCAGCTCTTGACCAATCTTATAGCAAGATTCTTAGTATGTGGAACATAATGAGAATTATCCATCTGATGGTAACTTTTGAACAGTCAGATACATTCAGGGTGGTGATGAGTATGTTCATCTGACTATTACAAAGTCAAGCAGGGTGGATAATTTTACTAACGCCTGACTTGTTACATGCATTAGTTGTTTTAGAAAATGGTGACATAGTTTCACTTCTATTGCAACAAGTTTTGCCAGATTCCAAGGCCAGTACATACCAGCTCCAAGCTTACCGAACTGCCCAAATGCAATGCATTAGTAATACACAGACAATGTAGTTGAGTGCAGACTATCAGTCGTTAGTACTGGTCATTGGTACACTAATGGCTGGTAAAAAGTAGAGTGTGGCCTTTAGGCAAAATAAAACACTGGTCATGCAATTACTCTTGGCCAATCATTGGACTATGATCAATATCACCAGTTTTATAACAGATATTAAATCAAGATTGCTTTTGGATCTTCTCAGCCCCTGCATAGCAAGAAGTGTCATCGTCTCGTAGATGGTGGTATTGCTGCTGTTGCAGATGATGACTACACAGTACTGCATACCCTGTTATTTCTGCGTACAGATATTTTCGTGCATGAGGTCATAGATATTTTTGCGAGATGTTGTTTTCACGAATTGACGCAGACACTATTAAAACGAAATGTACCCAAGTGCATAGAGACTTTCTTGCGTGTTGTTAAATTAATGATCCAACTTTGATTCGCGAAATTCACGAAAATTAAACCCTCGTGAAAATAATGGCTTTAACAGTACATGATGATTATCAGGATAATGGTGATAATAATGGTGATGACAGATGACAAGGCTAGTGACAATGAAAATGATAGCATTGATGACGACGATGATGATGGTGTCGGTGTTGATGAGGGTGGCAATTAGGAAAACAACAAATAACATGATGATAATGCCGATGGTGAAGATGATGACAATGACAATAATGATGACAAATTCTGGATATGATGAGATGGAGAAAAATAAAACCAACCCTGTACTGCTCGCGTTTGCTCCTCCTTGATCTTATTAGCGATGACCTCTGTATCTCCTCCGTCTCCGGACTCTTCCAGCACCCTCACTCGCTGCCTCAGGGTCTCGCACTCCGCCCGGAGTTTCTCTAGCTCCTCCCCCTTCTGTTTCTTAGCAACGGCAGCGGGGTTCATGCTGAAGGACAGGATCTTGGTCTTGGTGGGGTCATAGTCTCCCTGTTCAGATTGAGATTAAAGTGATTTCTGATTAAAGTGACGTGTGAGCTGAACATTTCATAAGATGGTCTTCACGCATGATCACAGTGCTTGACATAAATGTGATAAAACATGCATGTATATCTCTGCTCAGGCCTTGCTTCCTATGTGGTTTACCAGCAATATGGTTCTACCAAAGGGATATTTCACAACATCAACCAGTGTGTGCATTACAATTTACAGATTTTTTTTTTTTTTAAATCTAGTAGGATTATTTCCAGGAAGCTATCATTTTTAAAGAGTAAAGAAAGAAAAAGGTCAACATGAATCAATTATGTACATCTTGATAAAGCAATGAAGGATATCAGAGAGGAAAAAGAGGCAATAAGATTTAACAATATATATGTGACTACCCTAAATAATGTTAAGAATTATTGGGCATGCGTCATTCAAAGTAGAATTGAACTTGCCATGGAATGTTTGCACATGCAAAACCAGAACTCACAGAAACTCTGGCAGATTGCCAGAAGAATGAGCCTGGGTGAAAGTGTGCATCTTCTCCCCTCTTTTCCCCCCTCTCCACCTTCCATCATCCTCTTCCGAAGGGAAGGGGACAACATCAGGTCAGAGATTGATGGGGTACTGGGAAGGGAGGGTTTAATCTCTGGTGACATAAAATCACAAAGCAACCATGGCTGTGGTGCTGTGAGGAACGGTCACCAGTGTGATTATTATTATTATTATTATTATTATTATTATTATTATTATTATTATTATTATTATTATTATTATTATTATTATCATTATCATTATCACCATCATTATTATTATTATCATAATAATAATGATAATAATAATAATGATAATAATAATAATATTATTATTATTATTATTATCATTATTATTATTATTATAATTATTACTACTACTACTACTACTACTACTACTACTACGACTACTTAATAAACTGATTAATTAATTAATGTTTGTATTATTTTCTCCTTGTCATCCAGCACTGCTACTGGCTAAATGGTACATGTAGCTGCATGATATCTGATCACACTTAGAATATAATCAATGATTTGACTCATGCATTTCAGTTTAAAAAATGATAGGGTTAATTTTTGATGAGATGTATAACAATGATCCCTGTTCGTTTGATGACATGTAGGCTACTTAAGTGTGCATTAAACATGATTGTAATATCCTTTTAGAAATGTGACTGCATTAACGGAAACTACAATGCCAGGTGCGTCTAATTATATGGTTCAAATTCACCAAAATCAAACAGAAACTAGAAATGTCGCTAAGGCGACTGGTATGCCTCCACCATAATGCACGGTTCTCCTAATAGGTCTATAGTACACTGTCTTGACAATGTGTGATGACAGTTTCACACAATTGGCAAAATATTAGAATGACAGGTTTGCCACAAATGTGCTGAATGTTCACTTTCCTAGAACTAGGTTCAATTGGATGAATGATTAAAACGTCAGAGTGCAGGTATTTGGGGAACTGATGATTTTTACTTGACTTTTGACCCTTTTATAAGTTTATGCATTGAGTAATTTTCAAGGTATTGAGAAAAAGTATAATTTCAGTATCAAATGGTAAAATAGTATTATCTAAACCTGGCCTTTGACCTTTGACCTCACAGTTCCAAAGAGAATCACTGTTAGGTAGAACATGCATAAATATGTAAGTTTCATGATGATACCTTGAGTTACTTTCAAGATATGGAGGAAAAAGTGCGATTTTGCACTTTCACTTGACCTTTGACCTTTTGACCTTTGACCTTTTGGCAAGAAACTTCCCACAGAATATATATTGGGTAATACATGCATACATCAAGTTAAAAAAAATCCTTCAGGCACTGCATAAATATAAGGAAAGTAGTGATATTTTGAGGAGTTGACCCTGACCTTTGACCCCCTGACCTTTGACCCATGACCCCCAACTTCCCTAGATAATCACTGCCCATCGGTACATGCATATATACTAAGTTCTATGAAGATACCTTGAACCATTTGCGAGATATGGCGAAAAACATGAAATTTCAATCTTTTGACTTGACCTTTGACCCTTGACCCCATGACCCTAAAATCCAAACAAAGTATCATCCCCCCAGGATATACCCTCATACCAAGTTTGATGTAAAACCACCACACGGTTCTTGAGATATCGACAAAAACAAAACGGGACGAACGGACGGACAGACGGACGGACGTACGTACGTAGGGACGGACGGACGACCCAAAAATATAATGCCTCCGGCCACTTCGTTGGCAGAGGCATAAAAAATACTCAAACTCAGACAAATAAGACAATCTAAATCTTTCTTCTGTCATTGTGTACATTAATAGAAAAGGTCTCAATCTTTGGTTATCTCTGCAACTTTGCACTTGTTTCTGTAATTTTTTACCCTTTATCAAAAATGTTTGTGTGTGTGCACGTGCATGCATTTTTCATTTATGTGTGACAGTGACACAATGTTAGGTTCAACGTAGCTACAAAGTACTGTAATTTGTACAATGGGCTCCCACAGTCTGACTTGCCATCTGCATTCCCAATAGACACACACATACACACCTTCACACACATGCACAAACACATACACTTACAAAGGACACCACGATGTAATTTTTAACAAAGCACCCCATCTTACATGATTCTGCCATCACAATTTGCAATATGTTGTTTTGTCGTGTGAACACTGACATTGATCGAGACATGCATTGATTTGTCATATCAACAAGCCGTTGATCAAGACTTCCATCGAGGGTGCAAGTTCAAGAGTACTGGTGTGTTGTTGGGGTAACTGACAAGACCATTTTTGGTGAAAAACACTTTTTGGGATCAATTGTCAGACAAGTGAATTAGTTAAAAGATGTCCTGTCCAAATCCTAGCAATCTTACCCCAGAAATGAAGCAACCACGGCACGTCAAAGGAAAGGTGTTCTTATTTGTTATGGTGCTTTAGCTGCCATGCTTTTTAGCCCTCCTGAACATTTGACTTTTGGAGATACTAGGTTTTGTCCCCCCAGCTAGTGTTCTGAGAAAGAGAGAGAGAGAGAGAGAGGGTTACCTTCAGCGCACTCCTTTCCATGTGCAGCTCCAAAATCTCATTCCTCTCAGCCAGAGTCTTGCATCTCTCTTCCAGTGCTGCCACCTTCCCCCTCAGCTCCTCCACCTCGTCCGACGGGATGACGCCAGAGAGGGCGTCCTTCTTGCTGGCGGCTGCCTGGGCACTGGTCAGCTCCTCTCGCACATGCCTCAGCTCTAGCTGCAGCTGCACGCATGAGGGAAGGAGAGGCAAAGATTGAGAGGACTGAGAAAAGTGATGCTATCAATTTTTGTTACTAAGGGAACCAAGCATGTTATACCATTACTGGTTGGGTAGTCTAGTAAAAGATGAAATGATGCTTTATAAAGTATGGAAGAGATGTATCCTTCTTAGCACTTTCTTATCACCAACTCCCAGCTCTCCTGTTGTTCATGCACAAAAATATCAAAATCATGATTGTTTTTTGGTCAATAATTCAGGAACCTTTTGCCTCCCAAATACAGAACACAACATTACTGGGTTATTGCAGCAAAAACATGTTCTTATTACAAGGGATTAAACCATTTTGCTTTGAAAACAAGTGAAAAGAAGAAATTTAGCCGAGACTTGTGAGTAGGCAAGTGGAGAGTTGTAAGGCCATGACATCATCTACTCATCAACTTTGCATGTTTGGATGCTGCTAATATGACTGATTTGGAAAAAATATAAAATGTCACAATGCTGCAACTCTCTTATTACATGTGCAGTTTTGATCAGCCCTCTATTGTTCCATTCACCTGCTTCAACTCTATCTACCAAAGCTAATTTGAATATGGGGCATCTTATTGCACTCTAGGGAATCCCTCACACTGATACTGGATAATAATGATGCCATCTGCCATCCAAAAGTTTGAATAAAAAATTGAATTCCATAAGTACACCGCTCTCATACATTCGAGCAACTCATGAAGATCACCTTCTGTCTATCCATTCTTTTTTTTTACCTGGTGCTTGTGAGCACACACACTGACCTGTTGGACCTGCAGCCGATACTGACCGGCCTCTGCATTGGCCTGCTTGACCGTCTCGTCCAGCTGCTCGAGCTGGCGGTGGCAGGCCTGGGCGTTCTCTTCAGCCTGCTTCAGCCGGGCGTTGGCCTGAAGCTCAAAGCCGGAGTGGGTCACCTCGGTGTCGTAAGAATTGAGGATCTGGCGCATACCGTCTCGCTCCTGGTGGTTGGAATCAGAGAAGGAATTTGCTTTTGGCAGAACCAAATTCTTCGGATTAATGATTCTTGCATTAACTTGCTTTTATTAAAACTGAGTGACAAATTGCCCTTTACAGACGTAAATAAACACAAGAATCCTTAATTTGAACAGATTATACAGTACTTACTGCAATAAGGGATCAGAATCATCACTGGCTATTGGGCAGAAGGTTGGTAGTCTAGTGGATTTGATGTCTGGCTAGCAGTCAGGAGGTAATTTGTTCAAGTCCAACCCAAGTATGTATGCCCATTATCTTCAGGAACACCAAATAATCAGTGTTAATTCAAATTAATGGCAATTTGTCAATCAGTTGCAATAACAACTTGATTCTTGTCAGCAAAATAATGCAACTTCTTCTCTTCTCTGAAAGTGTGACAACAAAAGCCTGCAGTTATTTTCCTTTCCTCTTCCAGTCTCCCCTCTTGCTAGTCTATTATTTGTCACTGTTAGCTTCTTTCCATGCTTCACAAGAGGTTGTCAACCAACACAGATTAGAGGTAACTGCATGATGTGATGTACAGTCTGTATAATATGTTATATTCCTACATCCCAACATAGGAGAGCACTATGCCATCCTACACAAGGATTGACATGGTCAAGATCACTGCTTTATTACTTCACGTGTAAACTGTAAACCCAAGAAACTGAGGTGACAAAAACAATAACTATCTATGTTTCATATCTGTGAAAACCAAGAAAGTCAAGTGTGTAAACTAATTTGAGTTTCCAGTAAATTGTATGCCTATCCTAAAACTAACACATATTCAGGCTTCATTTCACCATCTGCTTCTTTGAATGCAAGAGATAATATCCATTCCTTGCTAAAGCTCTACAAAATAGTACAACGTTCATTCATATCATACCTTAGTCAGCATGAGTAGTCTCCTCTGCAGTCTTTTGACTAAATCATCTTGCTGCCTGTTATGCTCCTTTTCCTTCAGAAGATCCTGGCTGATGGAGACTAGTTTCTCACTGGTGGCCTTGTATGCCTCTTCATTTGCATGGGCACTGGTTGCAATATGAGCAGGGAACAAGATGAGCAGGAGGCAAAAAACAAAACAAAAACAACCCCCCCCCCCCGAAAATGAAGAACATACATTTAGCAAATATGCATTCACTGAAAGTCATGGTGTGTAGTAAAAAGAGAGAGAGATGTACAACTCCTTGAGATATTCTGCAAAGAAATAGCAACTGCTGTGTTAATAATACTCAAGTTGGAAACATGCAGCAATACTGCTAATGCCATATCTATGATCTGCTTTTCGATACTGCAAGTGAATTGATCATGTATACAATTTAAGTCCACATGATCAAGAAAGCAAGGTGATCAATATACAACTGTAAGCAATGAAGGAAACATAGAGTAAAGGAACAAAGAAAGAAAACTGAATACCAGTAAAAAGGGAGGATGTACATATGGTAGGCACCAAACACAAGAAATTTATAGTGCATTTATTGAAAGCATCGATTTATCACAAAGCTGCTAATGTCTGCACATGCACAAATCAGATTGCACACAAACTTGGGCACCAGCCCACAGGGTGAATCTGAGTGAAGATATGCATCTTATCCATCCTATCCCCCTTCCCCCATCCCTCCTGCCACCCCTCATCCCCAAGGGGGGAAGACAGTCGGCAGGTTGAGGAGGGGGTTGGGGTACTGGGAGGGGAGGGTTTGATCTATGGTGACATAAAATCACAAGGCACCCATGGCTGTGGGGATGTGAGGAACGGTCACCAGCAGGAGACTATTGGGCAATATTTCATGAATAGTAAAAATATAATCATCATAAAAATATTTCGCACAAAACCATGGAAACAGGGTTTCTTGGACTTGATGGGTAAAACATGAATGATAATCATGATGATAATCATACAACTAACTTTATACAGTGCATATCACTTGAGTATCTTTGCACTTGAGAATAACATATGACAAGTGTGTGGGTAGGCTACAGATTTACACTGAGTACCAATTTTAACTAACAAAAAGCCTTTTTAAATAGGAAAGCTTCTACAGTTTTCTTAAATGCATCTATCATCTGCATTCTAATTATACAATCTGGAACATTGTTCCATAGCACTGCAGAAGCAGCAAAGAAATTAATGTGATCCATAACATTTTGTACTAATTTTTGGGGAAACAAGAAGTGAATGGGGAAATGGCACATACAAAGCATGCCGACAAAATTTAAGAAATACTATATTCTTAATATGAGGAGAATAATTTCTCAATTTGGATGAAGAAAAGGGTGCCAAATATGATAAACATCCATCAGCTGAAAGCTCAGCACATGAAAAAGGGATGAGTGTGAACCCACCTTGCCATATACTGTCCTTGCTGCTCCAAGAGACTCACTTGCCCCCTCTGGAGATCCGTTATTTGCTGCACCATTTCTGAAGGAGACCTGCGACCAGAAAATGATAAACAGATACTCTATACACAGTATATTTCACAGTGTTTCTATTTTTATTAGCAAATGCTGCACAACTTAACTGATATTTGCAAAATCAACAACAACACACACACACAAAAAGAAAAGAAATGTTCCCAAATAAACAAATGCACAGTGTTTCATCTCCCAGGTGGGATATCGCTCAAATTTTTCTCTTGAAAAAGGTGATGATAGATGATATGATGATCAAACATTTCCACAAAATCCTTGTGTGTGTTAAAGGCATAATTTACCATTTGCAGATGAATAAAAAACACAGCATTAGTGCTTCAAAATAGTTCTAAAATGTGAGTTAGGGATAGAAACAATCAACGTATAAATTTGAATCAGTATAATCTATGATAAGTATTGCTAAATATACAAAATGTGAACAATATTCATACTAAAAATGTTTCCAGAATAAACCGTCTACAGTTATGGTTTATTGAGAAAAGCAGTGATATCTCCCTATATTTTAGGCTTTACTGCGAAAATTTTATACGGTAGGATGTTTTATGATACAACTGACCTACACATATGCATCAAAAGTGGTATCTTGAAAATTTCTAAAATCACTGCTCCCAAAGGTAAGTAGGACCTTTAACTGTTTGCAAACAAAACGTAGGTATGCTGGCTGCATGTACATAATGACAGACGCTATCATATATTGAAGAGGAATACATTTGCTACAATCATTTATGCCGCATTTCACAATAGCTGCAGGCAAACTCTTCATAGCTATTGGCAAAGTTATGATGAAGCAATAGCACTGAAAGAGCACACTATGATACATGTACACGAGTTGATTTTGCTGAATACTAATTGCCCAATGAAATTTTGAATAAGTATATTTTCTATCTCTTAACATAATCTCACATGTAACACACAATTCTAGCATTGTACAGTCTTCCTAGGAAGGAGCTTACATACACCAAGCTTGACAAGCACTAACAAGATATTCTTGTACCTGCTTATTTAAGGTGAATCCCCAATTTTTCCACGAAAGTATGAATTATGTCAGAATATGATGCCAAATTTGTGATACGACAGTGACGATACCCTGTTGCCATGGAAATAGGAGAATGGGGAGGTACCTACTTGGGTCTGCTGGGTTGGTCCCCACTGATGGTCTCCCACCGATGGAGCCTGGCCTTTAGGTCCTCGTTCTCCACCTGGAGACGGGCAAACTCTGTGCACCTCTCTGAGGCTCTGGCCAGCTTCGCCTCTAACCCTGTCACCTTCTCCTTCAGAAGGGCGTTGTTCTCCACGGTCTCCCTGCAAGAAGGCAGCATGTCACTCTTCTCAACAATACTTGTGAACAACAGCAGAAAATACATCAGATCACTTGGAAAGCCAAATGGTGTCATAGGTTATGGTGAGCACTACAAAAAAATCTTTCAACAGGAAGGTTTGAAGTCCATAAATGAATCATTCACTTTTTTCATATGATGGATATGCCAATCTCAAACTGAAGAAAATAATCAGTCTGTCCTTGTAATTGCATTCTTTTTTTAATCACAGATTACACAGGGATAATAGAAAATATTCCAATAAAAATGCATATGTAATACTTTTCAAACTCCTTTTTAAAATTTGTTTATAGCAGAATAGCAATACTTCATAATAAACATATCCCTGAATTTGTTGCTGACTTCAGTTCTTCGGTATTCTTCATGATGAATACTAAAAATAAAAACAAGATATATATGTATGTTATTCTTAATATACCTTTAACTTCAATTACTCAGTCATCAAGTTCATCTTTCTTTAATATGTTTACACCAAATCTCACAAATTGATTTCACTTATATGGATAATTCATTGAGTGACAACTTAGTAAAAGTATTGATTGGTATCAATTTCACCCATGTATTATCAAAGTCACATTTTGATATACTGTAAAACACGATATATTCGCGGCACGAAATTTTCGCGAATTGGAGCCGACGGCCTATTTCCTGGCAAGAAATTTTCGCGAATTGCCTCTTGCGTTCAATGCATATAGTGTAGATAGGAAATTTCGCGTGCATTTTAATTTCGCGAATCTTGGCGCTCGCGAAATTTGCGAAATTAAAATGCACGCGAACATTTCTCGTTATACAGTAGTTGTTTTCTCAGTCTCAATTAGCACTTCTCATAGAAACACAGCCAAAGGTGGAGGGTGCTCTTTATCATGAAAGAGCGACCTAAGATTCACAAGAATATGAAGCACCATAGACACTATTCACACAAATCTACCTGTAGAAAGCATTCTCGTGCTTGAGCCGTGAGATCTCCTGCTCCAGCTTGGTGACTTTCTGAGCGTTGGCCTGGACGGCCCTAGCAACCACCGCACCATCCTCCTGATCCCGTATCTGCTGCTCCAACATCTTCCAAGAGAAACGGAATTGAAAATAAGAAACAACAATAACAGTCAGCCAACAGCGACAGCTGCCATGAAGTGAATCTTTTTCATGCAGTCTACATTGAGCAAGAGTAAAATGTTCTAGTACATGAATAAGAGTTTGACTGCTGGGTACAATGTATTATATACTGTATACCTGGTGCACTTTATGATGTTTATATTTCTGTGACTTTTGCAAATTGGCTGGTATTTGTGGAATTAACAACATGCAAAAATACTACCTCCCATAACACAAATGCCTAGTAAATCATATCTAAGCTGTATAAACACTATCTTTTCTACCGACAAGGGATATTAATTTCTTATTTTTTTGCGTGGTGAGCGCTCCCATGATATGGTAAGAATACTTCTTACATCAGTCAATATTTCTGTATGGTGATGTGATAACAATACTGACCCTACCTTTATTTTATACTGTGCAGCCACCAGCTCTGACTTGTATTCCTCCATTGCCCTGCGCTGACTGGAAGCATCAATGCCTCTCCTTGAAGGAAAGAACACATCAAAAACCAACTGATAAATGGGATTAATACATTGCCAAGCATAGAGCAGAACAGATGAAATCTGTATGAATAACTTATCTTACTTATATAACTGTATCATGGTGATGGCAGACTTGATGTTGGAAAACTACAACCAAAAACTTGTACTGACGAAGATTGCTATATGACATGCTCAGATGAGTTACACAAGTAATTTTTAAGCATATACGTGTACATAAGGACATACAGATAATAACATTGGGACCTGATATTTTAAATAATTATCATCTGGAGAATTCCTCAATGACTGACTCCGAACAATATAACGTCGGTCGTGCGTCTGCGCCGATTGGCAACAACACTTTCCTGCCATCAAATCAAAAGAGCTGATGAAGCGTCCTGGATCGGCCTTGAACCGTTTTCAGAATTGAAACAGTAAGTTCAGTTGAATTGATTTAATTTTGTACCTTTAAAGACCTAATAAAATGCGTGCAAAATGTTTTAATATGCAAAAGAAATGTAAAATATATGTCATGATTATCAATGTAAATATGTTGTCAGTGTCGTTCCGGTTTTTATCGCTTCTAGAAACTCCCCCAAATGTCACATTTTTGGAGGACCCCGTTACAGCTTTTGCGAAAAAGATAGTCACGTGACCAACACCCCTGAACCGATTGATGACGTATAAGCACGGAGTTGTGCTCAGTTAGCAGACGCCGCTCAGCACAAGCACTCAGATTACTAGCTTGGTACACGCGCGTACACGATAGCTAGCCCGGCCAGGCCCGGGCCCCGCGGGATGTGCGCTCCCGATCGACCAACTGACTGTCGACATGTACGCGTACGCATTACCACGTACATTATCACAAAGTTAGCTTGCACAGATACCTGGTACCTCGAGCATAATGTCTTCCCCTATATGGGTAAACTTCGACATTGATGATGATGATGAAGACTGCAGCTCTGACGATAGCGGAGAAGAAGAGGAGGCACATGAAGTTGAAGGGGAAGATGGGGAGGGAGAGGCAGCCGATGAACCAGAACGTTATCGTGGGGCTGCACCTTACCGATATGAACCAGCTGCATCTCCCCCGCTGCCAGTGCAAGAGCATATAAAGAACATGGCACTAAGCCCGAGAATAGACCTCACGGAAACGATCGCCTGGGAAATACAGAGTGGTATGTCTGGTATGCCCCCATATAGTTTAACGTTAGAAAGGATATACGTGTACTGTATTCTACATGATTGACATTGTAAGTTGTAACTGCTTGTCTAGTAAATAGATTAGAAGAACAGACCCAGCTTGCTCACAAAGTGAACGGCTACTCCGGCCGCAGCAAGCAAGGGGGAGCGTCCCGGCCGTGGCCTGGCCCGTCGGCCGGCGCTTACATAGTAGTCTAGTACTAGATCTAGTAGCAGTCTACTAACAATGTTAGTAGTTATAGTAGTCTACTAGTAGTAGTAGTCTACTAGTACTACTACATGTGTACTAGTAGTAGTACTATTACCACTACGGAAGTAGGTCTAGTAGACTAGTAAGTAGTAATAGCAGAATCTTTGGTAGTAGTAAAAACAGAGGCTACACTCTAACGCCTATTCGGGGATATGTTGTTACAGGGTGGGTCGTGGCTAAAAAAAAAAGAAAAAAAAAAGGCCTAACCAGTTTCCCATACCATAGTCAGTTTCTGCAATATTTGTTATCAGTAATTTAGATGCGCCATTTTCTAAGAAAAACGATACCAAGAATGATCGTCAATTTTGGTCGAGTAGTTTTTGTTTTATGCTAAAAATCATACTGTGGAAGGAAGCCCAAACGCCGTGCTTGGTCTACCGATGAATGCCACGGTGGGGCTGGATTCACGAGTAGGTCTAGGCCTATAAAGCAGGCGAGTCGCCGTAGTATTAGTACAGACACGCAGTGGTGGTGGGGCTATCGTGAAATAGGCCCCACCACAGTGCGTGTGCACCGTACCCGTGCGTTTATAGCAAGCAAGGGTAGGTCCTCCTTGGGTTTAGGGTTAGGTAGGGTTGTTTGGTTAAATTGGCCGTTAAATTAGTCGAGGGCCATGTTATGAAGTCATTTTCGCCGCATTCACGAGTATTGACTGTGGAAGGCAGCCCCACCGCCGTGCTTACCTACCGAGATGAACGCCACACGGTGGGGCTGAATTCATGAGTATTTAAACAGGCGAGTCGCCGTAGTATTACTATTTATCTATTAGTACAGACACGCAGTGGTGGGGCCTATTTCACGAGTTTGCCGAAAATAATGGATATCCAAGCGTACCACAGTTGTAATCTGTATTATTGGCAGTATTAAATCCGATACAGTTCATTAAATATTCTTTTGTCTAGTAAAGGCTTAGCCAATGACAATAGTGCAGCGCAGCACCTGCTATGCGCTCGCTAGTATAGCTCGCTCCCCCGCCAGCGCTAGCCAGTGCAGCCGCCGGCCGCCGGCTGTCGCTGCGCTGCGCTAGCATAGCCTTGCCAGCTCGCTGGCTACGGCTCTAGACTGGTCGTGAACGACTCCGTTCTTAGACGTCATCACAATTTAGAAGTGATAGTGCGCCGCATGCGGCGAAAGTATAGCATGTTTTCCAAAACCGAGGAAATTGCATCCATTATGTTAACAAATATAGAACAAAATTCAGAACAGTAAAAAAAACCGCACAACCATAGAATTACTTAAAATTTAACATTTAATATTATTACATTATTGAGAAAAAAATGCCCAAACCATTTTATTATGTCTTTAAGGAACGTTATCTGGATGAATCAGAACTTACACCAATTGATCATTGCAACATAATTTCAAACTGGTAGTGCATTGTATCTAATTCAAGTACAACGAGAAACAAGACACAACAACATGTCCCAGTTATATAGTACAACTGACTAGCTTTGGAATATTTTATTTATCAATTTCTTTTGTCAGTAATGTGTATTCTTTTTTAATTAAACCTGAAGAAAGTCAGGTGTGCTCTATCCTAAAGACAGAGTCTGAAGTACAGCTCTACAATAATTACATATTAAAAAAAATGAGCCCACAGACAAGCTTTCCCTAATGTTTTATACAATAAATTGTCACTTTCCTGAAGAGGAGGAAAAAATATAAAGAAGACAAAATGAACAAAACAGAACAAAGAGTGTTTCAGAGTGAAACTCACTTCATGTGATATCTGAGCTGGGCATCTGCATTCTCTAAGTCCACTCGCAACAGCTTCATCTCCGAATCTTTCCTAGACGACAGGGAGGAAAAGGCCAAATTAAGACTTGGCAGATTTGTTTGTTTGTCTGCAGTACCAATGAGAAGGTACCTAAATACGATATAGCCTGTCACATCACACCTAGTTTAACATTTGATCTGCAACTCAAGATTTTTTTTTCCACCATAGTTTTAATGCTTGTCAGGATAAAGTACAAGCAGCTTGCATGACTGAACTTTACAAGCAACTCCTGAAAATTCCTTCACATACATTTTACAACACTATGCCAGGTTTCATTTGACAGAGGAATACTTCAAAGAAAAAAAAGGGTAAGCATCAAGCTCAGAACAATCTGAAAACGTTTCAAAAGTCTCATGATAATGAAAATTTGAAGTTAAATGAAGCTGATAATTACGCTTTGAAGCTTTTCATAGAGGAAACTGCACCAAACGATTTACTAAACCTTCAGCATTGACAAGTGATTTTGCTTTAACCCTGATTTTCAAGTGCAGGGTGGTCCACGAGGGGTTTCAAGATGTCGCTGCAACATGCTCAAAACAGGTTCAAAATAAAATGTATTCAAACATGTGAAAAACATAATTAAACATCAAACCACCTGGTTCTTAGATATTTGTGTGAAAAAAACAAACAAACGAGAGATAACATTGAATGTAAGCAGTACAGAGAGAGAGAGCTGCAAAATATTGCATACTATGTGCTCGTGATGTGCGCACTGCACACACATACAATTTCTGTAATATACTCAGATTCTGAGCTTGCAACATGCTCAAATTTCAAGTAGTGGACTTCCCTGAAGTGTATCTTGTTCACTTACCTGTTGATGTCATTGGTGAGCTTGGAGATGCTATTTCGACTGCTGATCTGAAACTGTAAAGGAATAGGAAAGAAACATATGTGTAAGGCGGTACAATAACTAGAAACATTGCAGCAGAAATCGGACTGTCCAAATCAGAGTATGATAAAGAGAAATGGAAAACAGCAATTTCAAGCTACAAATATAACTTTGAGGTTACCCACAACTGTAACAAGTACGTGCAATATGGGTTTTTGAAGTGTTTTTGTTGTTGTTGTTTCAAGCTTTTAGACCTATTTCATTCCAAATTATGATATTAAGGAAATATATATCACAACAGAATTAATCTATCCGAGTTAATACATGGAAAACTAAGATATACACAATGCATTTGTTACTTGTCACGTGAAAAGAACCTTAACTACTCTTTCCTTCGATGACTTTTTTGCATCACTTTGGGGTCATTTTGATTGAGTTCTTCAGACCAAGGAGTTTCATTGTAAAACTGAAATAATCTTAATTAACCACAGTAACAATAATATCCAATTTTGATATAACTTGAAACTATAACTTTAAGGAAAGCATTTTTTTTTTTTTTTTGGGGGGGGGGGGGGAGGGAAGGGGAGCTTTTGCACCCCTTGCAAGACTCTCAATTTTACATATCTGGAGATGAAGTCTGCTCACATCCTGCATTAATGTCTCCAACTTGAGTTTCTGCTCCCGGAGTTCCTGAATCTGTTCATCGTACTGCCTTCGCATCCCTGCCTTGGTGCTCCGCTCTTCTTCGAGCTCTCGCTTCATCCTCTTCTCCTGGTTCACGATGAACTCAAGCTGGCGCTGAAGGTCCTCGACGGTGTCCATCTTTTCCTGTTGCGCGGGCATCAAGTGAGAGTAAGATTCTAATTGAAGGGGGATCTGTGTCTCTGATAGTTTGCATCAAGTCTATTTTAAGGTGACATATCATTATGTACACAAAACACAAAATGTAAAGTACCAGGTAATGTCACACACTAAGAGGGTAATGTTTCTTCACGTTAGCAGGACACAGTTGTTAATACAGGCAAAGCTGCACTCATTCTAAATGGGATATAGTAGCACAAAATTCTGCATCAAATGCATATTATATAAACTTCTCAAAATTGTTACCAATTCACCAAAATATCAAAAAGTTCAATTTTGAAGCAACAGGGAGTGGGTGAAGATAATCATTTTGTAATTGCCATATTACTATGACACTCGATACAGGCCTTATAACAGAAAATTATTTCCATAGTACAGTGTACAAAGAAATGACGCAAAAGCTCTAAGAAAATTGCAGCCGGGCCCCCATACAAGCTCTTGCATGCAGATACAATGCACCAGCCCCAGTGAAATAGCAGTCCAAACACCAAACACTTGAAACTACAGTATATAATCCATCATTGTGAAAGACCCGGTAGCATGGATATACCATGGAGTGGAAAGGCTGGCCCGGCTTGGATATAATCGAGAATCTCCTTTACAAACTGTGTACAGCTTTATCACTGAACCCTTGGATAAGCACACACACACAGCTGAGGAATCTCGATTGGAGTCGACCATTACCAATGAGCTTTCGCTTCCATACACATATTCACTGACAAGGGCTATTAAAGTGGTTTTCGAAAGTACCTCATGCGGTCAGTAAAGGAAGATTGATTCAATCCACCCATGTCTCCTCATGCCACTAGGTCTTTAACCCGTTAAGGATGGACTGATTTTGCTACAAACACGCATTTCCCACAGACACTTGGCCAAATATACTCGGGACTCATCCTCAACGGGTTAAGGGCGTACCTGTAGCTGCTTTTTGAGTTTCTCCTCTCCCTTGTCCGCCTCCAGCCTCGCCCGCTTGCTGCTGGTCTTCATCATCTCCATCTCCATCTCCAGGTTGGCGATGCGGCTCCGAGCCGACAGGAGGTCACCTTGTCTCTCGCGGGTATGCTGGTCCCGCTTCCTCTTCTCTGCGTGTGAAGGAAAGGGGCCAGTGAGTCCCATCATTAGTTTTCAGAATATGTTGCGTGTAAATGAAATCATACAGACACTTACAATGATGTCATTGTGATGGTTATTCTGGTTTTTGCTTCACTTCTGAAGATTATTGCACTACACAGCATTTTCTAATGTGAATGTTGAAACACTGGTATAAAATCATTTGCAAAGACAAACAATAGCATCAGTTGTTCTTTGCTGAATAGAAATATTGTTGTAGTCTATTACAAATATCATTCAACTGACTATGCCCTTGTCGTAATTCTCATACTTGCAATTCATACCCTATTTCTGTAAAAGATATTCATTCTTTCCATTTTTCATCAGGATGAATGCAAACCTAAAACATCACACTCACAGGATCATTCCTAAGCCTTATCCAGGGGCGGATCCAGGAATATCCGTAAAGGGAAGGCGCCTTTACAAAATTAAATGGGGGACAGCGTGCACCCCCATTTCATTCTTTAGAAGTTCTTTTGTCTTAACAAAAAATGAAGAGGGGGCATGCGTACTGTGCGCCCCCTCTGGATCTGCCACTGTTATCACAAGTTTGGTTCTTACCGATATCTTTGGCGATGAAGCTCTCAAACTCTCCCATCATCCGAACCACCATGGTGTTGTCTCCTGGACTCTCCATTCTTAATGAGGTCTTCTGTCAGCAGTCTCAGTCACGCAAAGTCTACTGAACACTAAAAGAGTAGTAAGCACATACATAACCTAACTGTGCACTGTATACATCATATATTTAGCAAGGGTAATCTTTCGCTAACTGGGACTCATTGACAATTTTGCAAGTGATTGAATTTGTCATGGAGTACAGTACCGAAAGGAGACATGTATGTGTGCATGTCACACTTTAATATGTTGGAATGAGAGTTCATACTTTAGCGTGTTTTTAAATTCGCGAATAGCATCCCACTCGTGAAATTCGCAAAAAATATAAACCTTAGAAATATTCAGCGTATACAGTAATTGCACACTTCTGTGGTTGGAGAAACTGACGTCTAACTGGAAATGTGGCATAGTCAATGGTGTGGACTTGAAATTAGACTAGAGGCCAGAGCCCACACCACACATCTGTCCTGATGGAAAGAATGTTAGAAATACGCAGACACTGTAGTAGGAACTTAATACAGTCCACTTCTGCTATTACAAGCACAGTTACAATTATAATGAAACTCTCATTACAACAATGAAGCAAAAATTCAGGTCTCAAAATTATCATCTATCTACTTATTAGTACATCTTCACATACTTTTAATACTGTTTGGCCATAACAAAATTTTGACACAGTGCACTCCTGTTATAATGAACACGGTTATAACAAAATTCCGGTTACAACAAAGTAAGAGTTCAGGCCGCAACATCACCCACTCTGTGTATTTTTATCATTTATTTGGTTATAACAGAATTCTGATATAACAAAAGGAAACTATCGGTCCCGAGGACTTCGTTATAAGTCCACTGTATAACAAAAGACAACTGCCAGTCCTGAGGGCTTGGACATGACAGAAGTTGCCTGTTAAAGAGACAGCAGGGCTGTCTAGAATGCAAACAAAAATCAGGTTACTTTCTTTGTGATGGTGGTCGTGTGATGCTACAGTATGATGTATGCTGCACGTTAGTGTGGCTGTATCCTGCCTCTCAACCTTAAGCCATGGTCAGACATTACATGGATATCCTTTTTTTCATATGCGGTCACATCACTTCAACAGCGGATTTTTCTGTAATTAATACAGGTGTACTGTACTAATTGAGATACTGTATGTGGCTGAACAAATGTTAACAGACTTGGCGTAATTGTGCTTTCTGGCATAATTTTTGACGCTTTTTTTTTTTTCATAGTTCGAACAGAATTGTTCCAAAAATATCTATTCTTCTGGATGGTAGGCCTACTTTCCTGCCTGTTTTTTTGCTTCTTTTGTTTTGTTTTTGTTTTTTTGACAATCCATACGCATCTTGTGTACTATGATCCAAAGACCTTTTTTTGTTTTTGTTTGTTTGATTGTCAGCCAACATGTAAACAGAATTGCATAAATGTGAATCTCTGGTGATGTGTTCGCTTGCTTGTCAGCTGATTTGGGGAGAGACTTGGCAGAAAAAAAAAAATATGTGAAGACACTTTTTTTCTTTTTGATTGTTTGATAATTGAAAAATGTAGCATAATTCATTTTCATGGTAATTGAGCATAACTTTGGGAGGCCTCTAGCACAATCCCATTTTTCATGCTAGCCATATACCATCGGTGGCAGTGGTTTGTTCCGTAAGCAGGGAAACCATGATTTCATCATTGGCAAGCCAATTCATTCTACCAAGGTACCCTTTTTTCAGTATCTTTGTGAAATCACAAATTTATCTCCCAATCGGTAGCAGAGAGCAGTCTTGAAATCTGATCTTTATAAAATTTGAGTCCTTTTTCAAGTTGTCTAAACAAGCAAGCTGTGGGATTTTCAGAGCAAGTTTGTAACGTATGCATGTGAGGAGATTTCTGTGCATGGCGTTTTATTGCATGATGGCTTGCATGCTGTCTGCACTGGATCCAGTGGGACACTTGCACGAAAGGCGCCCAAAGGCTAGAGGACGGCAGAATTCACAAAGAAAGTGAATTCATAATACCTACAAAGTGATTAATTTGCTGACAAATTCAAGTACCCACTTATTCTATCAGGGAGAAATAGCAATTTGGAATATATGCACACAATCAGGCTGGTTCTGATTCTATTTTTCTCTTTCAGTGCACTCCCGTTATAACGAACACAGTTATAATGAAATTGCAAGTACAGCAAAGTAAAAATTCAGGCCCCAGATTATCCACTCTTTTTGGGGTTTTTTTACTGTTTATCTGTTCGATTATAATGAAATTTCGATATAACGAAAGAAAACAGTCGGTCCCGAAGACTTCATTATTAATGGGAGTCGACTGTAGGAATGTTTGTAAAATGATGTCAGACTTCACTTTCATGGGGCTGATTCGTGCGCGGAGAGGCAAGAGCCGTAGGAAAAAAAAAATTTTGAGTCGGATCAGGCCGATAAGTGCGGCAGTCCTGCATTCAGCGATCCCGCTGGCGCCCGTTTCAGCAGGTCACTGCATATCGGTTGATTAGGAGCGTGTTTCTACAGGGGACACCTCCCATCACCTCGTATCACCTCGCATCACTGCTAATTTTGTCCCTCGCATCACCTCATATTTTACGACTACTAGAAATGTTTCTAATGAGCGATAAGTATGTGGTGATGCAGGACGATGCGAGAGAACTTGCTGTGAACCGGAAGTCGCGTATTTTACAGATGTGGTCACAGGTCACACCGTATGGGAAGGTAAACAAAATGATAAAGATAGCACAAACTGTCAAACTAGATCAGGACGTAAAATGTGCATTAGTATTTTCGCTCATACTTTTTTCACTGCCAATCAGAGAATCAGGAGTCAAGTTCAATCTGCTACTTTGAGAAGGAGAAAGTGGCCGCATGTTTAGGGAGATGCAACGTCTCAAATTAGTAAGAAGCATGTATGATAGGCTACATACATGTAACGGCATTCTGCTTTGTTTTGCGTCCCAAAATGAAATGCCCCTCACTACTTCTGTCATCTGCCGTGTTTTAATGGGCGCTCTGCATCGGTTGATTAACACTTGATTTTTGAAAAAAAAAAACAGATAGGATTTTTTCTTCTTTTCATCATGGATAGTGGACACGTGTGAGTAACAAAAAATCACCGTGCAAAGTTGCGACAATTTATACATCAGATGTGAGATGAATAGAAGTGAATAGGGGGGCCTCATGAGGCGTTCCCCCCCCGGGCCTCATGAGGCATGGGGGTGGTCCTCATGAGGCGTGGGGGCGGTCCTCATGAGGCGGGGCAGTCCTCGTACGCGGGAGCGGTCCTCATGAGCGGGTTTCCCGGACGCGTGTTTTTTTTAGACGGCGCAGATTGGGGACCCTAAAAATCTATTGGGGACGCTATCCCTAAACCTAACCAGTCCTAATCCTAACCCTAACCATCAAACCCTAACCCTAACCCCAACCCTAACCCTAACCCTAACCCTAACCAAAAACCCTAACCCAACGTTTTTCCCATAGGTTTAACACGCGCCATGCCCCAATCTGTGCCGTCTTAAAAAAAAAACGCTTCCCGGACTGATATAGCACGACCACGGCCACGGTACGGCACGGCCGCGGTGCGGTGTAATCGGTAATTTAGTACAGTCGTGTATGTAAATATCTAATTAGTTTATTGACATTATATCTACCATATTTACCTTGTGCAAGCGTTTCCTTCGGCAGATGCTGTATTCGCTACAATATATGGAAAATTATAATTATAAAGGCGCTTTTTCTAGCTCACTGCTCTGCCAACTCCCAGCCCATCCAGCTTCAAATTTCACAGGGCGCTGACATGTTAACCTCACTCAGCAATTCTTTAACACTATTTTTTGAAGAAATTAATGATTAAAACAAGAATAATAATTCAATTTTAAATATTATTAAGTAGGTGATTATTTTTATAATTAATTCAAAAATATATTCAAAATCAAACTTAAACTTAGTTTATACCAACTTACTGTACGTTTACGGTAAATTCTGCCAAAGCGACCTAGCCACCTAGCTCGTATTCTGCGATCATGGCGTCTCTCAGCCAGGCTGCCCGTGCGGCAGCAGTAGCAAAACAAGTGAAGCCATTTATGTCCAAAACTCCCGAAGAAGCCAGGAGAAGAGCGAGACAGCTGTACAAGGCATGGTGGAGAGAGGTTCCACACGCAAGTATGCTTTTGAATACTCCATTTTGTATCTTATTGGATTGTTTGAAGATTCATGTGTGGATTCTAGTCACTGATGATGATGATGACACTGCTTGGGCTACTTAGTGTACAGACTACAGTACAGTACGATTACTTACGTGCTAGCTGCCGATGCTATCCCGCGGTCCTGACGGCCGCGCCGCACGGCACGGGGTGGCCTCACAGAACTACAGTATTGTTGCCTTCGTCGTTTGTGTAACAGTTGCTAGTTGGTGATGTGTGTATGAAGTGTGGCGCTAGTGTGTATACTTTTGAATTCGCACCTGTTTGTCAAACGATCTCCAAACATGTATACAAACTCACTCTTGGGAAAGAGTTCCTTATGTACCCCCCACTAATTTGCACAAAATAAATAAATTACTATTTTTTTTTACTACAGCTGTAATAATAAACTAAATAAAGGTTATGCTTCTAGGGTTATGTCTCAAATTAGGAAGTCTTCCCATAAATGGCATCACCATAACCTTTATTTAGTTTATTATTAGTAAAAAAAAATAGTAATTTACTGGGGGGGGGGGGGGGACATAAGGAACTCTTTCCGAAGTTAAGATTTAATTCTAAGTATTTACAAGTGTCGGAAAATCATTGGAAAATTTTGATCACTTTTTTAAATGCTGCTCTGTACTCAACTCTCAAGCACTGCTGCACAGTGCAAATACAGTAAACCTCGCATGAGTCGAAGCTCTCGGGACTGACAAAAATGCGTCGACTTAAGTGAACTTCGACTCTCGCGAGAGTCGATTTTTTTTTCGACTCACAGTTATGTACATGTATTATAGTACATTTGCATGCATGTGTGTGTGTGTGTGTGTGTGTGCGTGTATGTGTTTGCATTCAAATTTGTCTGTTCTTGAAGATAATGTTCTTATTTTGTTCTAAATTGAACATGGAATTTGTATCAATACTAGTGTAGTTAAACATAGTTCTGTGAATGTCTGCGCTAATGTGGCAATGTGCAGGTGCTATGTCTATGGTGCAACATAGGTAGCCATCTCTGTCAACCTACCATGAGACAAACACTCTCCCAGGCCCATCCCACCTCCATTGAACAAAAGTATACAGCCAGCCGGTCACGCACAAACAAGCTCCGCCCACTTGGCCTGTCACTGAAATATTAAGGAGTTCTTGCTTGACATGGATAAAGTATGGATGTGCTGTGTGTATGGATAAAGTATGGATCGATGTGCTGTGTGTATACATGTATACATGTGTATGTATTCGACATGCGTGCGGAGCGGTACGGTGATTGTGCATGCTTACCTGCAGCAGGTCAGGGACGGGGTTCTGCGACATGCCGATTTTTTATTCTCCTCTATTAAAATGTAATGAGAATGCCAGAGAAATCTTCTTCGGCTCAAGTGATGTAAACTACGTATATTTTGTACAAAAGGGACTGAATGTTTTACTTCGACACAGCCGAAATTCGACTCTCGCACTTCGGCTTATCCAAATATTTCTTAGAGAAAATACATAGGGAAAAATCGGGACTTTTTATTTTGCTTCGAGTTAAGTGATTTTCGACTCACTCGACGTCGACTTATCCGAGGTTTACTGTACGCTCAGCGCTAACCGCACCAGCAACCCTAACCGCACCAGCGACCCTAACCGCACCAGCGACCCCGGGCCCAACACGTACGTGTTACTAGTACAATGTGTAGTTACAGCGACCCCAACACGTACCATTGGTTAACAGCGCCCCGCGCCGTGGTTAGTTCAGCGCATGCTCTGTACACAAGCACAGTACGAATACTTTCAGCGCATGTTCTTTGCACTATTAAAGGATCGTTCATTTGGTCTGAATGTAGTGACACAGGTCAGCTTTTGGTGTTGTTGAAGAGATAAAAATTTGTTTTTCTCTTTTCCTTGGCCAAGTCTTGCATTAGCGGTTGTACATGTACATGTTGTACCTTCAAAGTGGTTGAGCACGTGTGGAAATGTGTGCTGCCACTTTCTCTTTCTCTTTAATAGTACAACGTATCTTTCCTTCTTTCATTTTCAGGTAGAATCTATACCATAATTTCCCTTTCCTTCCTATCAATCATTTCTGTGTGGTTTTCCTCTTGTCTAACTTTATCAATTTTATATTTAGGCCTAATTGTAACTACTTTGTGCCTAATAAATTGTTTGTTGTTTCTCCATGCATGGGTTGTTTTTCCCTCCAACTACAAAGGTCTTTCCCTTCTATCCTCTCCAATATCTTTTTATGTGTCATTCTAATGAATCATTTTCTTGATTTCCTTTTCAACCTGTATAATTCTTTTTTTCCTTCATATTCATATTTGCCTTCATCCAGTTTTGATTCATATCTTATTCTATTACTCTACAATTGTACCTAACTGCTTTTCTGTTTTTAATCTATATTTTTCTCTTTGCTTTCCTCATTTGTTTTCAAACATATACATTTCTCCCTTGCTTTCCTTTATACATATAAATGCATGCATGTTTATCTTCTTTTTTCCCTTCCATTATCTTTTAGTGTACTCTCTATTTTGTAAACCTTTTGTTTCATTTTACAGGTTTTTTTTTGTTTCTTTCCTTTCCTTTTCCCCCTTTTCCTATAGCCTTAAAGCCTAAGGCTTTATATACGTTCACCCTTGTCTCACATGTATAACCACATTTTTCACAAATCTTCTTCCACACACACACACACACACACACACAACATGAACAACCCCAATCCTCAATCAATCACTCCCGCGACTCGATACAAACTGAGAGAAAGGCGGAAAAAAGTATTATCTTTTTAAATGTGACGCAGGATAAACGCACTCATAGGCAGAAGTTACGTTTCATCTCTTTTTATTCCGCTCAGAAATAAATAATAAAAAAGAAAACCTGTGTTTGGAGTAAACAAACAGCAAAACAAACAAATGAATATTTACAAGTTATTGAAACACGTTCATAAACACGTTCAACATAGAGAAAGATAGATACATGTGTTACTGCACCAAAGAGGTAACATGTGTAAAGTGAATAACAAACTGAACGTATGATGTTTACTCAACAATACATCATAGTATGTAACCATGTAAAAGAAAAGAATGATTCAATGAGAAATTCTCAGCTAAGCCAGCTATCAAATCACAATGCATCACTGCATAAGTCCATATGAAACAGTGTATGTAAAAGACTATCAAACCCATCATTCACTCAACAGAAGTGAAGATAACAAGAATACAAAGCAAAAAGAATATGACGTCAAGAAGACTTCCATATCAGTAAACTGTAAACTAGGCGTTGACAATGTTTACCAATACATTATATTAAATATTCCATAATGATTGTATCTTTGTAGTCTGACACATCAACTAGTCTCTCCATACTAAACACTATTTCCCATTCATCATAGCTAAATGCAAGTAAAGCATGAGAAACCATTAAAACCATAGAAATAACCATAGCTCTGGATTAAAGATAATCCAACTGAAACATAGACAAGTATAGAAGTACATAAACTCTACTCACTGTCTAGAAAATGATACATATTGACACAAATGATCTAATAAATCAACAAAACATCTTTATGAGACTCACCCTGGCCACCTAGCCTGTGCTCATAAGGAATGTACAGTAACTGGCGAGTGAATGTCCAGTTACAGAATTACAGAAATTCTGCTGGCTCCATGTTTGCAGAACCTAGTAAATTAATAACACAGCATGAAACAATAAACATATGGGCTAACTGAAAGTGGTAAAAGAACATCAAAACTGTAACTGAAATCACAACTCACAATATACCACTGTTTTGGAGATTATAGTTTCATATGTTGTAACCCAAATAAGTTGTTAAACAAGCAGTTTGACAGAAGGATACGCAAGTAGCATATAGGTCGAGAAATGCTACAAAAGCCATAAATCCAAGTTCATACTAATCCTTTGACCAGAAGCCATGCAACTTGAAATTGCTTCATAAATACATAAATGGCTAATCTTATTCTGTACTCTTACCAAACGATGAATAATATACAACTAAGGTACATATGTGGCATCTAAAACACTATTAATGAAATTGGCAAACCAATATTAACATCACCTGTCCACAACTCTACTTAAACAAGGAGAACAAAGGTAACAAAGTATTCAGCCATACAGTGCATGTGTACAAAGCACACTCCTTCCTTGGCTCTACTGAGTCTTATCTCGTTGCCATAGTAACAAGAGGGACTGGTCAGCAAGAGTAGGCACACAAAGTCACTGCACTCTGTGCCATTGCACTCTGCACTATGCCTTATTACCTTCACACAAATATATATGTACAATGTATATACAACGCCTTCCTACACACATGCACACTGAGGTAACCAATCTCTCTCTCTCTCTCTCTCTCTCTCTTTCTCCCTCTGCCAGCTTGCACTCTCCACACACATCCAAACTTCCATCTAATTTGCATATATGCCTCCATGTAGTAATCAGTAGGCCTACACATTGGCCCTATGGGATGGAATATATACACACTCTCTTTCATACACACAGCCACACAAAGCTTAACATCAAGTACAAACAACTAGTCCTTTGTTCTTGCATCTCAAAGTTCCTTGCAACATAGCATGGTATACCCTATGAGACAACTCTTTGAACTCTTCAAAAGTTTCTTTAACTACATACGCATACTTTAGTTACAATTCTACGTTAGCATGCATCATATATCTTTGTACTACTATGTAACATATTACTAATATATAACTAACACACAAGTTCAATTTTGTTATTAAACTTGTTACCTTCAGTCATATAACATATAACTATGCACAAGTTATACAGTGCATCACTCAAACTTGCATGAGTTGGAAACTTTCATCATCAATACTTGGAACATTACTTTTAAATCAAGTCAAACAAGTATACAACTTTCAGTATTTATACTCTGTGAATGGAACTAACAGAAAATCAATAAAAGATACAGAAACATACCTTCAGGCTGCAGATTTTCTGGGCAAATTTCAGATTTGAGGAGATGCTCTGTGGGAGATGTTCACCTTGGTAGAGCAGCTAGAACAATGGCAAATTTGGGGTCTTTGTGCACCCACAAAGAACTCTCTAGCAGCTCTTGGCTGGCTTGGGATTAAATATGCAAATTAAGCTACTTGCAGACTGCTCCACTCTTAATGATGGGGGGGGGGGGTGCATCTCAGGAGGGGGCATCTGCAGGGTCAAATATACTGGGGACAACTTTACTGCTGCACTTTTGCAATGTTACACACTTCCCTGCTTGAGGGTTTGTGTCCCACATAACCCACTGAATACAAACAGTAAAAGTAAGCTAACATCAAAATCAATTCGAACATACCACATCATAAAACTTACTTATATTGACTTAACATCTGCATTATAAGAAGATTTGACTTTGCAACATCTGCCATGATGCTGGGATGTGACTGACTATGTATTTCAGCATTGATTTCTCTCACAGATGAGCGAGGTAGATTGTGTGGGTTTGGATGGTGACCTGCTGTTGTTCTTGAAGACCGTCTTGGAACATTAGAAGGTTCAGGTTCATCACAAGCTCGTGTTTGAGTTTCAGGTTGGTCACCAATTTCGTCTGCAGGTGGGTTTGGTATGGACTGATCATTACTGTCATGTTCATCTTCGCCATCTGCAGAATCGTCTTCCAACACAGGTAATACGCCATCTAGTGATTGATCACTGTGAATACTTGTTGAAATCTCTGCTGGTGTATCATTCACCACTTCGTGAGTAGGGGGATTTTCCTCTCTAGGAATGGGAGTAGGTATGTGAACTACAAAGTCATCTAGACATTCGTCATCATCATCAGATCCATTAGATTCACTATCTGATTTGCCTGATGAGGTGAGTTCAATCTCATCATCTGGCTCGACATGCAGTCCCATGTCTTCGACAAGTGTCTTTGAATCGAGCAAATCTCTTCTGTGGAGAGTTTTTCGCTCTGACTCTCTACCAGACACAGGCTCGACAACATAAGCATGTCCACCGCTTTCCAAACGTTTGACCACCTTGTAAGGCCTTGATTCCCAAGTGTCTTGTATCTTGTTCCGGCCTTTAACAGTACGGTTCCTAATGAAAACTCTGGCTCCAACAGGGAGATCCACATCAGTAGCCTTACGATCGTTCAACGCTTTTCGTCGCAGTGCCTCCTGCTCTGTTCTCTTTGCTGCCAACTCAAATGCTTGATTAAGCTTACTGTGATGGTCTGCGATCCAACTATCTAATTCTTGGTTCTCTTCCGAGTGTGTGCCGACACCAAGTAGGTGGTCTATTGGTAACACTGGGTCTCGTCCGAAGAACAGATAGTGTGGTGAATACCCGGTTGATGAGTGAGGTGTGCTGTTGTATGAGTACACTAGCTCAGGTAGGAAGTCAGGCCATTTCCTCTTGTGTTCTGGAGGCAGTGTCCTCAATCTGTCGTGTAAAGTCCGGTTGAACCTCTCGCATTGCCCGTTACCCTCTGGGTGATAGGGCGTTGTCCGGCTCTTGGCTATGCCATACACTTTGCAAAGCTCTTGTATGATCTTGCTTTCAAAGTTGCGGCCTTGGTCGCTATGGATGCGTCGTGGAACGCCAAACCTAACAAACCAATCTCGGACTAGTACACGGGCGACAGTGGACGCTTTCTGATCACGGGTAGGAATGGCTTGAGTGAACTTTGTGAATACATCGGTGAGGACAAGTACATTTTCAATTCCACTGCTGCTCCTTTCCAGCACCGTGAAATCCATTGCAAGTATCTCCAGGGGCCTTGTCGCTGTCAGAGATCCCATTGTGGGATGAAGGCGCTTCCCTGCTTTGGCCAAAGTACATCTCTGGCATTTCAGACAGTAGTCTGAGATGTCTGATGACATACCTGGCCAATAGCACCTGGTCCTTGCAAGAGCAAACGTCTTCTCGTACGCTTGATGACCTGCTTGATCATGGATAGAGCTGAGTACTCTATCTTTCAAGCAGCTTGGGAGTAGTAGCTGTCGCACTTCCTCCCCTCGATCGTGAATGACGCGGTAAAGAACACCATCCTCTTCCTTCACCTTCTTCCAGCATCTCAACAGTTTACGAGAATACTTGCCCTCTTTCATCAGTTGCCGTCGGGTTGGTGGATGCCCTTTTCTCCAGAAGTGATAGAACCTGCTTAGTCCCTCATCAGACTCTTGAAGACGTCTTAGGTCATCCCTGGACATGGAAGGCAAAGGGGAAACTGTCTTTGGCTCCATACCCTTTGACCGGGTATGCACCTCATTCAACAGTCCATGTGTCATTCCTTCATAGATACCTGCATGAACTTCTGGCGGCACAGGAGTAGGATTGTCAGCAATGACTTGTTCTTGCTGAACAGACGTCAGGGTGACTTCTTCCAGTCGAGCAGAAGTAGGCTGAACACCATGTTGTGTCTTCCTGCTCAGGGAGTCGGCGTTTCCATTGGACTTCCCTGATCGGTACTTGATCTTAAACCGGAATTGAGCAAGGTCAGCAGCCCACCTAGTCTCAGTTGCTCCTAACTTTGCAGTGGTCTGTAGATAGCTGAGGGGATTGTTGTCCGTGTAGACCTCAAATTCGGCACCAATGAGTAGATCACGAAATTTCTCAGTGATTGCCCACTTTAGCGCAAGCAATTCCAATTTCATGCTCGAGTAATTATTCATATTGCGCTCATTGGGTTTTAAGCTCCTACTGGCATAGGCAATGACCACTTTCCTCTGTCCCTGCACCTGAGAGAGAACAGCACCTAAGCCGAAATAACTGGCATCTGTCTCCAGGATAAATGGCAGCTCAAAGTCGGGGTATCCTAACACAGGAGGTGATACAAGTGCTTCTTTGAGGGTGACAAAGGCTTTCTCACACTCTGCAGTCCAGTCTGTTGAGATATTTCTTGTGTTATTATGCCTGGTCTTCTTCTTTGTGGTTTTCCAAACATCTTCTGGCTGTTTCAGGAGGTTATGGAGAGGTGCTGCGATCTGCGCGTAGCCTTGAACGAATCGACGATAATAGCCAGACAGCCCTAGAAAACCTCGGAGATCTCGCTCTGTCACTGGTGGAGGCCATTCCTGTACTGCACGCACCTTCTCTGGATCTGGAGTTGTACCTTCGCTTGACACTACATGTCCCAAGTAATGTACCTTCGTCCTGAAAAGTTGACACTTTTCAGGCTTAACTTTCAGGTTCAGTGTAGCTAAGCGAGAAAGCACAGTCTCAAGCCTGTGTAGGGTCTCTTCAAATGTAGCACCAAATATCAGGATGTCATCGAGATACACCAGAAGAGACTGGAAGTTGAGGTCTCCAAAGGCCTTATCCATCACACGCATGAATGTCGCCGGCGCGTTACACAGTCCGAACGGCATTCTGGTGTACTCATAAAGCCCACCTGTTCCAGTTCTAAAGGCTGTCTTCTCGATGTCCTCTTCGGCTACTGGAAGCTGGTTGAATCCATGAGCCAGATCCAAGGAGCAGAAGTATTTTGCTCCCTTGAGTGCTTGCAGAGCCTCCTCGATCCGTGGGAGAGGGTACGCATCTTTATGTGTCTTTGAATTAAGAGCCCGGTAATCTACGCAGACCCTCAATTTACCGTCCTTCTTTCTCACAAGAACAATAGGTGATGCATAGGGACTGGACGACTCTCGGATGATTCCCCTCTCAAGCGACTTCTTGAGATAGTCTCTCACTTCGTCCCAGTGATGTGGAGGGATTCTGCGATATGGGATCTTTACTGGTCTGTCGTCTTCTGTTACTATCCTGTGGCTGACAAGGTCACAATATCCTATGTCTTCATCATCCTTGCTAAAAGTGTGCTGAAATTTGGAGAGGGTTGTGAGGAGTTGCCTTTGCTGGTCATTGGTAAGCTCACCAACATCTAACCTGGATACAAGTTCATCAACATCACCACTGTGTAATCCATGTTCGACGATGGAGGCAGGTTTCAATACGCCGATGGGGGTTCTTGGGGGAAGGTACACATCTTTATCGCTGAAGTTAGCCACCTGCATGGGCACTCTACCCTTGTCGTCCACTGTCACCAATGCAGCTCCTAGGGTAACTCCTTGTGGTAATTCAGCTACATGGGACACATGACGCTCAAGGAGGACCTCTCGTCTCTGCCCAACAGAAGTGGGTTCACAGGATCCATCTATTACTGTTACTGTGCGAGCTGGAATTAAAATAGCAGTATTTCCTGCAATTCTAACAGTTCTGATATCAGCTTGGGGCCTATACACTTGGAGTGCATAGAGCATGTTGACCTGTGCTTCATTCCCAGACTCTTTGACCTTCTGCAAATATTGATCCCCGTGTAATGACTGAAGCTCTGCCTGGACATCCCTCAATACATTAGAACCGAGGACCACTGGAATTCTTTTCTTTCTTGATTCTACCGGAGTATTGACAGGATCTTTGACAACTAAAAATCCTAGATTGTAGAAAGTATGATTGAAGACTGTAATTGGGAGCTCAATGTATCCAACGAAGGGTATGTCTGCTCCTTGTGACGCAGAGATTTGGATGATTGATGACACATTCACTAGCTCAAAATCCTGAACTAGATTTTCCTTGAAGAAACTCTCTGTAACCGTAGAGACTTCAGCTCCAGTGTCTATCAAAGATCTAACCTCTGTGTCACCAAGCTTGATGCTAACCTCCGGACAGTCTCCCACCGCTCGTCTAATAATTGAGCCTCCCTGTAACACTGTCTCGCCCACCACTTGGCTCTCAGTAGCAGGCTGGTCTAGTTTGACGACTGCTGAGTAGTCTGCGAAGAAGGATGTGAGGTTGGAGTTTGGTCATTCATTATGGGTGCATGCGTTTTCGGGCAGTGTTTCCTCAGGTGTCCTGGCTCGTTGCAGAGCCAACATTTTCGTGTGTTTCCCTCACTTGGTCGTGGTGGTCGCTGTGGCTTGGATAGAAGGGTGAGCAGAGACTCAATTTGTTTCTGCTGGGCAGCGATCTGCTTGGCTTGTTGGCGGACAGTGTCTTCCATGTTGTCACCAACATTTACACCTTGCACTGTGACATCTCGCTTCCCCTTTCCTTTCTCTCTCCGACCCATGAGTTCTAAGACCCGATCCCTGGTGTCGAAGAAGGACATCTGTGGATGATCGCTCGAAAGACGTCTCAGCTCCATCCTCATCCCTTCATCCCTAACTGCTTCCGCTAGGCGATCCTTGAGTTGGGTTTCCCTGGTGCGCTTGAGGGTGGAATCAAGGAGAACCATCCTGTCAAACAGTTTGACGAGCTCGAGGGAAAGTGACACAATATCCTCCCCCTCTGTTTGTTGGTACCCATAAAACCTTTGTTGAAGCTGAGCTAGGTTACTGGTATCTCCGAAAACCTTGGACAGCACCTGGAAGATTTTATGGGGACATGTTTTGATATCCTCACCTCTACCCAGGATCTCGCGGCGAGCCTTCCCAAAGAGATGCTCCAGTATGAACGCTGCTTGTTCCTCTGGCCGGAGATTCTTGGATGCCATGACCATCTGGGCATCCTCTATCCAGTCCTCCGCAGAAGGATCACCAGACCTTTCAGGCCGACCGCTGAACCTCTCCAGCTTCCTACCTGCAGAAATATAAAGTGTCCTCGTCAAGGAGGGGTCAGGGAGTGGATGATGGGGTGTACTTGGGGTGGCTTGGTCATCTCCAGCTGATGATTGAGCATCCTCTCTGGCAGCCGTTGACTTTTTCAGCTCTTCTAACTCTTCCTTTGCCACCTTTGCTTCTTGTTCCTTCTTGTCCATGGCAGCCTTCATCATCTCCATCATCTTCTCCATCTCCTCCAGCCGTTTCTCAAAATCTGGCTTATCTTGAGACATATTGGAAAGAAAGGGAAAACAGGACAAAAGAAAACAAAATGCAAAACAAAGGCAAAACTTAACTGCCTCAAACAGTATTTGAGTACACAAATAAACAACTAGTATTATAGATTATAACTAGGAGTTATCTTTCTTGGAAGAGTAGAAGGGAACCAGCCATCAGTCACATGCTCAGCCGTTGTTGATACACCATCCTTCAGAGGAGCGAGAAGTCAGCCTCCCTCAGACTTTCATCACAGGAACTCGGAGGTGGGTCCACAGTCACTGCAGGCCATCGGTTGGTGTCACAGCAGGGAGACATCAGGGGTCACGCACCGCTCACCGGCAGCCAGGGTTTGAGTTGAGTGTCAGGAACATCCTGCCGACTACGCCAAAATGTGACGCAGGATAAACGCACTCATAGGCCGAAGTTACGTTTCATCTCTTTTTATTCCGCTCAGAAATAAATAATAAAAAAGAAAACCTGTGTTTGGAGTAAACAAACAGCAAAACAAACAAATGAATATTTACAAGTTATTGAAACACGTTCATAAACACGTTCAACATAGAGAAAGATAGATACATGTGTTACTGCACCAAAGAGGTAACATGTGTAAAGTGAATAACAAACTGAACGTATGATGTTTACTCAACAATACATCATAGTATGTAACCATGTAAAAGAAAAGAATGATTCAATGAGAAATTCTCAGCTAAGCCAGCTATCAAATCACAATGCATCACTGCATAAGTCCATATGAAACAGTGTATGTAAAAGACTATCAAACCCATCATTCACTCAACAGAAGTGAAGATAACAAGAATACAAAGCAAAAAGAATATGACGTCAAGAAGACTTCCATATCAGTAAACTGTAAACTAGGCGTTGACAATGTTTACCAATACATTATATTAAATATTCCATAATGATTGTATCTTTGTAGTCTGACACATCAACTAGTCTCTCCATACTAAACACTATTTCCCATTCATCATAGCTAAATGCAAGTAAAGCATGAGAAACCATTAAAACCATAGAAATAACCATAGCTCTGGATTAAAGATAATCCAACTGAAACATAGACAAGTATAGAAGTACATAAACTCTACTCACTGTCTAGAAAATGATACATATTGACACAAATGATCTAATAAATCAACAAAACATCTTTATGAGACTCACCCTGGCCACCTAGCCTGTGCTCATAAGGAATGTACAGTAACTGGCGAGTGAATGTCCAGTTACAGAATTACAGAAATTCTGCTGGCTCCATGTTTGCAGAACCTAGTAAATTAATAACACAGTATGAAACAATAAACATATGGGCTAACTGAAAGTGGTAAAAGAACATCAAAACTGTAACTGAAATCACAACTCACAATATACCACTGTTTTGGAGATTATAGTTTCATATGTTGTAACCCAAATAAGTTGTTAAACAAGCAGTTTGACAGAAGGATACGCAAGTAGCATATAGGTCGAGAAATGCTACAAAAGCCATAAATCCGAGTTCATACTAATCCTTTGACCAGAAGCCATGCAACTTGAAATTGCTTCATAAATACATAAATGGCTAATCTTATTCTGTACTCTTACCAAACGATGAATAATATACAACTAAGGTACATATGTGGCATCTAAAACACTATTAATGAAATTGGCAAACCAATATTAACATCACCTGTCCACAACTCTACTTAAACAAGGAGAACAAAGGTAACAAAGTATTCAGCCATACAGTGCATGTGTACAAAGCACACTCCTTCCTTGGCTCTACTGAGTCTTATCTCGTTGCCATAGTAACAAGAGGGACTGGTCAGCAAGAGTAGGCACACAAAGTCACTGCACTCTGTGCCATTGCACTCTGCACTATGCCTTATTACCTTCACACAAATATATATGTACAATGTATATACAACGCCTTCCTACACACATGCACACTGAGGTAACCAATCTCTCTCTCTCTCTCTCTCTCTCTTTCTCCCTCTGCCAGCTTGCACTCTCCACACACATCCAAACTTCCATCTAATTTGCATATATGCCTCCATGTAGTAATCAGTAGGCCTACACATTGGCCCTATGGGATGGAATATATACACACTCTCTTTCATACACACAGCCACACAAAGCTTAACATCAAGTACAAACAACTAGTCCTTTGTTCTTGCATCTCAAAGTTCCTTGCAACATAGCATGGTATACCCTATGAGACAACTCTTTGAACTCTTCAAAAGTTTCTTTAACTACATACGCATACTTTAGTTACAATTCTACGTTAGCATGCATCATATATCTTTGTACTACTATGTAACATATTACTAATATATAACTAACACACAAGTTCAATTTTGTTATTAAACTTGTTACCTTCAGTCATATAACATATAACTATGCACAAGTTATACAGTGCATCACTCAAACTTGCATGAGTTGGAAACTTTCATCATCAATACTTGGAACATTACTTTTAAATCAAGTCAAACAAGTATACAACTTTCAGTATTTATACTCTGTGAATGGAACTAACAGAAAATCAATAAAAGATACAGAAACATACCTTCAGGCTGCAGATTTTCTGGGCAAATTTCAGATTTGAGGAGATGCTCTGTGGGAGATGTTCACCTTGGTAGAGCAGCTAGAACAATGGCAAATTTGGGGTCTTTGTGCACCCACAAAGAACTCTCTAGCAGCTCTTGGCTGGCTTGGGATTAAATATGCAAATTAAGCTACTTGCAGACTGCTCCACTCTTAATGATGGGGGGGGGGGGTGCATCTCAGGAGGGGGCATCTGCAGGGTCAAATATACTGGGGACAACTTTACTGCTGCACTTTTGCAATGTTACATAAAGATACCATAAAAGAACTTGCTCTGATCGCTATGAGAAAGCTACATTCCGCGCTTGCTGCCGTGAGCGTGTTTTGTACACCGTGCTGCGCTGTCTGCTCCTTTGCAACGCAGTTATTGCCGAGTGAACATGCTGCAGTTAACATATTCTGACATGTGTAAAAGTATCAAAACAGTGAAAATTCCTTTTATACTGGACTTGAATCTCATGCAGATGCAAATATTTGAGGCTTTTGGATAGTTAGAGTGAGTTTGGGAATGTTTAGAGATTGTTTGACAAACAGGTGCGAAAGTACACTAGTGCCTAAAGTGTGCTGCAATGATGTCACAAACTGTTGTATTTTATTCTTCTCATTCAGCCATTGCAGCACCAAAAACTTGAAAAATTATTAACGTCAGAACAAATTTTCAAATTTAGCTGAACAAATGTGTTCTGCTAATTTCTGTTGATATTGCTGCATTCACTCATTCCACACATATGTACGTTGTATATATGTATATTTTTTCTTTAGTGTTAGTAAAAGGAGAAATATTTACAACATGAAATTTTCGCAAATTGCCATTGGCATAATTCAATTCATACAGTGTACACAAAGACTTTCACATGCATTTTAATTCCTAGTTTTACAGTATTTGTAATTACATCCCTACAGCTGTGAGGAACACTAGTGTATGCTTACTAGGTACATACTACCG
The DNA here is from genome assembly GCF_040938485.1 of Diadema antillarum. Classification (NCBI taxonomy): domain Eukaryota; kingdom Metazoa; phylum Echinodermata; class Echinoidea; order Diadematoida; family Diadematidae; genus Diadema; species Diadema antillarum. Next base: position 4,081,465 of record NW_027271059.1, read on the forward strand.
TAGTGCAATGAATACCAGGCACCGACACATGCAGTGTAGTTAGGGGATGTAATGGCTGAATAAATGGGATTCAAAAATCTGGTCTATCTAGGGACCCAAGATCGTCAATATGTCTCAGGACTGACTGGTGTTATCTTCCTGGAACCAAGAACAGGTCCAGATCCTTGCTCATTCTCAGCACACCAGTTTGTGGTGCACCCTCTGATTACATATTTGCTGGATCTGATTTACAGCTTGAACACTTACAATGTACATTACCTGCATGTTAAAAAGAGCTTGTCTACACAATGTACTGTCAATCATACATTGCACTTTATCTTAATGATAACCTCAGGGACTGCATTTAGGACTGTTTAAGCACGGTGCTCAAGCATTTACTGGGTAGACCTACATGCAGAGTAGTCCAGTGGTGGATCCAGAGGGGGGCGCAACCGGCACACGCCCCCCCCCTTTATTTTTCGTCAAAAACAAAAGAAATAAAATCCCAAAAAGAAAAAAATGAAATGAAACCCGGAAGTGGCGCCAGAAATATTAGTTGCCCCCCCCCCCCTTTACAGAATTCCTGGATCCGTCCCTGTAGTCAGTGAGGTTATTCTGAGTTTCCTGTCATTATTCAAATGTTTTTGACTTATGATCATGAAACAGTGAAAATTTGTTTACTTTTTTGTTCTTTAGGTCCGTGAGGTTCAGTGGCAGTTATTTTGAAATTGTATCATATTGACTGATTGTTTTTCCCCCTCCTATCTCTCCAGTCCAACAGTACCAGCTTGATATAACTGTGAAGGAAGGAAGGAACAAGGTGCGAGAAATGTTCATGAAGAATGCACACATCACAGATCAGAGAGTAGTCGACATGCTGGTCATAAAGGTATGACATCGTCTGTCATTACAACAACAACAACAAAGAAAGAGTGAACAAGTTTATACCGTATATTTGTTTTTTTTATTTTTTATGACAGCACTCTTCATCTTAAATTGCATTCAATGTCTTGACTGCCATGATTTCATCTTTTTTTTTTTTTGTATCTTTAGAACAAATTGTGCTGGCAAATGCAAGGAGACAACTCCATTTAAAAATCAATGTTGAAGACATCATCAATTTTGATGCTGTTTATATTCTATGGCTCTTTAGATTCTAATTTTCTTGTTGTTTTATGTAGAAAAGGACATTGTCACATTTCAAATGTCAAAGTTACCAGCAGAAGTAATGATAGTTGTAGAAAAAGTATGATTATATTTATAATCATCTTTCTCGTTATTATTATCACCATCATCATCAGTATTATCATTATTCACATCATCATTATTATCATCTTCATTCATATCATCATCATCATCATCATCATCCTCATTTCCCATCATGAATGGGGAGCACTGCAGATGGATGAATAAGGCTTCAGCCTCTTGAAACGATCGAGTCTGGCATTGTCAAATCCTGCGTGATTCAAACATCCTTGGACAGGGTGGTTGACCCATAATGTCTTCTTTTGGCTCTGTTGAATAAATGGCTCCTTGGTAAGGTTTGGTTGATAATGATGGGGCCCCCTGGAAGAGCAGCTCTATAAACAGTGATGAGGCTTCACACTCATCATTATTTTATTAAGTACAGTACTACAAAAATTGTTATCATTGTCATTGTTGCAGTTACTAGACAACCAATTATCATCATTAGTGTTACAGTGCATCCACATTACAGTGAACACAGATTAATTACAACGAAAATCTCATAACAACAAAGTATGAATTCAGGTTCCAAAATTATCACTTACATCTACAGGTATCGTACTGTTCAGCTATAAAAATTTTGATGTAACAAAAGAAAATTTCCAGTCCCAAGGATTTCATTAAGATGAGAGTTGGCTGTACCAGGTTTAATTCCAAGTCTGTTTTTTGTTTTGTTTTGTTTTTCTTCCGTCCTGTCCAGGGAAAGATGGAGTTGGAAGAAACAATCAGGGTGTGGAAGCAGAAGACACACATAATGCGCTATTTCAATGAATCGGAGAGACCTGTACAAACAGACTTCCTGACAAGGTTCTACGAGGGAAAGAATTGAACAGAGATAGATATTGTACATATATACCGTGGAACTTTTGAATACTACAGACGTCTTATTTTGAAAATTCACCGCCATGATGTGCATGTGAATAATTTGAAACTGGTCGGTTGAGGTCTGCTCCTCGTTACACTGGCAGTATTCAGGAAAATTTGGTCAATGTTATGTAATGATCAGAACTGCTCACTGGCAACAGCTTTTGAAGAAATGAGTCTGTACTTAAAATGGCTCATATCGACATGTTTGTGACCAGGTACATGCAGTTCTTGAATATACAGTGATATAGTTTATGTGAGAGTGATATGCAATATCTGTTGTTCAGTGTAGGAAAAAAAAGCAAAGGCACTACAGAATTAAAAAAAAACACACAGCAGCAACAATTTGTAACATTGCAGAATATGGAAACCTCACAAAGAAGGCAAGGAGACAAAATCTACATGGTTTGACTGCTGCTCCCCTCACTTGAAAATCTCTTGAACACCTGTGAGCTGGACAATAGAAAACTTTGCCCATATTTCCCTTTGTGTGTACTGCAGCAGATCCTCATAATTTTATGTTGTATGTGCATTTGACATGGTCTGCACTGTGGGATTTTGCAACATAAAACCAACTTGGATTTCAGACTGTGTGACCTGTGTCCTCTTTTGCTTCACTGTAGTAGCGTGATTTGTGCTGAGGTGTAGACATGTACGCATGTATGATGTGAAACATGCTAGTGAGACCAATTACAATGTACGCATTTTTGAGTAAAGATTATCTTGTGCTTAGTGGATGTTCAGAAACCTATTTTTTTTTTATTTGTGAACTTGTAATGTTCCATGGATTCTGCAGTCACTCTCATCGGTATGTGGATGCTGTGTCACTTTAGCAAAGGTAAAATAAGTGGATAGTATATAAAGTGCATACAATACATAACAAATTTACATCATCAGCAATAAAACAGTCTGAAATTCCCATGTAATATTTGAAGTGACTGCACAAGACTACCTGTTCATATATAAAAGCTATTTTAGGTGAATATGTGTAGCAGCTACTCGGCTTGTGAGGACAACTTATCGACTCTCCAATATTTCTTCATCTTGCAGAGTATGTGAATTGTCCTGAACAAAATACCCTGTCCCTTGAGCCCTCTCTCTGATCTTGGGGTAATTTTATAAAATCAACAGGATTTTGACTTCTTTGTTGTTGTGAAGTGAAAAAGTTGGTAGAAGACTACACCAGAGAAGTCTGGACTACACAAGACTACACATGCAATTATATACCGAGAATCCCCAAACAGGCGGAATGTTTCTCCCCCACCAGTGCATGTATTCAAGCATTGTCACGATAGGATAAAAGCTTTACAAAAGTTTTGAATGTTTGATGGTGTTTGCAATTGTCGGTGTGTGATGCTCCTTTATTTTAGACACAAGTTGCTGCAGATAGCAATTATGCTACACTCTCCCAACAAAGAGTTCTACCCACATACACTATAGCATTCATCTGCAGATTTATTTTATTATTACCACGGGTATGTAATTCTTTCAAGAACTTGTGTTGTTCCAATACCCATACACAGTCGATCAAATTGGGAGGGGGGGGGGGGGATATCATCTAAGAAAGACATTTTGGAATGATCATTTTTTTTTTTTTTTTTTTTTTTTTTTAATTAGCAGAGACAGAATGGTTCAGTGCAGTGCATATTGGTATGGTCAATTCAGTTTCTTGAATTCTAGAGGATATTGCTTTCAGGAGCTGGTTTAGCATCATTGATAGATTAACATCTCGGAATTATGAAAATTGCATATCACCATGTGGGTGTACAGTGGATAGTGCAGTGTAAGCCTTCACAAATATGCTACCTCTCTTTTGTACAGCTTCCCTTGAAATGCTGTTTTTAAATAGGCAACAGGGGAAGTGATGAGCTTTGCAGTCACAAAGAAGTTGTTTGCCTGTACACTTATACAAGTATATGCTTGGCTGAGTTTGTGCGCTCTACAAGGTTTCATTACTAAGCGCTACCGTGTATGTGTAGATAGTGTAGAAGTACATGTAGTTCACATTACTGGTAAACTTTCAAGGAATGCATATGCAGGGTAGACACCCCTGATTTTTTTCACATTAATTAGATTGACCAGATCAGAGCACAATTCTATTAATTACAGAGATATCTTTAAAGGAATGGTACAGTTTTGGTTTAGACGGTGTTGTAGGTTTCTGACTTTGTGTGTGTGTGTTTGTGAGATTATGAGTAATCTCTATAAAATATGAAAGAATATGTAATTCTTAGAGGAATTCACAGTATATTTAAAGAAAATTGGTCTTGAAATGATGGCGGAGATATAAAAAAAAAGCAATCCTAATGTAATACTACAGCCCATGACTTTTATTAGGATCTCTTTGTTTCACCTTATTTTGGGATATCTCAGTCATTTCAAAACCAATTTTCATCAAATAAACTTTCAATTCCCATTAGAATCGTATTCTCTGTAACATTTCAGAGTGGTTTCTAAACATCTTGGAAAATGTTAAAGGCTGAATCCTCACCTTGACCAATACGATGTACTGTACTATGTTAACCCTTTAAGGCACCATGAAGTGAAAAGTGTAATATTTTCCCCAGGGAAATTAGCTGCAGAAATTAATGCCCTTTAACAATACAGTAATGTCTTTTTAACATTAAAAGGTAATTCCAGACCAGTCTATAAGTTAGCCTCGTGAGAAAGAATAAAAACTTAAATTACAACAGTCAAAATTTGATCAAAATTGGATGAAAAATAGGGAAGTAATGAAATTGTGAAGTTTCACCAATTTCTGCAGAACAGTTCTTATATTGTACAGTTAAAGTGAATATGCAAATGAGTGAGCTCATAATGTTATCACCTCACAATTTTCCATTGATTGTATACAAAATAAAAAGTTTTTTAATTTGTTATTAAAGTGTAAAACGTTAAATGTTATTCAGGTTGATTGACTTCAAAATATGTAATGATCAGTCAGATATATCAGGATTTGAAACTGGGGCATAATTGCACTTGAATGAAAAAATGGAAATTCCAAAACAAGTTGTGAGGGGATGACATCATCACGTCACTATTTACATATTCATATTGACTATGCAAGAACTGTTTCAGGAAAAATTAGTGACATTTCAAAATTTCATAACTTATTTCTATCGAATTATGATCAAATTTTCGTTGTGCTAACAAAACTTTACTCCTTTTTCAGAATAACTTTAAAGTGCACTGGTATTCCCCTTTAAACTGGCACCTCGGGACATTTACTGCATATCTCAAGAAAAATCACCAGGTAGATGCAAAGTGCTTTGGCTGAAAGAAATTTGAAAAACACTTGCCAATTTCATAGAGAAACTGGGACTCTGATCTTCTGAAATGTGTTGCATATTTAAAAATTGGTCATAGAGTTGGCAATCAAAATTATATTGCAAATTCAGCTACCAAAACACTTATGTATATAAACCAGATCATTGTCCCTTTTTTCTAATCTGCAACACACAGGTTTGCAACATTAACAATGAATAGTGAAAATTAAAAAAAAAAACCCAGAAAGGATATACATTGTAGCACCAAAACAGTAAAATGTGTTTTTTTTTTTGTGTGTTATTTAATGGGCTAATACAACACAGTGGACTCCCGTTACAAAGAAGTCCTCTGGACCGGCAGTTATCTTTTGTTATATTGAAATTTCATTATGACCAAACCATTCAACCATAAAAAGACAGAGCAGATAATGTTGCAGCCTTAACCTTTACTTTGTTGTAACCAGAATTTCATTGTATCAAAATTTTATTATAACCAAACTATTAAACCATAAAAAGACAGAGTAGATAATCTTGCAGCCGTAATTTTTACTTCGTTGTAACCGGAATTTTGTTATAACCGTGTTTGTTATAACGGGAGTGCACTGTACATACAGTTCATTAGCACGTCTTAGGAGGCAAGAAAATACAAATGAATTCTGGTATTTTTTTTCATGTACACACACACACATACACACACACACACACACTAATGCTTCACACAATTGGGGGAAGGCATGTAAATCAATGAGATGTACACAATACTTTAATAAGTTGTTCTGCACATTTATTCTCAGTACTTTGTGTGTGTCACAATGTGCGCTTGATTTGTGTTAAAAAACAGTACATACCATGTAGTCATGCACATGCTTTGCTCTGAAACTATGTACAGTGTATGTTCCACAGTATGTACTCTTAATGGCCTGCACACGGACACATAGTTAGTAAACATATCCAACACAGGCCACATGTATGCAAAATAAATCATGCATATTTATTGTAATTACACAGGAACTGCATGATAACAAGGACATATATACACACACCAAGACAATACCTTGTTATATCAGGCTTTTCTCTATATCAGGGCACGAAAAAAGAAGAAGAGAGAAATAAACAAATTTGGGACCTGCAAAATCACCTTATTATCAGAGGGCTTTTGTTATATCCTACTGCCTCTTCTAATGAGGTTAAACTGTACTATTCACTGTATTAGCACTGTGCATAGTAAAACACTACTCCTGGACATGTAATGTGTGAACTTCACACGCAGGAATGTTCAAATAACATACAGTGTACCCATGACTAACCAGCTGAGAAAGATGCAATAAATAAGAGACAGCATTCAAAATTGTCGGGGCCAATGCACACTGCTGTGCTGATATGTTGGAATGGTGATTAGCTTTACTATCGTCCCATTTGATGAATTCTTAGGCTAGTTTCATAAAGAATCAAAGCCAGCTCCATGACTGGTTTCAACCAAATGGAAATCTATCAGTGAGTTAAGTCAAACTACAGATATATTGCCCAAATATGGTAAGACCTCAGTACAGTATCTCAGAAGTCATGAATTTTTAGGAGAGTGAAAAAAAAATTGCAAAATAAAACTCATTTTGGTGTCAAATAATGCAGAAACAATGTTTTAGATTACTTTAATATCTGTATTGGTTTTTTAACTCAAATCAGTATTTTCTATACTCAAAATTTAGGTGGAGGTTCTTGAATACAATAGGCTAATTGGGAAATGAGGTTTGTCACCCTAGGGACATTATGGCATGTGCCATAACGCTTAAATATCACCAAAACAATCAGACAGTCTATGTACCGACATGTGTTCATTTGTGACAAAGATTTACTTTACTTTTGTTGATACAGTTTGTTTTAATAAACTTGTAATTCATAAATGTAAATGTGATTAATATCTAATCACAGGGTTAGCCTAGGTTCAAAATATGTGATAAATAATAGGAATTCATGATGTCATGTAAACTTGCATCATTGCCTCAGGAGTATACAATTGTATCTACAGCTGTAATTCATGTAATGCATCTGCCTCTAAAGAATTGCATGGTTGGTTTTGCCACATATCAAATAGAAATAATTCTTAACAAAATCAAGGAAATAAAAAAAAAAGAAAAAAAGAAAATATATTGTAAAATTATTGCACCTCAATGCTAGCTTCGAGGCACTTTCTCTCTTTTTATTTCTTAAATGATTATTTATAAAACTACAGACCATGTACCTCTATGTAAAATGATACACATTTGTTGCCCACAGGCTATTGAACCTAGCTATGTTATGCCCTGCGGGTGAACTGTTAAGTTATAAATGCAATGTAGGACCCTACATAGGTTAGTAAACTGGACTGCTGTTAGGGGAATGACAAGTACAGGTACAGCTATATAACAAAATAAAATACACAACACACAAATCAAGCAGTTTACCAAAATGATAAACTGTATGCAGTAACAACTAAGATGTGCTTCGTACTTTGCGATCACACAATGTCTACTTAATTGAAAGACTCAAATATCTATGACAATTTCATGTACAAGAATAGAAAATTTATGATACTGAAGTAATTTTGTCAGACCATTCTGTCTTCAGCTCTATTGTACATAGATAATACATGTATGTCAATATTGATCAAAGGAAAATCATTTATGAACATCTATCGTGCGGTTTGTTACAAATTGCAAACATAATTCATATATTCCCATAATTAAAAAATTAAGTTTGAAACTGCTGTCTATTGTACCAAAACTGTCACTCAACAATTTTGTGCAAAAATATGTTGCCCTATTTTTATTATCTTCTATTAATTCTAATGCACACAGCAGTGAGGTTTAGCAGTGAGGTTTCCTCATGCTTGCTTTATACATATCAGACACATTTTTTTTTTCTTACCATGGCACTACTTGTTTGATTACAAGCAATGGATGTAAGCAATGCTCGTGCACCTCTTATAGAAAACTAATCAACAGTAATTTACCGTTATTATTCTGTATTAGTATTGCCATTTATATGCTAGGAGAGATATAGTGAGAAATAATTATCCCTTCTTCACTGTTGTTGGAATAATATCCAGTACAAACCTGTTGATAGTGACCACTCAGAAGGACATAGTGTATAAGTAGTGGCCTTTATAAACAAGTGCTAATTTAACTTTGTCATGTACCACTAGCATCTATGACAGATGTCACATAAAAATTTACCTCACACATCTAAACATAAAACAAGGTAATACGACATACGAGTTAGACATCAGAAAGACAAGTTTTGCTGTTGTTGTTTTCTCTTTCCTTCTCTAAGATCCTTCTTGGCAACAATTTGATTTGCTTTATGACAAAAAAGGCTCTTGTGTGAAATGTGGAAACTCTGACAGAAAGAAAAGTAATCAATTTCTGGTACAATGCACATACAAACTGTAGTACACATAGACAGGAGTCAACCTACAGACTGCAGCCCATAAACGCAACAAACATTGTCCATGACAAAGTACATTGTAGGTGACCGATGCCGGCAATCGTGCAAGATCTTAAACAAACAAAAAAGTTATCACAATAAAGCAGGTGGCCACTATAAACAGGTGCCTGTTTCAAGACAAGTTTGACTGTATGTCATTCTCTATTTCCAAAGCTGTCCACATCAGCTGCATTTGCACAATTTGCACAAAGTCAAATGGCATGTTGTGAATGAGGGAAGATAACAGTGGTTGAAGACTTGCATGCACACTTAGTTATATGTTGAAAAGTCGGTTATGAAATACTTTATACACCACTTTACAGCAGCACTATGTCATAAAAAGCCCAAGAGTATACTACGAAATTAGCATATCTTAAGATCTTGCAAAATCCACTCACACGAAATGCACACATTCATCTTTGATCCATGTTTAAACAGGCCATCTATATTTGTTAAAGTAGAGGTATGGACATGGTATGATGTATGGATAGGACTGTTGGTTGTACCAACATACTTGACCATTAACATTACACATAATCACAGCAGAATTAATTTCATCAGGTAGAAAAAAAATTAAATTAAAAGAATTTTCCCATCCTATACTAAGGAGGGGTTTATTACCCCCATGTGATGATACTATACAAATTCAATTCCCTCGTATTTGATTTCGGCAAACTTTATGTCTGGCATCAAGATCTTGCCATCTATACTGAATGCTGTAATGTAAGTGGCTATTTTTCCCGCATCCTCCTCAGTCTTAAGGGCGACAATTACTTGATCGTTTGTCCCTGGAATGAACTTGAATGAGGAGAAGCCACGGATGTTGTTCAGCGAGCCAATCTTGTTGTAGCGGACATCGGTGAAGTCCTCGTTGCACGTGAAGAGAATGTTTGTCGCGCGGTGCTCGTCCGCCGTCTCGTCATACTTTTCGGTGCTTGCCCGACGCGGAAGAAAGAACCACCGCTTGTGAACGCTGCTCCACACTCCAGACTCATGAATCATATACCCTAGAAGAATCAAACGAAAGCATACAAAAATATCAGCAATATTTCATGACACTGCAGGCAACTGGCTACCTACTTACTTTTATTCATCCTAACATGATACCCTAAAAGAAGCAAATTCATATGAGACAATCAATCCTGCCCAAGTTGAATCTATTTGGACTGGAGAAAAAGCTTTAACTTAGAGAAAATTCAACTTTTGAGGGATTGAAATCAATAGAATATAAAGAGGACTTGGCAAGACCTTTGACTCAGGCAATTATTCAACTTCTTCATGCAAGTATGACTTAAGCAAGGACTAATTTGCCAGCTCTTCCAATTTGCACCAAATCTGTCAAAGTGAATGAACGCAATCACAAGAAAAGAAGCCAAATTATAGCTGAGAGTTTACAATGAAGTCACAGGTGCAGAGATGGAATATCTCCTCAAAATCTTTAAAAAGTTACAAGTTTTTCACAGAGCCCTTGGATCAAAAAGCTTTATCAGAAAAATACACACTCTGTCTACTTCAAAATGCAGTTTCAATTCTCTTGCTTAAATTATCTTCGCAGATACTGTAAAAGTGGTTTCTTTCGCAGTGGTTTTATTTTCACGCTTTGAGGTTGAACCACGAATTTAACATCACACGAAAATGTTTTGAAAAGTCACGCAAAATTAACTACGCAAGGAAATGTTTTGAACTCGCCGCTTGTTCAACGCACATGCACACACGAAGATTCCGCGCATTGAGTGTATTGATGGTCAACACATGCACAGCAATACTGCGCAATGTAGGTACAAGCATGTTATAAAGTACTCGAGAGACGGGATTTCAGGTAAGCCTGCATTTAATTTTAATTTCTATTCAGTAAATGGGCAATTCCGCAGTTAGGTGGACATGACATGGATAAAAGAAATGTGCCTCTTTATCTTGCTCTTTAATTTAGGTATCAACTAATGCCATGGATGTTCACCAATCACTAAGGTCTTTCAAATTCAGTAAATTTTATTTTTCGTATTTATTGATTTTGCAAGATCTAAAACCATCATTTAAAATGTACATGTGGGACTGGGGATGCTGAAATTCACTTAAATGCCAATTACAGTAGGTTGCTTTGAAATTTTTTCTTCAAATTTTTGCTAAAAGGTAAAAGATGAATACATTTAAATACTCCAGAAGTCATGTGACATTTTGTCAATTACGAAAGGGTGAAATGACCTGCGGAATTACTCCGGACAAATGTAACGTTACTAACCGTAACGTTACTAACCATGCATTTGGGGTTCTAGCTAATAAATTATCGGTCGAACTGCTAAAAATATTTGCGTGAACATTTGTCATGATGCAATAATTGAAATTAATGCAACACTTTGTTTGAAGTAACTTGAAATTTTGCACACTTTTTGTTACAAGACACTGATTTTTTTGTCATGTCCTTTTTTCGTAACGTTACTAACCAGCCCTTTTAGTTGCCATAGCAATTCTAATATTGGATTGCACTCATTCTTTTCTATATCATAGACCTGGGAAGGATGAACATGTTTTAACATGATTTTGTCTAGAAATGAATAAATGGTGATTTAGTAGTAAAAATAAATATCTAAATTTCTTTAAATGTAACGTTACTAACCGCGGAATTGCCCAAATAAAAGAATAATTGGATTATAGTTTGGGTTTTCATGTACAAAATAAAACAGTTTTTGCCAACTGTGAATTCACAGTCGGCACCAATGGAAACCGCGAAAGTATCTGTACGCGAAAGAAACCACTTTTACAGTAATTGGCACCTGGCAGCTACAGCATGAGACTATGAGTGGGACTTTTGAAAATGCCGCTGAATGTCAAAGAAACTGATTTGCTGACACAAAGTTTCTATGTTCTCTTCCTTCTTATTTTACTCAAATTGCATCTGATCATTGCTTCGTAAATGCAATTATTTCACTGGCTTTTATTCAACATATGATAATAGGAGGACCACATTCTCTCTCACAAATGGGTCATTCCCAGAGACTCCAACCCTAAGCACCTTCTGATCGGGAGATTCTCCCGCCTGAAACCCCTAGCAAACGGGAGACTCCAATTTGATATGTGCGAAGTTCCTTGCTCTAGGGTTCTAGATGCTCTCTCGTGCTATCTAAGGCTTATTTTTTCAACATACAATGATATTAAGTAAGAAATCATTTCAAGCGGGAGACACAGAGCCCTGGCGGGAGAAATTAACTCTCAAGCGGGAGAACGGGAGATTTTGCAAAAATGGGATTTCGGCGGGAGATCTCCCGTCGAAAACGGGAGAGTTGGAGTCTCTGCATTCCATGGGGTTGGGCCTGCTCTAGATTTTCATGTTGTGCAGGGAATAAAAGTCATATTCTGAAAATTTTATCAAATAATTGCTTGTGGTTTGTGGTTATTCTTGGAGAGAGATGTGTGAAGAATTATTTGATGAATAAAAAACAAGCCTGTGTACAAATTTATTTTGTCTGTGACTGTTTCATTGTTGATGTCTCATGGTTTTTTTGTGGTACCAGTTGTGACAAAAATATATGCCATTTTCATGGCAATGTAATACAGAAATACACAACCTTTCAGCATTATGCCTATCATAATTAAGAGAGGCAAGGTGACTTCTACAAAGACTATAAGGCACATAAACATGTGTCACAAAATAAGAACACCAGAGCATCTTGAAGCAACCTCATACCGATGTTACAAACGAAGTCCGCGGCGATTTTTGTTGTAACATCGGTATTGCATGGTTTTACATACACTTATAATCATAATATGATCAGAAACTTGATTTCTATAATTAGACTCATATTTTAGGAGTATTATTGTCCAAAAATTAGCATCAAAAAGCTCCAAATAAAAGAGAAAACACAGAACATATTACCGTACTTCCGTCCGAAGTCCGGCCTCTTCGTGTAACATCGGATAAGAAAGTCGCGCTCGCGACAAAAAGAAGAGTTACTAACTTCAGCAATCGTATTTACGTCACTGGCAGTACTTCCCCAACGGCGGGAAGACCACTTACAGCCCGTTCACACCTACCTGGACGGCGCAAGACCCGTTTTTCTGCTGTAGTCCGTGTTACATCGGTACGTAAATTTCGATGTTTCCGATCGGGAATTTCAATGTTTCCGATGTCAATCAGTAAGCTTGTACGCTATTTTACGAAGTAAATAACTTTTGTCACATTTTGTAAACTGTATTGGAGGAAAAAAACGATATTAAAACCACTAAACTGGCCAAATATACGGTGGACGATGATGCTGTTAACACGCTGTAGTCCCACATACTGAGATATTTGTTACTTGTTCATGTTCGTAATTGTGATCGCCAAATTTCCCCTTTTATGCCCGTCTCTGCAAAAGGAGCATGTGTCCCTCTCTTAGAAAACCGTACAAAAGTATGTCCAGTGTATCTTCACGGCAATATAACATCATTTTACCTCCCGATTCTTGTGAATTTTGGACCTTACTTATGTCATTCGTATCTACCAAGTAGATGTGCTGAACGTTAGTACGGTACTATGAAGTTGGAATACGTAGACGTCCAGACTGCGTCTGAGCTAAAGAAAGAGTTTGCCCAATTTTGTTGTTGATATTTTGGGAATTAAGAGCTGTTAGATTCTTTCTCTTGAACAGATTTACAATGTCAGTGTTTTCCTTTCAAGATTTCACTGACCTGTTAATAGTGTTAGATGGCTTTACGGTGCTCTGATGAAGCAGTACATGGGTTCACTGTTTCCATTCCACGTTCACCCACTGTAAAGTCTCAAAGATAAAATGCCAGTTTCATATTCATTTTGGGTAGGTAATTGGTAGGAAATAGTTCCATATGTACCGCAATCAAAATTGGCATTTTATAATATTGGTCTATCCTATCCTAAAAAGAGGGCAAAATTTTTGAATTTGATGGGGATTGAGTACCGTAAAAAAAAAGAAGGGGCCTAGTATTTTGTTTGAGGTCTATTTGGAATAGGACCGTAACCGTAAACCTAACCCTATCCCTAACCCTAGCCATGACACTGGGGGCAGCGCCCTGCCCTTGGCCTTGCTAGCTTACATAGATGTGGAAAAAAAAATTAGCATAGAATATTAAAATGATTTTTTACATGCTATATTATTATTAATATTATTAACATTACTGCTGTACATCATTTTAAGCGTAACCCATATTTTTTTTTTTTTTTTTTTTTTTTTTTTTTTTTGGTGGATGGTACACATGGAACTGTAGCCAACTGGTATGACAAGAGGTAGAAAGGTAAGCAAAATTGTCCAAATTATTTAATTCCATTCATATACACAGATACATCAACAGGAATATAAAGAGTACACAGACACAAATTTTCTGTTAATTCTTTCATTTTATTTCTCTTCACACCTTTTGTCCAGTTTGTCGATGAATCTGCCATGGATCCTCCTCTGCCGCCGCTACGTGATTAAACTACGTGAAAGAGTGAAAAGGGCACAGCCACAGCACTCCACAAACAGAGAGAGGAAGCTGACAAAGCAACACCAAAGAAGAGCGAACATAACAAACTAGACAAAAAGAAAACTGCACGGAGGGAAAATGGACATTGTAGAAAAGAGCAGAAATTAACTTCAAACAAAGAACATGGAGAAGACAAGAAAACTTGTATGATTTCTCTTTATTAGTTTTCATAGTTGACTTGACAGTTGATGAAGTTGTTAGTCAGAGTATATAAGGTCAAATTGTGTAAGGCTCGACATCATTCTTCTTCTTATTATCAAGTCTACCTTCTTTCATACCAGAGTTACAAAGAATTGAAGTCTGTGTAACATAGGTATTGTTCCAAAGGTATACAGCAGGTATAATTCCAAAGAACTGTTACATTAGTGTTATTCATGGGAACATACATAAAGTCTATGTGTGTAGGTTTTAACATCCGACACCACAACAAAGGAAATCAGTTGATATGTCGTAATGTACCTATGTTACGAAGACATACTGTCCGTGTAACATAGGTAGTATACTGTGGACAAGGTTGTAGTACGAAAACCCCTGATGATAACAATAAAATCATGTTTTCACTTGAATGTCCATACAACTCACTTGCCTCGACTGTAGTTTTTTAGAGATTGTTGTTATTGTGTCACTCTTGAGGAAAAAGTTAAACCTTTGGTTAAAATTGTAAATGGTTTGTAGAAAAAACATGTTAATAAAAGTGTCTTGCAGTTGATATCAGAATGGACAATCTTACTAATAATGATCTCATGTGCCTGTCAGATAACATGTTGATGTGTTATGGTGGAAAAAAACTGGGATATGTTCGTTGTTATCATTTCAGAACACAAAATTATTGAGGATGTCACAAAATGAAGTCCATGTAACGTAGGTATTTGTCTTACCTGTTTACCCATGCTGACTGAAAGTGTGCGAAGTAATAAACAGATTTCTAGTGGAATAAGTTGAAGAATGGGAGTAACAAATCAGGGGGAAAAAGAAAATTTCAATTTACCCAACTTGAATTTTCAACTTGTATGTCACAATTTCAGTCCCAACCCCATGTAATTACCCAAATATTAGAATGACTGAAACACACATTCCCTATGATGCAAAAAAAAAAACAACAACAACAACAACAACAACAACAAACAATCTTACCTGGATATGGATAACCAGCTGTATTCCTCATGGCGTTGTAGTTGCCGACCCAATTCAGGTGATGCACGGCACCGAGATGGTTGACCACCTTCACATATTGAGGATTGAGATTCTGGAGCTCTCCGGTTGTTGTGGTCCACTCCTTCCCCAGCCCTCCAACGTAGAGGTGCTGGTCTTTGACAGCCATCCACTCTCCCTTGAACCCTGGGTCAAGGGTGAAAGGTGACATCAGAGGAAGTTGCAAGAAAAAAACAAGGAAAAGTAGAAATTACGCGGTGCGTAATATATGTCCCCGCCGGAAGTAGCATTTAGTAGCAAAATGTACAATATAGGTAAAAAATCAAGGTCAAAGGTCAAAGAAGTCAAAGGTCAAAATTCTGTGTAGAAGTTTTGAAGCTCTCACCTAGTGCCATCACATAAAGGAAACAGAATCGAAATCGGGTTAGAAATGGTGAAGGAGTAGCATTTTGTAGCCAATGTACAATATAGGTCAAAAATCAAGGTCAGAGGTCAAAGAAGTCAAAGGTCAAAATTCTGTGTAGAAGTTTTGAAGCCCTCACCTAGTGCCATCACATAAAGCAAACGGAAGTGAAATCGGGTTAGAAATGGCGAAGGAGTAGCATTTTGTAGCAAAATGAACAATACAGGTCAAAAATCAAGGTCAAAGGTCAAAATTCTGTGTAGAAGTTTTGAAGCCCTCACCTAGTGCCATCACATAAAGCAAACGGAATCGAAATCGGGTTAGAAATGGCGAAGGAGTAGCATTTTGTAGCAAAATGTACAATATAGGTCAAAAAATCAAGGTCAAAGGTCAAAGAAGTCAAAGGTCAAAATTCTGTGTAGAAGTTTTGAAGCCCTCACCTAGTGCCATCATATAAAGCAAACAGAATCGAAATCGGGTTAGAAATGGCGAAGGAGTAGCATTTTGTAGCAAAATGTACAATATAGGTCAAAAAATCAAGGTCAAAGGTCAAAGAAGTCAAAGGTCAAAATTCTGTGTAGAAGTTTTGAAGCCCTCATCTAGTGCCATCACATAAAGCAAACAGAATCGAAATCGGGTTAGAAATGGCGAAGGAGTAGCATTTTGTAGCAAAATGTACAATATAGGTCAAAGGTCAAGGTCAAAGGTCACGACTGAAATTCTGTGTAGAAGTTTCAAAGCTCCCATGTAGTGCTATCATATAAAGCAAACAGAATCAAAATTGGCTCATAAATGACAGAGAAGTAGCAAATTGAAGATTTTGATCACACACGGACGCACACACGGACACACGGACGGACGGACGGACGGACGGACGGACACACGGACACACACACGTACGGAGCCCGTTTCATAGTCCCCTGCTCGAACTCGTTCGGCGGGGACAAAAAAGGTCATTCATTCAGCACATAATCATCTGTACCGGTACATATAAAATAGTAGCCAAAATTGGTTTTAAAAATACTAGGGGGGAAGGAGGAGGTCTTTACGAAAGTGCACACGGATGCATTTCAAATGACAACTTGTGTGGTGAGCCTATCATCACATTCCATCTAAAGTAAAATGATACACCTCGATTTCACAACCTGTCTCACTGATTTTTCTTTTCTTTTATCCTCATCACAAAGAAGAGATATCTTGGTACACGGTAACTGAATGTCATGGAAGTAGCACAAGTGAGAATGCTGCAATGTCAACTATGGGTACACCATTACGAAAGAAACTCTTTTAAATGTGACTGTATTAACGCACATGCTACAGGTTTGAAATCTGGCTTGGCTAATCTACTGCCTCCTTTGTCGAGCTGGGGATGTCCAAAACAAAGGGGTGTTGGCAGGTGAGGCAAGGTCAATGTTTAGAGCAGTGAGTGCTGAACGAGTTTGGCACAAACCCCATGGACCTCAGCCAGTGGTTAATTGTCACTGATATACAAAATTCATATGATGGTACTAAGAGATAATAATTGTCAGAGCATTATGAGCAACCCCCCCCCCCAAAAAAAAAAGAAGAAAACCAACCAACAACAAACACTAAAAATACAGACTTCTGAAAGCACCATCCATTGCATCAGTGTGCTGGGGCTTCATGCACAGTTTATATTCTGTAAGTGTAACACAATCAATCTGGCTCCTCTCCAGAAAATATAAACAAATGTCATTGAAAGGTCCTTCACACATTACATCACTTACAAAGGAAAAGTTGGACAAACTACAAGTAGTTGTTCAACAAGAGTGAATTCATGGATACGATTCACATCCATATTTTCAGATCAGAATTCTTGAGCAGCACATGTTATTTTACAGTATGTTTTTTTTGTTGTTGTTGTTAATGGGCCCCATATTACTCATGGGAAAGTTGATGTGGAAGTCTAAAATATACAATGAGATCTTTGCCTCCTTAAGAAAAAAAAATCAAAGTTTGGGAAAAAGATATTTTAAAGGATCATTTTTACATACAAGTGTGTATCATCCCCCCCCCCCCAAAAAAAAGCAGATATGTATTTTGACTGAACTGGAAAAAAAACATGGGCATAAGCATTCTTATTTGGGAAAGTTTTTGCTATGCTCCCCTCCCAAATTTAATATTTTGCCATACACCACTCTAAGATATCCTTCCCTTGGCTTTTAAAAGATGCACACAGGCGTGTACACACATTCGTTCTTGTTTTCATGACTTTCAGTGCAGTGCACATATTTCAACTTCAAGTGCTGTGAAACTTTGGCAAAAAAAAAAAAAATCATTGGGCCTATTATTGTTACAATCATATCATCACCTTGATTGTCAGTATTTTTAATCAGTTAAAGGGATGGTATAGTATTGGTGCTGGAGATGATAAATTTGGCTTTTAACTTGTTGGGAGATACCAAGAGACCACTTATGACATAATACAGAGCATACCATTCTAAGATTAAGAAGAATTCAAAGTTTATTTGATGAAAATTGGTTTGGAATGACTGCAACATCCAAAACCAAACTAAATCAAAGTGATCCCAATAAAAGGTGGGCCCCACCTTTTATTAGTAGGATTGCTCTCTTTTATATCTCAGCCATTTCAAAACCAATTTCCAAAAAGGCAAAATACTAGTACTTAGCAGGGGCCGCAGAAGGGTGGTGGGGGGGGGGGGGGGGGCTGGGGGGCTGCAGCCCCCCCACACTTTTTGATCATGGGCAGCCCCCCCCCCCCCACTTTTTGATCGTGAAAAAAAGAAATAAAAAGAAAGAAAGGGGAAAAATCGGGGGAAAAGTCACACTACCCGAATTTCCCACAAAAAGTGTGCTTCAGATCACTTAATCTTGATTTCAAAAACACAAAAGCTCCGTACAGTGGGAGGGGGCATCCCCCTCCCCTTCTACCTCATTAGACTTTGTACATACACACACATGATGAACACGCGGAATAAGAGCTAAATGTCGTGATTTTGACATTAACACTTTCCTGAAAAAAGTCCAAATTATTTCCATAGATATTTTTTTTTGGGGGGGGGGGGGGGGGGTGGGGGAGCTAGAAAAATATCCAAGTACCGGGTATTGCACTAAAAGTTTGCACCAGATTGCTGAATTTCAGGTCTGAAAATGTAAAATCACCTTCGTGTGGGAGGAGAAATATCCCTTTTGTATCCTATATGACCTATACACCCTCGTGAGCATTCCTTTTCTGTTTGATTGCTTAACAGACAACGTTCATGAAATTAATTGTAACAATAAATCAATACAAGAGGTGTAAATGCTACCACTTTATAGGCAAATTGTTCAATAATAATCCCCATCAAAATATCCTGCTACCTTAAACAAGTGGGGCCGTTTCAAGTCGATCAAAGACGGAAAAACATGCAGCAAATTGCACCATTTACAACATAAAAATGCAAAAAATTTTCATCGTGGGAGGGGGAACACCCCCCTCCCACGCCCTCGCCCCCGTTCCCTCCTCTTGCTCGGGCTCGGTCGCTTTGCTCCCTCGCATAGTAACCACCGCCCCTCCCAATATCACAAGATCATTATCCAGACTACGCCCGGTGCATCTAAGCGGGGGGTTTAAGTCGATAAAAGATGCAAAAAGATGCAGCAAATTGCACCATTTACAACATCAAAATGCAAAAAGTTTTTCCCGTGGAGGGGGAACATCCCCCTCCCCCTCGCATAGTAACCACCGCCCTCCCAAGATCACAAGATCATTATCCAGGCTACGCCGGTGCTTGCCATCCAATGGTAACTACCATGGCAACAATACTCAACAGCCAATCAAAATCAAGAATTAAATGGAAGTTACCATTGGATGGAAGTTATCATTGGATGGCAAAGTTATCATAATTGTAACTTTTATGAAACGGGCCCCTAGAAGTTAGGTCTCAACCAAAACTAAAACAATCCCTTTAAACAATCATAGAAACTTTCCCAGTTTGTGACTTGATTGAGAAAATATATTTGCACCTTTTGTATTCTTGCCATCTCCGTCAGCAAGAATTGTCCACGGGTACACCTTGTCCCCGGCCACTTCGTAGATGATTCCCGTGCGGTCGTCCACAGTGTACAGCTTCCCATTGAAAGTAACCAACTCCGAGAGTTCCATGCCCCGCCCACCTTGGGAGAGCTGAGACTTCAACTTCACAGGAGTCTCCTCCAAGTCTACCGTTATCTTGTCTCCATATGAGCTGATGGACAGCGTTCCTCTTCTGAGGTAGCTGAGCCACTGGTTTGCTTTGTCTGGATCTTTGTTGGTGGTGTCTGGGTCCGATATGACGGCAATTTTGTATTTTCTGCCATCGACTGTTCTCTCGACCGCAGAAATAGGGTAAGTTGAATTGTACACCAGCGCTGCTGGAGCGGCTTGGAATGGAAGATGGTTGTCCATATGATATGACGCCTGTGAACTTGGAAGAAGCAGATAGACTAGAAACAACAACATGATTACTACAAGGAGAACTGCAAATTTCGGTCGAATAAATGATGTCATGAAGCGTGTCCAAGGAGGAGAGGGAGCGCCTGCTGACTTGCTACCTGATGAGGAGCGTGAATCGAAGACCGGTGTTCTCACGTAGCTAGCGCTGCTGGCATTCGGCATGCTGTGCTGTGCCTGTGCCGCTGCTGAGAGGTCGAGTTTCTGAACAAATCTCTCGAAATCAGAACTCAGTGGATATTGCACACGTGAAGGCAGATATGCCGGTAGTGTGCAAAGATATGTAATCTGGCTTGAACTTCACAGGGCAAAGGTTACTGGGGACGGATAAAGCTATCTCGGTCAGATCCTGCCACGGTCCACGAACTGTTTTCTTATGGTCTTGTACATCGTAACACCACTACGCACTGCATGCATGCAATATCAACGAAGGTCGACTACGTGTACGTGTCCATGTGTACCTTTCGGCTTTGCAAGGTATTAGACTGATTTTAGTATGATCTTTATTTACTGTATTTAAAATATGTTTTATCTTCCATAAATATGTACTCAAAATAATACTAATATTATTAATATATGATTTTATTCTAATTAAAGACAAAAAATTCATTGTACGCTTGATTATATGGATTTTTATTCTTTGTTGCTAAATCACTTACTAAAGAACGTTTAGCACAAGCCATTGTAATTAAAGGGACACACTGTGCAAGTGCAGTAGTGCAAACACCTGCATGCATGCGGCGCTAGCGCTGCCACTGGGCGCTGCGTGGGCGCTACCCACCCGCAGTCGCCCGCGCGGCGCGGCGCTACAAGCAAAGTATGTTGCGACCATTAAATGCGACCGATACGGGTGTTTCTCTGTAATAGGCTGTGCGAAGCGAAGCTTGTCTCGTCTAACACGATGTCGACATGATGTCTCTCGCTCGGACACGTTTTCTCCAATGCTGGCCAAAGATTGCATGGGTGAGATTTGGATGGAAATGGAGACAATGAGAAGAGAAAAGCTCAGTAAATAAACCATAACGCATCGGCGGAGCGGAGGCCGAGGGGAGTTAAGCTGGAGTCAGGCTGCATCGTCCTTTAGACCCACTAACTTAAATCCATGTAACGTTAGAGAGTTGTCTAGGTCCGTTAGGATTGTATTAACTAGCTGCGACCACGCAACCCGTACGCAGGAGCGCCCCGGGGTCAACTTAGGATTGTATTTGTAATGTAGGGACGGGAAACGTGGACACGTAACAATAAGGATTCCCTACACTAAAAGTCTAGAGCTGGTCACTATATGCACTAGAAACATGTCTTCTACTAGATCTAGATATCTATGAAATATAAGATTCTAACGTTACTAGACTAGTCTAGCTAGTTAGTTGAAATAATTTATTACAGGAAAATTGAGCAAAGAAAATAGGATTCCATCGCCATCGGGATTCGAACCTGAGACCTCCGGAGCTAGCCCGGTGCTCTACCAACTGAGCTATAGAAAGCCCTAGTTCAATGTTCGTCCCAGAATTTAAGAAACCCTAAATCTCAATGCTCGAATGGTTGGAAGCTATATAGCAGTGTGTTTGTGTGTGACACACACGTACACACTTGAACCTGGCATAAACCCGAGGGATAATTCAACTTGGGGATAAATGCGAGGGATCACCGAAGTGATGCAGCTTTTTGAGTATGTAACAAAGGCAAACAGAAAAATTGACCAGAATGAATATTATTTATTTGACAGGAAAATTGAGCAAAGAAAATGGGATTCCATCGGGATTCGAACCCGAGACTTCCGGAGCTAGCTAGTTGAAATTATGGCTGCCTATTAAATATCTGGCTTTGTATTTACCTTTTTGCTTTATCAGTTGCTGTTTGTATTTGTGAAATTGTAATCCACATGCACGAAATCTGCATTGCCAATAGCCCGACGTCCCTGTTCGCCAGCACGGCTTGTGTACAGCGACAGGGCTGTGTATACATGTAGTTACATTGCCAAATGCCATTGAGCATTTGCATTGCTACTATCTAGACTGCGACCAAGGGAGGTGATTTAGAGAAGAAGTGGATTCTCTTCTCTTCTACTTTGTGCAAATTTATGCATAGGCTCTAGCGTTCCACTGGTTTTTATGCTCTATGCCAGACTATACTCCAAGCGGCTAGCCGCTGTTCTAATGGTTTTGATATGCAGACCAAATAAGAGGTTCTTGACTTTAACAATGTTAACCTGTTTTATTTCAGAGAAAATGTTGAAATCCTGCGTGTGGAGCTTTTTTTTTTCGGTGAATGTTACAGAACCAATCAGGATTTCAGTTTTTCTTCATATCTTCTTATCAATACCTCTGGACTGACGAAGGAGATAGAATAATATCGCATTATTAAAAAGTGAGCAGTTTCCCATTTTGCGCATATTCATGAATACATTACACGGATTAAGTATTTGGCTAATCATTTCCTTGTGTTTAATAGCATTTTACAAGTAAAGAAGTACATTTTTTTTCCGAATTTTTGAGTTCATGTATTCTCAAGTAGGACATATTCTCAAGTAGATATTCAAAAGGAAAAGCAGAATCTCTTTACCTTGGTGTGACTGGCTGACATCTGATGTGACCTTCACTTATTTGAAGATTTTCATCATTTTCAAAAGAAATTTTGAGAGTACATCCTGTGTTTCTGTATGATTTACATGTTCCTACAAATGTACAATATTGTAACCTACAGTGATGCTCTTTCAGAGCAAGACAGAGTTGACAAGGAGAAATGGATGTTTAGTCGTGGTAAAATGATGAATTTTTTAATTGGAAGTTCAGCTTTTTAAAAAGTTAATTAGGCCTGTACAACCATGATAGACCACTTGAGATATGGAGAGTCTGATAACTTACAAGTATTAATCTTCTACTCTACATCTTAAAGTCCCAGAGCCAGCCATGTTCCCTGTGCAGCACAGGCATGTTCACACCAACCTTGTCTCCAGAAGCAGCAACCTCATCGCCAGTGGCAACATCCCCAGAGACTCGCTGCTCCTCTGGAAGCGATGCAACTGGTTTGGCCAGCTCAGAAGAAAATGACACCGCTGCCCTCCTGGGTCTGTTGAACACGTTGCCCGAGTCGGAACTGAGGATGCTCAAGTTTGTGAGCAGCAAGACGGCGGAGGGGATAGTGCTGCACAGAGAGAAGCACGGATTATTTGAGAAGCTGGACGACATCCTGCTTATTCCTGGCATTGGAAGGTGAGTGAATTTTTTATAAAGTTTGTACAAGAACAGTAATCACTTCATAATGGTCTTTGATTATGAGAATGATGATACTATTACTATTAGGGATGATGATTCTGCTACTACTGCTACATCCAGATTTAGCTTACATTTATAGGATCTGATGGTAGCATGTATACAGTGGACTCCCGTTATAATGAAGTCCACGGGACCAGCAGTTTTCTTTCGTTATATCAAAATTTTGTTATAACCGAACAAATAAACAATAAAAAGCATAGAGCCAATTATGTTGCAGCCTGAATTTTTCCTTCATTGTAACCAAAATTTCATGATAACTGTGTTTTAATGGCGTGCACTGTAATATGAGTCCTCATTCAAAGCTTATTAATGTTTATAAGATCATGATATTTTATTTTCTAGCACTGGTAGTGACCTATGAGGTGTGTGTCGACAGCTGTTTCTCATCCTGTGATGCCAGCATATCAATGTGCAGTAATGTAAGAGGTGGTGGAAAAAAAAAAAAATTGGTTGTTTGCATTATAATCTTACGACAAATTACATGTACATTGTGCATGTATGTGTGCACCTGTGACAAAATTACTTTCTTGCAGTCTTGCTGTACCACAGTGTCTCTGTGAGTCGCACCTCTTGCGTTACTTTTTCTATCTTGTGCAGGAGAACACTAGACAATCTGAGGAAGGATCTTTCTAGAGGGGTTCAACAGAGGACCACTAGAATTGAAACACAAGGCACCAATCACCTAAGCTTG
This sequence comes from Diadema antillarum, assembly GCF_040938485.1. Lineage (NCBI taxonomy): Eukaryota > Metazoa > Echinodermata > Echinoidea > Diadematoida > Diadematidae > Diadema > Diadema antillarum. The sequence goes on from NW_027271059.1 coordinate 4,105,730, forward strand.
ACAAGGGAAAGACTCCAGGTACCGTGTATTCCTCATGTTATACCATTAAGAAAAATCTGTAAAGCTTGTGTAAATGTGCCACCCAATTAACAAACTATGTATGTACATGTACAACATGTACATGTATGTGATGTAATAAAGAGTAGGTGTGTGGTGTTTGTTTGTTCAGGTATGGTTCTTCCCCCCCCCCCCCAAAAAAAAAAAAAAAAAAAAAAAAAAAATAACGGAAATAACATAAGGAGGAGAGAACAAAAACATACATGTACAAGTTGTACTGATCATACCTTGGAATGGGGCTTAAAGTTTATCATACTTTGATTATACTTATTCTGATCATTTGACAAATTAGTAGTCTGTACATTAAGTTTAATGGGCCAGAACTTAGTTCTGTGGGAATATAATCATTGGTAAAATGTGTGATGAAAATAAATTTATATCAATATTGATAGAAATGATTATTTAAAAAGGTAGGTAGTCTCTAAGAGCATGTTTCTACTGAGAGCACCTCGCATCACCGCGAATTTTCATCACTCAGTAGAAACACGCTCTCAGGCACACATCCAAAGAATTGTGTACTGCCATGGGGGATTTTCATCCAGTTCCATTCTTACATGTACACTCGATTACACACTGATGGCAGCTAGAATATGTTTGCCTGACAGTCATGAATCCATATTGGTTGTGACAGTAAGAGTTTATTCTTTTATACAGCCCTATTTTTGCTGTGTTCCAGTTCTCAGAGCTCTTGCCAACATATTGCTTCATTGGTCACTGGAATCAAACCTGCAGTAGTGTAACTCCACCTTACGGGTGCAGTATTCCACCCAGGCTGCCATACTGAGCCCACATGTGCTAAATGCAAGACATAGATTTTCAACTTCCATGGTGATCGTGCTTTCATCAAATGCTCTTTTGCAGAGAGGAGTATTGTTGGTAAAATGTCTTGTGTAGAACAAACTATCTTGAATTTAGGGCCAAAATCAAGCTCTGGACCTCCTTATTGAAAACATACTGTGAACTTCTGTTTCTATGACGCAGCCACAGTTTATCTTTGCTCACCTTCATCTTGCAGAACTTACAAGACATAACTGCCATTGATGTGGGACTAAAGCACGTAGCCTGGTCACACATGGACCGACAGAGATGGGTCCACCAGTGGCGCTTCCAGCCAATTGAGGGGATTTCACCTGGCAAGTGGGACCCACTCAATTACCTTAGACTAGTAAGTTTCCTTTGCCTTGTAGGCCTACATTGTTACCAGAACACTAGTCTTGTTGTGGCTTGATGGTTCCAGGGATCTTGTGCACATGATTTTGTTTTACCCGTTTAGGACGGTTTGATTTTGCTACGAGCATTTCCCATAGACACCTGCCCGAGTATCGGACTCATCCTCAATGGGTTAAACGAAATTTATTCCAATGAGATAATTTTATGAAGGAACCCTTTGTGAAAGCTGTTTTGGAGTAAAGCTCACATATTATTGAAGGGGGGAGGGGGCATAATTATACCCAGTCAGAGCACTATTCACTCCCTTAGAGATGATTTGTTTGTTAGTTGCCCTTATACAGTGCACTCCCGTTACAACGAACACGGTTATAACGAAATTTCGTTATAACGAAGTAAATCTTCTGGTCCCAAAATTATCACCATTAAAGTCTATGGTACAAAATTCGCTTATAACGAACACGGTTATAGCGAAATTTCCGTTATAACGAAATCTTTTCCGAGCGCCACAGACAAAGAAAAACAAAAGAAATGTGCTCCGTTATAACGAAATGCGAATTGCTTTCGAAAATACGGAGCGAAACAAGCATTTATAGCGTCTCTGCATTGGTGAACGCTTCACATCACTGTGTGTGTTTGCTCCTTGTGTCACACACAGTTTCTGAGGGGAACTTGCGTTTATTATTGTAATACAGTTATCCCATCACATTTCACATAGCTTTCGAGTGTATGATGAGTATTCAGCAAACAGAATATGATATACGTACGTGGTTTCCTTGTTTTCGTTATATATTGTATTTGTTCGGTTATAACGAAATTTCGTTACATAACGAAAGAAAACTGCCGGTCCCGAGCATTCCGTTATAACGGGAGTGCACTTTATCCTTACATTATAATCATTTTGTGATACTTCAATGACTTAGAATAACTCGAGTGGTAACAAGCAATTGTTTGATTCTGGGATAGACTTTTTGAAGGTCAGTACCAAAGATATGTAGTCAAATTCAGAAATTTCACTTGGGAATTCATTTCATGAAATATGGTATAAAAGTTGCAGAAACTGATATATATTGATCAGTTTGGAGCAAAATGTGACATTTGTATACTCTTTCATGACTTTTTGTGAGACATCTTGGTTTATGGCAGCAGATAAGATTTGATTGTATGATGTCAAATGTTGCATTTGTATTTTTTAATTTGTTGTTTAGATTTAGAATGCAAGAGTGTAAGGTAATGCATATATTGGCTTGCTATAACAGGTCTGTGATAATGTACTGTATACGCTATAATTTTCGCGTACATAAATTTTCGCGAATTGCCGCTGTCACACACTTTCGCGAGTGGTTAAATTCGCGATTGAGGGACCAGAGAAAATATGAAGTGACAAAGAAAGTGTGAATTTTCAACTTACTAGCAAATAAGAATGATACTAGTTATACACTGCATGAAAAAAACTTAGTACTTGAAGACTAATGCAGTGGTGTGATTTTTTTTTAATGGGATTTAACCACATAACATGTAATTTTGGCAACAGTCATGCACACATACACATGTACATGAACAATGAGGGGTGCACACCTGCTGAAGTTTGTGTTCTAAAAAGACTCAAGTTTTGTTTTGTTTTTGTTTTGTTTTTTCATATAGGGAGAAGGTAAATTAGTAGCAATGCACAAAGGAGCCTGCTTTACAAATGCTGTACTCTTTGGATTTGCAATCTTAGTCCAATAAAATATGATGTACATTAAGTGCACTGCATGTCTGTTGCACAGTACGATACAGTAATTGATGGCACATTTCATTGCATTATGCATACACATCTATCTTGATGCACTTATCATACCCCTCAGGTATCCAGCCTCATTGACGAGATGCCTCATACTGACCTGTACGTCCTGGAGCACAAGTCTTTCACCTCCCTAAACAAGGGCACCTTCCAGACCATGCTCTTCATCCGTTGCCTGGAGACGATGTTCTACACCAGTCTTAACAGCAACATCCACGAATCGGGAGAGGTGCGAGCCATCTCCCTTCCGCAGAACGCCGTCGGAAAGCACTTCGGTCTCCTCGTCGGCAGCCAGCGCAAGAGTGGCCAGAATCTTGTCAGGACGTTACTGAGCGAGGGGACCGAGCGCAGAAATGCTTGGTTCCCCGTCAGGATTATGTACGAAAATGCCCTCACCTTTGAGGAATCCAGCAAGTACGAAAGGGAGCATCTCGCAAACTGTCTCCTGAGAGCCATCGCTTTCTACGATATCTACGTGGACTCAAAGCCTGGATTTAAGTTGAAATGATTTCTACCAAACCTCTATCTCTCAAAATTCATAACTGAATACTCATGATGCAGCTTTCATGCATGGATTGCTCAGAGTAAGCCATAACCAAAGGCCTGATGATGCACCAGCAGTGGATGCAAATGCAATTTGATTTATATTGATGGGTTCTTGGTTGTACTTTGCAAAAGCTTAGACTGATATTTCTGATTTTTTTTAAAATCAAGATCAACCACTTTTTACTATCTTTTCTAGCATTGTGATAAACCTTGCCAAGATGTAATGATGGTCGCGCTACATCTGTAGGATGCAGGAAATTATTCTAAAGAATATTTTCACGGTGCACTATGTATGATATACATATCAAACCTGACAAAGACTAGTGATATAAAGAGAAATCAGCTTGCATTTGCAGAATAATGGGTAGTAAAGCAGTTATTACTCAACTGATTTCCAGGTTCTATTTTGATCAAAACATTAAAATTGTTATGAATGTGTGTGACTTTCATCACGTTTATAATATACTTGCCTCCGGATTGGGTTATTCCATATGGGTGCACAGCAGATTGCTTCGTCACTTTACATTCTGAAATAATATGCAAATGTCTTGTACACCTTGTGCAATGTAAATTACACAAAAAAAAAAACAACAACAACAAAAAAAAACAAGTGACCCAGAAATATCTGTTAGGCAATATAGTGGACTCTCGTTATAGAGAAGACTGGTACCAAACCTGTGTAACAACATGATTTTTTTTGTCTCTTTGCCCTTGAGTTCAATTTTTTTTTTTTTTTTCAAACCGTGTCATAAAGTGAAATTTACAAAGTGATGTCACTGGTTCCAAAGAGCTCTTCCCTCCACCCCCCCCTTTTTTTTTTGGGGGGGGGGGGAGGAGGTGGGTAATGAGAGTCCATTGTATGTGTGTGTGTGTGTGTGTGTATATCTTTGTATTTTTTTTAGAGAGAGAAAAAGAAGAGATAATGTTATGTTAGTTGTAAATGGAGATGCAATGTATAAAGAAGAGACAAATCCCACCCCTAGTAAGGAATCTTTAAAGATCTTCTCTAGAACCAGAAGTGATAGAGCTATAAATGTAATATCATGAGTTAGTACATTAATGACTGTAGTTCCAAGTTTGTTCATTGCAGATCCAGTGGTGCCCCCCCCCCCCCCCCCCCCCCCCTTGGAGTCATTGGGGGGTGAGGGGGATCCAAATGCAGGCCTAAATTGTACATTTTATTCTTCTTGAAAAACAACATAATGGATTTTCACCAAACTTGTTTGAATGGGCACCATGCGGGACCCAAACCTCGCGACCCAAACCTCGTAAATATTGGAATACAGTTGCACCAGTATTCGATAACATTCTTCTCTAGAATCAGAAGTGATAGAGCTTGAAGTCTTTTTTTTTTCCACACTGCATAGTCCAACTTTTTAAGTACAGTGTACTTGGCAGGTAGTTTTATCAGTGTGATGGAATATATGCAAATGGACACCTTGTCCCTAGCTCTCAAAGCTGCCCCCACCCCAAGTTTCCAATATTCTCAGGTAAGAGTCTGCAAGAATGCATGGAAAGTGAACTTTGGATACTCAGTCAGGTGAGCGCGAGACCCCCCCCGAGTCTCTTGTTATTTGGTTGGTAGAGACGTGGACTGTAATGGCTTTTAAACTCACTAATTATTCAAAGCAGAAGCAGATATCCAATTGTCATTCATAAGTTGTTGGTGGCATTTGTGGAGATTATGTGAGAGTATGCAGGGACTGAAGGAAAAGTACCCTAGTCCAAAGTTATGCAGCTGTATGCATTTGCAGAGAAGTCTGGAGTTTCTTTTGCTCTTTGAATGTATATTTGAGAATATGTGTTTCTTTTGCTCTTTGAATGTATATTTGAGAATATGTGCACAGTGTGTTGTTGGTGGGAAGTTGGTACTAATGCTATATTTACTGGTTGTACTGCTAAAATATATGTAAGAAATCTAATACACCTGTATGGCAGGGGGATTTGTAAGTCCTACTGTATCTCCATTTGCAGTCTCATTTGGGTTTTTGCTCTTACTGTTTTCCTGTGGCTTGCCCTTTATGTTTTTGATTTTGGAAAAACTGACCCTCTGTTGCAACTGGTACTTCCCTGTTTCCCATTCCCATGGAAAAAGATAAAGGCATTACTATAGGATGGGGGGAAAAGGTACTGTACAATTTTTCTTTTAGAGCACTGATGATATAAAATGTCATCACTCCTTCCTCCCCTCCACCTCCCAAAATCATGACTTGGCAGCCACCTTCTAAGCTGTTTACCCACCTGTTTCTTAAGAAATTTTAATGATGTAATCACAGAGTACCAGACAAATTAATTCTAAACTACATGTACATCCAAGACAACTGTAAGCTCTTTCTCTGTTTGTGTGCATCAAAATGTTGCATGATACAGTGCACTCCTCTTATAACGAACACGGTTGTAACAAAATTCTGGTTACAACGAAGTAAAAATTCAGGCTGCAACATTATCCACTTTATGTATTTTTATTGTTAATTTGTTCGGTTATAACGAAATTTCGATATAACGAAAGGAAAATGTTGGTCCCAAGGACTTCATTATAAGAGGAGTCCACTGTACCATCATAACAAATGTGTGATGACCTCATACATTGTAATAGGCTTTGTTGGTACACTGTACATGTACAGTGTGTATTCAACTGAAGAACCAACCAAGGAATCAGTCATTTCATTATTTAGTAGATCATGTATTATTTTAATCTCAATGCTGTCATATTTTGACAATAAAAGTGCAATGCAATTGTTGTAACTTCATATACATTTGTAATTCTTCTTCTTTGGATTATGTCATTTTTTAATGAAATAAATTTTAGTCTCATTTAGCCTGCTATAGTAACTTTGTAATGCAGTTAATATCATCTTCAAGTATTATTTACCATATCATTCTTTTATCGGGTACAATGTACTGTATTATAAAGAAATGCACATAGAAAAACTGACCAGAATGAATATCATTTATTAGTGGGAATTGAGCAAAGAAAATCCTGATGGAATCCCATTTTCTTTGCTCAATTTTTCCACTAATAAGTATTATAAAGAACATAACAATGTTAGGTACTATGACTTAAATCAATGTACTAAAGGGAAAAAAAACGTTTGGGGGTTAAGCATATAAAAAATAACTAGAAAAGCACTGATGGCGCAGACCTCCGCCAAGCAGCTACTTTCCACCGAGGATCTTGCTCTTCCATAGTGATCAGTGATTTCCACCCATATGTATGCATGCTGAAAAATCGCCCTATTTCCCAATATAGAAGCCTTTGTTGCATCATAAACCCTCTACTGCGTGGCGCGCCTCACCCTAGCAGAAACTAGAGCACGCACTTTACTGCACGTATGAAAACCTCAAAAATGTGCAGCTTGAACTCCCAAGTTCATTGACCCTACCTGCCAAATATTGAAAATCCTTCATGAAATCCATAAAAGTTTCCGGATCACTACCAAAATTTATTCATTTGTTCCTTGTGTCATTCTCAACCTTTCCTGCAAGTTTCATCTAAATCCATTCCCAACTTTTTGACTTATTTTGCACAAAGAAAAACAAACGGTAACGAAAACATAACCTCCCCCTTTGGCGAAATCTACATGTGTAGATGTGTACAGGTATCTTATTGTGTAAGTCAATTTCCTTCTAGTTCTTTCTTTTCCCATAAAAGTGAAATCTGTGAAGTTAAGACTTTACCACTCTTACCATGTTAATAGACTGTACCACTAGTGTTCACAGGCACAACCATTTATACATTATAGCAATAGAAATGGACCTTTACACAGTGTTCATGCAACTGAGAAAATACACTACAGATGACGTTAGATACAATGCCATTCCTAGCCTTTTTGTCAACGTTTTGATACGCCATACACAAAGCATAGAATGAGGAAATGTGACACATAGGTATTATGTCTTATAAAAGACAAAATCACATATTATGTTTCATAATTACAAAGCATAACCCGATTCATATCCAGTGTCATATTTCTACCATCCATAGCCTTCTCGGTAAGAAACCCTACACTGAGAACTCCATGAGCCACTTTGTACAGCTCCCTCTTTGGAAGGTGGAAATCACCACTACTTGCACACAGCCATCTTGCAAACTAGCTGCATGTGCTGCTTTGAATCCAAACAACATCATGCCATGAACTGCCGGCATAATCGTGGGAGTTAAATCAATTGTTGGCTGTTGATTGCACTGGATCTCTTCCATTTCACCAAGTCCATGATTCATTGTTGCTAGGTGCAAACTTTGACCTTGCTTTTGTTGATTTGCGCGTGGAATATACCTGCATCAGATTAGACCAGCCATCAACAGTTTGCAGGGCCATTCATCACAATGTCTTGGGCATTGACTTTGATTCTTCCATGTCGGCAAATCCAAGTTTTGATAAAGGCTCTCTCTTCATGAGATCCCTGGAGTGGTGTAGAATGTGAGGCAAAGTGAACACAAGAATAGGAGTCATATGAATTGACCAAAGACAGACCAAGAGGGCAATACATGTATTCATGGAAACAGATACAGTGTGGCTTCATCAAGTATGCACACAGTATCAATCACAGGTATAGTAAAAGATTTAATCTACAGCAAAAACATAGAGAGAAGGAGATGATCATTAATCTAAATCTCAAACTCAGTACTGTAGTACCACGGTACAAATGTCATGAAAATACCCAGTAGATGTAAACTTCTTTTTTTTTAATATATGTACAATGTATTTTAAATATACATTAAGATTCAAATTTGCTGTACCACATTATATGAGAGAGGTGTGAGAGTGCGGTACTGATGATTTATACAATTTGGTGAGTGAGAGAGAAATTGGAGAGCTGGCCACGAGCAATGAGATTTATGATTTTTGTTTTGGTGTAATAATGTCGGAGGTATATAGAGCAATTCTGCCTGTTGCCTACAGCCGAGAGGGATGCCCCTGCTTTTCATATAGTCACATTGTCTGTCATTAATAGAATACGCATCTTGATACGTATCGACGAAGCTAAAGGGAATTGACCTCAAACATAAAATTGCCAAAACAATACAGCTGTAGTGCCATACAGTATAGTACTTATTAGTGGTGTTTGAGGGAAATCAAGACAATCTGTTCAAAAGTTATGAATTTTCAGTTTTGGTTGAATGGTTTAATCCATGTGCCATCATCACTGGAAGAGACTACAGTACAACAATTCTTGATGTCACAGTACTTTAAATAGTGGAATGATATAAAGAAAATATAAAAAGAAAAACCACAAAATGTATTTTTTTCCGATAAAAAGTACACATTCCTTCGACTTGTTACTGACACAGATTGAGGGCAATATTAATCCCCCTGGATTCTGAAAGACGTAGTAAGTTAAGCGCTCTTTCATGATCAAACAATGTAAATGTCTATGTTGATATATGCTATGTAAGTTCAAATTTAACAGCTTTGAAAGATTTTTTGTTGTTCTAGATATAAAATAAAGACAAATGTATCACTGATGTCAAATAGCATTCTGATTTTTCTAATGTTTTGTTGTCTGATCTCACATTACATTCTGCTCAGTCAGGAATAAAATCAAAATCGTGAGAATTTACTCTCCTTAGTTCATGAGAATTGTCACTTAAAGTCAGTCTTCATTCAAGTAAAACAGGAAGATTTGGCAGCTCTGCATACCTCTCCATTCTGCATTCAAGATAGTCTTTGGACTCAAGTCGGCATTTGTGCGAGTCAAGGTTGTTTTCCCTCAGACAGTCCATGAACAGCTCTTTGAATTTCTTGCATTCCCCTGCACAGAATATATGGGAAGCATAATAACGGGGTGCTACATAAGCACTTGCCCGATTGCCTGGCCGGGGCAAGTGAAAATAAAATTCGGGCAAGTGTTTTTGAACAATGATAACAAATGCTTGCCTGAATTGGGCAAGCAAACAGTTTTGAAGCCACATTTTTTCACTTATTCCCCCAACAAACCCACAAAGTCGACCATACAGAAGCCCAAAGATAATGGCTGTTTAGTGATGCAACACACTTAATATTTCATTCGAACACTTACTGTGTACAGTGTATACGTGAAGAAGCCCTAATGCAATGCAACGGCAACACCTGATCGAAGCAAGTTTGTTACTCCATTGTGTTCAAGCATGCAAATCAAAGTTTGCTGTTTATTCAAATGATTGTGTTTTATTAAGCCCTTGACTATCACAGGATTTTCTATATTATTTCCTTATATTTTGGACTTTCTTTTCGGGCAAGTAAAAGTACTGTTCAGGCAAGTGCTTTGCAGCAAATTTGAAAATCTGCTTGCCCGAACGGGCAAGTGGTAAAATAAAGTTATGTAGCATCCTAAATACTACAGCTCAGTGTATGTAATAATATGTATACTTCACCTCTGAGATCACTATCATGGATTCTCAAATCAAGATTGATGATTATTCACTGTAATGATGTAGATCTCTAATTAGGAAAATCTACTGGGTAACACAATTTCAAGCAACTAAATGAATAATGATGACAATGATGATAATAATAATAAATAGATAATTATAATAACTACAAAACATTTTACTGATATTATGGTAATGCTGCCAATACTACTACTTTTGCTACTTCTAGTATAATAATAATATTGTTAATGGATTGTTGTTATTTTTAATGCGAAAGTTAAAGTGGAGTTTTTGGAGAAGAAATTAAGGTGTTAAATGAATTGATGGGTAATGTAGTAAGGTAAAAGGTATAAGAAAGGAAGGAGATGTGTAAAATAAGGAGGGATAGGTAGAGAGAGAGCAAAGAGAGAGAGGAAGAGAGAGGAAAAAGAGAACGACTTAGCGAGAGGCAAAGAGAAAAAAATAGGAGATAAAATTGTATTATTATGATAGAAATGCATGCTATAGAATCAAATATTGCATACTTTAATTTGTGTATAAATGTATTTTCTGGTCAATTTGTTTGTGATTATGTAACTGAAATTGTTGAGTGTCTTTTTTATTATGTCAGATGTATAATAGTCTCATGTTTTTCTGTATTACTTTGTCTTTGCCTTGTGTCTCCTCTTAAATCCAGGAGGCAACCTAGGCTTTCATGTTAAATTGTTTATTTGAATAATAAAGAATGTTGGACAACAACATTAAGACTTGGTACTGGTAAGAAAGAGTGACTCGAGACTTGACAAGATCAAGGCTCACTTTATTAAATTTAGTTAATTTCAACTGACTTAATTAATGTTTATTGACTTTATTAAGTCTTGACAACAGTATGAAATATTCCAGTTATTGTAGCTAGAAATTCCAAGACTCAGTATTACTATTATCTGATTAAAATGTTGAAATACCTTAAACTTAATCTAAATTTTACAAGTGGAAGACAAAAATAAACAAATAATTTCATTTAGCAAGTTGGAAGGACACAAAAAGAATTACGATTTTATGTCATACACAGTTAGAAAGGTAGCTGTAATCAAATCATCTTGGCTCTGCAGGTCTGAAGTGAGCTGAATGGAAGGCCCTATTCCCAAGCCTAAGATTAAGGATAGACCCCTTCGACTTCCGAGTCTTCACATGGGTTAATAGTGCGAATGATATGATTGACGAAGCTAAAGCTTAACACAATACACAACACAGGAAGCAATAGATGGGGCTACACTCCCTACAGCCGTTTGCCTACCTTCATGATCCAGTGGAAAGCTGCCTTTATCTGGAGGTCTTGGCTTGAAGCTCTTCACTCCGAAATTCATTGCAGTGGACATTTTGGCACAGTGTTCGAGATTCTGGAGATTAGGAAAACGGGAGCAGCGGGGCGGAATTATTGCAAAACCTCTGCCTCTTCAGTCACGCTTATTGCGAAGTCTCCTGTTGCTCAACATCCGTATTATGTAATCGAAGCGCCTCAATCTTCGTCCAAAAATAATTCGCCCAACCAAGGAGTTACTACTTGGCCCAACAAGAATGTCGAAACACACAATGTCATACTCTGTCTCCTCTCTCGCTTGCCCCTCCTTTTCTCACTCTCTCCCTCTCTCTCTCTCTCTCTCTCTCTCCCTCTCTCTCTCTTTCTCTCTCTCTCTCCATCTCTCTCTCTCCCCCCTCTCTCTCTCTCTCTCTCTTTCTTTCTAACAAAGATTTGTAACACATACAAGTAGATCTAGAATATTTATACTGAACTGAATTTTTAATGATCCTAATACCTCTGTAGGGGGATGGGGTTGGGGTGGGGGAAGACTGGACATGACATTTCTTCAGGGAAAATTATATAAGTCAGGGAGGATTTGAATCCGAAGATTGCAATCTCTTCACTTTTCCTATAAAAGAGGATGTGACATGAACTTCAAGTGAACCAAATACCATATTATCCTCTCAAGTAAAAGGCATTATCTATGACATCCTTGGTGATGTTGTTCTTGTTTTTCTCCTGATTTTTGCATAAAACTGGAGTGATAGAGTATATATATGTACTCTCAATGCCTATACAAAGATAAATGTGAATCAACTCCCAAATTTACACGCTGTATTATCTGTACATGTATGTACGTATATAATATATATATATATATATAACAATTAAGGGGCGGATCCAGGATTTCTGTAAATTTTGGGAAGGCGCCTTGTCAAAATTAAAGGGGGTGCAAGCACCTGCTCTCCCCTTCATTTTTTCTTTTTATTTCTTTTGTTTTCACAGAAAATAAAGAGGGGTGCGCGTTTAAGGCCTTTTCAACATTTTAATCAGTTTATACTTAGTCTTAGAATATCTAGCTACAGTAATTGGAATATTTCAAACATAACACATCAATATTTGGCCAATGTCCCCAGGCCATCGGGCCACAGCTAATTTTGAACCATCCGGAAATTTATAGTATGTTCAAATGCATGTAATTTCGTCCGTCTTCTCTGTGCCGTGCACAAGTCTTTCATAATTTCCACTCTTCTTTTGGTAATTTGTAATTTACAATTTACCATGTTCATATACAGTATATCATGACGTGTCATGTAAAAATTATTTATTAAACTATGGTATGCAAGTGCAGTTTAAGTATACTCACAACCCTTGAACCAAAGAAAAGGTGAATACTGAATCTTTATCATTAGGCTACATCGCACCACTGATGCCCTCAGCATTATATTATTCTCAATGGACTCTGAAGTTGTGCTTAATTGCAAGCTGATGTTATGAAATGCAATCAATGCACTCACCCGGATTGTCTTGGCTACAGTATGAGTTCCATGGTTACAGTCAAATTGCATATGCTACAATAAATAAAGAAATGCATTTGTTAGTGTATAATTTGTTCAAATATTGTTAATCAGAGCCTTGAAGAAGCCGGGGGGCAAAAAAAAAAAAAAAAACGCAATAAAAATAACTTCATTGGCAAAAATGCATCAACTATTAAAAATGTAATGTAACATACATTCTGAGCCTCACTTTACATACATGAGGCCCTATGTGTGTAGTAAATATATCCCCTCTTGAGATAGCATCATGTGGGATATGCTCGAATGATCAAAATTTAATTACTCTTGCAGTTCGAGGCTTATCATGATATAGCAAACTCCGTTTTAATCGAAGGATACATCAGTATAACCTTGATGTGCTGTTAAAAGTGGGTCGGCGAAAAAGTATTGGGATAGGCCAAAGTGCCACTGGCCGATTTTCACATGGTTACCCTGAGTATTCCGCGAAACGTGAAATCGCGTATCGTGCCTTCACTTCGGCAGCAGGATCCGCAGGAGCTGAACGTGGTGAAAGTGCATAATGGCTGGCTATTCCGCATGCTAGCTCGCTGTCATTCTGCTCTGACACTTTAATCATTTGATCATATGTAGCTGAAACTGAAAGTGTCGAAGTCAACCACGGCATAAACACCAACGCCAACTGGTTGCAGGATCACGCATAGACAGAAAGATCCGTCTGTCCGGAGGAGTCTTTTATATTTTTGACGTTATCGCTCTCAAAGGTGGAGGGGATCCGTGAAGCCAGACGCAGTCTCCGCGGAACATTCCCCGACGACCAGATAAACATGTAAATTTTACAGACCGATCTTTCGGTCGAGATCACGCAGCGCAGTCAGTGAGTAAATTAGGTAAGAAGACCATTGTTTGTTTTGTCATGCATTGTCCATTGACCTTGCTTGACATTGCATTGCCCGTCATGCCGGTATTTTTCTGTTATTTGTGATATTATTATCATTGATCTGTTAATGTAGCTGAAACTGAAACTCACTGAAAGTGTCGAAGTCAACCTAAAAGTTTTGAGTTAACCACGGCATAAACACCAACGCCATGCCAACTAGTTGCAGGATCACGCAGCGCAGTCAGTGTCAGTGAGTAAATTAGGTAAGACTATTTTTGTTGTCATGCATTGTCCATTGATCTTGACATTGCATTGCCGGTCATGCTAGTTTTTATTTTTTTTATTTTTTTTTTTAATTTTTGATATTATTATCATTGATCTGTTGATGTGTAAAACAATGTTCAATAGCGTGTAACTAGACCAGGGGCGTATCCAGGCATTCGAGGGGGCGCCTTTGCAAAATAAGGAGGGGGGGGGGGGGTGCAAGTACCACCCCATTTTTTCTTTTTATTTCTTTTGTTTTAGCCAAAAATAAGGGAGGGGGGGGGGGGGGCGAGGCTTGCCCAATGTGCTTTCCCCTGGATCTGCCACTGTAGACTATTGTAAAAGTGGACATTTTCGCGGTGTTGAAATTTTCACGCATTTCTCGCAACCAGAAACTAGCGCAAAAATAAAAGCACGCCAATATTCATTCTTGCCATAATTCCAGTAGGCCTACCTGTAGTTAATGTCTTGATTCCGCAGAATTGAAAACATGTGAAACTCTTAAACCGGCCGTGCGCGAAAAATTAGTCATGCAAAAATATCCACTATTACTTTCGCTTTGGGGAAAATTTAACTTTACATTTCTTTTCATCCTGCTACAGAGTTTGACCTACTACTACCACCAGAAGTAATAGAGGCTGTCCAGAGTAATTTTAAAGTGTATTTCAGCCAGGCAGAGTGTGGGCATCACCGGTAAGACGAGACAAGGTCAGCTTACAAGTTGTAGACTTTACTCTCTAGTATCTGTACAATTGTAATTAGAGTATGAAATTGATCCAAAGATAATTAAGTATTAAATTCATTTTTTTCTTTTAGATTTCCATTAGAGTTTATTTTCCATACATGCCCCTAAATTATCATTTCTTCTCACACTTAGCCTCTCATCTCAATTCCTTTCCCTTTCCTTGTGCTTATCATACACATTCCAGCACCTTCTGATGTGAAGTCACACGGCCTTGGAAACCGAAGCAGTGAGGGCAAGCGAGCGTGCATGAGAGCTCAAGGTCTGACTAGTTAGGCTATTCATCATTCACAAGTTAAACAAATGCCTTTGTGTGTGGCGATTTCGACTTTATTACTTTGGCAAAGCTTTCCAAAATCTGACATCTTCGGAAAAACAATCTAGAAGACTAGACTTAAACTCTATTTTCAAAATTTGAGCAAAAAACGGCACACAAACGCATTTGTTTAACATGTGAATGAATATCCTTGAGCAACACTCGCCTGCCCTCAGAGTTAGGGCGTGCTTCGGTTTCCAAGGCCAATTGTGACGTCAATGCATCGGGTCTATTCATGCTTAAATTCAGCTCATGATCACCTCATCTTTACTTTCTACTGGCATTCGTTCTCTCTTTGACCTCCGGTCACACTTTTTCCTTTTAGCATTTAATTTGATTGGCCTGTGTAGTCAATGATTTAAATATGCAAATGGAAAGAACTCTGGAACTCACTGAGAGAGGACCTCCTTCTTCTGCCTCTCCCTTTTTGCCCTGAATCTCTGTTGGAGATTGACTAAATGCTGCCCAGCATTTGGAGTGCTGAGTGACTAGCTGATGATGATTTTGGACACCAGAATGAGTGTTACATAATCATTGATTTATTGGTGACAGATAGCCTATAAGTATCCCTTCAGTCTCCAATCGTATTCTGAGTGTTCCTTTACTGGTGATCAGAGTTTCCTTTCATAACTTTCATAATTTATTAACTTCTTTTTTTCGTTATTGTGCACAGTCATGCTACCTTTTGACTTTTCAGATCATACATTTAAATGTGAACATTCTTCATTTAGATGGACGCTCGCCCTGGCCTTAGCATTAACGCAATGTAAATTATATCTTTACATGTCAGCCTTTCATATGTATAGGCTGATAGAAACTTGCTCTTGAGTCCAAAGTTGACTGTCTGAAACACATCAAAGCTAAGACTAGTAAGAAGATGTCATGAATTTCAAAATGCATGTTGAATTGCTTTTCTCTTATTTTTCTGCAGTCAAGGGGCCTTATCCTCTCTGTCAAGGTAAGATGAAAGGAAAGGTCAGCGATGAAGAGCACGAGAAAAAGCTTGAGAAACTGGAGGAAGACTTGTTCCTGGATGTCACATTTGATGTTCAGACCAATGATCAACCTCAGCAGTCCAGCGCCACAGCCCCTGTCTATGTAAAGTCCATCGGTAGAGGAGAAAAGAAAGCCCGGAATCCCCTGGATATACCTCTTCCATGGCAGTATTACGAACAGGTTGGTTGAAGTAACGTCTCCTGTTGAACGTTTATCATTTGTTTCTGACGGAAAAGAATAGATGCAGTCTTGATCATCTCTCCTCCAAGTGTTGTGAATTTTCAGAATTAAGTCAAATTTTCCTGATTTTTGTTTTGTTTTGTTTGTTTGTTTGATGGAATGATGTTTGGTAACTTATCTTTTAGGATACTGTATCACAATGTGTTATAATTGTTAGTGCTTTGCTCTAGACTGTATGATTTTTGTCACAAATGCTATGCACCACTTAATGCTGTAAGAAAAAAAATGCTTTATCTACTTTAGCTCCTCAAGAAAAGGATAGTGTGATTTAGGCCTACCTGGGAACCTTATTGCCTACAAGCTACAGTATTTGTGACATATGAATTCATTTATGTAATTCTCTATGCTTCCATCAACAGCATACTCATTTAGCAATAATGTCAACCCTTTCTTCTTGCCATTTGTTTAGGTTTTAAGTTTGTTTGTTTATGTTGTGGTAGCTGTCAAAATTACAGAGCTGCCAAGAAAGGGGGGAATATGGAAGAAGTGCCACACCACAGAGACCTGCCTATCCTGCGCAGCCCCAACTGAAGACCAACAGTAAACAGTCTGCACCCATGGCCTCAAGAGAGAGGGAGAGGGGATGTGGTGGAGAGGTCAAGCAGAGAACAAGGGGGCGTGGCAGGGGGAGGGGAAGGGACCTCCAGGAAATTCCGCCTTCTTGGAAGCCAAAGCCGTCCGTCGTGCAAATGCGAGATCTTGGCAAAAGTGGCCTCCCCAATGGTGAGAAAATAAGAATTCAGGCTGTTTCAATGCACAGTAAAGTTACGTCAATAAGATTAGTTTAGTACGTGTATAGCAAATTCAGTGCTAGAGTTTTTGCCCTACAGAAGCATGCAAATGATGAAAATATTTTTTGCAAAGAGATCAAAGTTTAAATGGATATACTTTTATCTCTTTATTGAGATTTTGTGTAGTCCTGAGAGTAATGTGCTTTGAGACCAGGAGTTGTTTTTTATTGAAATTAACTTCCAGAATTGAAAGATATTTTAGTGAATGCAAGGGCTGAATGAAAAATTAACAACCAACAACAGAAGACAAACAAGAAGGCCTTGTCCTGTCATTGCAAATAGAGCAATTATTCAGTTGCCTTTCAGCAAGAAACACTAGTTCCTATACATTTCAGTCACTTCAATAAACTGGACTCGTCTGAATTTCATTGTATGCTTGTGATGTCAGTGACATGCATATCCTTTTTGACCTCTCACAGCCTGTTCCTTGATTTTTGTTTTTTATCATTCTTCAAACCAACAAAGCCTTGATAACATGAAGAAAGACTGTGTGAGGTATCTTTGATATAGATCAACAAATTTTGCATTTGGAATCTGCAAGGTGATCACAGCAATATGATGATGAATTGTTCAAAAATTTTTGGAAACCAAGCTAGCTAGTGAAATGGTAATACATCAAAAGAGGGTATGTTGCTTGAAAGTTTACATAATGATGAAACCGAGGAAGGGAAGTTATGCGATAGCACCGTCGAAAAGAGAGGTATTGTTCAGATGATATGTGATGACTATCGTAAAAAGCACCCACGCGCAAGATGTTCCAGAAATTGAATTGTCCTTAAATCCGTTCAACTCAAGTGCTGGCTGTAAGACGGCCTTCGTATACATCTTAGCAATTATACAGTCTGATATTTTGTGTTCATGACATCAAGGTGATGCTGAACTGGAGGAGGGTAAAGCCCACCTCATGCAAATGTTTCTTGGTAAGCGGTCACACTTTGAGCCGGAACGGGAAATCTCCTTTCAATGCTCTGATTCCTCGGTGCGTACCTCCCAGACTGCACCAAACTTTGACCTCCGCAACGAGGCAGACTTTCCGGCAATAATCTCCAAGGGGATGCCGTTCAAGTCGGCTCGGTCGGCCAACGGGGATGCGCCACCGGGCCGGAGGAAGCCCAAGAGGCAGGAGAACAAGGAAGGATGTCTCGGTTCCGCCGGGAGCAGGGGAGACGACAACGCCTCCTCCAGTTGCGGATCAGAGAGGCGGGGCAAGCCAACTTCAAACCGCTCCGAGCAGCAGCATTCTGATGATATCGACGTGAGTGTTTGAATGAACAAAGGAGAATGCTCTGTCACCATGGCAACAGAGCCTACATAGATAGTTGTCTCTGAGAATGATGCAGATATTTTAAAGCTTAAGTTGTTCGTTATGTTTTTGTTTTTTCACCAGAGATCTTTCATTTACCAAAGGTTTTTTTGTAGATCTATGTTAAATTTTTCTTGTCATTGCTCTGTATGTATGTGGGTTTTTTTGGGGGGGATAAAATTTGTATCTTGGATGTCAACCAATCTTTTGCATTTGATAGAAGCTGTCTTCCACAAGCTTTTACAATTCAAAATGTTTAAATTTTTCTTAGGTGACTGCCTTATCTTATCAGCGTCTTTGATATGTATGCATGTGGGGCTTTTTTTTTTTTTTTGCTACATAAATATACATATGTTGCAGGTCTCGTTTTAGTGTATACATGTCTACTTTGAAGCAAATACAACATAGTGATTTAGCAGCCATCTCTTACACAAAATTTGAAGAATTTTGTGCCCTTCTTAAAAAAACAAACAAACATGTTTTACCTCTAACTTTTCCGCTTAGCCTCTGGAGGGGCCAAACGTCCTGGAACTATCTGGTCTTCCACCAGGACTAAAGAGGAGTGACCTTGGTGACCTGCTGATGGGATGTGGACACATCGTGGCCATGAAATTCCTAAAAGATACAGACACACAATTGTGTATAGGACTGGCCTATGTCAGGTTAGTACTCTGAATATCTCTATTTGTTAATTATCGTTTATCTTTCGCACATTCTAATGTATATATATGCTTATGATCTGATTCCTGATTTATTCTGTGTTATGTTTTGTTGGAAGGAAAATGAGAGTGAAAATAAATAAATAGAATATTGAATATTTTGATGGATTTACTGCAGTACATTTCACACTCTTGGTTTTCGTAGACTTTTACCAAAAATGGTGACAAGAAAAATAATTACTTGAGGAAGTCGTAATGCAATTATTAGGGATATGAGAGCTCAGAGTTTAAACTGATTTCAGACTTTTCTATTCTGCCCCAAACCCATTTTCAGACTTTTTGGTCAGTTCAAATGCATTAAAATGTTTAAAGCTTTGTGCACTTCAGAATATACATATATTTTTTGAATAAGTTCCAGAACTTTTCAGACTTTTTGCTGCAAGTACTCTCACACTTCTGAATTTTGTTTTTGTGACCTTTAGTAACTTGACTTCTCTATCCTGAAGGATATAAAATGTCACAATTGCTTCGTGATATAATTTCACAAATAGTGCAGTATTTGAGAATAGAAAAATGTTGTCGTAAGCAGTGACATCGTTTTTCCAAATACATGTAGTGTACAATGGAGGGTCAAACAGGCCAACATCTTGAAATAGTTGAAGATACATTTAAATCATGTAAAGCTTTTTTAACAATTAGAGGATTGATTTTTTATCCCAAATATGATAGGCAATATATGAAATTCAGAATGCAAGTGCACTAATCTTTCAGGTTTGTTTGTTTGTTTGTTTGATATTTCTTTGAAAGGATGGAGACTACAGAAGCCTGTGAGCTAGCCATCACATCATACGACAATGTTGAGTCTCCTTTTACTGGTAAGAGTCTGCAGTTCGTACATGTTTAGTAACATGGTAATTGATATTTGTTTGTTTTTTAGAGGCTTTATATTCTCATGTTTAGCTATGGGTATTCACATACTATATTCTGTATAATATCACTATATTCTGTATCATTTCATTTTAGTTCACTTTATTGAAGTGGTTTTATTGATATTTGTTGCTTTTTTGTGGAGGGGAGGAGGTAGAGGGCAATTTGCATATCTTAGCCATGTTTCACATGATTGCATCACTTCAAATTTTATGTTGAATCTAACAATTGGTGTAATATACCGATGTATGATATCATGGTCATTCACTATCATGGAAACTGGTTCTAAACAAGTTGCCACGTAGCCAGAATATTATGAACACATGCTAACCATACTCGAACAAAAGACTGTGACATCATCACTTTGGTACTCTGTGTCGATTGAAGTTCAAAGTATTCGGTTTGATGGTTTAATGAGATTAGATATTGTGTGACAACACCTTCCCAGCAGGTCATAAAAGTGGGAAATACATGTAATTCAATAGGATTGACATTAACCAGGGAGCCCTGTTGCCAAGATGAATGAATGCATCAAAGTGTAAATGGAGGGCTATATACTACTGGCAGAGTATAGTGATTATTCAAGAAGTCAATAGCATTTTACTTGTGTGCATGCTGCAGTTGAGTAATCTATTTTATCAGAGTAGAGATTTTTTTTCAAGAGAACATGATGATGATGAAATCATATCCACTTATTATGATTGGATTTATGAAATAATATCATTGTCCTGTGTTGATGTTCTTCCAGCGTATGTCTCATGAAATATCTCTATATACTACTTCATTCTTTCTAGAAATGTATGATGGAAAGGTGCCAAAACTCAGCGTGCGTCTCTTGCGGTCATGATGACAGCACAGAAGTGACCACTCTTCACGTCCATTTGTCTTCTTCCATCACTCTTACTAGGAATGGCCACGAGAATCTAGAGTCCCGTCTTTTCTTCATAAAACACAGGACACTCCGGACAGTGTTAATGACAGGCAGAATTCTGTAAGTGCTACATGTTGCCTTCAATAAAAACAAACAAACAAGAGGTTGAGATGATTTGTAAGTGACTTTATATTTGTCAGTACTGTGATGCTGTTCAGGAAAGTAGTCCAAAGTTATGAATATACAGCATGTTTTGTCTTTGTTCTTGTTTTGTTTGGTTTCATTTTGTTATGTAGTGAGCATTCCTTGCACTCATGAGCTATGAGTCACAAACCATGCTCTGAAAAAAAGAAGAAAAAAAAGTGGTGGTCAATTGTTTGAGGAAAGCCGCACAAGTAGTTCCACAGATGTCACTGTTGAATTATTGCTGCATTCACGCAGACAGTGTGTGATCAATTCACATTTCAGTACATTTTACATGTACTGTGAGTTTGTTATTGGAATGCTGATTTTTCACATGTTAACTACTAATGAGCTTTGCTCAAACACTATACTAATTCATTGATATGTCTAGACAAAATGATTGATTCAAACACAGTATACAATAGACTGAAATGAATTAAATATTTCATCAGTCTTGAACAGTAGAGGGCAGTGTTTTGCCAATGTAAATGCTGCTCTTTCTTGTGACAGTGTAAGGTTTGTATGTAGTACATTATATTGCCAAAGACTAGAGTGATTAATGATTTTTTATGCCTCCGCCACGAAGTGGTGCCGGAGGCATTATGTTTTCGGGTTGTCCGTCCGTCCGTCCGTCCGTCCGTCCGTCCGTCCTTCCGTCCGTCCGTCCGTCTTTCCGTCCGTCCGTAATGAATTTTGTGGACAAGGTAACTATCAAAAGCTGTTGAGGTATCCTAATGAAACTTGGCATGTATGTGTATTAGGGGGTGAAGTTGTGCCTATCAACTTTTGGGTGCACGTGCTCAAGGTCAAAGGTCAAAAGGTCAAGGTCAAATACATAAAATTTCACTATTTCCACCATATCTATGCAATGCCTGAAGATATTTTCTTGTAACTTAGTGTATGCATGTATTACCCAATTTAGATTCTCTGGTGAAAGTTTGGGTCATGAGGTCAAAGGTCAAAGGTCAAAAGGTCTAGTAAAAGTATTAAAACTTCTTTTTTTTCTCTGTAAATTGGAAAATTGTTCAAGGTATCTTCATGGAACATAGTATATATACATGTACTGACTGGCAGTGATTATCTAGAGAATGTAGGGTTCATGGGTCAAAGGTCAGGGGTCAAAGGTCAAGTGCAACACTTCAAAATTTTACTATTTCCCTCATGTTCATGCAATGCCAGCAGGATTAGTATTTTTTTTTTTTACACTTGGTGTATGCATGTGTAACCTAATAGAAATTCTCTGGAGAGTTTTTTTTTCTTTTTCTTTTTTATTACCTCAAAGGTCAAAAGGTCAAAGATCAAGTGAAAGTGCTGAACTAACTTTTTCCTCCATATCTCAGAAGTGGCTCAATTTATCGGGAAACTTACTGCATATCCATGCATGTTCTACCTGAAAGTCATTATCTTATGAATTTTAGGGTCAAAGGCCAGATGAACATGGTAACAATTTACTATTCAGTACAGAAATTGCACTTTTTCTCCATACCAGTACCATGAAAATTACTCAATGCATAAATGTATGAATGGGTCAAAGTCAAGTTAAAGTCCTTAAATCCCCAAATACATGCTCTCCTATTCATCCAATTAAACCAAGGTCAAGGAAGGTGAACATTCAACACATTTGTGACAAACTTGTCATTTCAATATTTTGCCAGTTTTGTGAAAATGTAATCACACATTGTCCACATGTACTATCTAGACCTATTAGGAGAATCATGCATTATGGCGGAGGCATAACAGTCGCCATAGCGACATTTCTAGTTTTTCTTCTGATTTATTGCTCTTGCAGATAAATTTGTCACACCATGGCCTATCTACCACACGTATAGTGTGAAACATGACTACTGTAAAAGTGGATATTTTCGCGTGACTAATTTTATTGGCCGAGTAAGAAGAGTTTCGCGTGTTTTTTAATTCCGCGGAATCGAGACATCGACTATTATGACATCGCGTGGGTTTATATTTGCGCTAGTTTTCTGGTTTCGCAAAATGCATGAACATTTCAGCACTGCAAAAATTTCCACTTTTACAGTAGTATTGCAAGGAGAGAGATTTTGCAATCAATGAAACACATGTTTCTATGGAAACTGTAAATTGCTGCCCAGCCAAAGGCCGGGCACACTGATAGTTACGTCGTGCAGTACAGAAGTTCAACAACTACAGCATTTTCAAATTATTTCTTCCAGCATTTCAATAATTCCATGCACTAATTCAGATCATTTTGAATATTCAAATTTCATATTGAATAGTCCATTGAATATAAATATGCCATGAATTTAGTGAGCAATTATCAGCCAGTTATCACCATTTCATTTCATTCTTGCAAGCTGGATGTGGACATTGCTGCATACACCGTGCAAGTCTGATTTTGCCAAGAAAGAACTTGGAATCTGGGCACAGATGGCAAACTGAAAAATTCATTAGTTCTCCACAAAAGTGCTGCAGTATATTCAGGAGTTGTACCATTTTGCTTTGCCTCTGTTCCTCTACATGTATATATGTGTTGTGATTACATTAACAGAATGTTTTGGCATTTTTTCCCCAATGGCTCCAAGTAAGATTTCTCTCTCATCTTGAAAGGACACCAACACATTCTAGATTAGGGCACACGAGTATCAGAGCTTTGGCGTAGGGATTCCTATACCTCAACTATATTTGAAAGGTAAATATTGAATGAACTATTGCATTTGCGTATACCGATTGGAATCCTTTGGTACAAATTTTAGAGAATCATGCTCTTTCCATGAAGTGTATGGCGTGAAAAGATTGTTGTAGTCAACCATACAATCATACTGACCCCGTAGCTTATTGATTGCCGGAAGGTTGGTTCCCATTTAGCACAAATCGACTATGGAAATTTGATGCTGCATAATTCTTTTTTGCCATGTGTACATATTGTGTTGGGTATTCGATCATTGTACCACTGGTATTTACCTTTGCAATTCAATGTGTGTGATTTTATATTTTGCATTCCTTAAAACTGAAGTTACATGTATCTGTAACTACCAGATAGCATGTTTGCCCCCCCCCCACACACACACATACACACATACACACACACACACATATGAGAAACTTATAAATGTTCACTGGCTTCTAAGTAGTGAAATTCTTCAGTATGTACAGGTGGAAGGAGTACTGTAACAGTAGTTTGTCTCTTGATTTTTCAGAGAGAAAAGAAAATCCATGCATTTAGAATAATCTAGTAAAGTGGCATATTATGAAGATTTTTTTTTTAATTTTAGAATTCATATACAAGAAACACAAAATAAATGAATTCATCCTTTTCCACTATTAAAGTTTTTTTTTTTCCTTTTTGTTTGTGTTTAGTGTTAAAATCATACAAGTGTGAACTTACTATATACTATACGTACTTGGTACATGTACACTGGAACATGACACACTGTTCATGTCATCAAACTAGTGTAAGTTGAATTGCTTGGACAAAATAATGTTCATGTACATGAACTCATGGCAAAATTGACTTGTTTAAATCCATTATTCATTTGTTTTGTAGGAGTCACTTCATACATGTATGATTCTTTTCGTTGAGTGTTTCATGTAGATTTTTTTTGACCAATGTTGACTATACTTGTGGTGTGCTGAAATACGGAGCATCTGTTGAACACTTCAAGACGTAAGGGAATGAGTGGCTGGAACACTTTTGGTCTGTATACTGTGTTGTCATGGTAACAATTTGATTAGATGTTAACATATTTGTAACCTGATATGAGATGATGACATTGATTTGATGTCTTCAATGCTGTGTGATTTCTTGCTATGTCCAACGTCGTCAGTCACCTTGAATGTCAACACTCGATTTTTTTTTTTCTGGTGGACAGAACTGAGTATGAAATTTTGTTGTGTTTTAATCAATTTTCAGCAGAATCTGTAATTGATCAGGAAAAACGGTCGAAGCCTGTTGAGATCAGTATTTGAACAAATCTGTCTGAATGGGGAATTGCAGATGAAATTTGGATGCAGTAAGGACTCACTGAAATCAAATTGGGTGTGTTAAACCAAGCAGTAGACTATGTAATTTCATGATGAGAAGATATATACCATGAAGACTTGGACCACATATCTGAAAAGTTATGTCTCGTGTGGTATCAAGGAAGATCTGTAGATAAACCTAGAATTTTAGCAAAAAGCATCAATTCTGAGATTTAAATGACTGGTGTGTGAAAATGAAAGAGGTTATATACATTGTATATCAGTAGGTAGTGAGTATTTAGCCTCTTTGGTAAGTACCAAGAAATGAAGCAAGGAAGAAGAGAACCGCAGAAGTGACTTTGTGCAATTTTCATGACAGATGAATATTTGCTACAAGTTACCAGCATGTAGTGAACCCTTTTACTGACGATGAGGTTGCACATTTGTTTTAGCGAAGAACATTTAGGAACATAGTATTTGTGCATCACAATGTGGATATTCCTTCTGCAATCCTAAGGCCAATCTCGGGATGATCGATTAAAACTATACAGTGAAATGCGAAATTGCGATGAATGACAATTTTCCAATGACAAGTTTCACGTTACATACGGGTACATTATACTGTATATATTGCAGTGTTCACGGATATTACTATGATGCTTGTCTTTTTTGTGTGATACATTGTGGTGAATTTCCAGCATTTACCAGCAGAATTGATTGTCACTCATGAGTTAAAATTGAAATTAATACATGTATTAGTCTTCTTTTTTCTAATAAAAAAAAAGAGAAAGTGTGGAGTCTTCCCTTTTGTGTGCTATGACTACTTTAAATCGTCTGCGCCAGCCATTACTTTGTATGAGTTTGATGTGCCACTAGAGGTGACAGTTGAAGTCAAGTTATACAGTACGACATGGCGGAGAAAAGTGACAAAAACCAGTTCAACGCAAGAACAGCGATAAACAGTGCGTGAGGCATTATACTGTGCGGTTGTACAAACTGTAGGCTACGTGTATATCCAACAAGTCTCCATTTTTTAGTATGACGTGTGTTTGCAATGTACGGTGAATATTGGTTTGCGATATATTATATCCACGTTGTTTACTTCATTTCCAACAAAAATGCAATTGCAATAAAACATTTGGATACGCATAATGACACAAAACCAGTGCAACAATGTAATCAAGGAAAGTACTGTGAACTGAAATACAAGTGTACAATAAATGTTGTGACTTTTATGACAAATACTGAATCTAAATTGTTGGAAATGGAGGGGACTGCAAAAGAACAGGGCTTGTAGTTTGCAGTCTCCTTTATTTAGCTAATTGATAAACTAGCAAAACTAGACATATTGCCCTAGGAAAAAAAGAAAAGAAAGACAAAAAGAAATACACACAATCACACTCAAACCAATACAAATCATCACCAGCCAGCCTCTATTCTAAAGTAATATATGTGAGAAAGGCACGGTGAAAACTTTCACCCTAAAATCAACCTGGATGAGTGATAATTGTTCATTTTGTAAAAACAAAACTTAAACATTGTGTCATATTGGCACGAGGGCATTCCCTTGTCAGTTGATTAGATACACGTATCATTCCGTAACCTTCGATTATTAAAATATCTACACAAAGCATAATACCCAATAGAATTTTCCAAGAAACCAGCATTGTCATATTAAAGGAGAACGTTAAATCTTGTTGTGCGAAGAAATAATAACACAGCACAGGGAGGATGCGAGAAACCTGTGCAAGGAACATGATAATAACGGGAAGTATTGTAATATCTGTACACTAGAATGATAAAGAGAACGAACAAAATTGAAGTGTAGGCAGGCACTGGAGTGAGAGAGAAGGTTGAGGGATGGAAGTATATGGTGTACAAACATACATACAGTAGTTTGAATTGACAAATTTTCATTAAATTTGTATCATCGAAGCTGAAATGACTAACAAATTCTATATTCTGCATTGTCAAAATTATACATCCATGACACAGTTCGTGGATACATCCGAGAGCAGTTTTTTTAAAACTTCCCTTTGCTTGTATAATTAGCGCACATCTGCTAAATTCGCAATGAAACGTGACCACCTTTGAGATTTCTGCATTATTGCTGATTTCAACAATTGACATATCTATCAGATTCATATTGAAAGCATGTCACAGCTGTGTTGGGAAATGAGAGAGTCGGAACGATTGTGGGAGATGGGGGGAAAGAGAAATTGAAAGGCAGAAAGAGGGAGAAAGAAAGCTGAGGATGGCATAAAGACATTACAGTATAGAAGTTAGGAAATGTCTGATCGCAGTGGCGGATCCAGGGAGGACCGCAACCGGCGCACGCCCCCTTTTTTTGTTGAAACAAAAGAAATAAAAAGGAAAAAATGGGGGGGGGGGGGAGGGGTGCATGCGCCCCCCTTTAATTTTGTAAACGCGCCTCCTCTTTACGGAATTCCTGGATCCGCCCCTGGATCGAAAGAGGGGCGAGAGAGAACGGCATAAACTTTCAAGGAGTAAGCCTGCGCCATTACAATAATGATAACAATGATGATGATAATAAGAATGTTATACTAGTGGTAATGATAATAATAATGATAATAATAATAATAATGATAATAACAATAATAATAATGATAATAATAATAATAATGATAATGATAATAATACAGTGTACTATAATAATGAAAATAGGAATAAAATAAAATAACAGAAACAAAAAGATAATAAAAGTAATAACATATAGGGTACTTCTAATGTGCCAATTTCACATGACTCAACAAAATGTACCATGAAAATGAATAGGCCTATACACAGAGTGACAGAAGTGATTTACAGTAGGCCTATTAAAGCATGGTGTGATCATATCGGCATATTTGATGACGTCATCACATTCTGCAGCTAGCGTTTCCGGAATGTGATTATCAGGGCTTCAACGATCGGATTTTCGTAATAATTCGCTTCCTCAACGTCGATCAGGTCCCATTCGCCTCTTTCCACGTACTCGTTGAGCCACTCCTTGATTTTGTAATCCCCCGTATCGACGGCATGGTACACCTTCTTTCGTACGGCCGCTATGAGTAAGGCACCTGTAACAATGTGAGGTTTTTTTTTTGCGAACGCAAAGACAGTGCGAATAGCTTTACGTAATACAGTGCATTCCCGTTACAACGAACACGACATTATAACGAAATATCGTTGTAACGAAGTAAAATTTCTGGTCTCAAAATTATTGCCATTAAAGTCTATGGTTAAAAAAAAAATCGCTTATAACGAACACGGTTATAGCGAAATTTTCTTTATAACGAAGTCTTTTCCGAGCACAACAGAAAAACAAAAGAAAATGTCCTCCGTCATATCATAACGAAATGCGGATCGCTTTCGTAAATACGAAGCGGGACAACCATTTTTAGCGCCTCTGCATGGGCGAACGCTTCAATCACTGTGTGTTCGCTCCGTGTGTCACGCAGTTTTTGGAGGAACTTTCGTTATTGTAATACAGTATATACAATAATCTGAAATTGAATACGGTTCGGTAGTTGTTCCTAAGGTTCTTATTAAAAAACACACAGATTCTGATACACCTAAATGTCCGATAGTTCGGAAATGAAATAGGGTTTGTTATTACGAACATTTTGGCGTTATTCCAAAGGTTCGTTATAAATTAGGTTCGTCAATCCGACAATGAAATAGGGTTCTTATAGATAACGACGTATCGTTAATCTGAAAATGATTCCAAAAAAAAAAAACATCCAAAAATTCCAAACGTTCATTGATCGGAATTTAAAAAAAAAAAGTTTCATTAATCCAAAAGTGAAAAAAAGTGACTCCACTAATAAAACTCAGGAATTGCAAACCTTATAAACGTCTTTAAAAGATAACCAAACTTTCGAAATAACTAACCTTTCTCATTTTTGTGATTAACAAACCTTCTTCGGAATAACGAACCTTATTCCATTTTCGGATTAAAAACTTTCGGAACAGTGAACCTTTATCATTTTATGATTTACAAACCTTCGGAATGACGAACCTCATTTCTTTTTCCGATCGACGAATCATCGTAAAGGCGGGGTAAAAGCGAACAATATATTAAAATCTAAATTATGAATTTTCGGAATAACGAATCTTCGGAAGAGCGAAGCTTCAAAATAAACAAACCTACGGAATCCCGGGAATGGCGAAACTTCGGAATAAAAGAAAGAAACGAACCTTTGGCGTAGCGAATTGTAACCGAATTTTTAACCGTCATTTTCTATACATGTGTGACAATACAATCAACTTTATATGCTCTCTTTTAAATGTAATTTTCAATGAAATTAAAAAGGTAACATCCCATTTCACACAGCTTTCCAGTGTATGATGAGTATTCAACAAGCAGTATATATTATGATATATGCGAGGCTTCCTTGTTTTCGTTATTATATTGTAGTTCGGTTATAACGAAATTTCGTTATAACGAAAGAAAACTTCCGGTCCCGAGCATTTCGTTATAACGGGAGTGCACTGTACTAAACACTTAACAAAAAGTAAGTTCCCTCTAAAACAAACATCTATATTTTATGAATCAGGAACCTTTGAGGAAAATAAATCTGAATACAGGATCATGTAGCTGTATTTCTCGGCTACCTTTCATGTGAAATTCAGTGGATATCACTTGGTCACGCTTGACTGAGCATGACTTAAAGTTTGATTTGGTGATATCGGAACAAATTTCAATTTTCCAGGATTAAAAAGGCAGCGTGCAAAAAAAGGCAGCGCGCAAAATTATCACAATTCTCACTGCACAATTTAAATTATTTTTCTTTGTTTTTAATGTGCTCATTCAACCGTAAAATTACGTGAATTGTGTGTAAAAACTGTTCAACACACGAATTCAATCTCAATTGATAGAAATTACCACGAGAAACATGTCAAATCGGCCATTTTGGTAATTCTCACCTCGTGTTCACTCAACCGTGAAATTTTGTGCACAAGTCACATGGTACGATAAGAAGCACATGAATTATACGTTGCATGCCTTCTTATCGTGGAAAATTGAAATTAGTTCCAATATCACCAAATCAAAATTGCAAAATTGGGCTTGTGAACTTCAAAAAGTGACCATTTTGACTTTAAGTCATGCTCATTCAAGCGTGACTAAGTGATATCCACTGAATTTCACATGAAACGTAGCCGAGAAATGCAGCTACATGATCCTGTATTCAGATTTCCTCAGAGGTTCCCGATTCATAAATTACAGAGGTTTGTTTTAGGGGGAAGTTACTTTTTGTTTAGTGTTTGTTTAGTGTTTTAGTATTTGATTGTAAAGGTGTACAATCATCTAACCAATTATCTCGTATGTATGGTATATCAAAGTTAGAAACTACGATTGAATCTTACTTCTTTCTCACTCAGTATATTTTTCTTCATAGAGCCGCTGCCTATATCTAACAACAAAGTGTTCTCCGCCAAACCTTTATTTTGCACCTGCATTAGAAGTAGTTATGAATTTTAGCGTCATGTACAAAGTGGAATCTCCTCCCCCTCTAAAAAAGAAAAAAAAAAAGAAAAAGAAGAAAGTGCAGAATGACTTTCTTCAAACATAATATAGGGCGTAAAAGTTTTTTGTAACCTGTAACTCTGTAGTCTCACCCGGATGTATATGAAGGTGAACTTGTTTCATTTTCTCCCACTGATAGGAAGAACGAGGAAATAACCGTCATGACAAACAATAGAAAATGCAATTGAAATCTTGCAATTTTCTGCCGTTTCATGGTCATCGAGTCAGTATTATGTCTTAATCATGGTCATGTGTTTGTCTGATCAACTCTTGCGGAAAGAGTAATTCGTGAAAAAAAGTTTTTTTTTTGCAAAAACTTCGAATCTTCACCCATTTTCATACAGCAAAGTTACTCCGAAAATTAAAAGAAAGTACATTTGGACATGCATACTAACGAACCTTCGGAATTACGAGCCGTATTTCGGCTTCGGATTAACAAACCTTCGGAATAATGAACCTTGTTTCTTTCTTCTTTTTATTTGTTCAACAAATTAAGGATTCTTTTTATTTGTTCAACGGATTAAGGATTCTTCGGAATTTGCTGTAATCCTCGAGATACGTGTGTGTGTGTGTGTGTGTGTGTGTTTTCCAAATCAAGTAGAAGCTCTTGGAGGCTTCATCTTGGATATGATGTAAGACATGATTTGAAATATCCACGTATCTTTAAAACCCGTAAACTGCTGAAGACCACGTCAGTGGCCCCGAGTTACATTTTTTTTTCATTTATTAAAGTATTTAAGTGAAAACTTATGCTATTTCACTGAAACACATTTAGTTTTAACAAACCTAAGCAGAAAAAAAAGTTTTATCGCAAAAAGTAAAATCGTATAGCCAAAAAAAGTCAAAACATGCGTTTTTGAACAGAGTACCATAGTAAAATCAATATATGGGACTACACGGACATTGATTACATGACTCACAATCATGCAAATATATCAGCAGTAAAAAGAGATAAACACCGAATTTCTTGTATTAGTGTCCTAACATACCAATGTAAAATTAAGTTTAAAAATTAATTATTAATCAAAAATTAAACATTAATTAAAATTAGGTACAAAATTTGGAAAACGATCAGGAAATTTTGAAATATGTCATATTTTTTCGTATTTCTTCTCACAATTATGGTATTTTTCAATACAAAAATTGGTTTTACAGGCATAAAATGTGAAAATTATATTTGAAATTTAATTGAAAAAAAATCTTTTTTAGTTCAAATTTTTATTTTTGATCTTTCCTCTTCAAAACAACATATGACATCACATAAAAACTCTAGAAATATAATATTTTTCAGTAATCTCCATAATATGTGTATGGCCCTAAAACTAAGAATGGCCAAAAAAAAGAAAAAAATACCCTCAGCAGTTTACGGGTTTTAAGCAAAGATATGCCTGCTTCTGACAACAAATTTGGACACACAGGATACCTCACATGAAATAATAAATACACAGTGCACTCCCGTCATATAACGAACACGGTTATAACGAAATTCCGGTTACAACGAAGCAAAAATTCAGGCCGAAACATTTTCGCTCTATATTTCCAATCATTTATTTGTTCGGTTGTTACAAAGTATAACGAAATAAAACTGATGGTCCTGAGGACTTCGTTATAACGGGAGTCCACTATATAGAACAAAAAAAACCTTAAATTTGTCGAGATTTATAGAGAAACGTAGTTTCAGTCATGCACTCATGATAGTGCAGTCCGAGTATGTAGGCCTATACAGTATGTCCGAAACAAAAATACAATAAGATTTTCGCATTGATAACACCCAATATGATTAAACTGTCTAAATGCTACTTCAGGGTCTCAAAATATAATATCTTAGCTCTATTTTGCAGAAAACCCCAGTTAGTTTGGTTAAGCGGTCAGAGAGAAATGTGGATTGTTGTATTAAAGCATGTCATGAGTCTGATTCTTCCAAGTGTAACACTTTGATGCTCTTGTGTGTGAATACAATAGACAAAAACTTGGGGGGAAGAGTTTTCTGACATCCCTCTACAAAATTCCTCATATCTCTTTGACCGTTAAAGCAATCGAATGGGGTTTTCTGTAAGATGTGGGCAATGATTTTGTTAGTTTCGTACCCAGAATTTGTATTTTGATTGATGAACTAATTTTAAAGATATCATTGCGGAGGGTCCCGTTGTTGTTGTTGTTGGGGTTTTTTTCGGGGGGGGGGGGGGCATACGGTATACTAACCTTTCCCGAGGACGCGATTGATCTCGGGAATGCCAGATCGGTCCACGCACTGGGGTGCAAAGATCCCGACAGCCGCCACTATGCCAAAATATCCTGGAGGAATAAATGACGAATGTAATACGAAAAGAAGTAATCAGAATATCACACCACCCCCCTCCATCTGTTATGTATCCTTCTGAGATCTGTTTTACACATCTTTAGAAGATTGGACAACATTTCGTCAGAGCTGGAGAGACAAAACCTAGATATGTTTTCTCCCATCCCCATATGGCACTATAGTAACTCTTCTCTTTTTTTCAAAACTTTTTCATTTGTGGTCATCATAGTTGTTGTTTGTTATTGTCTTTGAGTCAATCTTTTTTTTTTTCTCGCTCTCTCGTTTACAAGCAACACTGAAATAGAATGTGCATGATTTTATACGTACAGCTTATTTTGATCATACATCGTTCATTCTATTTTTTATAGATAGCAGCGGAAAACACCAATTCATGTAGGCCTACCTTAAAGTTATGGTCCGAAAACGTGTGCTCCTCTTGTTATTATTTTACATTGTTCTTTATTATTATTATTATAATAATTATTATTATTATTATTATTATTATTATTATCATTATTATTATCATTGCATACCCTATATTATTTATGGTCGTTATTATACAGCATACAAGGGTGAACTTTTTGATAAATGGGCAACTTATTTTAACATAACGTATATACTTTTCTCTGGCTAATATTTGTTGTACTGACATGAACTCATGGAGCAGATTGGTTTTTTTTTACATGTTTGTTTCTTCCTCTTGTTTTTTCTATCAATTTCAATACGCGTGTCGACGGAGAATCATTTACAAAATGTGAAACTTCAAGCATTACTTGCATACCGTCATCAAAGGGCATGCGCGAATTTTCTTCCAAATAGCAGACTTGCAGTTGCTTGTACGAGCCTTCTCCCGGCACTTTGCCGCCAACGCCTCATTCCCGTCCACCGCATACATATTGGTGTAGCCCAGAGATGCGAGCTGGATGATATAAACAGATTGATTGTTGTAGCTCGTTTAATTGCACAAAATACAACTCTAAAATTGAAGGAAACATATGACGTTTTAATATGTTTCTTTATTCACTATACGTTCTACATCAACATCAACATGAAATCGTACTTCAAGAGATGTGCTAAAGTTGTTGCGTGGGCTAAGAAAAATATGCTAAAAGTCATCGCCCGAAAGACAGAGTTTTTGCATTTTTCATCAAGTTTCGATCCATCCACTTGTCCGAATCCCTGTATTTGTCGATGGTTTCACGGTGAATGAAACATACATAGCACGAAACATATGTGTTCACATGGATCAGCACCTACAACTGAAAGATCATGTGAAAAAAGTATGTTGCTTATCTATGTTACTCTTTAAAAGAAAGTGACATAGATTCGCATTTTTAAGTAAAAAAAAACTACAGAGAAATTTACACATCATTTTGTTTCATATAGAATAGATTCATGTAACGCTCTCGAAAATTGCAGATAGTCCCAAAATAGTGCTGCTCGACCGATGGAACGTGCAAAAGGTCGGGATCCCATTACGTCCATGTTGAATCGCCTGCATTTTGTTCCCCGCATAGGTAATATTTTTCATTATGCGCTATATAAGATATACTATCATTATTATGATTATTGTCATTTTTCTATTATTATTGTTATTATTATTATTATTACACCAATGCTTCTCAACCTTTTTTTTCAATCTGAGCCCCACTGTGGCTCCAATGATTTTTTTTCGAGGCCCAGTTAGAAAGACTAGAAATATATATATATATATATATATATATATATATATATATATATATATAATGTTTTAGCCGACTTACGGCCCTCCTGTAAAGAAGTGGGACTCTGTATATACACGATGCTAATGTCTTGGACTATAGACCCTGGTTTTAACAGATTAAAGACTTTAACTTCGGAGTAGAATTTAATGCACGAATGGGAAATTCAATGCTACACATCGGACGATATAGTTTAGTGCCGTGGGGATTATGAGTTATAAAATTCAGGTCTAGAAATAAAATCCCGATTTTTATAACCTGGCCGACGGAACCGGGCAGGGATGGGGGGGGGGGGGGCGGTGGGGTTGGGGCGGGGGCTTGCCTCTCCCCCCCCCTCCCCTCCCACTCTAATGCATACATAGGAATACATAGGGTGTCACCACTCTCATAACAGGGCCGGCGGAACCGGGCGGGGATGGGGTGGGGGCGGGGGCATGCCTCCCCCCCCCCCCCCACTTTAATACATACCTAGGAATACATAGATTGTCGATCACTGCATTGGAAGCCGACACGAGATAGCCAGACGGATATGGAATATTCAATTTCGTGCGAAGTTTGCCCCGAAAAACTAGAATTATCACTGAAGTTGATTAATACCCCTGCCCCTAGTGTTGCTTTATAGTATGTGATGTCATGAGGGCAATGATGTTAATACAAGTTTGTGCATTTGTCGAATTGGACACAGAATAATCTTAGTTTACTGTACAATTACAGAGTTGACACTGAGCTCCACAAGGTTTGGGTAAAAGTGTGGTTACCATGGCAATGTATTGTCTGATACAAACACAAGGGACATTTTGCATAACTACACTTAAAAACCATCATATACATCAAATTTGACCTTCACAGCTTGAATTGTTTATTTTGATACAAAAATGAGTGGTTACCATGGCAACGCATTTTCCTTAAACTAACACATTGGTGTCTTGCAAAGCTACACTTCCAGATCATGATACATACCAAATTTGACTTAAATTGCTTGAATGATGGAAAAGTTATTCGATCTGCAAGGTTTTGGTAAAATTGTGGTTACCATGGCAACGGTTTGTGTCACAAACACATCACAAACATAAAAATTATGTGTTCCACATTTATACGTCAAGGCCATAATGCCTACCAAATTTGGTTTCAATTGCTTGAAAACTGTGGAAGAAGTTCACTCCACAGGATTTAAAAAAAAAGCGGTTACCATGGCAACGCATTGTCCGATACAAATACAAAGGACATTTTACAAAACTACACTTAAAGAGCATCATGCACACCGAATTTCACCTTTATAGATTAAATGGTTCAATTTGATACAAAGATGAGTGGTTACCATGGCAACACATTTTTCATTGGTGTCTTGCATGACTACACCTCCCCATCATCATACATACTAAATTTGACCTTTTATTGCTTGAATAGTGTGGAAGTTATTCAATTCACAAGGTTTTGGTATGATTATGGTTACCATGACAACGCTTTGTCCGACAAACACAAAAATTATGTCTTCCACATCTATGCCTCAAGGCCATTATGCCTACCAAATTTGATTTCAACTGCTTCCAAACTGTGGAAGTTGTTCACTCCACAAGATTTCGAAGAAAACATGCGGTTACCATGACAACGCTTTGTCAAGTAAAAACACAAAGAGTGTCTTGCATAACTACACCTATAGATCATCATAGATACCAATTTTGACATTGATTGCTTAAATACTATGGAAGTCATTCAATCCACAAGGTTTTGGTAAAATTATGGTTACCATGGCAACGCATAGTCCGACAAACACAAAAACAAAATGTCTTGCACATCTATACCTCAATATCATCATTTTCCCTAAATTTCATTTAAATTTCTTCTAAACTGTAGAAGGAGTTCGCAACGCAAGATTTTGCAAGAGATCGACCGACCGACCGACCGACCAACATCACGATGATTCCTATACCCCCTTCACACTACGCGTGGCGGGGGTAATAAATGCCTATAAAGATGGTCTTAAAAGTCCATGAACTTCAGTGAGCAAGTATACAGATTGTCATGTGATGATACCCGCACCACACTCGACGACAAGACGAAGATTTTAATCTTTAATAATTAGGTAGCCAGTTTACCTGAAGGATCGACACATTAAAGGAAACACAATGGCTCGGCTTACAGGAAGATTTTACCACCGTTTACGAAATTGCTGTTAGAGCCTGATGAGAAACTCCTCCGGTGGTCGTGTGAAAGCTCAAGATTCCCTCATGAATGACCCAAAGTTTAACATGTAATCTTGCGTCCTTGTTTGTTCAGTTTAGGAACAGTATGAAACTACAGCTCTATGCGATGTGGCCCTTACGTAACGAAATTTTATCAAGAGCAAAATGAAGAGAGAACGCAATCCAAGGTTTCCTTTGCCATGGAGGTACTACATCCATGCTTTTACCGAAAAGAAAAAGTTACCTTTTCGCCAAGCAAGCCAGTTCCACATCCGACGTCGAGAATCCGTGTCGCCTTGTCTTTCACTAGGTCCGCAATCTTCGCTGCAACACCATCAGGTAGAGAATAGGAGAGAGTTGCCATGTCCTATATCCAAGTGTCCGCAATTGAGAAAATAAGAGGTTGCTTGGTCCCAATCAAATCTTTTAATTCATTAAAAAGTTTGATTCCTATATCAGGCAAATCATCAACTGGCTAGTTGATGTGGGAATATGAGTCTTCTTAATCTATGAGTAGGCCGGATCATGTTTGAGAATAGAATGTTGACTCATGATGTTGTGCGACGTCACCGAACTATTTTAGAAGTGAAATCTCAAAGCCGGTGGGAGTTTCAGCCTGAACGTATTAGGCCTAAACGTTTGTACCCCTTTCATAAACTCAATAATGCGGATAATATCCGCAACATTTGGTCGTAAAATCGGAGCGGGGAAAGAATAATGCGCTTTATTTCGACCCTTCTATTCTCCGCATAATAGCAGCATCGGGACCAGATTTGGAGTTTATGAACGCAAACCCAAATAATGCGGATAATTTGCCGGGGGTGCGGTCAAACGTCACCTGTCTTTCCCGCAAGAGGGACGTGTGCAGTCACCATGACGATTTAAATCCGCCTTTTTCAGGACGGGTGCTCGTAAAAATAATGCGGATAATTTTCAGAGTTTGTGAACGCATTTTTTATTGAATTGTCCGCATTATTCTTATGCGGATAATTGGAGGATGAGTTTATGAAAGGGGTATTAGTGTCACTTGTAAAGGAATTAAAGTATCAAATCAACTCTCTAATAGAGACCAATCATTATAGCCGCGTCACTTTGGTGATACACACACTGTATTTCATGTTTGATAATCGCGCAACATTAGCCACATAATTTTTCTCCTTGTGAATATAAAGACTTTTTTTTGTGATCATTGTTTCAAACCCAAGTCGCTTTGTGTAAATCTGCGTGTAGCATCGCAATTTCAGTGCATTTAGTGTGAAAATACATAAATAAATGTAAAGTATCACTGACTGACTGGGGACGTCGAGATTACATTACCGTGTCGTAATCAGGAGCCCATACGTCGTATTGCTTTGATTTCTCTTCCACCGTGTCAAAGCGTTGCCTGCAAGTAGCGACCCTCTTTAAGGCGTCCAGTGTAGGAGGAGTTGCCATGGTTACGTCCGTACCGTTGAATATTTTGTCCTACCCTATAGTATGTAGAGATGCAGTGTGAACACACATATATACATAAAACGTGCTATTCTTCATATAAATGTTTGTCACGGAGCAGGCTTCCCGAGCTTGGCGCCAATTTGAAGGGAGGATGCCCCATGATGCCCTTGACGTGGAGATACCTGGATTGAGCTCTGTATGATCGATAAATCTCACAACACATTGTAGGAAATGGCAGTCTGTATCTGGAGCTTTTGAACCTTTACTCTTGGCCATCTGGCCTACATTTTTTAACGGGATTTCATTCTAATTCATCGTTAATTTTTGACTTTACCAGAGAGAACAGTCCTATAAAGAACTATGAGGTTGTTCTGGCAAAGACCCGAATACGCAACCCCGAAAATTAATCGACATTAACCCCCCCCCCCCAAAAAAAAAAGGAAATGGAATTATACTCATAACAAGGAAAATGGCATCTACAATGGATATGACGCACTAAAAATGTTAAAGAACAATGCAGATGTTATGTATAGGAAAAATAAATTGGTATAGGAGTCAAATTCCCACGCAAAGGATAAACTTAATATACAGTTGATATATGCGTTTGAATATTCTTGTCTATAGGGTGTGTAACCCCATTTGGCAAGAGCAGACAGAAAAAAATGCTTCTTGTTTTGCATAACTCTTTCTGTTTTAAGTCTTCTAAAGGGGTTTACATCTGACACTAGATTTTTTTCATTTTATTCACTATCTATCTGATAGGTATACAGTAAGCATTCGTTCTGACGTTATTTTCATTTCTTCCATTCCATAAGTTATGAAAAAGTCATATGTTGAATATTTGCAACTATAGCAACGTGGCAAAGGTATCTAAAAGACAATATATATCTCAGGGTTTGACAATGTCTTTCTCTGAGGTGGACCACCTGGGCCACTTAAGTCTTCAAATCTGAAATTTTGGTGCCCCGAAAAAGAAAGGTATAGTTGTGATAGTGGCCTATAATACACGGAAACAAAATCAATTTTTAATCTAAAGTGCCAGTAAAGTGCCCAATAGGGCCAGCAATAGATTGCATTTTTGGAACTTTGATGGCCCGACATCAATTTCAGTGGCCCCATCTCGATGCACAGTCAACGTGGGGAAACGAAGTACAAACGAGTTACGCCATTTTGAAAATGTCCCAAATTTTCTAGAGCCTTATTGCCAACAGCGTTTGCGTTTCCCCGAACCGCATTAGAAGCTATTAGAAGCTATAAAGACGTCACATCAGATCTTGTACTAATGTTTCTGGTTTACTTACTTTACTTTACTTTACTTTTACTTTTCCGGAACGATGCTGTAGGTCAAAGCCTGTTCATCGATCAGGATTGCATCCTCGGCCGCTCTTGATCCTTCCAATTAATATAGCCTGGGCTAATCTCAGTCAAACATATATCTTGAAATTAAAAAAAAAATCCATGGGACCTATACACAATCATGGCAGGGAGGGGTGAAAACTGCTTGAGACCAAGGATATACGTAGTAGT
The DNA here is from genome assembly GCF_040938485.1 of Diadema antillarum. Lineage (NCBI taxonomy): Eukaryota > Metazoa > Echinodermata > Echinoidea > Diadematoida > Diadematidae > Diadema > Diadema antillarum. The sequence goes on from NW_027271059.1 coordinate 4,145,230, forward strand.
TACTCGTAGTCAAATACACAATTCTTCCAATGCTCGTCCAGCTTATTCTTAAAAGCATAAACAGAGCACCGAGACCACATCTTCTGAAAGAGAATTCCACAATATAATCGACCACTCTGTTGGCAAAAAAAAAGTTTTGACCCTCCCATCCAATCTAGCGTACCGTTTTCCAAGAGCTCTTCATTGAGTTCTCCCACCACTGTTACGACTCAACATGTCAGTGTGATAATGACCATGAAAATACTTCTACACATCAATCATGTCCTCTCATTTTCGCCTGTAACAGAGAGATGGTAGGAATAGGTGACGCAAACGATTATACAGTATACGACAAAAATGACTTCATTTCTTGACTCATTTAGTAGCCCTTCTTTGAACACTTTCGGGTCTCCTTAGCTCCCCCAGTTTGAATGGTGACCACAAAGTGTGGTCGTATTCCAAGATAGGTTGTACAATGCCTTTAAACAAGAGTTTTACATTATTCTCAGCCAAATACAAACGACTTTCGAATGATATATTCCTAACAGTTTGTTTGATTTTGCAACAGCTTGTGAAATGTGGTCTTCGAAAGTCAAATGAGAGTCCACTTAAACACCCAGATCTCTCTATAGGCCTACCTCAGTTTCAGCTAAGACGACAGTGTCAGACCCTTTCTTCATTTTTGAATATACTGGGACTCTGGACATGACCGACCAATCTTCACTGCTGTCATAAAAATTAGATTATTATACTTGTACTGATATGTCCAGGTTCTAATCTACAATCAAAAGTGACAGTAAATGTCACTCGAGTAAGTCGGCAGATTTTCACTAGTCCTCTCTCATGTGAGGTTTGCTGAACAATGTTGTTTATCTATTTGATATAAACTTAAATACCATGAATGTTAAAGAATCTGAATGATATCAATGAATATAATATATGTTACTTACGTCTGCCAGTTGTCTGCTACACAAAATATCTGCTCATTGCCACAGGAATGTAGTCAGTGTACATTACAGCCCACCCGCCGCCGCAGTAAGAGAGAAACGGCGGCAGAGAAAACGATGTACGCTCCTAAACCTGTACTACATGTTATGTATCCTCATACCATAACCAGCGATGCATCGACCGCACCCTTTGTATACCAAGGTCGTCTCAGTTTGTGCAGGGAGGTGAGACGTCTCACCTCCCTGGTTTGTAGTTCATTGATAAGTATAATGAAAGAATTCACATCAGACACAACGATATAAAACAACATGTATACACTGAAAACTCAAAATGCACGGTGTTGTGTTACCTCAGAGAATGGACAAATTTACACTTCTATGAATATTATGACAATTCCTACTATTTTGTAGTAATTTTCTATATCACTGATACTCTGAATTCTTATACAGAGCACTCGCTTTTCAAGTCCCTTCAGGTATAAATGGAACTAAGCCAAGAAAGAAAAGGCCTCTGTGTACGGTTTAGCAAGGGATCAGTGAGGCTATGTCTACTTATACTCTTCTGATATAAATAAGAATTATTGTCAGATGATTCAAATTAGAATATTTATGTTTCAGAAGTGTTGTCTTGTCTCCTATGTAAAGGATACGTCCCCTCTCCCATTCTGGACCTACGCCTCAGTATCACTATATTTACCCTTCTAACTTTGTCTATCTATCAGATTCTATCTATCTATCTATCTCTCTTTCTATCTATCGTTCTGTCATTGTATCATTCTATCTATGTATTTACATACGTAAAAACTGCAAAGAGAAATTACCGTTAAAGGGGTATTGCCGTTTTACGAACTTCGACATGGCATGTTCTTCCAAGAAGGCACCAGGAAGCGATGAACTGGAAACCCCTCTGTAGACCAATGGCATTAATCGAGCCACATGCAATAGGAACAGACAACCCCTGTCAGACGAAAACGGTGTTCCACTGAGTTGTACCAGTGGATGGAAACATGCACTCTAAAAAAGATCCGGGTCAGAACTGACCCGGAACTGGGTCCGTTGGGGTCACTCACACACCATTCCGGGTCAAAAATGACTTGGAATTTGGTCATGAAGACCCGGAATGGGGTCAGTCAACTGACCCAATTCATGACTCTGGATGGGGTCATATCTGATCCCATTCCTTGTCATTTCTGACCCGGAAAGGTGTGTGACCCTATTACGGACCCAGTTCTGGGTCAGTTCTGACTCGGATTTTTTTAGAGTGTACGAAGCCGACTGCATCGCTACAACAGAACAACGTAAAAGCAGGGTGAGAAAACTGATATGGAGATATGAATTATATATGATATATGATATATATATATATATATATATATGCCTATACATATGTATATGTAACACCTTTATTATGTAGTTTTGATGTTATTCTTCGATGGCGTACCATAGGCGGTGTTACATTGGTAAAGTTTCTCGACACTCGACGACAGCACACAGAAGAGATCAAGAGACCAGTTCTTATTACAAAGTATACAGGCTCTTTATTTAATCACAGTGGGATATAACACTTAGCAGAGATATATATGAACAGGTACTCCCCATCAAACGGCCATATATCGCCCCTAAAGAGGGATGGCAAGGGAGACCAACGCTTATGTCCTTTACCCGAAGAGGGTGAAAGAGAGAACTCTTGACCAAAAGCACATGGTCACTTTTATAGTACATCTATACTCAAAGGAGGGGCTTAATCTAAATAATATTCAAATATTCAAAACAGAGGGATTCAGATTATAATAAAACAAAGGTGTAGGTTAATAATGACCACTGTCAATCCATGGATCACTGACACCAGTGACTCACATATTACAAGATGGGGATGATGGGGGAGAAACTTAGCACTGGTAGACAATGGGGAGACAGGTTATCCAGAAATGTTTATGGGAGAGGTTAGGCTCCTAGGGAGGTAGGGTGTGTGGACTGACCACAGGATGTGATGACCAGTCGGGTTGGACAAAATTCTGGGAATAACAATGAAGGAGTTTTCCCTCATGTCTGTAGTGGTTGAAGCTCGGGTTTGTAGCAACAACACTCCTACATTTGATGTATTACATTACTTCCATCTTTCAAAATGAAACGTCCTCGTTTCAAGGAGGTTTATTACAATGGGACAAATGACCTAAGAAAACCCAATCGAAAATATTCTCCAGTGAGAAAATGAGAGAGGGAACTGGACACAAAATGTAACTTGTGTAAAACTAGAAAATACTGGAAATACAATAAACAGAATAATAAAGCATAACTAAAGGAATGGTAAAAGTGGAAAGGGGTAGAAGGAAACAAAAGAACATAGAAACATCAAATTCAACATGGTGTTAACATTACTACAAAAATATCAAGTGAAATCATAGTTACAAGGCAATGAGCACATGTGAAAAATCATGAAACATTTTCCTGTTTCCGTGTTGCAATACTGAAAGTTGTAAAACCGAGGCCGAAATCAAAGAATCGCACAAACACTGATTCAAACTATGAGGGGAAAAAATGTGTGCACAATGAATTTAAACGACTAAACAAAAATCAGCTTTATATGAACAATACACAAAACTACAATATTGAACCCATTGATCCAAAACAATTAACTCCATGTGTAATAGGGTGTAACACACAAAAAGGAATTAAAAAATTCGAAGAATTATGGAATGAAAATCCTGAAACCAAGATATTGTTAGCGTAACATTATTTAACTAGAAATGTCGCTATGGCGACTGGTATGCCTCCGCCATAATGCATGATTCTCCTAATAGGTCTAGATAGTACATGTGGACAATGTGTGATTACATTTTCACAAAACTGGCAAAATAATGAAATGACAAGTTTGTCACAAATGTGTTGAATGTTCACCTTCCTTGACCTTGTTTTAATTGGATGAATAGGAGAGCATGTATTTGAGGATTTAAGGACTTTAACTTGACTTTGACCCATTCATACATTTATGCATTCAGTAATTTTCATGGTACCGGTATGAAGAAAAAGTGCAATTTCTGTACTGAATAGTTAATTGTTACCATGTTCATCTGGCCTTTGACCCTAAAATTCATAAGATAATCACGTTCAGGTAGAACATGCATAAATATGCAGTAAGTTCCACGATAAATTGAGCCACTTCCGAGATATGGAGGAAAAAGTTAGTTCAGCACTTTCACTTGATCTTTGACCTTTTGACCTTTGAGGCAAAAAAAAAAGAAAAAGAAAAAAAAAACTCTCCAGAGAATTTCTATTAGGTTACACATGCATACACCAAGTGTAAAAAAAAATAATCCTGCTGGCATTGCATGAACATGAGGGAAATAGTAAAATTTTGAAGTGTTGCACTTGACCTTTGACCCCTGACCTTTGACCCCATGAACCCTACATTCTCTAGATAATCACTGCCAGTCAGTACATGTATATACTATGTTCCATGAAGATACCTCGAACAATTTTCCAATTTACAGAGAAAAAAAAAGAAGTTTTAATACTTTTACTTGACCTTTTGACCTTTGACCTTTGACCTCATGACCCAAACTTTCACCAGAGAATCTAAATTGGGTAATACATGTATACACTAAGTTTCAAGAAAATATCTTCAGGCATTGCATAGATATGGTGGAAATAGTGAAATTTTATGTATTTGACCTTGACCTTTTGACCTTTGACCTTGAGCACGTGCACCCAAAAGTTGATAGGCACAACTTCACCCCCTAATACACATACATGCCAAGTTTCATTAGGATACCTCAACAGGTTTTGATAGTTACCTTGTCCACAAAATTCATTACGGACGGACGGAAAGACGGACGGACGGACGGACGGACGGAAGGACGGACGGACGGACGGACGGACAACCCGAAAACATAATGCCTCCGGCACCACTTCGTGGCGGAGGCATAAAAACACATTCAAACAGATATTAGAAATAGGCCAATCTAGGTATGGCGATAAAGTAATAAGTACTTGTGTGAAAATTGAAATCTCACTGAAATGTGCAGTAATTACAAGTAGTAATTGGGCCACATGGGGCTGTGGATAGACAGAAATATGTTGAAAGTATCATGTGAAATGAAATAGAGAGAGGAGATTCAAAAGCTGAGGAGTCAGAGAACAGGCAGAACAAAGAAAAAATCAAAGCAATAGAAAGTCAATTATTAAAACTTAAACTACATAACACTCGTGTGAGACATGAGCAAGACATCGATGGTTTAAAAGATAATCACACATGAAATTATAGCAAATACGAATGTTAAGGCATTAATCGGTAGGAACTACACTTGTCTATAAACATAGATCATGACCTGCTTTAACCGTCTGATGGTCATGAAAATATACAAAGGAATGGCATTAGGAGGCAATACCTCCTTACTTTGCATTGAGAAATCAGACAACAGAAACATAAGTGAACATAAGACAAATGACGCAATAAACTTCAAAATAGCAACAATCCTTCATTAAGGTTGTCCGAAAGTTAAGTTAACCAAGGCCTAGTGAGAGAAAGAGGTGAAGTCGGAGGAGATGGGGTTACCATAGTAATCGGGAGGGTGTACAATCCGGCCGCTTCGAGTGCGGTTCGGAGGATCATGGTTACGTGCATGAGCATCATGGGATGGTGAGGGAGGAGGGGGAGGCAAGTTGGGGTGACTGGGAGGGGATGCAACAGGTGGGACAGGTGGGGAGGGAGGTGGGACAAGCCATATATTAGTAGAGAGTGATGGTGGGGGTACTGGTGGGGGGAGGGCATCGGGGGAGGGTTGTGGAGTTGTCGGGGATGACAGAGGCAGGGAAGTGTCGAGATAGGGCTTGAGCCGATTATAGTGTATTACTTTCGGCTGTGAAGAAGGGGAGGATGGGTCAATGAGATGGCATTGAATGCCTTTGTCATCTCGTGAGATGAGGGGTAGTTCAGTCAGGTCAGCGGCAATGTGTTCAGAGGGACGAGAAGAGGTAATGGGTTGAAGGGGGGCACGGAGTGCGGGAACGGGATTGCGACGTGCTTGGCACGGCGCACAGCGGAGGCAGAAATCTGTAATGTCTCGGCGCATAGACCGCCAATAGCAAACCTTGTCAGCTTGCTGGATAATTTTAGCAGCACCATAATGTCCAGAAAATGGGGAACCATGCAAAATAGCCAACACATTAGAAACGAGGGAATGCGGTATGACAACCTGACGATCGAGGGAACCATTTGAAGCACGTCTTAATCTACAAAGTAAGCCATCATGGAGCACTAGGCGATCACGTTCTGAGTGAAATTTGCGAAGAGCAGTCTCATAACGAGGGATAGATGATTTTGTGGGGAAATTTCCCAGATCTCACCCAGGACCGAACTTCACGAATGATGGGGTCCTGGTGTTGTGCTTGATGTAATCTGAAACCTTCATTAACTAACAAGAAACAGAGGTCATTACTATCTTCCGGGGTATAGAAATCTGGGTCATGAGTATCACAGGTAGACACAGGTGAAAAAGGAGGGATACTATCACTGTCAGATATTGAAGAAGTGAGGGGAGAAGTAGGAGGGGGTGGAGGATGAGGTTGGGGAGGTGGAGGGGGCGGTGGTGGAGTTTGAGGTGGAGGAGGAGGTGGTGGAAAAGGTGGAGGAGGAGGAATGGGGGCATCTGTAGATGGTTCAAGAACGGCATCGTAGCCGCCAGGGAGGATAGAGAGTGGTGCATCAGCGAGAGACAGTGGTATTGTCATTTCACTCCATGCAGGCACAATCTGTTCTTCAACAACAGCATTACACACCAGTGGTGTGAACTCATGTGGGTGCATGAGAGGGATAGTGGCATTGTCAATAATGAGGACACCTGAAGTGAAGTCAAGCTGTGTCTGATAGTGAAGCAAGAAATCCCAGCCAATGATTAAGGGGGGATCAATGTCACGGGCCACCTGAAATGGAAATGTGAAGCAATGAGAGGTCACAGAAAAATCCACATTAATTGTACCTAACGTGTCAAGGGGGACACCAGACACAGAATTTACCTTAAGAGGTAATGAATGGAAAGGGCGTGTACGCAAACTAGGAATGACTGAACGCAGCTGATCACTAACAAGAGAGACAGATGTACCAGTATCTATAAGGGCAGGAATTTGCATGTTGTCAATTCTGACCAAGATACGAGGAAGGCAATCGGAGCGAAGGGAATCAGTGGGTCTATCAGGAGAGATGGATGCTGGTAGTCGACCCGCAGTACCAGCTAATACCAGTTTCCCGGCTGAGAAAAGGCATGTTGAGATCCATGGGGGCCGCCATTTTGATTGTCTGCAAATGAAACATGGCGAGAGGAAGTGGGGGTGCGGTAGTCATGGGAACGATACGGGGAGTGAGATGGAGGGGGGCGAGCGGGACTATCAGTCCTGTATCGCATGTAATCTCGGCGTGAAAATCGCACGTCAGGTCCACCATAACTGGAAGACCGATCAGGAGAACGATATTCCCGACGGGAATACTGCCATGAATTGTGAGGATGATATGCGGATGGGGAGCGAGTACGTGGATGGTGACAATAGGAGGATGAAGGGAGATATCGAATTGGTGAGTTAGAACGGGAGTACGGGGAAGGGGAACGATATGATGTATCCTCCCGACGAGATGTAGACGAGTGGTGAGGATGTGAGTGTGCCAATGAGCGGGAATATGGGGAAGGGGAACGATATGATGTATCCTGCTTGCGAGATGTAGATGAATGGGAGGGGTGTGCATGTGACAATGAGCGAGAGTATGGGGAGGGGGAACGATGTCGAGCGGCTGTATTGGGAGGGTGGTCGTGGTGCGAACGACTGTTGACAGTTTTTGCCAAATCACCTACTTGAACCTGAAGTTGAGCAAGCGACTCAACTACTGTGTTCAAAACATCTGCAGAGGGGGCAGCAACAGCAGCAACAACTGGGGATTGCGGGCGGTTATGGGGAAAGGGGAGACGAAGTGCCTCATCCGCTCTTTGGATCTGATGAGCGATGCGGAGTGCATCGTCGAGAGTTGCAGCGCCATGCTCATGGCATTTTCGCTGCAACTCCGCATCCAATCCTGCCAAAAATCGACGGAAAACTTCGTCGTCCCTCGCCTTTTCGTCAAAATTAGGGAAAGCAAGGGATGTTAATCTGGTGAGGTCTGCAACATAAACCTCAAGGGGTTCATTTTGGGCGCGGGGTCGGGCGTTCAACATTCGCTTGAATGTTGAAATTTCTGTCGTTTTAGAGAACACTTTGGACAAATGTGTCTTGCATTTTGGAAAATTACACTTGTCAGCAGCTGGCAAGGAATCCCAGACAGTGAAGGCAGAGCCTTCCAAGCGGGAGGGGAGGATTTTGGCCAGATCAATCTGACTACTGCCTGGCCATGCTTCTGCTGCTACTTCTAATCTCCTACACCACTGGGAGAAATCTTCTCTCCCATCGCCGCTGAAAGGAGGAGGGAGATCAATGCGGATGAGGGGTTGGGAGGAGGAAGGAGATGTAGATGTGGTAGGAGTGGGTTGTTCAGTAGCCATTGTTAGAAGTTAACAGGTTTAACCAAGTCAAGAATGAGAAAGAAATATCGAGTACTATGTAAACCTACTTAACTGATTACACAGGAGAGAGAGAGAGAGAGAGAGAGAGAGAGAAGAAAAAGAAAGATGAAGAGAAAAAAATATGCAGATGTGAATAAATCACCCTAGATGCAAACATAAAAAGGAAAAAATCAGCAAACAAACTTATGCTCAATCAAGCATAAACTGACATACAAAACTAGCAGTATGTCATGAACCGTAATCAATGTAAGAAAAACAAGTAATGTCATCAACAAACAAACACACGTCAAACAATTACAATTAAATATGTATATCAACATGCGCATAAAATGAAAGCAAAAAAAAATGTTAAAACAACAGAGTGTAAACCATCTATGTACCAACACTCAGAATATCAAAAACAAATCTCATAAAATGAGGACAGGATTAGGACAAAAGAAAAGGCTATTTGTAATAAGAGTCTGTCCAAATTTAGTAATTAATGTTCAGTGAAAAAGGAAAAACTAATATGAATAAGAAGAACTCATCCAGATCCCTCGTAGGTGACCGGTAGCTCTGTACAGTCCATGTATGACGTCACTGGTTGATGACGACTGAACAGGAGACACAGCCAGATACAGCACAGGTAAACTCCCGGTAACATTAAACAGCATTCACAGCACAAGTCAGCGATGAAAAAAAAAAAAAGATCCAGGATGAAGAACAGCTCAGCACTGTAAAACAGCAAAGGTTGGTTCTCCAGCAGTGGCGAACAGCTTACATTAAAATACAGAACACTCCAGCATATAGATGATGATGCCACAATGACGACAGGATACAATCCGCTAAGGAGCACAATATCACGTCGCTTGAAGTATAAAACGGATATCAATCCACTGCTCCAAAATCCACGAAAGTGATGATGAATATAATAGTTAACTCTGCAGAAGTGATAGTTCACAGCTGTTCACTGTGTGAAACTGCAATCTCACAGTGAAAAAAAAAAAAAAAAATTGTGTCAGCAGGAGCCCTATACTGCACAAAGGCTCGAATTCAGTTCCACAGAAGAGATAGGTCGCTGTCGCAAGATGATCCACAGTCGAGAAACAAAAGGTATAAAACAATCCACAAAGTGCAAAATCCAGAGCGGTATAACGTGAAGATGGGCTCGTCAAATCCATCCCACCGCTGCCACCAGAATGTAACACCTTTGTTTTGTAGTTTTGATGTTATTCTTCGATGGCGTACCATAGGCGGTGTTACATTGGTAAAGTTTCTCGACACTCGACGACAGCACACAGAAGAGATCAAGAGACCAGTTCTTATTACAAAGTATACAGGCTCTTTATTTAATCACAGTGGGATATAACACTTAGCAGAGATATATATGAACAGGTACTCCCCATCAAACGGCCATATATCGCCCCTAAAGAGGGATGGCAAGGGAGACCAACGCTTATGTCCTTTACCCGAAGAGGGTGAAAGAGAGAACTCTTGACCAAAAGCACATGGTCACTTTTATAGTACATCTATACTCAAAGGAGGGGCTTAATCTAAATAATATTCAAATATTCAAAACAGAGGGATTCAGATTATAATAAAACAAAGGTGTAGGTTAATAATGACCACTGTCAATCCATGGATCACTGACACCAGTGACTCACATATTACAAGATGGGGATGATGGGGGAGAAACTTAGCACTGGTAGACAATGGGGAGACAGGTTATCCAGAAATGTTTATGGGAGAGGTTAGGCTCCTAGGGAGGTAGGGTGTGTGGACTGACCACAGGATGTGATGACCGGTCGGGTTGGACAAAATTCTGGGAATAACAATGAAGGAGTTTTCCCTCATGTCTGTAGTGGTTGAAGCTCGGGTTTGTAGCAACAACACTCCTACATTTGATGTATTACACATATATACAATATATCATGCATAAAGATATCATAGGATTCAAGTATAAGTTCAATAAGTTGTGTCCCTCTTATCATCAGGCATAAACTTAATTCATGGGCGCAGTTTGTGTGATGACAGGAAATTGTGAGGAATATATTACGATTTGTGAATATAATATCATTATTATTATTATTATTATTATTATTATTATTATTATATCATAATTATACGAGATCGTCAAATCATTTTCATCGATGGCGTTTTTTAACCGATAAATCTAAATATTCGTTGCGTCATACTGGTCCCGATTTATGGAATACGTTAGAACTGAGCAAATTCAATACACAGTTTAAGTTCAAAAGGCAGTACAAGAAGTTATTGATTAGTAAGTATTGATTGGATTATTATGTATGGATGTATTGGTCTTTCTTCTATTTGTATTATGGTGTTTAATGTTTTTCTCTTTTTTTGTTATGATTAATTAAATATTGATTTTTTTAAAGTAATTTTCAAATGATTATAACGAGGGGTATGTGCAACGTAACAAGCCTATTTTGGCTTTCTACGCGCATACCATTTTCCGATCAACCAAACACATAATGTTAATAAGTTTCCGTTTTTTATGTACCTGTGATATCTGTTTTCCCGATGTGGTTTTTTATTCTTTTGTCTTTATCATAATCTCACCTTGTTTTGTTGTCGTTTCCATTGTTTTTAAACTCACTTTTTGTACAATTTGCTCATATTCACATGTATTTTTGTATATTATATACTGAATCGGAAATAAAGATTGAATTGAATTAAATGAATTGTATTATACAATAGACAAGGAGTCACAGTAATGACCAATGAAAGACAGTCGTCACTCATATTCTGCTTTTATCATTAAATATTTCAAAAGACTTTGTGGAAAATGTGTACTGTTTGACATAACGGCCAAAAAAAAAATCTGATCGTTGCCTGACCACAAGATACATTTGGGAAGAACCCAAGGATTCAAACTCCAAAGGTATGAAGATTCCCTGACAATTACATTACCGTTCTATCTTATCCCATACAATATCAACGACGGAAGAAAAAAAATGTCGGCAATGCTAGCAGTCAAAATAATATAATGAAAGTATCGAAATTAGCATTTTATTTCATTTCATCACATTTCATTTCATTTTCCACACATATTACATTTGCTACATACATCTAGGGCCTAGAGATCAATGAATAGTAACAAATATTTGAAAATTCCGTGTACACAGACTGAACTTTACATAATATTACAAGATACATGAATACGTAATGTATCTAAAGCGGTCTAAAGTAGGCCCTACGTCATATTCATATTTGAAAAATAAGGTAATGTGCGGGGAACCTATACAGAAAGGCATTTTTTGAGGGGGGGGGGCGCATGTTCCCAGAAAAGAAGTCGCACACACTCATGCACACACACATACACACACACACACACACACACACACACACACTAAATCCTGCAAGCACTCAAGTACACCTGCGCCCCATTTCATAAATGAAATGGCAACTTCTCATAGCAACAGCCAATCAGGAAGCTGGATTATTGTTGTTAACATTACAATTGTCATTTCAGCAAGAGATGCTATCGTATAAACTTTTTTATGAAATGGGGCCCTGGACAAGCATGCGTGCACACACACATACACGCCCACACACATAGCACGACATGCACAACAAAGAGAAATGAAAGACAGTGAAAGAGAGAAAATACCAACAAGGTCGTCATATAGGGACATTATTAATGTGGGTATATACCCACAGCTCCGAGTGAAACGAAAACATGCAAAATACTTAGTAAGGAATTGTAGGGGAGACAATAATACCATATGCCCCCACCCCCCCCCAAAAAAAAAATTATAACTTTAAAAATAGTAAATCAATCCAAATACAATTTCAGGGTACGAAACTATAACTCATTGCCCACATCTTACACAAACCCCATTTTGATTTGCTTCAGTGGTCAAAGAGAAATGATGAAATTTGTAGAGCATGTCAGGAATCTCTTCCCTCCAAGTTCTGTCTATTAACACACAAGAGCATCCAAGTGCTAAACTTGGAAGAATCAGACTCATGACATGCTTTACAACAATCCACATTTCTCTGTGACTGCTTAACCAAATTGAATGGGGTTTTCTGCAAAATAGAGCTAAGATGTTATATTTTAAGACCCTGAAGTAGCATCTAGACAATTTAATCATAGTGGGTTTTATCAATGCGAAAATCTGATTTTTTTTTTTTTTTTTTGGGGGGGGGGCATACTGTATGGGCATGTTCAACAACCATGCATTTAGCATGTCAGTTATGATATACATATTGGTAACTATAAAGTCCATAAAGGAGGAAGCAGTGCTAACTTATTACGACTGTTATCAATTTGATTGAAACGTTGGAGTGATTCGACTATTACACACAGTCGATTAGGGTGTGTCAAGTTGCATTTTTATGGAGTTGATTGATCTTGACCACTGACTTAGGATTAACCTTTAACTCTCTTGCATAAAGGAAACATTTCCAGTCTATTTCGTTTCAAATGATACACACACACACACACACCCACACACACACACAAACATAATTTTTGGACTTCTGCCCAAGTGGAATTTATGGCCAGAAGTGACATTTTAGCGATATCTTGGTGACCATGATCATTGTTTCATCCTTGTCATTTCAGGCTTTTATTAATCATTCATTCTTATTTACCCTTCAATTCGATTTCAATTCAAGTATATCTGAATTTTTCGACAAAAACAAAACAAAACACACACTTCGCTATCTTTTGTAATAGAGAATAATATGAACAAGACAACTATGTGAACTGAACGGAGTATATTATACAACAACAGTGAAACCGTACAGTAATAACATAATTGCAATGAACAATATTGTTAATCACTGATTATTGTGATCGATGTGAACAATATACAATGTACGAAAAATGGAGGGAGCCACTGAAAAGACAATTCTTGCAGTGTGACACGGGCCCCTCAGAGAACGCAATATAATAGAGAAACAGGTTGAAAAAAAGGTTTGAAAGCCCACTAAGGGACAGTAACAGACAAACACGAAATAAAAAAAACCAGACCAGGACAACAAGAAGATTACTTGAGACAAGACTGAACAGAGACCATTCTTACCATTCTTAAAGAAACACTTGAGTGGTTCACTAGGTACAAGCATTGCTTTTTAGTGGACCTCTCAGTTCTCTTTTATCCCTCCAAACATAACTTAGTATTTTGCCGATATGGGATATCTCTATTTGTTAATTTTCGTTTCGCACATTCTAATGTATATAATTATGCTTATGATATAATTCCTGATTTATTCTGTGTTATGTTTTGTTGGAAGAAAAATGAGAATGAAAATAAATGAACTGAAATGAACTGAACTACTGGAGATTCAAAAACTTACTGTATTATAATGCTTATTAAATGCTTATTGAAACTTCATGTAAAATCACAGTCACATATAATTTGCAAATTAATGTTACACACAGGTTTGCTCTAACTATCTTGAAAAGACATGCACAAACACAAAGATATTCACATATTTTGTTTCAATGATGACAGCACTCCCCATGTGCAGCTAAGAACTGCTTCAGATTCTTTCGACGTCGAATTACGTACACAGAAGCCATCCCCTTCATCACGTGATCATTGTATTTCTGTATCATACACGTGAGCATGCTATGAACACCCTAATTCATCGTTTTCTTACGGTGACGACAACGCCGTCGATCTCAACGACATCTCCATCGACGGCGTTTTGGTAGAAAGGAACACCGTGGTCGGCCTGTCGCTCCCAAATTCCGTCGACTTCGTACTTTTCGAACACTGACTTGACATCGAAATCCTCGGTCTGCATCTCCAGTCGACTTTTGCGCATGAACGCTATAAAGTAGCCACCTGTCATGAGGTAATAAAGGTCACAGGTCAATGAACCTTGCCTAAAAATTGCTCGTTTCCATCAGCTGAGACCTCAATTTGTAGGGATGGCCAGTATAGGGGCAATATGTGAGGAGCGCAGACATACGTGCATATAATAGACTAGTTTTAGATAAGTGTATAGTTTGAAAGGTTAACGGTGATAGTCAAAGTTCAGAGTTATTTTGCACACACACACGCACACACACATGCACGCACACACACAAACACACGCAAAAGAAGGTCATTCCAGCCCTTGTTTCCGTCCAAGAATCTCCTGTATGTGAGGATGGACCTCCATGGAAACCGGCTTTGCTGATCAGGGTGTTCCACCTCATTATGTGGCAATAAATTCAGTTCAATTAAATTATTCAAGATCTATTATGATAACTTCATTAAAAGGATCATATACATGTACTTGTGATTTATACGGCGATTACGTGAGAAAGTATAGCAATGATTATTCTCATATTTCTTTTTTATTTCACATACAAACGTACTTTTGTATCATAAAGTAGTGATTACGTGGGAACAAAAACGCACTGTATAACGTTTCGATATTTTGAATTCACGTAAGGAAAGAATCATTTGTATATTTCTCTGCAAATCAATGGGAGACTTGTAAGGACATTATACCACTACCTCATTTGATTATCATTTTGTCACTTTTCATTTTGTTTGAAGGATGGTTTCTTGTAAGATAAAGTCAGCGATGTGATTTTCTTCTTGTTTAGCTGCATAGTGGTAACGTTGAACATAAAATACGATAGACATTGTAACTCTATAAATGCAAAACGAAATTATGGGGAAGTAGTAAATTGTTATGATACAACGTGTAATTGCGTTTTCACGAACCTTTTCGGAGAATTCGATTGACTTCAGGGAGAGTGTGCTGATCCATCGCCCTTGGACCAATCACCGAGATACCGATGATAATATCAAAGCTTTCTATATACAGATTTCAAATGAAAGGATGACAACAGATGATAATAATGATGATGGTAATGATGATAATAAAAATAATAAATGCAATAATAATGATAACAATAATGATAATAATAAGGTCTTCTTTATCCAGGGTAGCCTCTTCAGTGTTTCCACTGCTCTACCGTAGAGGGCCTGCCATTATTATTTTCCTATAGGGCTCACACCTGTAAATAAAATGGAATGTCCCAGACCCCTTCACAAATTCGTACCAAAGATACCAAAATAAATGAAGAAAAAAATAATTAAAAATCAATAATGCAGTTTGGCATAAAACTGAATAGCTGCAGATATTGAGTATGAATTCCTCTATACAAACTGCATTTTGGTTGGAAAATGAAAGCTTTTCTCGTGGAATTTGAAGGGACTATATTTCATTTGGTGCATGTACAGACTAGAAATGTCGCTTTGGCGACTGGTATGCCTCCGCCATAATGCATGATTTTCCCAATAGGTCTAGATAGTATGTGGACAATGTGTGATTACATTTTCACAAAATTGGCAAAATATTGAAATGACAAGTTTGTCACAAATGTGTTAAATGTTCACCTTCCTTGACCTAGGTTTAATTGGATGAATAGGAGAGCATGTATTTGGGGATTTAAGGACCTTAACTAGACTTTGACCCATTCATACATTTATGCATTGAGTAATTTTCAAGGTACCGGTATGGAGAAAAAGTGCAATTTCTGAATTGAATAGTAAATTGTTACCATTTTCATCTGGCCTTTGACCCTAAAATTCATAAGATAATCACTTTCAGGTAGAACATGCATAATATGTACTAAGTTTCAAGATAACTTGAGCCACTTCCGAGATATGGAGGAAAAAGTTAGTTCAGCACTTTCACTTGATCTTTGACCTTTTGACCTTTGAGGCAAAAAAAAAAAAGAAGAAAAAAAATCTTTCCAGAGAATTTCTATTAGGTTACACATGCATACACCAAGTGTAAAAAATAACCCTGCTGGAATTGCATAAATATGAGGGAAATAGTAAAATTTTGAAGTGTTGCACTTGACCTTTGACCCCATGAACCCTACATTCTCTAGATAATCACTTCCAGTCAGTACATGTATATACTATGTTCCATGAAGATACCTTGAACAATTTTCCAAGGTACGGAAAAAAAAAAGTTTTAACATTTTTATTTGACCTTTTGAACTTTGATCTCATGACCCAAACTTTCACCAGAGAATCTTAATTGGGTAATACATGTATACACTAAGTTTCAAGAAAATATCTTCAGGCATTCAATAGATATGGTGGAAATAGTGAAATTTTATGTATTTGACCCTGACCTTTTGACCTTTGACCTCTGACCTCATGACCCAAACTTTCACCAGAGAATCTTAATTGGGTAATACATGTATACACTAAGTTTCAAGAAAATATCTTCAGGCATTCAATAGATATGGTGGAAATAGTGACATTTTATGTATTTGACCTTGACCTTTTGACCTTTAACCTTGAGCATGTGCACCCAAAAGTTGATAGGCACAACTTCACCCCCTAATACACATACATGCCAAGTTTCATTAGGATACCCCAACAGGTTTTGATAGTTACCTTGTCCACAAAATTCATTACGGACGGACGGAAGGACGGACGGACGGACGGAATGACGGACGGACGGCCGGACGGACAACCCGAAAACATAATGCCTCCGGCACCACTTCGTGGCGGAGGCATAAAAATAGGTGATTATTTGAGTGAAAAGAACTCGTAGTCTGGCTTTGCGGACCCTTGGACAGAGTTTGAGCTGAAGAACCCGCCTTGGAAATTTGATGGATGACAGGATATAGCTCACTTATCCAGGTTAGTAAAGATGAAACACCTAATTTCTCCCAGGTATTTTACAGAATTTTTTTGAATTTTTAATTTTAACACACGTCTCTATGGGGAATTATTTACCCGTGTGTGCCCTATACCGTTGCCAGCATAGGCGCCGGAAGTGGTGGGGGGGGGGGGGGCAAAACGCATTTTTGCCCCCCCAAAAAGCCCCCCCCCCCCCCCAAAAAAAAAAAAAAAAAAAATAACAATAACAATAATAAAAATAAATGAATTTAAAAAAAATGTACATATATGAATAAAAGGGAAAAAATATGGCTACAAACGGCAGCTTTTGGACTGTAAAATGTCAAAATTTTCAAGCTTGCTCGCTTCGCTCGCTCGCATCCAGCAGTTGAGCCCGGTGCGCCTCCCCCTTAATTTCTAAAGCGAAAAACATAGCTACGACGGCAGTTGTTGGACTCTAGAATGTCAAAATTTTCAAGCTCGCTCGCTTCACTCGCTCGCATTGAATCGTTATGCCATTCTCCTAATGTTGCTGACAGTAATTGCCAGTAGTTGCGCCCGATGCCCCCACCCCTTTATTTCCAAAGCGAAAGATAAATATAGCTACAAACGGGAGTTTTGGGACTGTAAAATGTCAAAATTTTCAAGCTCGCTCACTTCGCTCGCTCGCATTGAATCTTTATGCCACTCTCCTAATGTTGCTGCCAGTAGTTGCCAGCAGTTGCGCCCGATGCCCCCCCCCCCTTAATTTCCAAAGCGAAAGATATAGCTACAAATCCCAGTTTTGGGACTGTAGAATGTCAAAATTTGCAAGCTTGCTCGCTTCGCTCGCTCGCATTGAATCGTTATGCCATTCTCCTAATGTTGCTGCCAATAATTGCCAGCAGTTGCGCCCGATGCACCGCCCCATTATTTTCCAAAGTGAAAGATATAGCTACAAACGGGAGTTTTTGGACTGTAAAATGTCAAAATTCTCAAGCTCGCTCGCATTGAATCTTTATGCCATTCTCCTAATGTTGCTGCCAGTAATTGCTAGCAGTTGCGCCCGATGCACCGCCCCATTAATTTCCAAAGTGAAAGATATAGCTACAAATCCCAGTTTTGGGACTGTAGAATGTCAAAATTTGCAAGCTTGCTCGCTTCGCTCGCTCGCATTGAATCGTTATGCCATTCTCCTAATGTTGCTGCCAATAATTGCCAGCAGTTGCGCCCGATGCGCCCCCATTTATTTCCAAAGCGAAATATATAGCTACAATTAAAACTCCAGTTTTGGAACTGTAGAATATCAAAATTTTCAAGCTTGCTCGCATTTTATTGTTATGCCATTCACCTTATGTTGCTGACAGTATATAATTTGTCGATCGTTTCACACCGTCATTCCATAAACCATGTAAGGAAAACTTACAATGTTCCTCAATGACTGCGTTGTTGAATGTATCACATTCCGTAATGTATTGTAGTCCCATTATTGCTCACGCACACACGCACAAGCACACAGACTGTCAAAATTACTTAATGGTTCCCCCCATGTTTCGACCCACCGTACGCCACTTTACATATATATATATATATATATATATATATATATATATAATATATATATATATATACATATATGGGTCAGAATTTTGAACGATGTACAATTGAGCCAAAACAAGGCAAAATTTAAAAAGTAGGGAATTCTCCAAATCATTCATCTTACCTGAAAGAGTATAACTCAAGCTTTAATATGAACCCAATTATACTAGGATTTTCCCAGAGGAACAAGTTTTTATTCACCGCTGAAGTTTACCATGTCCAGAGCAGTGAACGTCCGTGAGGAATAGTACTGCACATACATTTGAATACCATTTAACGTAGTTTCCAAAGATCTGATTCACTTCAAAATCCTAACGAAATATCTTAAGGGACATGTGTACGTGCTTGCAGAATATTAAGCTTGTACTCTTAAACTGTACGTAATGGTAGACAACTGATGATTTAACTAAATTTGTCATTTCTGTGGAAATATTGCTCTTCCGCTAAACACTTTCTCCACTTTACGCGCATTTTACAGAAACTTAATATTTTCACCTCTTATTTCACTATCCCATACTTTAATCCTCACTCCCAAATAATAACATACCTTTTTAAGATGTATCTCATCTGGGCAGTCTCTATAACCCAACAAACATAGCATAGTTTTCATCACGGAGGTTCGCATGTAGCTCACGGACGTTCGGAACAAACAGGATATTGAACAATGCAGCTCTCTTGAGTTGGAAACGCATTCTACTCACAACAAACAGTAATTTCATGTCGAGAACAAACTCCTCAGCAAAATCCTGAATAGATATTACCAATTCTCAATCATATAAGTTTGCTTATCTTCTCATACTGAGGAATCAAAGAACACAATTTTTCCATCTCTCGTAAATGAACGTACAAACGTACGTGTAATCTCAGTGACGTAGTCCATCCTTGAGAACGAATATATTTATCAAAATTTCGTTATCATGAAGTAAAGATTCAGGTCCTAAACTTGTTATATAAAGTCTACAATTCAAAATTTGCTTATGTAACGAACATGGTCACAGCTAAAATTATGACAAAGAATTAATACAGAAAAACATCAGAAATGTGCTCCGTTATAGAAATACGAAGTTTAGCTGGGGAGGACAAACAAATACATTAGGAAGAAATCCCTCTGTGTTTGCTCCTTGTGTTACACACTGTTACCGAGGAGAATTTGTGTTATTATATTAGTCAGAAATGATAATAGGTTCGATACTGCGAAGTTTCGTCATAACAAGACACAATAAGTCCATATAACTTGGATGGATGTTTGTGACTTCAATATTATACAATATGGTTTGTTATAACAAACCTTTTGTAGCGCGTCATTTCGGAGGCTCGTTATTCATACAGTTTGTCAATACGAAAATTGATATAATTATGAAGCTTTTTTATTCGGTAAATGATAGGAATTTCCGAAGGTTAACCGAAAGGTTTATTAATTGGAACATGAAAAATCATGTTCGCTTATCCAAATGTGGAGAAACAAGTTAACAACTAAAATCCTCCAATTTCAAAACCTCATAATAACCGTTTTCACCTAAACGAATATCAGGCCCATTCCACTTTTAGAAGAACTGACCTAAGAATAATGATCCTTAATATCTATTTTGCGAAGAACATTTCTAATAACAAACCTCCTGAATTAACTGCAATTTTTTTCATTGCGGAATAACAAACCTTTGGACATTGGAGTAACGAATCTTTGGAAGAGCGAACGTATCAAAGTGCAACCTTAAACCTATTCTTAATCATTACTTTTTTAACATGTGTTTTCAAAGTAAAGCACAAAAGCACAAACAAATTGACGATCTCTCTGTCTCTTAAATGTAAAATGAAAAAAAAATCTTGGAAATAATTACAAATGAATATTGCTTTTCATTGATGAGTATAAAACAACACCATGTGATGATAAGCGGAGGATTTGTGTGTTTTCATCAGACAATAATTGTATACTGCATTATTTTTGTTCACTTGTGACGGCATTTCGATGAATAAAAAACATAAACAAACAAACAAAAACTTCTCCAGAGGAATTTGGTATAACGGGAGTGCGCTGGCAATTCTTTTCTCTGTGTGTTGGAGCTCGATCCCTTCTCTGTTTCTCAGTCATTTTCATTCAACTGCTTCCACGTCTTTTTGAAACTTTTCCGTTTCTTATTCAACACATGCCCATTACAGACTTCTTCCGTCATTATCCTGAATGTGATTGCGTAGCACTTTTCGAATTTGTTTTGGTTTGTTTTGTTTTGTTTTTGTTTTGTTTTTTGTTTTCTGTTTGGTCGCAGCATGTTCAGGCTATTGAGGGAATGAGAGAAAAATCGTCATGAAGAGAATAATAAGAATGAATTAAGGCATTTAATATCATGACAATTACAGCGAACGTCCGTTATGGAGACCAAAACTGGATGTGTTCTGTTTGAGACGGCAGCTACCATACTAAAAAGATAAACACTTAGAGCACCTGTCAGTAAAAAGTGGCACTGATCCTCTTTCTCCTACTATGTAATCCATTGACTTATTCAACCAACGAACATCCGTGAAAAAAAAAAAACGTTTTCCGTTTGTTATTACAGGTAAATTGAGTGCTGAACGCTATTCACTTTCGGGTATGAGCGGCTCGGTGATTTGGTAATATTTTCAACTAACATTAATCTTATGTGCAGTGATATATTTGTAATTGTCAGAAATTTCCTTTCTCGGACAGAACGTCCGTGAGCGAAACTTTCAGAACCTGTAACAGTACAAATTGTCTCCCGAACCTCAATAGAAAGAAATTTAAATGCACAGAAATTACAGATTACGCAAAATTCCATTTTCCTATAACTTTGCTTTCAGTGTTTAGCTTTTTTTGTATAATTAGAGGGAAAACAAGCGTAAAATTATGAGTAAATTTTCAACTGTTTGTTCATCATGATCACATAACGCCTTAAAAATTCTGAAACTACTGCTCTAAACTCATTGTTTACTTTGTAAAACTTTATTTGTCGCTATTGGAGCAAAAAATTTTAAAGAATACAGGACACTTTCGGGACAAGTTATCCCTATCGGAGGGATTGCATACGTCACGGACGTTCGCTGGAATTGTCACGGACGTTCGTTCTACTACTAGGGTCATGTTCCAGGACGGATAACTAATCGACAGAGAGTGCGTAGCCTTCCTAACTCTTTCAAAAATTTGAAAAGGTATTGTCAATGCAAATTATAAGAAATTTTACATCCTTACAACATATGTATTGCTCAGAGGGGGATCAGGAGGTGAATTTTCAGAGAAAATATCAATTATTTGCTTGGTTTTTGGTGAATTGCATGGTCCAAAAACTGCGGACGTACCTCAGTCCGCTCCAAAAATGACATGCAGCTCCTCGGCTAGAGAGCCAAAGGTAAAATGCACCTTCGCCATCAAGGCAAGATGGTGTCCCACTCGAAAACGTTTTAATCATCACGGACGTTCTTTTTTTCTCGGAGGTTCGTCTAAAAATATAATTTCGGTTCCTATTTGACAAAGGATGGACAGAAACTCAAAACAAACATATTATCATGTTGCTAGATCTTAGTTGATTACGACTCAGAACAATATCGCCAATAACGTTCCATGGGCTACGATCTGTATTAGAAAATAACGGAAGCACGTCCGTGACGAAAACTGAGTATAATTTTGCATAAAAGAATATTACGTCCCATGTACAGCCAGCAGACGTACAATTTTTGCAGGATATGTTCATTAGGTGGAACACCAAATTTTCGTATACGTTACAGTTGGGACAACAAAGTAGAATTTGCAGCAGCGATAGAAATAAAAGCATCACGGACGTTCGTCTGTTTAGGACTTTGATATTTCAATTGTTCTCTGTAATTTTATACGTGCTCATAAAGTTCTTATAATTTTGTGGTACATACCCATGATATGTCAGATCCAGAACATGGTCAGATATTAGATGCCACGTACCATTAAAAATGCACATCATTAGTTTGAAAAACAAAAATTATTGTGAAAATAGCGTTTTTACCGTATTTTTACGCTTTAAGTCCTTGTGAAATGAAAAATATCAGGCAAAAGTTAACCAAACCATATATTTCCTGAAAGGAAATTTACCAATCTTTGAGATGACATGAAAAAATCTGGTTTCTTAGATCATCCTGGCGTGTTCTAAGGGAAAGAATGTCATAAGGTACGAAAATTGGCAATTGTACATCGTTCAAAATTCTCACCCATATATATATATATATATATATATAAAATAGATGTGTGTGCGTGTGTGTGTGTATATATATATATAATATATATATATATATATATATATATATATATATATATATATATAATATGTGTGTGTGTGTGTATGTGTATATTGTGTAACATATGCATGGTCTAATCTTGAGCCCCCTCCAATGTTTGCCCCCCCCCCCCCCCCCCCAATCCAAAACTGCTTCCGGCGCGCCTGGTTGCCAGGTACCCATTTCATACACCTTGGTTGAGAGGGACATGGTGGGTGAAATCATCCTGTCCAATGACACAAACACTGGGCGAGGAATCGAACTCGGGTCCTCCAATTAAGAGTCAGAAGTCTTATCCACTATATACCAAAGCGCCCCAACAGACGCGCAACTAAACAAAATGGAACAAGGCATGACGCATACTTCTGTAACAGAGTTATCCATAAAGTGGATAAGCTGCTATGACTGTCATGATAACCGCACAGTAAGTGAACAATATGCTGTCTCAAGATTGAAAAAAAAAAAAGATGATAACATTCAAGTCATCCGAATGCTGTCTGGAGGTCATCTATTCGCAGGTTTAATAAGCAGTACGGTACTTCTTTCTAGGAGACTTTTCAGTTACGTTTCATATTACAACGACCTCTTAATCAATGATACGGATTGCAGAAAAATCACAGATCAACTGCAGATGGACGAGATTCAGCAATATGTAACGACGACAGATATCAACATGTTTCAAATCATTGGTTGTCCTTGATAGTGGTGGGGATTTCTATTGCTGAGGCGTGATGACAAAAGCTTCTTTCGACACACACGCACAAAAATCAAACCTTATAAGGGAGTGTAATAGTCTACGTATATGTATATTATTATGTAATACATATCTGTCATTTCTAGACAACTACAAGAAAAGAATAATGTGTAAGATACAATCATCAGTATAACCATGCATAAGACACATAACATGGCCATAACTTTCCTGCACCTGCACGTCCGCTTTTAATTGCTCGCATTTCCTTTCGTTATTTTGTTTAGTTCTCTTAAACTGGCTGATCGACGATTGATCTACGTTTCTGTTTTCACTCCTAATGTTTGCTATTTTCAATCCATCAACTAGGGCACTACATGTTTTGTTCATCTTCTGAGAGGATACGTTTATCCTGAATCCATACATACCATCGTCGAAGGGTATACCAGAGTTAGATCCAATATCGACGATTTCCACCTGACGATAGATTTTTCTCGCGCGACTCTTTTCGACGAACGATTCATTGGCGTCAATGCCGCATATGTTTTCATATCCCATCAACTTGAGCTATAACAGACGGAACGTGAAGTATAAGAATAAGCAAGGGTGATATCGACCCGACCTTCCATTCAGACTGAAGTTATGTAGTTACCCTTAAACATAAAAGATTCATGTCGGTCCTGCCTTATTTTTTTACTTATCAATGGATACCACTTTTCTTTTTAAATTTTAAAGTGAGTCTTTAAAAAGTAATGTGACATATGATGCCAATCTATACAACTCACGTTGTAGCTCTTCTCTTTCCGTTAACTATTTTGAGTTTGGCATCCGGACGCTCCTTTATAGTAGCTTAGAACACGCGGAAAATAGACAACGGGAATGGAACACTGTACCGTATGTCCCCCCCAAAAAAAAATTACAACGGGGCCCTACGCAATGATATCTTTAAAAATATTGCATCAATCTAAATACAAATTCAGGGTATGAAACTATAACTCATTGCCCACATCTTACAGAAAACCCCATTCGATTTGCTTCAGTGGTCAAAGAGAAATGAGGAATTTTGTAGAGGATGTCGGGAATCTCTTTTGTCCAAGTTCTGTCTATTGTTCACACACAAAATCATCGAAGTGCTAAACTTGGAAGAATCAGACTCATGACATGCTTTACTACAATCCCCATTTCTCTGTGACCGCTTAACCAAATCGAATGGGATTTCTGCAAAATATAGCTAAGATGTTATATTTTAAGACCCTAAAGTAGCATTGAAAAAAAAATCATATTGGATGTTATCAATGCGAAAATCTGATTGTAATTTTTGTGGGACATACTGCAGTATTTCCTTCAAAAATTAGAATCAAATTTTCGAATTGATAACATCCAAAATGATTGACCTGTCTAAGTGTTACTTCGGGGCCTTAAAATATAACATCTTAACTCTATTTCGCAGAAAACCTCATTCAATTTGGTTAAGCGGTCACAGAGAAATGTAGATTGTTGTAAAGCATGTCATGAGTCTAATTTTTCCAATTTTAGCAATTCAATGCTCTAGTGCGTGAATAATAGACAGAACTTGGACAAAAGAGATTCCCGACATCCTCTACAAAATTCCTCATTTCTCTTTGACCACTGAAGCAAATCGAATGGGGTTTTCTGTAAGATGTGGGCAATGAGTTATAGTTTCATACCCTGAATTTGTATTTAGATTGATTCACTATTTTTAAAGATATCATTGCGGGGGGTCCCGTTGTAATTTTTTTGGGGACATACTGTACCATGCAAACGTAATACAGCTGTATTCACCGTTGTTTTCCATCAGTCAAAGTGTACCTTTGTTTTTCAACCCGTCTTAATTCAGTTGCTAATTTTTCGGTATATCCGACCACTAAGAATTCATAATTCTCATGAGTCCACCACAAAATACTGAGCTATACAATAATGTTTGAGTGGTGAATCATAGATTTTGGAGTTCACCATAGCAGATGACACTATTGTTATCTCTTTTCGTCAATAGTTTCCACACTTTAATTTTGAGAACATGCATCCTTTGTTTATGAAAGGACATCACTGTTTGTGATCTTGAAACAACTTCCGTCCTTGCCGGGAGATATACTGCAAAACAGCAACAACAACAAGAACAACAGACAAACAAACAAAGAAACAAACTGGCCACACCACTATTGCCTTATTGTTATTGTCAATAAACGTGGTAATTGCATCAATATAATTCGAAAATAAGCCAACAGAATTAGATTTGTTTTCAGAATGAAGAATACTAACGTGTTTAACTTACCGTCTCTCCAAAATGGCCTGTACCACATCCAAGGTCCAGTATCTTGACTGTCTTGTTGGGGGCTACCTCTGCAACTTTTCTGGAACATGCATTGTAACCATTAAAACCTAAGGTTACCATGTCCTGCACCAGAAATAAATAAATGAGAAAGACACGAAAAAAATGAAGAAAGCCAAGTTAGATATGCCGGTTCGTCCACATCTATGTTGACAGAAACCGTTTGACGTTTAATGCTATAGCAGCACCTTACACACTCATTTCCCCCCTTTTCTTCAGTTCAAGCAGAGCTGTAAAATAAAATTTCAAGAGAACAACTGTGGAAAGCAATATATAGCGGCTACATGCTAAGCCTATGTATAGGCTCTTTTAAGAACATTCTGGGACCGGTATCTGCTGTAGAAATTTGTCTGGAGAAAGTAAGAGTTTTTTTTTCCCGCGTAATTTGAGAAACTCATTTGATTTGCTACGGTATAGGGAAGACGGGGCAAACTTCAAGTGCACCTTGGTAGCTGGTCATCAAAGAGATGTTCTAAGGACATGATTTTTTTTTTGAATGATTTTGAATGACATTTTAAAGCGAGCCTCAAAAGGCCGACAAGTCCTACATAAATTATGACACGATTATTGTTGGAGCCGAAATCTAGCGAATTTGTTGTTGTTTTCCTTCTTTTCTTTTTCTTAACTCCGGGAGTGGATGGGTATCTGGTAATTCTGGGGTGACGGAAAGAATATCGCTTTCGTTTAAAGTACGCCCATTGTTCAACCTCAGGCAGATATAATCTTTTGTGGCCTAATATGGGAGAATGCATACGACCGGATGTGCACCTCCAACAATCCGTTGATCTTTGATCCCTTTTAAAATTTACAAAATTTACACATCATCATGGAGTATAACTGTTTGTCTTACACACACTCCCATAAAGTTTTACTGCCGTGAATATTGCCCTTCCAGCAACCCTCAAACTTCGTTACAAAAGGCTATAATCGATACACAGATAATGGAAATGGAAAACACAGTTCTTATCACACGATTGAACAAAGATTTCATTACGGCTTCTTCTCAGTTTCTTGCAGTTGATCATATAGGCAATACAGTTTCAATGGTGAATGGGCATCAGCTTCGCTAAAAACATGTATTCAAATCTACGCATTTTTTTTTAGATCTTTAAACAAGGATGGGAATGCAATATAATTCCAGTGCTCTCATGCTTTTAATATGCTGAAACAACTATTTTACGCAGGCTAGCTGCTGCTCCAGGCAAAGTTAATGCAAAGTTTTGTTTCGTGTTTGTTTGGGGTTTTTTTTTCCTTCTTTTGCTTATACCTCTGCACAAGGACTGAATACATTTGGTAAATTGGTACGTTGTGATACTCACTCTTCAAACACTTTTTTGCTACCGAGTGATTTGTTTGTTTGTTTGCTTGCTTGCTTTTATTTCTGCATTCAATCAGATGCATTTTGAATGCAAACTTCAAAAAGTACAAAGACAAAGAATAACAAGTGCAGTGAAATAAATCGATAACAGTACATAAATAGATACACATAGGTGATTGCATTGAGCAATGTAGATACACAGAAACATAAAATAAGATATACAGTATTTTTCAGTAAACAACAGAGACCATTGAATGCAGGAGACCACCATCATAAGCGATTAAGCTTGAAATGGATGGAGGCCTCATAAAATGACTATCCAACGACATAACTCTCTTGGCGGAAGGTGATCAGGTGAGTGCAGTGCAGTTGCAGGTGAGAGTGCAAGATGCAGTTGAAGGAAGAAAATAGAGATTGACAATAAGATGACAATCTATACTATAAATATTTGTTAGCTCAATTGGTTTGGAGAATGTAATTGTATCAAATATCGTTTGAGTGAAGCTTTCCAAGAATAAATACTTGAACAAGACTTTATATTATCCGGGAGATTATTCCAAATGTCCGGACCCGAATGTCTTATAGATTTATGTGTCACTAATAATTTGGGATTCAAAAGGTGGAAATTTCTACATATACGAGTAGGGTACGAATGGACAGAAGTATTGAACCTAAACATGTTATCAAACGGTGATGGAAGTTGATCATGTATATATTTAAACATAATTACTGCTACTTGAATAATATTCAAATCAAAAACCTTCAATGTTTTAAGCTCATAAAATAAAGAATCAGTATGAGCCAGAAAATGCGATCCTGTACAAATACGTATAACTTTCTTTTGTAATTTGAATATAGAATTTATTTTGGTAGAGCCGCAAGTATACCCCATACAACATTGCAATAACTTATATATGGGAGAATTAAGGAATTATATAATTGAAACAAAGTTGAACGAGGAAGAAAGAACTTCAGCTTGGAAATTATCCCTATATTTCTAGAAATTCACGTTGTAACATAATGTAAATGCTCCGTCCAAGTCAAACTTTCATCTATATAATTATACTCCTAGAAATTTTAATTTCGTTTTCTTTTCTAATGGGATATCATCAATGTTAATATGTATCAACGTATCTTCATTATGAGAATGAAGTTTGAAATAAATGAAGTGAGTCTTTTTTATATTCAAAGAAAGTTTATTAGACTTAAACCAATTTGATATTTTACTAATTTCAATATTTAAAGTATCATTTAAAATCTTAAGATCTTTATGAGAATAAAATATATTCGTATCATCAGCAAATAGAACAAAAGAGAGAAGAGAGGATGTATTTATGATATCATTAACATAAAGAAGGAATAATAGTGGGCCCAGAATTGAGCCTTGAGGAACACCACATTTAATTAAAAGGGGGTCAGATTCACAACCATTAAAAGTAACATATTGTCTTCTATTAGTTAGATAATCTTTAAGCCATAAAAGTGCTTGTCCTCGAATACCATAATGACTCAGTTTGGTGAGTAAAATAGAATGATCAAGAGTATCGAATGCCTTACTCAAATCACAAAATATACCTGCAACATGTTCTTTGTTTGCAAAAGCACTCGTAATTCTATCATAAATTTGCATTAGTGCTAAATCAGTTGAATAATTTTTTTCTGAAACCATATTGATTGGGAATAAGTAAATCATACTTACTAATGAATTTAAGAAGTGTATTATAAACAATTTTTTCTAAAATTTTGGATATACTAGGCAACAAAGAAATAGGTCGATAATTACTAATTTCATGGGGATCATCTTTTTTATGAACAGGATTAACTTTCGCTATTTTCAGCAGATCAGGAAAAATACCTTGTGATAAAGAAAGATTAAATACATGACTTAACGGTTCTGCGAGTGGATAAACTATTTCTTTCCATAACATCATACTTATTTTATCAAAACCATAAGATTTAGAGCTATTTAAAGATTTAGTGATACTTATGATTTCACTGGGACTTGTTGGATTAAAATAAACAGACTCTTGATTTTGGTCAAAAAGAAAATCTGTAAAATGAGCAGAAGTATTGCTAATTTTAGTAGCAAGTTCCGGACCGATGTTAACGAAAAATGAGTTAAATGAATTAGCATATATATTGGGATCATTTATTTTAATGCCGTTTAATGTGATATCATCCGTTGGCGGAGAATCCGGCTTTTTACCTATAGGACCTCTTTAATGATTTTCCATGTTGCATTAATATTCGAAGAAACCTTTTTCATTCTATCAGAAAAATATAATCTGCGGGATAAACGAATCAATTTTGTCAATTTATTTCGATAAACTTTATACATATTCCAATTAAATTCAGTTGGGTTACGAATATGTAACTTATACAAAAAAAAAATTACGAGTGTTTATGGATTTCAAAATACCTTTTGTAATCCAAGGATTTCTTGGTTTACTTCGGTTACTTTTTGTTCTACATAAAGGAATATTATTTTCATAATAATACAACAATTTATCATTAAAACATTTATATGCCAAATTAACATTGTTAATACTATAAATATCTGTCCATTTCTCTAAAAATAAATTCTGTTTCAATAATTGCACATTACGTTTTGACTCTTTATAATACCATATTTTATCACATAATTCATTACGACCCAATTTACATTCACAAATTGGAAATATTGGTAAATGATCAGAAACTTCAGAACATAATATACCCCCGTAATTGTATTATTATACACATTCGAAAATATATTATCAATCTGAGTTGATGAGTGTGGATTTATCCTGGTGGGTTTATTGATAATCGACATAAAACCATATGAATACATTAAATGCATAAAATTAAGGGAATTATTGTTATCGGATGTGGGGGAAAAGTTAATGTTGAAATCATCCAAAATAAAAACATGTTTACTTTCATTATCTATCTTATGGAGATACAAATCCAATTCATCACAAAATAATTCACAATTCAGATCAGGGGGTCGATAAATTAAACCTATAATAACATTTTCAGAAATTGGGTTATCAATTTCAATAAATAACGTTTCTGCATATCTTAATGTGATTTCAGAACGGATTTTGGAACTGTAAATTTTGCGCAATGTAAAACGCAACACCGCCACCCCTTTTTCCTTGACGATCAGCCCTAACTAATTTATGATTGGGTAAGTTAAAGATATCAGGGGAGTTTTGATGTAACCAAGTTTCACTTATTCCAATAACAGAAAA
Source organism: Diadema antillarum (assembly GCF_040938485.1). Classification (NCBI taxonomy): domain Eukaryota; kingdom Metazoa; phylum Echinodermata; class Echinoidea; order Diadematoida; family Diadematidae; genus Diadema; species Diadema antillarum. Next base: position 4,175,724 of record NW_027271059.1, read on the forward strand.
TTCAAAATTGTTTAAAGGACAAGTTCACCTTCATAAACATAAGGATTGAGAAAATGCAACAATATTAGTAGAACACATCAGTGAAAGTTTGAGGAAAATTGGACAATCGATGCAAAAGTTATGAATTTTTAAAATTTTTGTGTTGGAACCGCTGGATGAGGAGACTACTACAGCTTGTGAGTCATATGCGTACAACAGGATAAAGAAAATGTAAAGAAAATTCAACATATTTTCACTTTTTTTGCATAATAAAAGAGCACTTGACTTGTCTCTTTCTAAAAGCAGGGGGAATAATATCACCCCTAACATATGTCGGTAACGAGTCAAGGGAATATGTACTTTTTTCAAAAGATGGAATTTTGTGAAATTCTCTTTATATTTTCCTTATATTGTTGTACGCATGTGACATCTAAGTTATTCATACACTGCAGTAGTCTTCTCATCCAGCGGTTACTACACAAAAACTTCAAAAATTCATAACTTTTGAACGGGTTGTCCGATTTTCCTCAAACTTTCAATGACGTGTTCTCTTAATATTGCTACATTCTCTCAATCCTTATGTTTAGGAGGGTGAACTTGTCCTTTAAAGAGTGCAAAAGATTTTCCAAATATTCAAAATTTTTATTCAAACTCCTAGAGTTATAATGGTCTCATAATTCCGCAAGTTAAAACTCAAGCAGGAAAAAAAAATCGTTTTCACACTATGCATCATGTATTTGCAATCAGCTCCCCGCTGAAGTCCGAAACGTCACCTCTCTTCAAGCGTTCGTAAGAGCATACATATCTCACTTGGGGTAGAATTCGGGTATTTTTGATATTCCTGTTTATGTTAAGGTATCATTTTCGCCCGGGATTCTTTTTCTCAAATAATATGAGTTTAGTATTATTATCGTCAAGGATTAATTTTGCATTTCTTTACTTATATATAGTATTGATATTGTGTTGATGTTATGATGTAAAAAGGAATGTCCTTGATTTGTTATTTTGTGTTTGTTGAACTGTTATATTTTGTCATTCTGTTGCAGGGCCCCCTAGGATAACAGTGTTTAAACCACTGATGGGGCTACCCTGGGTAAAGAAAACTGAATAAATAAATAAATAAATAGAGTTTATATGAAGAAGTGAAATATTATCTGAACTATACGGTATAATATCATTGAATTCAAGGGGTGTGTACTTACTGTCGCGCATAGGCATAACGTCAGCAAGAATATCGGGGGTATTCACCTGTGACGCCATTTTGTAATACAGAAATGTAAATTACCGGAGATTTGAGAGACAACAACTGCATAGGTGCTAATGTGCATTTTGCAAGTGCATACTGCTGTGCAGGTGTGTGTACAAAGTGCAAATGTGTGTGGGGTTTCAATATACAATACAAAATTTGGTACAATTAGACCCATCTTGGTCACAGTTACAATTATTACTCAATTACAACAGATCACCAGGGGATAGTATAAAGGTGTTGTGTTTTAAAACACGTACAGATAGAGAATTCAAGGACCGTGACACTTGCCCAGTTAAAGTTCAGGGAGACTTTCCAGTATACGGGGGGGGGGGGGGGAGGGGAGGGGAGTAAAGGGGAGTGAAGGTACATTTCTTGCAACATCTGTATTGGCTATTGAATGCGGGACTTTTAACCATGCACCCATTAACACACGTATCAGAGAAAAAAAAAACAGTACAAATACTAAATGGAAATCAGGGTTTTAATAGCAACCCGTTCAACATGCGTCAAACCCAGGTGCTACTTGCAGTGGCTTAATTACCATTGGAGATCAGTCGGCCGTGGCGCGAAAAAGCAGCCACGCCTCGTGTCGACACACAACATGTGAACGATTATACATTCATGGAAACTGCTTACTGTACATGTATGATAAGGACGTCTTATCAATGGGTTCGGAGTTTCAACAGGTGATTCGTAGAACAAAGGGATTTTTTTTTCGGACAGTTCACAGTAGGATAAATATCTGCCAAAGCAGTGTGGGATGTGCTGTACTAAAAATAATAATAAAAAAATCGGAGTTCAATACCAAAAAGTGTGGGAGGTTTAAAAGAACCATTTACCAGTTATAAATTAAAACAGATTACTGACTTTCTTTAAAAATGTAAAGTTATGGGTTCAAAAACATTTTGAAACTATGAAGTGAAATATGTGGGTAGAAATGTCTGGCTTCAATCAATACGTGAAAACATGAGGTACTAACTGTCACCATACTGTGGAGAATGACCAGGTGGTGGATGAGCATAACCTTGCAAAATTGAACCGTGTATCCCTAAAATGATGACCGAAAAAGGTTTTCTTTTTTCCCCGTTAAACTTTTTTGATAACCGCCATCAAAAAATATATATATACATGAATGTATATAATAGGAAATAAAAATGGTTATAACAAGCCATGGTTCTATCATTCAATACACTCAGCGTTGGGAGTCACAGTGGATCAACAAGGAGGTCAGATATCAGAGGCGTGGAGGGGAAACCTCGCCCTGATATTGGTTTACGCACAAGACGCGTAATTAGCAACACATATATTTGTAGTGAGGTTACAAGGCACAATTGAGTTCTACGGTTAGATATCAAAAAAGGAAAAATGTATGGAAGCTTAGTTGACAATTGTTTGACTTCAGATGATCTTGCTCAATAACAATAAGTTGTAAGAAAAGGGAAAATTGTCAACCAAAGAGCTTTGACATTCCCATTCCCAGTAATGGTGGACTTGGCAATTGAAGGCAACCATTTTCAATCAAAGATTACGTAACTTTTTTTACGAATCAAAGGGCGATGCCCGTCAATAAATCCAACAAGGTAAATGAAATTTTCCTGAATGGTAGCTTTTTAATGGCTCCTGGAAGGTAGTGACAAACATACATTCTTTTCGTGGCTAATGTGTTAAATGATTTTTTTCTTTACTTGTTATTTCTTTTTACTCAACCAACGCAATTGTGCCTTACATAATATCCTTAGCCATAATAAAACCAATACAAGTTGATTATGAGAGTCATGGTGTCGAAGTATTTGACCCCTCCATACGAACAAAAAAGATGGCCCAAAAGACCGATATAAGATATTGGCTATAATTTTACCGTGGTGAGGAAGGGGAGCCACGCCCTGTGTCTATATTTTAGACGTGTGTGGACAACTATAACGACTACATATTTGTTTGTTTTTTATATATAATTATGTACGTTGAAGAAATAACTGAATAAAATCATTGCTTGACACAAATTCATTATACAAATTCATTACAAACTTTAGAGTTCCTTTATATGAAAACCAAAGGACCGTGACCCTTGGCCAGTTAGGGAGGGGGGGGGGGGGGGGGGTGGGGAGTAAAGGGGGAGTGAAGGTACATTTCTTGCAACCTCTGTATTGACTATCAAATACGAGACTTTAAACACGTACCCATTAAAAGACGCGTAGAAGAAAAAAAATATTGTACAAATATTGAATGGAAACCAGGGAGTACAAACATGAACCCGTTCAACATGCGTCAAACACAGGTGCCACTTGCAGTGGCCTGATTAACATACAGACATATAAGTAGGTCAGGTGTGAAAGAGTAGCCACGCTCAGTGTCTACACTAAACATGTGAACGATTACACATTCTTGCAAAATTCTGATAGTACGCCTGCATAGAATAAGAACGTCACGTCAGTGGGAACACCTCTGACTTTCACAAAGATGATTTGCAAAACAAAATAATTTTGTCGGGCAAGTAGAGGGATAAATGCCTGCCAAAGCAGTGCAGGAGATACTATACTGGGAAAATCGAGGTTCAATAACAGGAAGTATGGAGGTTTGTAAAAACCGTTTACCAGTTATCAGTAAATTTAAAATTGATTAGTAACTTTCATTCACAAAGTTGGAGATATTGATTCAAAAAAAGTTTTGAAACTTAAAGTGAAACAGGCGGGTGAACATTTCTGGCTTTACAATTAATACGTGAAAACATAAGGTACTAATTGTCACCATTCAGCTCGCAGGCTGGTGGCGGATGAACATAACCTCGCCGATTTGAACTGTGTATCCCCACAGTGATGACAGAAAATGATTTCCCTTTTTTCTCGTTAGGTTTTTCATATTACCGGTCATCAAAATCTTTATAATATGAAGTGATTTCTTTAAATATAATATGACGTGAATCTCTGTAAATATACATTGATTCACAGTGGATCAACGAAGAGGTCGGATAGCAGAGGCGTGGAGGGGAAACCTCGCCCTGACATTGGTTTACGCATGCACAAGACACGTAATTGGCCACACATTGTAGTGAGGCTAATAGGCACAATTGAGTTCTATGGTTGAATATTAAAGCAAGGAAAATGTATGGAAGCTTAGTTGACAATTGGTTGACTTCAGATGTTCTTGCTCAGTAACAATAAGTTGTAAGAAAAAGGAAAATTATCAACCAAAGAGCTCCGGGTTGGAATGTGTTTTGACATACCCGGCCGCAGTGATGGTGGATTTGACAATTGAAAGCAGCCCATTTCCAATCAGAAATTATGTAACTCTTTTTATTAATCAAAGGATAATGCCCGTCAAATCCAACGGGCATGACAGGGTAAATGGAACATTCCTGCATGCATGGTAGCCTTTATAGCCACTGGAGGGTGGTGACAAACATACATTCCTTTCGACGCTAAAATGTCAAATGTTGCTATTTCTTTTTCTTTAATTATCATTTCTTTTTAACCAGCTAACGCAGTTGTGCCTTTCAGATATTCTTCAGTTTTCAGTTGACATCCATAGTATCATATGCTCCCACACACGCTGGCAACACTATTCTTTTTGTTTTTCCTTGATATTTATTGATTTCATCCAAATCATTCATAAATCAACCCATTCTGGGTGTAACACGAACAAAAATCAGTCCAAATGCAATTCAAAACACAAACAAATCCATTTGTCAATTTATACTGCAAATAATCTCTCTTCAACATAGATAACTCGATTATAAGTCAACCCTACTAAAAATTTCTTCACGAAAAAGTTTTGACATATACCAAACCTATATCCCTTGAATACATTGAATCATGTTACTCCTTCTCACTAATACAAGGGCGTATACATAAAAAGCAAATACATTATAAAAATCTAGAATGAAATCAGTCATAAGACGTAAGTCGTAAGAAGAAGACAAAACTGACCAACCCTTCCCCTCCCAATCGAAAACAAATCTAATCTACACTTATCCTAAATATTAAATTCTACCAATATCTATCATACAATTTATAACTATCCTTCTCAAATCAAAAACCCCATCCCCACCAACCCCCGCGCACATTCCCACTAACACATGCACACACCAACGCACACACACACACACACACACACTGACACACACACGTACACACAAGAAAAAAGAGTGCACAAAACGTGTTACAGAGGGCAACTGGTATAAGATGATCATGGCCTGAGCAGTTGTAGCACCATCGTATAGCACAAAGCGATTAGCATACGTTCGTGTTCTTTCTAATTCCTTTCCCAAGTGAGGTCATGAATTCCGGAAGGGTCCCGGGCCAGGAAGAAGGCATTCACAAGCATTCTCATGCTTTTTTAGAATATTTTGCCTTTGTATATATATATATATATATATATATATATATATATATATATAGGCCTATATTATATACATATATTAGCTGGATGGCAGCTAATAGGTTGGAATTGTATGAGTCCTATCTACCACGGTTGAACTACCACGGTTGTAATACCAGAGAGGTGGTTGAGATAACCATGGCGCCATAAAGCTAATGGAATACAGTGTACTGACTAATACTGACTGTTGGTCCATGGAGCAGGGGGGGGGGGGGGTGGGTGGAGCTGTTGTAGCTCCACTGTTTAGATAGAACTTTAGATAGAAATATAAACCCGTTTCCAATTCTCGCATGTCTGTTTTGAATGGCAGACGAATGTAACACACGGCGCATCCCTCGAAAGTCTGGGCGCTGTAAGTTTGAAATGGTTTACCTGGTCATAGGTGTTCACCCATTGACTATATTGCTTGATCTCCTGTTCATGCGTCTCGGCGTGGATTACAGTGGCAAGTCGAGATGTTGCCTCGATTTGGGCGGCATGGTCAGTGGCGTAAGTCTCCATCGTCTGGTACCTTGGACCTAAAACAAGTTTTCTTCTTCACTTCACTAATTCATTCAGGGAGGTGGTTCCAGCACACCTTCACTTCATGGGGAGACTGAATAGACACAGAGGGTGAGATATACTATGGTAGTATTTGGCAGGTTGCTGCTGTCCTAGACAAGAATTCCTCGTGTACTGTAAAGCTGCGTTCACATAGAAGTATTCGGTATTCGCTATTCGCTATTCGGGCACCGAGTACACCACCCGCACCGTCAACTCACCATCCCATGCAGTGAGGATTTCTTCCTCCTACATCCCAGCAAATCTTATTAACAATTTCTAAACTGCATCAGAATGTCAGTCTACATACTTATATTTGCTAAAGGGCAAATCCAGACCAAAATTGTCATTATTTCATAATTTAAACGAGGGACGGTATACGCTGCAAAAAAAATCGAACAAGCTCGATTCCCACTTTGCTATACTTTTCGCAGCTATTCGGTACTTTCGAATAGTGCCCTCTTATGTGAACCGGTGTGAGGAAATCCTATCGTTCCATTCAAGCTATTCGCGTGCCCTGGAAAACGAGCCCCGAATACCCGAATAGTATACTTCTATGTGAACGCAGCCTAAAAGGAATACAGTTCAGATAAGATGAGTACGTGATACCTCCTTAGTTCAGATAAGGGCAGCATTCAGTCACTCGCACGGTACTGTTATCATCCTTGGCACACAGTCTCAGCACATAACGAGTGCCTTTTGATCATTTCGCCGCCGGCTTTTTGGCATGTTTGTTTGTTGGCGTTCTTTTTTTTTTCAGAAACGTGCTGGTGAAAATTAATGTTTGTGAATACACAGGCCATCGAACAAGGACGGCAAACAGAAAGGTCACTTGCCCCTTGTGACCCCCCCCCCCCCCCTCAAACCACTTTTTTTGCTAATATATTATTCAAGAGGACACTGCGTTGATTTTTTTTTTGTATTCAGTTTTGTAAAATACATTCAATGCAGTACAATTCTATAAACCATTAATTTATTTTCGCCAAAATATTTGAACGCGAAAAAGTGCAGAAGAGGGGTTGGAAAACCACTTAACTAAGTTTGACACCATGTGACTGGACTTGGCCAATGGGTAACAAGATAGGCCTATAGTAATCTCGGTCTCACTGATAAGGGGTATCCTATACATAGCCTATAACATGCACTTTTAACGTGGATCCTGCATTATTGCAACTCAAGCAGATCGAGGTACAAAGATTTACCTCAAGGTGAAGGTCGCCGGGGTTTTACATCACGTCCAAGGCCGTGTCAAGGGATAAGAATCAAAGTTCGGCTTTTGTTGTCGTTAGAGGGTGTGTACAGTTCTGGTCGAGGTGAGGATTTAGCTTTTAACGTTTTGCGAGATATTCAGAAACCACTCTATGAGATGTCAAAGAGCATGCAGTTCTAAGGGGTATCAAAAGTTTATTCGATGAAAATCGGTTTTGAAATGGCTGAGATATCCAAAAACAAAGTGAAACAAAGAGATCCTAATAAAGTTGTGGCATGTCGCCTTTTATTATTAGCACTTTTTTGGACATCTCAGCCATTTGAAAACCAATTTTCATCAAATAAACGTTGAAACCTTCTTAAAATTACATGCTCTTTCATATTTCATAAGAGGCTTTTCATTATCTCACTTAGGAATGTTCAAAACATGAATCCCCACCTCAACCAGTACTGTACAGTCCCTTTAAAGCGAAATCCCTACCTTCTATTTATTATCACATTGTGCATTCAGTGAATACAGAATTTTAGAAAACGTATCAGTCTGGGGAATATCCAATAATCCAATTAAAAGTCATTAAAAGTTAGAGATGAATTCCCTTGTTGCCAACGTTGGATAAGAGAGAAAATTTCACAAGATCAGGGGGTGTTTCATCAACGTTTGTCAGTGCTGACAATTTCAGCAAAATCCTTGGTTTTGATTGGCTGAGATGCTCTGGTCACCGACTGTTACTATGGCGATTCAAGTTGTCAGCGCTGACAAACGTTGATGAAACACCCCCAGTTTGATAAAAAGGACGCATTCCCTCGACTTTTAAATCACTTGTGAGAGTATTGTTTTCCCTTCCTTGTGAAGGAGGTACAAATGGTCTTATATTTAGCAAGAAAATAAAAGTTTTATTTATGTGGAATTCCACTACAATGATATCACGAACTCCTGGAGCCTTCTTTACAATTATCTTTTCAAAGAAGCACACTTGCATTTTACTTAAAGGTGCGATCACACATCGCCGGTTTAGATGGCGGCTCATGGCGGTTCTCCCCGTGTCCCAATGATGGCGGAAAGCACTTAAATGCGATGTGACTACGTTCTCAACACGTTTTGAACACGGAGCAAACGCGGATTGACGCGGTAGTAACACGGATCTCCCCGGAAGGTGGAGGAGTCCATACCAAGCCCATGTACAAAATGTAGTTGGATGCAATCAGAGCCCTTTCACTTGTCCTCAATGGGTTTCAACAAGGAGCGCTTTGCTTTGTTAGGTAAACACAATTTTAAAGAAATTATGAAACGGTGTAACCCCCTGTGTTTTACAGATTGATGTAAGTGATGCAACAAGCAATTATCTTTAGGTTTCAATGTGCCTTTTCTCTTTCTCTTTTAATTTCTAAAATATCCGTATTAACTGTCATTAAAAACACATACATATCAAAGCAGAATCTAAAATAGTTTCCAAAGTTCCTGTTCATTTGTAGGTTTATTTATCAAGTGATATACAAGTACTTGCTTGTTTCAACATCTCTCTTTTTTAAATTCTTTCTTAATTAAGTTTTCACATAATTATTTCGCGTATTGAATTTAAGATCTTGTTGCTTGTTTATCCATGTTTTCACAAAATTGCTCCGTCTTATCTTTCAGAGCTTCTTGTGAAATATGAGCCTAGGAGAGTTTCTAAATCGTAAAGGGAATCTGTATGTGATACCCTCGATCCATTACGACAAACTACTATGGCAAACGTGGTTTATGCCGCCCCAGAACTGTGGAACAGCATCCCAAGTGGTAGAACATGCAAGTTCCATCAATAAGTCCAAAATGTTTTTGAATACTTAACTGTTAAAATAGTAACATAGTGATTGTAGATGATGATTTATGCAGCATGTTACTGTTTCTGAAATTACCTTTTCCTGTTTATCTTTTTGTTCCCCCTCTAAAGCGCATAGAGACCTTGCTGAAGGTATTATGCGCTATATAAGAATGGTAATGATGATAACATAATAATAATATCTTTAACAACAGTCAATAAAAAAGACATATTATGTACATTATACATCATCAAAGAAGCATATAATACATGTGCATAGTTTCCTCTTTACTTACAGGTTCATGTAACATAATAATGGTGTTTTTTCAAGTTTCAACATTGCTTTTCCCTCTACTCTCTTAAGTTTCAACATACCTGTATCAACATGCAGTCTTACAAAAATGGCATACATAATCACGAAAGCAGAACCCAACATATTAACATAAGTCTTCTGTGTGTAACACGTTGCTGGCCATCTTAAAAGCTGTTAAGCTTTGATAAAATTATGAACTTACCTTTTAATGTAAATGATGTACTATCCGTATGTCTCGGCGCGCTCAGATGCCAGCGCTGATTGCGGCACGGAAGGAAGGCAAGATGGCGTACTTCTCCTACAGCGAACCGAGTAAGCTTTTCGTGGACAAGGTGTGGGTACCTATCGCGGAGCAATCAAAGTTCGTGGAAAATCTCCCAGACCGGGATGACGCCAATGGAAGAGATGCAACCCCGAGATCCAAGTAGCCTGCACCTAATGTAAGTCTATTGAGCCCGTTGGAGAAAGGATAGGAGCGAGTAGTTTTTGAGTGAACAATATTCACTTTGAAGGAACATGAGAAATAAGGTGCGTAACAAGTACACTGGCCTCCTGTGTTTCAAGCCATGTTAAGCTGTTAAGTTGGTAGAAAGAACCTAGTCTTCGATTTTGTGCACGTATACATATTTTCAGCTACAGCGGAAAGCTTATTTTGTGTATATCGGAGTGATAATTTATGTTTCGTGGCATAATGGAACTACAGCATATCCTTTGTAATAATCAAATCACAAGGAAAAGATATGAGTATTACATATGTATGTCACTTTATACAAATCATAAGGTAATGCTATGTTTTTGCAGTGCACCATTTTTTCTTCTAATAACTGGCATTGCAAGTAGAAAAAGAAATTAAGGCTCAATGTAAACGTGAATATGATGCATAATGAATTTTTACAGACCGTTAAATGACTTTTGTTTTAAATAAAGATCCGCAAAATTTATTTGTTTTATATAATTCTAACGGATGATAAGATGATATATTATTGCCAGATCTACAAAACCTCAGCATGTTTCTTTCTCGAATAATCTGTAATTGTTTTAATGTAGAATTTCATAGGTAGAATAATTTCACGGAATTGAAATAAGCCCTGTACGTGCATTTCACTTTATATAAACCCTAGTAAGACGGTGATATGTGTTTGCAGTACACTGTCTTCCTGCTTTTTTTCTTTTGTGTCAAAACTCTGAACAATTTGATTTTTGATAGCTGCATAAAGTGTATGTGTTTTTTTTTTCTTTATATGGACCCTATGTGTGTGAATGTAGAATGGTTAGGTATAACAGATGTTACATGAAACGAGCACTGCATGGCATATATCAATTCAGACAAACCCTGTATAGAAAATGCCATGCTTTGCAGGGCACCACTTTGTGTGTGTGTGTGTGAGTATGTGTCAATAGCTTTGAATAATTTGGTACAAAGCTATAAATGGTAACACTGAATTTTAATTTGGTTAACTGGTATTGAAAGTCTGGTATCATTTAAACCGACAGGATTATAATGAAAGGAAGTTTCGCCGGGAATGTAAATGTGACGTATAATGACCCCTGACAGATTGTCAAACGTTTTATTTCTTTGATGAAAGGTCCACCAAATTCAACTGTCTGGTATAACTTTGACGGATGATAAGATTATACGATATCATAATGCCAGGTCTCCATAACCTTGGCAAGTTTTGTTTCTTTTTTCTCAAAGGAACCATATCTGTCTGAATGTAAAATTGCTACGCAGAATTATTACACGAAATGAGTACTGTACGACACATATCACTTCATACAAATCCTAAAGGAATGTCATGCTTTTGCAGTGTGCCATTTTTTTTTTTTGAACAATTTGATTTCTGATGGTTGCATACAATTATAAAGTGGTGATATAGAATTTTGATTTCAACAACTGGCATTAAGTTTTGTATTATTCAAACGCATGATGGCTGCATATAATTATAAGTGGTAATATAGAATTTTGATTTCAACAACTGGCATTAAGCTCTATATTATTCAAACGCATGATTAAAAGTGAAATCAAGGTTCGACGGAAATGTGAATGTGACGTATAATGACCACTGGTTGATTATCTAATGATCTTTTGTGTGTGTGTGTTTGTGTGTATCCTAACAAAATGTCTGCGAAATTTGCATATTTTATATTACTCTGACGGAGGAAAAGTTGGTATCAAATTGCCAGGTCTCCAAAACCTCGGAGTGTTTTCCCTCAAATGAATCATACCCGTTTGAAAGAAAATCATTAGGTTGAATAATCAATCTATGCAGTAATGAAATTGGTATCGTACGCATAATCTGGACAAGCTTTGTTTTTGTCCTCCCGTTTTTGTCCTCTCGGTTGGGACAAACCTTAATTTTGTTCTCCTGTAGGACATAATAACGTCATGTCTAATTTTTTGTTTGAGTGCGTTTTCTACGCAATTGGCCCTGAATCTGGATGAATACCACAACTCAGTTAAATGTTATGTGTTGTAGTTGGTGCTGATAATCCTGACAATGAGTAAGTAATTCAAGTGCATGATCCCGTTTAGAGCATCACTGTTTAATACTTTGGTTTTTTTTTTACTTTCCTTTCCTTCTCTCTTTTTTTGCGACAAATTTAATCGGCATAAACGTTGATTAATTGTTGATTACTTCAGATAGTTTACTGAAACTTACTTAGGTTTAAAAAGTCTGGTCAGGAATGAATTGACAGTGATAAGTACGCGGCGCTTGACATCACTGCATGGTTTGTTTTGCTTTATTTTGTTTCATTTCTTTTGATGGGGTTTTAAATTGTTTCGTCCTCCGCATTGGATGGAGTCGATTGACCCCGTGCTCTTGCACTCAACTCCTTTACCTTTGCGATTCTCAATTCTTACACGAACGTACGCGCAATCAAACTCTTATACCCTTGTTGTTGACCAGGAAATCACGGAGTTTATCTTTTATATACATACAAACTTCTGCAACTTGGATTTGAATGGTTTTTATTTCGTGTGAAGCAATGTGTCACTTTTCCACACGATGTATATAATGAGGTACGTGATGAAGCATGCTCCTGCACCTGTTTATTACTTGGGTCTTTCCTCTGCTTGTTCGCCTTTCATTGTTTTCTTTTTTCACGCTTCCTCTCTTCTTTTCATTGCAACCAGTCTAATTTGTACAAACACAACAGGTGATCACATGCATCCTCATTTGGGGTGAGGATGTATACAACTCAATAGGTTTGACTCATTTAAAACGTTATGTAATCCAGAGTTATGATGGAGCGGGGTTATCGCTCTGACTGATTCTGTTCTGCTTTGTTTGTTGCTAGGTGATATCTTAACTCCCAGCACAACGTATCTGATTTGCATATGCACTATTTGTTGTTAGAATGTGCCAATTCTACGCAAAAGAACGTCGTATATAAGACAGATGATCTGCAGTTCTTTTATCTATGGGTCAATAGCAGTAGGGCCTTTATTTTCTTCTCTTGCTCAGCAATGTGTCATGCATAATAACCCAAATACCTCTATGTTGTTCATTTCGTTGCCCTTTTTCAAGACGATACTCACAATGTAGCGTGCTATGTTCGTATTGTTAGAATGTGCCAATACTATATGAAAGCATGTCGTATATGGCCTTTTTTACGATCAGTGGTGTAACTTTTGTACTCCGAGGGTCAAAATTTCAAACAAAATATTTTTTCATTATTCTGTTTGATTCCTGTTGGAAAGTATTCAAATTTTTGAAAAAATAACATTTCAGACCTTAAAGCTGAAGAGTTATTGGTGTAATTTAAGGAAAACCCTGGCACCTGAAGTAAATTTAAGCAAAATTTTGTTTTCATGAATTGCACCATAATGACAAAACTCTGTAGTCAAACTTCACCATGCAAAGTTGATATGGTTAACAACAATATATAGTTTGTGAATCAAAACTATTTGGGGGTTGAATATAAAGTGAATTTAAAAAAAAATACATGAGATTTATAAATTTTTGGTAAAAATACCAATTGACATGCAATTTTTAAGATTTTAACTATTTATTGGAGGGCAAGCCAGGTCAAACTCTATACTATAACAAGTCTTTAAGAAGGGCTACCTTCCTATGTAGGTTTAATGAAATTCCAATCATTTCTTTAAATCTTGGATTTTTCACACATGGATGTTTCGGAGGTGACAGTTAACATAATAGAATGTTTCGGAGGTGACATTAATATTAACACTCATTTTTTTTTGAGAATAAGTGACAATAACACAAAACTTCTTCTTTTTATCAATGTTTTTAATAATTATAACTCGAGAACAAGAAATTAACTCCTGTTTCAAGCAGATAAACCACACAGAACAAGTGTTTTTTTACACTTCATTAATTAGCATGGGTTCCGGTAGTTTGCCTTCCATTTGGACGAAGGTTGTAAGCTAAACATTGTAATCTGAAGAAACATGGCATTCCATTTTCTACCTTAAATTGAGATGAGGGTGTGAGATCATTTTAGTAATGTTTTTTTGCTCTCGGAACGTTTTATTCCACAACACCAGGGAAGAATCACTTCGTTTCGGAGGTGACATTCAATGTTAACATTGTGTTGAAATATTCATTTACAGTAAGAATAAGACGGACATAAGCTAGATATTGTAACCTGAGGAAACATGGCATTCCATTTTCTACCTTAAATTGAAATGAGGGTGTAAGATCATTTCAGTAATGTTTCTTTGCTCTCAGAACATTTTATTCCACAACACCAGGGAAGAATAACTTTGTTTCGGAGGTGACATTCAATGTTAACATTGTGTTCAAGTATTCATATAGTGTATGTCCCCCCCCCCCCCCCCAATTTACAATTAGACTTTTGCATTGATAGCACCCAACATGATTAAATCAGCTAAAATCTACTTTGGGGTCTTGAATTATAACATCTTAGCTCTATTTTGCAGAAAGCCCCAGTCAATTTGGTTAAGTGGTTGCAAAGAAATGTGGATTGTTATAAAGGATGTCAGGAGTCTGATTCTTCCAAGTTTAGCACTTGGATGCTCTTGGAACTGCATATTAATGTGTAAACACAATATACAGAACATGGAGGGAAGGGATTCCTGACATGCTCTACAAAAATTCTCATTTCTCTTTGACCTCTGAAGCAAATTGAATGGGGTTTTCTGTAAGGTGTGGGCAATGAGTTATAGTTTCAATCCCTCAAATTGTATTGTAGATTGATTCACTATCTTTAAAGTTATCGTTGCGGAGGGTACCATTGTAATGTTTTGGTGGGGACATAGGTTATGAATGCCAACAGCAAAAATTCTTATTTGACTTGTATTGTGTTTTTGTTTGCACATAGTATTATAAATAGATTAATTCAAGGATGTTCATGAATTCTTCATCATTCTTGATAGCCACCATACAAATGTTATAATACTGTTGAAAGGTGTTTGGTTCATCTGGGATAAATTTTCTATATACCAGATTCATGCTGTTGACATTACTAAAAAAATATTTTATGTATCTTTCTGAATTGCTTGAAAATTACCAGCAAATCATGATATTAGTCACTTTTGAGAGTAAAAAGTAAAAGATAAGAAAAAATCATTTTATTGTTTTGGAGGTGACACAACACAGAGACAACCCAACTTCTCAGGTGTTAACTAATATATTGTGAACATTCATGTCTTTCCTCATGGCTTTAATTTTCAAATATAAGCTCTTTCTTTCAGTTCTTACTTGTTATTTTGTTTAGTTATTCTCTTTCATGATAGTGGATACCAGTTCATATTTTGTTTTAGATTGTAATTCATACTTATCTTTAGCAAGTTTTTACAGTTTGGTTAAGACAACAGTTTGTGTTTCCCAGCTGAAGAGAGCAGCATAATGCTTTTGTGTGAACTTATGGGGATTTTTTTTTTTTTTTTGTTAAGAAATTTTACCCATCAACTTCACAGAGGGTCCCGGACACAAACTGGTCTCAAATAACCCTATGAGGGACCGAAAAAGGACAAGTTCACCTCAATAGACATGAGGGTTGAGTATATACAGCAATATTAGTAAAACACATCAGTGAGAGTTTGAGGAAAATAAGGCAATCTGTTCCAGAGTTATGAATTTTTGAAGTTTCTGCTCAGTCAAAGCTGAATGAGAAGACTTCTATAACTTGTGATGTCACACGTGTACAAGGATGTAGAGAAAGTATCAAGAAAATTCAACATATTTTCACTTTTCTTGCATAACAAAAGAACACTTGACTTCTCTCTTTTGGAAGGCAGGGTGAATAATATTGCCCTAACATACATCAGTAGCAAGTTGAAGAAATGTGCACTTTTTTCAAAAAGTAAAGTTTTGTGAAATTCACTTATATTTTCTTTATGTCGCTGTATGCATGTGACATCATACACTGTCGTAGTCGTCTCATCCAGCAGTGATTGCATAGATAAAAAAAACCCATAACTTTTGAATGGATTGTCCAATTTCCCAAACTTTCAATGATGTGTTCTACTTATGTTGTTGCATTCACTCAATCCACATCAGGTGGACTTGTCCTTAAAGAAACAATTTTCTTTTCCTTGAAATTCCAGTACTTAAAGCCGAATTCTAAGATAAAACATAATAACAAAACAAGGTAAACACGTCATCAAAATTATATTGAGATAGAACTACAAATCTTGTTTTTGGATCTTTCCCTTTCCAGTCCTGGGGACTTGTTCCTCTGTTCACTTTGGTTGTCAGATAACTTCAATAATCTTAAAAAATACAATGTCATAAACAGTTGGTTCAGCTTGGAAAAAGTAATAATTATTGTCATATTTAAAAAAAAAATCACATAATTTTGTTTATGATTACCACGTTGTACATAAAAAAACAACAACTAAGAATTCAAGAACAAGTTGTGCACCAGCTATAGGGGTGGAGTTTGATTACTTTATGATTTTTTTAAGATTGTGGACTAGGGCATGCATGAACTGCCACACGTATCACTTTGGTATCAAGGGAATTCTGGTGAGCTAGGTATACAAAAGTCACTTCTATTGTGATGATTTTGTAGATATTAAATGTATTTGAAAATGTTAATAGATAGTGAAAAGGAACTGAAGTCTTGCCTTTCACTATCACATAACAATATGGTGTTAACAAACAATGTCACCTCCGAAACACAAGAAAAAGCAACCTACATGGAAAGCTGCGATTGGTAAATCTTCACAACTAAATTGCTTAAATTGGAAATCAAGCTTCTAAGATGAAAGCATCTATATGTTTACTTAACTAAAGCAGGAGAATTGATCTTGATTACAATAGTATATATACAACAGATGGGTGTATTTTGTGCATTCTCTTTGTTAAAAAGTGAAAAAAAATGTAAATTTGCCCTAAAACGTACAGTATAGCAATAAAAATAAGAGTGAGAGTGTGTTAGTTGATTTCTCCACTTTGAGACTTATGTTACTAAAATAAATGAAACCACTGGTGTACATGATATGGTTTCTCTTCAATAGAAATGAGCAAAAACTATTGTTAACAGTGTTTTGTCACCTCCGAAACAGTAATTCTTAGTTTTTATTAGATCTTTTATTAATCTCTAGAAAATTCTCACTTCCTGTTGCCATATTACTATTTTCATCCAAAAGAGATTCCTGTCAATTGGACAGAATCAAACAAAATTGCTTTGTCTTCGAGAAATTATCAAATATAATACGCTTGTTGTTTCGGAGGTGACGATCGTTTCGGAGGTGACAAGTGTTAACGGAAAATTGTAAATTGCTCCGAAATGAAAACAACAGGCTATATTTCTACTACCTTCCTTCAGAGATAATGTGAGGGGATATGTTACATTTTTGTAAATGTAATGTATAACTGATGTCAAGAATAAAAAAATCAAATACATAAATCTGTTGTTTCGGAGGTGACAGAAAAGTTAACGGAAAAGTTGCATAAATTTATAAACACTCACCAAAAAATAATAAGCTATTTGAATCAAATGATCTTTGGATCGAAGTTAAGTCAGATAGATTACTATTCTGTTTTGATGGAAATTAGCAAAGTTGAATTTTATAATTGTGAGCAAGAGCTAACTCAAAAGAGGGGTTAATTGTTAACGGAAAATGTCACCTCCGAAACATAAAGTTTGGACAATTTCAGTCTTTAAAGAAGACAAAGCAGAACCTGGTAAACATAATAGTTCTTAATGTTGGATACCTGTCTATCACCACAACAACAAAAATAATGAAAAGGAATAAACAATTTAATATGCTAGGTCTGACAAAAAAACCATGTCAGAGTGCATACACCAAAAGTGTTGGATTTCAAGCATGTAAGTGCATGCCACATCTGAAAGAAAAAGAGAGGAAAGTTCATTAAGGTACCCAAGGTAGACACTGTGGGTGGTAAGTTTATGAGAAAAAATAATGCATATCTGTCAGTGTATAAGAAAGTTATACACCAATTAGTGCCAAAACCGTGTTTTACACCACTGATTGTAAAAATGGCCATATTTGACAGATGATCTGCAGTTCTTTTATCTTATGGGTCAATAGCAGTAGGACCTTTATTTTCTTCTCTTGCTTAGCGATGTGTCATGCATAACAACCCAAATACCTCTATGCTTGTTAATTTCGTTGCCTTTTTTCAAGATGATACTCACAATTAGCGTGCTATGTTCTTACTGTTGAGTGTGCCGATTCAATTTGAAAACACGTCGTATATTTGACAGATGATCTGCAGTTCTTTTATCCTATGGGTCAATAGCATTAGCACTTTTATTTTATTTTCTCGCCCAGCTATGTGTCATGCATAATAACCCAAATACCTCTATGTTTGTTCATTTCGTTGCCCTTTTTAAGACGATACTCACAATATATAGCGTGCTATGTTCGTACTTTCTTTCTATCGTTCCACCTCTCTGCTTTTCATGAAGAAATAGCTGACAATCTTTCGCACCGTGTTACACCGCGTAACAATTACCAGTCTTGTGACATGAGATAGGATTTTTTTCTTTGCTATCCTCTGAATAGGTGGCGTGACATTGGCTATCAGTTCATCGAACTGTAAATTTAGGGCACAACTATGGCACGTATATTGTAATACCAATCTTGGAGAATGAACAGAAGCAGTATTGCGTTATGTAATAACGTGTTCAATTGGAATGGTGTCATGTCTTTATTCCGGGTGGTACTTATTTTCCCTCTCTTCTCTCAACAAATTGAATTTGAATTGCATTGACTCTAATTCTTTTATATTAGATGCCATGACACGCCACGAATTTGGCTTTATTCTCCGTTTTTCTTTTGTAAATAGGGTAACCAAACTGCAGACCCTGTCTCATATCATGTCATGTCCGTGGTTAATGGCGTCACTTTCTGTCACTAGGGCTGCTGTGTCATTCGTTTCTCTCTTCTCCTTTTCTTTTTCCTCTTCTGCAATTTCTAACTCCCGTGTCATCCCTCAGCTTGGTGGCGTGATGTTGTCGGTTTAAGAAAAATAAGTAATGACACAAGTATACACAGAGTTTTTTATGTATTTAAGTAAAAATGGGTGGGTCATGAGGTGTCATTTAGCTTCGATTCTAATTTCAGGCTCTCCACCTGGTGGAGTAGCGTCAATCTGATTCTGTGATGAACTATAGGTATAATGATAAATTATATGGATAATTTGGTTGAAATGAAATGTTAAGATGATGTATTTTCAGAGTTTAGTATATCATAATGTAATGGATGTTTGACTTCTGTGTTTGTTTATTTTTTCGAGGATTGGTTTAATCTTCGTTCCTTCTCCTTTGTTAGGAAAATTCTGGTTTTGATTCAGAGTTGACAAATAATTTGATTTTCATTGAAATTTATAGTTTGGATTCGGCAAACTTTGATGGGGTGGGAAGGGCTCTCTTTCTTGCATGTTGTTCACTACTCATGAATAAGAGCTATAGAATTATGTATAATAGGCTGTATTATTTTCTTGTCCTTGTGCTGTCCTTGTTTATTGTCGGTAATATGCTCTCTTATAACCCTTTCACCTTGTATTCTTCTCCTACTAGTACTCTCTCCCCCTTCTACCATTCCGACTTCATTCTTTCCGCAGCGATGCTCACATTCTTCCGTTATCCCTTTTCTTCTGTTCTTTGGGTCATCGCCTCGTGCCCTCGAACGCACTCTGCATGGTTCTCGCTGAAACTCGAGTTCGGTCTTGTCATTCATCTTATATATTTTAGATGATGCGAATTGAAAACTTCGCTTTCAGTTTACTAAATGACGACGAATTTTTTGATATGTTTCATCAAGACCCTGTGTCATATACAATTAATGAATCTAATGATGAGTATCCTGCTGTTTATGACTTCGATTTTTTTGAAACAGATGTAGAATTTAATGAGGATAATCATGAACAATATGTAAGTTCAAAGTATTATACTATGAATCAGTTCAAATCCTTAACCGGACTTACTGATTGTTTCTCATTATTGCATTTGAACATTAGGAGTTTGAATAAGAATTTTGATAATTTTTGTTGTTTTCTGGACAATACTCATGATATATCTTTTTCTATAATAGGTCTTAGTGAAACATGGATTACTCAGGATTCTGCTTCCGCATATTCTCTTCCAGGCTATGATTTCATAGAAAATAGTAGACGCGATAGAATGGGCGGAGGTGTCGGTTTATACATCAGACAAAACCTTGATTATGTTATGCACAAAGATTTAATGTGCATGAACGGAGTCATCGAGTCATTATGTGTTGAAATCAAGGTCGCCCATGCCAAAAACATACTTGTATTCATGATGTATAGACCTCCTAATTCTAACACCCAAGACTTTTTGGATTATTTGCAAATTTTATTCCATAATTCAGTATTTCATAATAAAGACTGTTATATTATGGGAGATTTCAATATAGATTTATCTAAGTTCCAAGCAATGAATACTGCTCAATCTTTTCTTGATATCATGATGTCCACATCTTTTTTACCCCTTATAACCAAACCAACTCGAGTAACCAATCACTCGGCAACTCTTATTGATAATATATTTTGTAACATTAACCCCTTACCGGTCTCTGGTATTGTTCTTTCAGATTTATCAGACCATTACCCTATTTTCACTCACATACCCCTTCAGAAAGACATTACCATGAATGACCCGGTGTCAACTTTCCGGAAAGTTACACCTGGAAATATAGAGAGATTGCAAAACGACCTCGGTAATGTGGATTGGTCTTCTGTATATAATACCGAAGATACAAATGAGGCTTATAATTCGTTCATGAGTACTTTAATATCGCTTATGGATAAGAATGTTCCTCTTGTTAAAAAGAAATCTAGAAATTATAAGAGATCCCCTAGACTTCCATGGATATCTAAGTCTTTACTGCGATCAATCAATCGAAAGAATAATTTGTATTATGCTAACAAAATTAAACGTACCCAGCAATACACTTCATATAAAAACGTCCTCACACAAATATTACGTTATGAGAAACGGAAATATTTTACTAATCAGATAAGTTTGTTTAAACATGATATTCAAAATACTTGGAAAGTTATCAATATGGCTATCAACAAAAATAAGGACAAACCCCGTATTACATCAATCAAATATGGTGATTTATTTGTTGATGATGTTTCTTCAATAGTTGATATCTTTAATCAGTATTTTTCACAAATAGGAAGTAATCTTGCCCAAAATATTCCACATACTCATCTGAATTTTCAAGATTATTTAGAAGGCCCGAATCCTAGCTCATTGTTTTTCATGCCTTTGCACAGAAATGAATTATTAGATATAGTTCAGAATTTAAAAAATAAAAAAAGCTCTGGTTATGACGGCATTGATAATGTCCTTTAAAAAAATGTTATTGACTGTATCGTTGATCCACTTGTACATGTATTTAATTTGTCTATAAGTAACGGTGTTGTCCCTGAGGCTATGAAAGTCTCGAAAGTAATTCCTGTCCATAAAAAAGGGGAAAGGGAAGATGTCTCCAATTATAGACCAATATCCCTGCTAACCTCCGTTTCGAAAATGTTAGAAAGGGTTGTTTACACCAGACTCTTGAAGTTCTTGGACACTCATAAAATAATTTCTGATTATCAGTTCGGATTTCGGCAAAAGCATTGCACATCTCATGCAATCCTTACTTTCCTTGACAGGGTTTCAAAAGCGATAGATACATTTCATCATACTATTGGAGTCTTCCTGGACCTCTCCAAGGCCTTTGATACCATAGACCACACCATACTGCTTCACAAATTATCACATTATGGTATCAGGGGAAAGGCCTTGGAGTGGTTCACGAGTTACCTTACTAATCGAAAACAATTTGTATTTATCAACGGTCACGCATCGACTACGCAAAATGTTGACTGTGGTGTTCCTCAGGGAAGTTTACTAGGTCCCCTTTTATTTACTCTTTATGTCAATGATATGTCAAATTCTTCAAACATCCTCTCTTTCTTATTATTTGCAGATGATACTAATGTGTTTTTATCTGATTCTGATCCCGATCGATTAATTGATACTTTAAATAGTGAATTAATGAAGTTACTTCATTGGATAAGAGCGAACAAACTGTCGATAAATTTGCAAAAAACTAAATGTATGTTGTTCAGTAATTCGCTGGAAAATTTACCGAGAAATGTTCTTCTGGAAGACACGGTCATAGAAGAAGTCTCTTCCATCAAATTTTTAGGTTTGATCCTGGACAATAAACTTACCTGGGGTTTGCATATTGATTCTGTATGTCGTGTTATTTCAAGGAATATAGGTATTATAAACAAAGTCAAATTTTATCTTCCCAAAAATGTACTTTTTATGTTATATTCTACTTTGATACAACCTTATTTAAACTACGGGATACTCGCATGGGGAAACACTTTTTCTACTTATACAGAAAGAATATTATTATTACAGAAAAAAGCTCTTCGTATCTTTGTCACGAATCGTGGAGAAGTCATACTAATAATTTATTTCACGAAAATAATATTCTGAAAATTTATGATCTTTATCGTTTGCAATTAGGACAATTCATGTACAAGTTCACCAACAATTCTCTCCCCCTGGTGTTTGATTCCATGTTTTTAAAGAATGAAACTGTTCATGCATATCCAACCCGTCAATCCCATGAATATCATTTGCCTTTGACTAGGACGGTTTTTGCTAAATCCTTATTCTCCTTTTCTGGACCAAAATTCTGGAATTCTCTTGATAATAACATCAAAGAAGCTTTAAGTTTTCATACATGTTCTTTAAAGTTAAAGAAATATTTAAAAATGTCGTATGCAGCATAATGATTCATTCTTTTATATATATATATATATATATATATATATATATATATATATATATATTTGTGATTTCCAAAACTGTTGTTGCTCGGTAGTGTCACTATACACACTTTGTTTATCAGTGAGCCCGTACTTCTGTGCCTCTAGTGCCCTGGTTATGACCCATCGTTTCCTTCTCTCTCTCTCTCTGCCCCCCCCCCCCCCTCTTGCCCACTTCGGGACTTACTACCTTCCTCACTATATCTCTATCCTCTCATCTATCTTTCCTTACAAGAGAGCCGCCTTGTGTCTGTCAATGTGCATTGGTATGTGTGCATGTATGTGTGTATTTGACTGTCTTTTTTTTTCTTTTTTCCGCTTAGGGAAATTGTTGTTTTGTTGTTTTTGTTACTATGTGTGTGTATTTTTTTTTTTTTATACGAGGGGACTGCACTCTACAAGCTCTGCTTTTTAGCAGTCCCCTCCATTTCCAGCAATATTGTGTATGCATTTACCACAGCGACACGAGTTATTTTTTGTATCTATGTTGGAAATTTACCTGTATCTGTGTTACAATGTTATTTCTGTTGATCGCATTGTGGTACTGATTTTCTGACATCTGTTTATACGAGTGTTTCATTGTACTTCCAATTATTTTGTTTGTTGGAAATGAAAATAAATGAACTTGAACTTGAACTTGAACTATTCAACATACCTAACAACTTTTTGAACATCAAACTTTATTTGTTACTGTATATACAAGCGTGTATGTGTTAAAGAAGTAAGGAAACTGTAGCATTCAATATACTTGCCCGATCTTGCATTATGGGTTCATCTTTGCTTTTATCTCCATTTTTTATTGCTCGCCACGAAGTGTCGCCGGAGCCATTATTCTCTTTTAAGTTCATTGTTTCTTTTCGCTTGAAAATTATGGCGGTGTTAACACGGTATTATCACGGATCTTGCGGTGCAAACACGGAGGATGCCGTTCTTAACACGATGAACGGCGATGTGAACACGGTCCATTTCAAACCGCCAAGACCGCCACGAAAAATTAAACATGTTTAATTTTTCTGGCGGTTCCCCGCGGTTCCCCGCGGTTCTCGGGGTTCATGGCGGATGGGTGACGGATGACCACGGTTTGTGTACGGTGTAAACACGGTCTTTGGCGGAGCACGGCGATTTGCTGAACCGCCATGAACCGCCATCTAAACCGGCGATGTGTGATTGCACCTTTAGATATCTCTGGTTTCATTACGCTACTCCAGCCACACGCCTTCACATGCACACGTAAACGAAATTAAAAAAAAAAGGCGCGTCGTGCGCGCGCGCGCGCACACACACACACACACACACACACAATAAAACAAACAAACACACAGCAGACACTCAAAAAATGCTTGCGATTTGACTTCAATCAAAAATTGATTAAAATGTTTGACAGGACAACATATAAGGCTAGTTTTTATGTTTACAATGAGCACATTTTATTAAAGTCAAAATAGGTACTCCGATACTACGAATCGATTCAGGACCCCCGAAGCAAACATAATAATGTTTCTGTTAGTGACTTTGATATCCGCGTAGAGAACACAACTGAACAATAGTATTGCGTATACGATCCTGGCGCAACAAGAATATTAATAAGACTAACATAAAGGAGGTATTATGATTCTTTTTGCCTTCTGGAAGTGGTTAAGTCAGGCGCCCTTTCGTTATGCTAGAAAAATGCAAAACATTCAAAAAAAATTTAAACTTCTAAACGGACCGGTCGGTTTTCCTCAAACTTTTAAAATGTGTACTTCGAATACTTCTGCAAAATACATATATATATATATATATATATATATATATATATATATATATATATATAAAATGTGAAGCGGGCTTGGCCTCGTACGTGGTGGGTACTGCATCATTGGTATATGTGTGACGGAAGGAAAACTTGCAGTATAGACGTTGCAGTGATGTTCAGTCTTGCCTTTATTCCCCGAGCTTTCGGCTATTTCACTAGCCTTTTTCAAGGGCTTGATGAGACATAACATAAAAGCAAAATAGCAACCAATTTGCATGCATTTGAACAGAAGTAGAAATAAAAATAGTAATAACAAGAAGCCAATCAAACGGAATGTAGGCAGTGACACCAATTCGCATACATTTCAACAGAATAAGGCAAACAACAGAACAAAAACAAAAAACAAAAACAAAGCAAAATGGGCAGCAATATTACATTCGCTCCAAAGGAAAGGTAGTATTATCACATACACTTGCAGTGAAAGAATACAGTTGTAGTGGTAGTTTAGTATAGGCAGGGAGTTTCAGGGAGGTGGATCTCTTCCACCTCCCTGGTATAGGCAGGGAGGTGGAATTGCCACCTCCCTGGTATAGGCAAGGAGGTACTAGGCAAGCTGGAGTCACTACCTCCTTGGTATAGGTAATACCAACGGTAATTCATAAACCAACATAAATTAAAGCACATAGTTACCTTTAGGGCGTGGGGATTTGCTTGTGTGTGGTGTGTGTGGTGTCAGGAAGGTGAGTGTGAGGGGTTCGTACATGACAATGCGGGGGCAGTGAAGTGTGAGGGGTGATGTGGCTTGGGGGTATTTGGGACGATGACACAGTAATAATGGATACATGCTTTTGAAGGTCATTCGGGCCGTAAAACTCTTTTATAAGATATAGGTACAAGGTCTTTATAGTAAATAAAGTGCACCTATATATTCTTGACACTGTGAGTGGGTACTCAATAAACTTCAAAACTTCTCGTAGGTTCTGGATAGAGATTAAAACAGGACCTATGAAAAATTAAGGATCGGCATTAATTCCATGTGGACGTAGGGTTCGTAGTTCAGATATCCAGTACGATTCTCGTTTGAGTATGATATGGCTTTCCTTCTTTTTGATGAGTTCGATGCCTGTGATTTGTACATCCTGAACTGAGTGATTTGGTAGTGTAGGGAAGGATTTTGCGGCTGGAGGTGTTGTGGTTGATAATCTCAGAACGTGTGTTGTTCAGGCGGGTGTACAGAGACGTTTGAGTTTTACCGACAAACTGTAGGCCACATTGACAGCATGTGATGAGGTATATTACCCAAGATGATTTTACTGGTAGTCTGTGATGAAGTAGGTTTTCTTTGTTGATGAGCTTGTGAATGTGTGTGTGTCTTGGATGTACTGGTGCAGGATGCATTTTTTTTGACTTACATTGGTAGAAACCAGGCGTTGAAGAGCTGATGTCTGTAGGTGTGCTGTGGAACTGTGGTGGGGTTGGGTGGGGTGGGCTTGGAAAATTGTGTGAGTTAGTGTTTGTTGTGGATTCAGAGCTCTGTAGGGCGTCTTCGTGAATTGCGTCTGCCAGCATGGATATTGTTTGTGTTTGTGTATATTCTTCATGATCTGTGGCTGGAGTGCGTTGTTTGGGTGATTTGGCATTCACTAGCATGTCCCGTAGCGTTCTACTACGTCGGAGGGATGTGATGGGTGCGGCCTTGGGAAGATATTTCGTAGGGTATCGCAGTCGCTGATGATGGAGAAATGTTTGTGGATGATGCGCGAGACGTTGGCTGTGGCGGGTGTGTATGTGATAGGGAAGTGTATGTTGTTTGTTGTGGTTCGTTCCTTGTATGAGAGGAGATTTTCCCTATCTAGTGATTTGTGATGCTCGCGAGATTTGTTTGTTTACCATTTTGGTATTGTAATTTCTGTCTTTGAGGTGCATTTTTAGTTGTTTTAAGTGGTGAGAGGTCTTGTCGGGGTCTGAACAGATGCGGCGGATGCGTGTTGCTTGACTATGGGATGCTGTTGAAGACATAATTGGGATGACAGGAGGGGAGTAGGTAGGCGTGCGTGTTGGTGGGTTTGGTGTGGAGTTGTGTTTGTAAGGTGCCTCCTTCAAGATAGAGGGTGACATCCAAGAAATTGATGCTTGTTTCAGATGAGTCAAACGTGTATTTGATGGTTGCATGTTTCTGATTCATGTCATTTTGAAATTTTGACAGGCTGGCGTGGGGAACCAATCCAGATGAATTGAATATCGTCTATAACGCCGCCATGATTTTTTCAGCATAGGCATGTGCATCGATTTGAGGATTTCCTCTTCATTTTCTGCTATGAAGAGATTAGTGGAAGAGGGGGCTACTGGAGTGCCCATAGCTGTGCCCTGGATTTGAAGGTAGTTGGTGCCCTGGAACTGAAAATTGTTGAGGGTCAGGACCAGCTCCAGTAGGCGCATCAGCTGTGGTATGGGCGGTTGGGGGTGCTCTCGCCGCGAGAGGGCGTTTTGTATTGATTTTAGACCTTCAGCATGGGGTATGTTAGTATAGAGTGATGACACATCGGCTGTAACTAAAATAGTGCGTGATGAAAATGGGGCAGACTCAGCATTGAGCTTTTCAACATGTTGTAGAAAATGAGTAGTGTCTCTGAGATATGACGGGATTTTTTCAACCAGGGGTCGCAAGTGGAAGTCTAGGTATTTGGAGATCTGTACTGTGGGACAAGCACAACCGGAGACAATCGGTCTTCCCGGGTTGTTTTCCTTGTGTAGTTTAGGCAGAAGATACAGATTGGGACTAGAGCAGATTTGGGGTATCAGAGCTTTTTTTGTGCTCTTTTCTTCGTCCAAACATTGCACTGCATCTCTTACTTTGAGGAGATTGTTTTGTGTTGGATCGTGGTCGAGCTTTTTGTAGGTCCCCGTGTCCGACAGCTGTCAGAGACCTTCGTCGACATAGTTTTGGGATGACATAACTATTACTGCCGAGCCTTTGTCGGCTGGCTTGATGACAATTTGATCATTGTTTCTCAGAGCTCTTAAAGCCTTCCGTTCACCTTTGGTCAGATTGTCCGAACACCTACGTGATTCATGTTTTCGGGTGGAGTCTAAGATTTCTCTCTCTACGTTTTCAAAAAAACAGACCCAGGCGTGGATTTTCGGTGCGTGGGGTCCAGAGACTTTTCTTTTTGATTAGCGATTTAAGTCTTGATTATCTGTTTCAGGATGGGGGTTGTGCCGACTTTCGGCATCAGTCGTGTTTTGACCAGTTTGATTTTTTCCAGCATAGTATGCTTTCAGACTCATTTTCCTTTTGAGTTCATTTACATCTGCTTGTAATTGAAGAGTGTCGATAAGGGGAGGGGTGGGAGAGAAATTCAACCCTTTGGACAAAAGTGTTTACCGATTACCGTTGGTATTACCTATACTAAACTACCACTACAACTGTATTCTTTCACTGCAAGTGTATGTGATAATACTACCTTTCCGTTGGAGCGAATGTAATATTGCTGCCCATTTTGCTTTGTTTTTGTTTTTTGTTTTTGTTCTGTTGTTTGCCTTATTCTGTTGAAATGTATGCGAATTGGTGTCACTGCCTTCATTCCGTTTGATTGGCTTCTTGTTACTATTTTTATTTCTATTTCTATTCAAAGGCATGCAAATTGGTTGCTATTTTGCTTTTATGTTATGTCTCATCAAGCCCTTGAAAAAGGCTAGTGAAATAGCCGAAAGCTCGGGGAATAAAGGCAAGACTGAACATCACTGCAACGTCTATACTGCAAGTTTTCCTTCCGTCATATTATATATATAGTGCATGAGGCTGAATGCATTATAACAATATAAGCACCGACAAATTCTGAATTTGCCCCGAAGGTTCAATATTCAACTATCGAGTCTATATAGGGTCTATATCTAATCTAGATCTAGATCTATAACAGTGCAAGTAACAGTACGATAGGTTAGGACCAACGTTAGATCTACGAGTGACAGAGCTAGTTAACACTAATTGAATAACGTTAGACCGAATAGGTCTAACACGTTATGGATGTAACACGTTAGAGTGACGCCCTACTTACTGCACTGGGTCCAGGACCAGGACTAGATGATGTATTGTAGGATTTTAATAGGGATCTACTGGATTTAAAAACAAGGCTCGTGCCAGGCATTGTAGTCACCATTGCTGAAAATGTGGATGCCGAGAGTGTGTTGTAACCGCTAGAAGTTCATAGCGTAGCGTGATCAAAGAGCGCTTAGCGTACATACCGTACATACGCTGCCCATCTAAGGGGCACTTCCGCGTAGAATGTACGGAGAAAGCAGCACAATCTTGGGTTGACTTGCTTAATATCCGTCGGATTGATTCCTTTTTCAGAACAGTAGGAGTCTAAAATTCGTAGGGCGTATTTGATGACGTCCTTTGTTTTCTTTGTGTCCTTATCTAGAGATCAGTCTCTGTAAAAGTAGCGAACCTGCTGTTGTTTTCAGCTTTCATGTTTAAATCTACCGCTGAAAGACTAGTCCCACACAGATAAGTTGCTGGCATAGCCAGCGAGGATCGAGAATAACGATAATATCGAGCAAAGCATATCGCGGTTGTGGCGCAATCGAGTCGATAAGATATGGGATTCAAGTACTCGATGATTAAAGTGAGGGAGCAAAAACCGATAGTCACATCGATAGTGGGTTATCGTTTGCAATCGTTATATTTTGCGTGCACTATTATACAAATGATGCACAGGATAGAGTGTGTTAGTGAAGGTGCGGCGCGCTCGAGAGTATTGACAATGGTGCGACATGCACGAGGCGCAGCCGAGTGCATGTTTGCAACCGTTGTCAATACTCGAGAGTGAGCCGCACCTTCACTAACGCCACGAAATAATCCTGTGCATCATTTGTTTTATAAAATGGGTCGAAAACTAACAGCATTATTCACGTACCTTTGTGGGTCAATACCAGTCAGCTACATGTAGCACTCGCTCAAAAGTCAAGATGTCCGAAGATGTTCGTCCCAAACATTTACGCACGTCGCACTCGGAAATCCCGCACATAAGTATGGTTGGGTGTTCATAATACCGGACACCTAACGTTTTTCTATCAATAGAAACGTGAAAAATCTCACAATTTGCCTGAAATTTTACTCACGTGTGGAGAAAATACTCCGGATTCACAAGCGCGCACTGAAAATGCGATCTGAGGTACGCGCTCTTAGATGGCGGCTTCGAACGCGTGGGGTGTCATTTTTTCCGCACTCAGTTGCCCTGCTCATTTCAACCGGCCACCCTGACAATACGTATAAAGGGCACTTAAATGCGTTTTTTCGACAGGCCGCTGTTTTTTCTCTAGCCGTCATTTTTTCCCCAATAATATTTGAATATATTTAGAATCCTTCGATATTACTTTTGAAGGACTGTTTGATGAATTTGACTTGATTTACATTAGGAAACTTTTCATCGTAATTGAAATAAATTAACGTTAGATGAGTCGGTTTGTTTTTTCACATTCATTTCTCGTTTCTGCATCCAGTACGGTCGTAGCGCGCGGGCGACAAAATGTTTATGTCATGTGTATGTGTACGTACGTGTAACGTGTGTGCACGATCGTACAAGCGGCGGTGACAATTTTGCGGTCAAAATCGTCAAATTTATTACGGAAGGATACTCTACATCTAACAACGAGTCAGCAAAGGTAGGCCACTGCCGGCCTAGTTATATGTAGTTACACGATAAACCTTATTCGATTTTGCTAAATTTCGGTAATTTAGAGGGAATACTTAGTTGTTTTCGCCACATTTTACTCGGTAGCGTAGCCCAGTGAAGAATCGAACACCGTTGCGCGTAGTCCCATGCGTACATTTTCTTTCTGTACGCGCAATGCCATTATAATGCGCGGCCGGTCGTTATGGACCCGGTCGGTAGGTTGGACACCTACCATACTGTACGTACGTTGTACGTATAAGAGTATACGTACGCCACGTGTTATGCACAAGAAAGGCCGCCGGCTGTTGTGGCAGCCCGAACTAGAAGTTGTTTACAGGATTGACAGCGCGTATTGACCGCTTCTGTGACGCGCTATGTGTATTTTTGGCATGGGCGCAGCCATAGTGGGTGTATCAGCCGACCGACCCCCCCCCCCCCCCCCCCTCCGCACTCCCCCATCCCTCTCCCTACATTAGCACGCGCGCAGAATGAAAAACTGCTTTAGCCAATAGGCGTCTCGTACTGAGTGCGCGAATGCTTGCTACTGCGCGAACCTTTGTTACAAGTGCGTGATAAACATGTTTCCCCGCGTGTTTTTTTTTAGACGGCGCAGATTGGGGACCCTAAAAATCTATTGGGGACCCTATCCCTAAACCTAACCCTAATCCTAATCCTAACCCTAACCATCAAACCCTAACCCTAACCCTAACCCTAACCCCAACCCTAACCCTAACCCTAACCAAAAACCATAACCCAACGTTTTTCCCATAGGTTTAACACGCGCCATGCCCCAATCTGTGCCGTCTTAAAAAAAAAACGCGCCCCGGGGTGGGGGAGAGCAGGGGGGGGGGGGGGGTCGGCTGATACACCCACTATGGCTGCGCCCTGTGCCGTAAAATGTCTGCTGCCCTCAACGAACCCGAATCGGTCAATAGTAGCGCGTGACGCACTTGTAACAACTGATTGAGTGCGCACTGCTAGTGTAAACATTGTGACGTACGTCAGGCCCCGGCCGTGCATTTACTAAGAAATTAATGCACGCACACGTGACTCATTTCAGCGCTTCCAATTGGCTACATTCTTGAACCCATTTTATAAAACTTTTGTCATGCACTGCCGGCCTGTATCATAAGTATGTATGCTATTTTATATATATATATATATATATATATATATATATATATATACTTATATATATACTTATATATATACTTATATATATATATATATATATATATATACATATATATATACATACTTGCTTTTTTTCCTCCGAATTTATTTCAGCACACATGAATCTTTGGCGCGACAGTGATGGGGCTTGGGATGAGTCTTCTACCGCACCATATTGTGCACTGTGCAAGAATCAGATGAAGTGATCTGCATTGAATCAGGGTCCTTCATTACGAGCGCTCTGCATTGAAAACCTGAACAGCGCCATCTCTCGGGGAAGCATACAGGCGTTTTCCGCAGACCAGTCACTGATGACTGAAGAAGATACATCTGCAGAGATCCGAGTCACCAATCAGGGAGGTGTCTTACCTCGCTGCACCAATGCACCAGTAAGATACAGAGTATTTCTCGATACAATGTATTCACAACTACATCTGTGAAATCATGTCTTTGATGTTTCATGAACCCAAGTTCTTGCACTTCAGTCCTGAAATCTGCAGTGGGATAGGGCCTACATCTGCTCAATGTATGATGCATCATGCGGTACCCCGGGGTACCGCTTTGTATGTTGTCATCTCGTGTTCGTATCGTTTAGTTACTCACTGCCATGAACGTTTTTGCTAAACAGTCGGGTGGCGAATGCGGCTTGCTGGCAGAAATTAACTGCAATTTTTCAGGAAATGCAGGCATCTATGATGTATGGTAGCCTGTATTTTTCAGCACAACAATAAAAGAGAGGAAATGATTTCCTTGTTGGGAGCATGGATTTGTTATTTAAATCATAAAACGGGTAACTTGGTCGGTCAATCAATAAACTGATAAAGTGTTGATTTCGTGAATCTTATATATTGTTGCATCATTGAATCTTAGAAAAGAAAAATCGGAATGAAAGCGCTAACGCCTTTCCGCGCGACTATTATAGCACCCGGGACTAGCACACACTGGGTGCGCATGTAGCAGTCTTTCGCCACATGTGTTACGATCCTAAGTCCCGGGAGCGAGCTCCGTCTCCCAGATAGGCTTACCGATACCGGTACTCGGGTATCCGACTGTTTATCATAGACCCTCACACTTAGGCCCTATTCATAGTTCACAGCCACACACTAGAAAAGATAAATCAAAACTGAACCAACGAACAGCTGATATGCTAACCCGTCATCACCCAGGTCATCGAGACTCGAAACTGTCATCGAACAGGACAAGGCCGAGAGCAGTATGTTACGATGGCGATGTGGCAGAGCGGTAGTGGACGTGACTCTAATTGACGCGGGCGAAACGTTTTGCATGCATGCGTACTGCATTCTCCGTCTATAGCAGTCGGTAATAATGAACCCAATGCCAATCAGTTCTGTTATTGAGATTTTTGACCATACTTACATTAATGCTACATAACATTTATGCCCGCGGGTCGTTTTGCATAATCTTTTTTTTTTTTTTTGTCATGAAAATTTTCAGCAGCAATGTATAGCTGATGGTCATTTTAATCCACTGTTTTGTCCTATGACCATAAAGCTAAGATCCCTGCTATGACCTTGCTATGACAAGGGAGGTGATTGGTCTCACCTTCCTGCTATGACTACTTATTTTACGTCTCCCGTGGACTGGTCATGCATATAGTGCGACTGATTGATTGATTGATTGATTGATCGATTGATTGATTGATTGATTGATTGATTGATTGATTGATTGATTGATTGATTGATTGGTTGCTTTATTGTCCACAATGCGAAAGTGGAAATGCGCCTTCCACCAGCGTTACACACAAGAGATACAAACAGATAACATTTGTTCATTGAACAACATTATACGTCACAGATTACAAATAACATGAAACATAAATGTTTTGCATTATTTGTTGCAGAAAAATAAAAAAATAACCATTATATTCATAATACATATTACAGGGCTCCACACTAACTTTTTTATTTGGTGGCCCGATGGGGCCACCAAAATCATCAATTTCAAATTGTTGGTGGCCCGAGAGAAAAATTTGGTGACCTCCAAAAAACAAAAAAAAAAACATTAAAATTCCTGCTTTTTTGATGAGTCAAATATTTAAGTTTTATCATAGTAAGAATTGGAAGTTGGACATGTCTACTCATAAATAAACCTCAACAAACTCGCAACACTCACTCTCAGGCACTCATTCAGTCCTTTTCATCCATCCTTTAAGCAAATTTAACTGCTGAATGGTAAGACTAAGTATAAATATTCATTGACAGGCACATGGGTTGCAACATCTTAACATAAATAAATGACATTTTTCAAAATATTTTGGTGGCCCGAGGTGGGCCACCAAATTTGCCCTTTTTTGAAATTTGGTGGCCCGACTTTCATTTTTGGTGGCCCCGAGCCACCGGGCCACCGTTAGTGTCGAGCCCTGCATGTTACATATATCTCATTCAATTCATTCACTTAAATAAATTCTATAATCATTATACTTATTATAAAAAATTCAACTTTCAGCAAATCTTCCACTTCTAATCAATCAGCGATGCAGCCGAGCTCAGCATGCTCAGTGGGTGCAGCTATCTGTGGACTAGTGACCAGCGAAAAAAATGGGATTGTGCTTGAAGCGGCCTAAAATTAGGCTAAATTGGCAAAACAAAGCAAAACACAAATAGAAATCAATTGTGGTGCCCAATCACATCTTGGTGACCAATTGCATTGTGGTGCCAAGTCGTCTTCCCATTGTGGTGCCCAATCCGCTGTCTGGCACTCAATCGGCAAAACAAGAGAAAAATAAACAGACACACGAAAAACAGGGCTTCACAGTTTTCTAGTGTCAATCTCGTGTACAAATCAGCTGACAAACTAACAAACAAACCAAAATAAAGTACCACAGTCCACAAAACGCCTAGAGACTTCCTTTCTGTAGCAATTATGCTCAGAATTATGCTAAAAAAGCAAAGAATTCACACCTAGCATAATGCTAGATGCTGAAGTGTCTAAAATTATGCCAGAAAGCATATAGGCTACTATGCCAACTCTGGCAACATAGCACTGAGGTCACGAATGGGTGTGTGTCGATGAACACTGGTGCCGTGAAGCTGCTGCACTGCTGAGCTCATCTCGCAACAATTTTTTTTCCATGGAACACTAGGAAATGATTACTCAGCAGATACTCCAACCCAAAGCACCTTCTGATCTGGAGATTCTCCCGCCTGAAACCCCTAGCAAACGGGAGACTCCAAGTTGATGTGTGCGAAGCGCCAAGTTCCTAGGGGTCTAGATGCTCTCTGGTGCTATCTAAGGCTTATTTTTTCAACATACAATAGCAATAAGTAAGAAATCCTTTCCAACGGGAGACACAGAGCCAGGGCGGGAGAAATTAAATCTCAAGCGGGAGAAAGGGAGATTTTGCAAAAATGGGTTTTCGGCGGGAGATCTCCCGTCGAAAACGGGAGAGTTGGAATCTGTTACTGTCACTCATTTTCGGAAAAAACCAGGGTATTATACATCGCCAAAAAACAAACAAACAAACAAAAAATTCCACAAAATGGCGGATTTCTGTTTGGTACCCATGGGATATCGTACCATAAACTCCGCTCAGAGGTACATACTTGAACAGAGACTAGGATTTAATCACTGGAAATCTAGGTCGGAACAAGCACTATTTCCTTTCAATCTGACGAAAAAAAAATAGGCCATAGAAAGTGAGGTACACTTGTATACAGGAAGTTACAGCCACAACTAATCATTGTTTTCTGGGTTCTTGCAAATTTGCTATTGTTTGTTATTTTTTCATATTTTTCCTTTGATTTACATATCAGCAAGTGTTTAGCATGACAAAGTGATAGGCTAGTGGATGGTCGATTCTTTGCGAGAGTTAAATCTTTATGTTACATGTTACAACAATTTCTGATGCCATTGCACGGTAGACCAAAACCTTATAGTCGCTTTAGCAAAATGAAATGATATTGTCTTCTGAAAGTCTCAATACACCGAGCATGGTAACCACAGTGCCCCGTTTGTTTGTTTGTTTGTTTGTTTGTTTGTTTGTTTGTTTGTTTGTTTGTTTTGCTATGGTGGGCCAAAAGGAACCATGTCTGCTTCTGTTATATATCACTTCCCCCTGATAATCATGCTACAAAATAAATCTTCAACTGATAATTTTGCTGCTCTTGATTTTGACATTAGTGTAAAATCTTTGGTGATTTTGTACCAAATTAACGATTTTTTTAAACTGAACCAGGCATGGATTCTTGAGGGGCACCGTAAAAAAACAATGAATAAATAAACAAACAAACAAAAACACAACATAGTACAACAGCAACAAACAAACGAACGAACAAACAAAACAAAACAAAACCAAGACAGAACAAAAAAAAAAAAAAAAACCTATAAAAAAGAACCGGACCGTTGCCATGTTCATATGAGGAGAGCTTAAAGGGATCATATAGTTTTGGTTGAGACCTTGTTTCAGATTTCTAACATTTTTGGTGAGATAATGAGAAACCTCTTATGAAATATGAAAGAGCATGTAGTTCTATGAGGAATTCAACGTTTATTGTATGAAAATTGGTTTTGAAATGGCTGAGATATCAACAACAACAAAAAAAGAGCGATCCTAATAAAGTGTGGGACCTACACTTAATCACGATCGCTTTGTTTTTGGATGTTTCAGTCGTTCCAAACCCGATTTTCATCAAATACACTTTGAATTCCTCTTTAAATTGTATGCTCTGTACTATATCATAAGTGTTTTCTTGGTACCTCGCAAAAAGTTAAAAGCCCAATTCTCATCTCCACCAATACTGTACCATCCCTAATTCATTTTCCTGAAAAGAAAACGACATCAGATTTCATTCCGATGAGCAGAAAGAGAAGGCAACTCGACAAGCTCAGAACACTTGCCGTCAAGTTCTTTTGGGATAGATTTTGCAGAAAGCAAACTGGTTTGCATGTACTGTACTTTATCACGCTGTTTGTGTCGTGATACGCGTGAAGTGTCCTTGGCCCGAGAGACTTTCAGAACTTCTTTCCATTTACAGAGAAGTACAGTATGTGTAGTATATAGCATCATGCGGTATTCCTCTGAGTGCGTAATTATTCTTCAGAACAACTCGATTTTGTTTCTGTTTTCAAATACATTGTACCATGCGTTCTTTTCAAGCAAAGGCATGTGTTTCTAAGTGCATGGCCATGGCAGGGTTCTGATATTTTATTGTGTGCGACTAATTGCGTTCTGGAGAGAAAGGAAGAATGTGTTATGTTTTTCTACGAAACTCCGTAGTTGAATGATTCATATCCACTCCCCCCCCCCCCCCCCCCCCGTGCTCGTTATTGTGTCGTGCTTTGGCCTTGGCCTTAGGCTTGGGGTTTCATGCTTTTGTTTTCAGGGGTCAATGCCTGGAGGAGTTGGACCTTGTGGGTCAGAGAGGTTTGGGGCTTCGTTCCTTTGCGGAACTACAATGTATACACGAAATTTAGATGACGGATACTCGGCAACAGGAGTTTGACAAAAATAACGATAATTATATACATTGTACTTCATCATGAATGTCGTGCAATACTTTACAGGCTTCTTTTTTTAATTCATTTGTGTACGTGTGTGTGTGTTTGCGTGTCTCTTGACAACGTTTCTGACTACGTCTCTGAAACGTTTGGTAACTTCTCATTATGTTTGGGATTTTTTTTTTCCATTTCCTCGGCCACGGGTTTGTCTCCTGGTACTCAGCCACACCTTAGCTGGAAACGCTCTTCAAAAGCAGTATGCATGCACTTTTCAACATCGCGATGATTTAGCCCATGTTAGACAGGGTTTGAAAATTGCCCAGTGCAGACGTTGTGTTTCTACGATCAGCCACATTCCTATTGCATCTCACTGTGATACTCTCTTAATATGATATCGAAAATGAATTGTGCCCAAATTATACTGAAAGATGTTGGTTTCTCTCCATTTCACACGGTAGATTCACCACTGCATGATACATGTTGAAATCAGACACTGGGGCGATGCCAAAACAAACGTCCACCTTTTGATAGAAATGCACATTTTCATATATTTATTCAATACAATAGAAATACAGAGATGATGAAATACAAAACAATGACAATAAGAAAACGCTTTAACGTACACACACACACACATACACACGCCAGCGCACAGTCATAAGTACAGTATTATGCTTAGGACATTATGTTATACGCGTACCACATATACCAAATAATGAAATATAGATGCAATGAAAAACATAATACTGGCAATATATTGCTCCTCAAATTTCTCGAGCTTTCGTCATCGCAGTTTGAAATGTTTGAAAGTTGGTCATCTTTTATTGTTGTTGTCCGTCCCCCCCCCCCCCGCCGCCCAAAAATTAGTTAGAACCGAAATTGGAAGTAAACCTTAAAAATCCCGTAACGAGCATTATTTTCTTTTAATTCGAAGTTAGAGCGACCTTTTCAATACTACCTTTTCAATACACCACAATATTCAAAGAGGTTCGCTACAAAATGGGCTAACTGTCATTTTTTTTAGCATTTTAAAGTAAGTCCATCATCAGATAGAGCGAAATAAACCCTTTCCAGTCATACATACTTCAGTGGTAACATCACAAGGAATATTCCTGAACTTGTGATTACAAATAGGCCTACGTATTCCCATATTTTCTTTTTGTAGCAACTTAGTAACCGTAAATATCTCAACTTAACAATAATGGAATTGGTTCGTTTTGCGATTAAACTCTTGATACAATATTTCGCAATGTTCTTGTTCAATGCTTTCCTGGCACAAGGGAAAATTCGGACTGAAAGTACGGCACAAAATGGTAGTCAACGACTGTAAATGCGAACCTGGATTTAAGTCATTGGGGACATTACAATAGGCCAGATGCTATCACGCCAGTTGTTTTCCTATCCAAATTTAGTGTTCTTCCGTCGCCTGCAGGGGAATGCAAATTATCGTGCATGTACACGTTAATCGACGGAAAGATATAATAGTGCATTTCGCACGAATCCACTTGCACATCAACAGTTTCGGAGGGGGAAATTTAACAATCAAACAAACCAACACCAAAACGGTATTTCCGTGAAAAAAAGAAAAGACTCGAATCATGAAAAAAAGGTCACCAACAATCAGAGGGTTCAATGATAGGTACAATTTCCGTTTCCCGTCTTGGTTTGTCACGCGCTTTGAGCGCATCGTCATTAACCTGGTAACCACAGTGATGCATATCTCGCTCTGAGTGGGTGAAAATCGACAGAATGTAAGTACATTGTATCCGGAATGCCTTGACTTTCTGAATACATAAAAAAAAAAAACCGCGATGTACTACTTTATCAGGAGATAACCTCGTACTCTTCTTCGTCGTTTTTTTTTTAAGGAATGGTACTGTAAAACGAGAAATTTTCGCGTGCATTTCAATTTCGCGAATTTCGCGAGCGTGAAGATTCGCGAAATTAAAATGCACGCGAAAGTTCTTTTGTACACTATATGCACTGAATGCCAGTGGCAGTTCGCGAAAATTTCATGCCGCAAAAAAGGCCGTCGGCTCCAATTCGCGAAAAATTCATGCCGCGAATATATCATGTTTTACAGTATACTTTGGTTGAGATAGGGATTCAGTTTTCAACTTTTTGCAAGATAACTAGAAACCACTTGTGAAATAACAAAGAGTATACAAATTCAAGAGGAATTAAAAGTTTACATGATGAAAGTCGGTTTCGAAATGGCCGAGACGTTCAAAACCACAGTAAAACAAAGCGATCCTACTAAAGGGTGGGTCCCACCTCTTATTAGTATTGCTTTGTTTTGGATATCTCAGCCACTTCAAAACCAAATTTCATCAAAGAAACCTTGAATTCCTCTTAGAATTGTATGCACTTTCATATGATTTCATAAGACATTTCCCATTATCTCACAAAAAACAAGAAAAAACAAACAAACATTGAAAACCTGAAGCCGGCCAATTCAACCAAAACTTATTCCATGCCTTTAGATGATTAACATTTAATCTTATTTTCTCTTGGTCCTCCTCCTCCGCCCAAAGAGAAATCTTCATCTCAGATCACAGCTCATCGATTTGTACTCAGAGAGGCAACTTTGTATACTCACATACAATGTATAAACATACTCTAAATTTCATAACAACGAATTACTCCGACACCATTACACACTACAAGCCATTTAGTCATACTTGTGAATATAAAACGCATACGTCATCGTGACTTAGTTTAAATCAAACGAGAGGATCAAGACAATTCGTCATTGGCTGAACATTAATAATAACAATAATAATTGCATTTATATGGCGCTTCATACTGACGTTCCTAAGCGCACTTTGCTACTCATACAAATAGACTAGAAAACACAACATTAACAAAAATCATTACGAAATACCTGAGCCTGAGAATTTGGATAACTCGGCAAAAATGAACGAGCTTCAAAAAGAAAGATAAAAACAACAGGGAATTATCAGTTAAGAACTGATTTATGTTAATTGTCAGTTTGTTCGCTTTTCTTTTATTTTGATTACACTATACACTCATGAGCAGGTACGCAATATGAATTCACAATAATCATATCACTATTACCATCATTATCATATCATCTTTCTTTCTTTCATTCTTTTGTAAGGGGGTTGTCTTGTGACATTCTATACATCGGCATACACAAAGAATCAGAAAGAGTCTGGAGATTCACCCTGACTTTAACCCCCAAGACAACGACCTCCAGCTCAGTTGTATACCAAAATAGTAGTATCTGGCACTCCCATACTTGATAACACAGGAGACTGGGTATATCGCTCAGGTTCACTGGGGACGCATCCGACACACAGGAAGAGAGGTTTGGACTTGGAATGGCCGATTAGCCATATTACTATATAGGATAAGTCAATCAGGTACCACTCTTTCATGGTGTGGATTCTGCCTTGTTTGTGACCCCTTATTGTAACAAGCAACCCTCAATAGGGGAAGTGTGTGTGAGGGATTTTTTTTTTTTTTTTTTTTTGACCGGGGTGACGGGGGGGGGGGGGGGGGGGGGGGGTAGTGCTGTACCCTATTGCCAACAGCGTGCTCATCCTGACGAAGGACAGAACATATTGGTGGAAACGCTGATTTGCTACAGTTCTTTCTCAGGCCCAAATTCATCCGAGAAACAATCTACGTCGTACATAAGAAACCCACACCACTATAATCTCCAAAAACTCATAAATAAAAAAAATCTTATTATCTGTATAATTAGAACTTAATCATAATCATTTATACTCGTAATCTGTTGGATCATCTTCTGACCAGCACAATGGTCGTCAGAGTCGTTTTTTTTTTTTTTTTTTTTTTTGGTAATCGGACCCAGTCCGAGTTACACTTCATGCCAGTGCAGACACGCTTTACATCAGTCTGAACCGCTCTCACACACTTCACACCAAATCCCGACCACATTCACACCAGTATACATTCACACTCGTGTAATCGGTGAACACGTCTGTTCAAGGGACATGAGATGGCGACTCAATTTACACTTTCACGTGCGTCTTGTGGTGTGATCGCGAAGGTTTCCTCGGCTTTGAGGGGCCGTCCAATCCCAACGGGAGCTCGAGCATAAATGGCTGCTCGCTGGAGTCGAAGTCCAGGGTTTCGACGTAGGCCTGCTTGCAGCAGCGCTGAAACTCATCGGCCAACCGCGGAAGGGCACCTGAGACGCACTTGCTGTACTGCCGAATATCCACGTAACGCTGAGGATCAACTCTAGAGACTTTGAAGTTGCCCGGCCTGTTCAGATCATGCCTGCAAAAGGAGACGCAACGAGAGTGAATCATTCAAAACAGACCAACATTCACTCACTCAGCAATAACTGCAAAGCAAATTGCAAAATTGTTGCTGCGCTTTTTTAGGCCTTATCTCGAGTCCTTCGGAATTCATAGTTTAAGACGGAGAGTTCTCTTCTTTCCAGAATGTAACAGAAGATAAAAAAAACCCTCAAAAACTGTGCAACTCAGTGACACGAGCATTTTGAATCTCAAAGTTCTAGCACAGCTTATTGTCAGAACGACGAACACAATATGCAACAGCGAAAGTTTAGATCTTCAAATACCAGGCTACCACGCAATATCACGCCTGGACAAAATATGATGTTTGTCCAACATGTATGGTACTAAGGTAGGTTCCTCGGAAGTCCTGGGCCGTGGATTATGCGGCCGATTGCAACTTAGCAACCAAACTGAATCTCTTCTGCTAATTAACGTACCTCATGAGCATCTGGCGCCGGTAGTGCTCCGGGTTGCAGAGGTGGCCATTTCTGCCGGCCTTGGCGCCGAGCACGCAGCACGTGTTGCGCGTTTCTGGAAGTCGTGGACGCTGCGTGGAGAACATTTCACTGATGCTGCTGCTTGGAGATTTGGTGGGCGGTGTCGGCCTCCGGTCGGAGAATGGTAGACTGTTGAGGGCGTTCTCTGGACCCTCTCCGCTCCCAGACATGAAGTTTGATGTCTCAGCAGCCGCGTGAGTTTGTTCGTTGCTCTCCGGCAACAGCTGCACCCTCTGCTGCGACTCCTCAGCCCTCATCCTCTCCCTCATCAGAAATTCTGGAAGACATTAATGAAAGAATTACCACTTTATTTTGCCATACTAGACTATACTTACAGAAGTAATGACATCTTTTACTCTCGCCCTTATTCTTGACAAATGATCTGTTTCTATGTATGTTATTCATAAAATATATAGGGACATGATACCTAAGATGATCTTTATCAATGATAGTGTTTCCCCAATTATTTCGCCCTGTTCCAGTCGAACTCATTCGTGCTTTTTTTAATATTCCCTGCGTGACTTTGTGTTTGTTTTGAAATATTTTACACATACATAATAATCATAATCTTATATATGTATATATATATATAAGGTTCGTAGCGTGGTGGCCCGGGGGATGTGCCAAAAGAAATGAATTTCGGGTCACCAAAAGAAAGGTTAGTACCGAGACTTAACACATAATTGCATAGGTACCTATGCATAATGATTTGCCTAAACAATATTAGTGATATTTTTAGTTGTAATTCAGTGTTGACGTCAGGTTCATTGTTTCTATACTGAAATTGAAACCAGGGAGCACTGTCCTCTGCATAAAAAGCACTATGGTAAAGGGGAAAAGATTCAAGACTTTGAAATAAAGGATTCGAAGCCTGGTCGGTGCTAACATCGTCGGGATAGTGTTTTGCCCGAGATGTCCCTTAAAGCTACAGTGACGGGTTCTATCAAGGCGGTATGTGATACCCCATTGCGCATACCAGCATTGCTTGGGGTAATGGTGGCGGAGGCGAAGCCCTCCGGTACACCAGTGTATACTCTGAAGATGCTACTCCGGAGACGTAAGACTGAGCACAACAATTAGCAATATAAACGCACTCTTCCAATAGGTTAGCACTTTTTCACAAAGCATTATCAAAATACGGTCCATATTAAAAAAAAATATCATGTCTTTGAGAACTAAAAGCGAAGGATGATACAGATTCATAATAAAAAGACACAGCTTTGAATCATTACAGATATTACGTGTTTTTATGCTGTATGAGTAAACGAACGGACAAACTATAGATGAAGAGAAAAAAAATGTTTATTAGACGTCACCTCAACAGATTGTGTAAGAGGCAGAATTACACGACCTAGACACGTATTATTTCAAACGACAGTCGGGGCAAGCTGTCGTATAAACCAACTGTAGACTCCTTTCCGCTTCCTGTAGCAGTTGAAACACCCTGCGGATGTTCGTTTTATGGAAGAGGATTTCCGATCTCATTCCAAATAGGGTGCGTCCACAAAATTACAACAGATGCATTATTAGTCTCTACTATCAGAGCGAAGTATACGAGTATACACGCATTCTTTCTTGAGTGTCTCTACTGAAATGTCATTCATTAATCACACCATTCTTTTCCTATTGAGCATTGTATTTTTGACATAGTATAGACACACATTACTGACGTACAGAGGGTTTGTAATCCTTCGAGGCTCAGCTAACTACGAGGATGAGTTAGTATGTATGTATGGGGCGCCAAGTGTCGTGTGTTCTCTTTCGTTGCCAAAATTACTGATTTCGTGACGAAAGAGACCATTCGACACACGGCGCCCCAAACTTAATTACGAGCTTATCCTCAAAGTTAAGGATCACCGTCTGAATTTAACCAATGTAAAAATTAACAATGTAAAGTCAATAAACTGGCAACTGCAACCCCGCTCGTTTGAATGTAATGCTTGTGGTACGTCATAACAACTGAAATGGAATTCATGTCCAGAAAAGATAGGAGAATATAGCCTACCTATGGACATATGAAATCATTACGTCATCTAATTTGCATTTGTGATTGTGACCGATATTCGTGTGAAACTCCATCTATCCGGTTGGTTTGAACTTTTTAGGTTTAAGAGCAAGGTAACGACAGAGAGGTCTACGAAGGGTAATGCTTTTATTTTTGGCCATTGTACACCTGTTCAAGTCCTGTATGTGTGTAGTGTAGTGGTGCGTTTATGCTCAATTTGAGAAGGCGATATCAGCGTTTTGATACACTAATCTAAAGTGCCGCTCACGAAGGTACTTTTTATATTTTTTGAATATTTCTATTCATTTTATTCAATATTTAGAAAAATACGAAACGTGTTTCAAAAGCTTGATTATGTTTCCAAAAAGTTAAAAATGAACGCATCCTTACTGGTTTTCCTCTGTGCCCCGTTCCTCCTCTTTTGCAGTCCTTTTTCACACTTCAGAGAAAATAATATTTGCACGTACGTGACGCAAAAAGAGCGTTACGTTGCATTTTCACTGAAACTTCCAAAGTAAACATGTCAGCCCTGCAAGTGCCTCCTTTCCCTAGCCCCCCCCCCCCCAAATCAGGTTCAACATGATGACCTCTGGGAAATTCCGCACATTTTCTTCATGATTGAAGTCTTTTGTGAATAAACACATCGCTTGCTTTGAAACGAGAGAATGTTTTATCATCCTTATTAACAATATTATCATCTTTCTTCCACCCCAGGGTTCCAAAACGATAATACTCGTAGTTTTAATCTTAACATTTGGAGAAGATCTCACATATTTGCCTGATTCGATTAATCAAAATGATAGCGGGCCCAACAGCGATTGGCATTTCGGCTCTGCATGGGAGTGGCTCCTCTTCCTCTTCCCCTCATTCAGTTTCTTGCCACCAAGTTTCTCGGCCCAGTTAGCCGCTCCATTTACCCATTACCAATGGATTATCATCAATTTCATCCGCGATTGAGAGTAGGAGGGGGGCACCAGCGTACCTGGTGACGCGAGCCGACCTTTGACCTAGAAAAGAAAAGAATGACGGGCGCTTTCTGTCTCCTTCTTGCTGTTGTCGAATCCACAGTATTTTCTCTTATCTCTCTTCATGTACATACACATGAACACATTCATGTATATATGCATGTACATACACGAAAATTGTCATGTAACATTATGTCATATAATATGTGTGTGAGCGACGTTTATGCGTATATCAGTGAGATCAAACCAAAGGAAGTA
Source organism: Diadema antillarum (assembly GCF_040938485.1). NCBI lineage: Eukaryota > Metazoa > Echinodermata > Echinoidea > Diadematoida > Diadematidae > Diadema > Diadema antillarum. The sequence continues at coordinate 4,220,515 of NW_027271059.1, forward strand.
CTAGGCGAGATCGCTTACAAGCAGTACTACCTCCTTGATCAGATTGGCTAAAAAATATATATGAAAAAGGCGATAATTCTCAAATCGTTGAAAAGCCTTCAATCTTTCCAATATCCAACGTTCATGTAGGCCTACTTCAAGCAGGGTGGTGATGGACTGAATATGTGGAAGCAATCCGTTTCTAGTCATCAACATAGAACAGTGCACTCCCTTTATATTATTTAAAACGAACACGGTTATTTCACGAAATTCCGATTACAATGACGTAAAAATGCAGGCCGCAACATTGTTGGCTGTATGTTTTTTTTTTTTTACTGTTTATTTGTTTGGTTATCACGAAATTTCGAAGAAAACTGCTGGTCCCGAGGACTTCGTTATAACGGGAGACCACTGTATACCTCATAGATTAAGAAAACATACATCACGGAGGTAATGAAGGTAACTCATCCAATGGTTCATGGGTTTGTTCGAGATTGGTGCAATACCACTGCTGACATTCTATTGCTATACATAATGATTACCCGGTATTTAAATATTATGATGGTCGACGTACATGGTCCCCTCCCGTATGGTAGATACCGGAGGCATCAAGTATCACATTGCTTTTTTGCCTCTACTGGGAGCCCTATTATTCTCAACAGGTTATTTACGAGCACTCCTCCTATCTTCAACCTGTTTGACACGACAAATTTAATCACATGATCATCAAAATACCACAGATAGTCACAAATGCCAAGCTTGTGATAATCACGTTTGGAGCCCTGCCGAGTTCTTCCATATATCATGGAGATAATGTTGTAGCTCCATAGTTGGAACATGGACCTACGGTCCATGGTGGGAACATGGAGTTACATGTAGGCCCTACATTCTACATGTACGGTATTATTCATGTCGGAATTTGTCTTGAAATTCACAAAATTGTATTACTGTTTAAAGTTTGTTTTTCATTGTATTGTTGTGTTATTATCTGTGTATTTAAAGGTTGTAATCAAATGAGTTAAAAATGAAATGACAACGACATGAAATGAAATGAAACAAATGTCCTAAACATTGTAGCTCCATCGAGTCCATGGTTGGAGCAAGTCTCTCTAACACATCCCTGGTTGTAGTTACGCGCCAGTCTATAGATTGGAGTATGTCTTGGGGGAGGGGGAGGGGTAGGGAGTCTCGGAATTTCTCTTAATTCTCTCTCTCTTTCTCTCTCTCTCTCTTGTAATCTTCCTCCTTACGAATATCACTCAATTCAAGTACAATGTATTATGGATCTGTATAGAAAACAAGGGCTCTTGTCCTGTATAGGCCTCCGTCGTGGGTATAATGTCTGACAAATGTGACGCGAAAATATAATAATGTTCTGTTGATAAGCTGTCACCGCCTATTGATCCCTTCGTTTTGGAGGTTTCTCGCTTCGCCCACTTGAAGTTACGGAATATATTGTTCTCATGTGTTTGGAAAACACACCTGTTAACTGCGACATACTTTCCTATCCGAGCAGATCCAGTGTAAAGGTCTATTTTAGGCTATTTAATGAGCAAGAAATATCCCCGGATGTTTCAACAGAACTGTTGCTCCATTAGCGGCATCGCAACAGCCTGATGCGAAAAGCAGTCGGATGTATAGAGCCCACGATGGGATAAACGGTAGATCCTGTTGTTTGGTGGATATTTTTTCGAAAACATCTCCGGAGCTGGCAGGCAGGCCGCGTGGATTGCCCCTGTTTTTCCCAGGGTGCAGCGCCCTGACCCCCTCACCTCTTCCATTGACCTTGAATCAGGAGCGGGGTCAACAACGAGCAGGACGCCTCGAAGAGGACAGCTTGATCCATCTGATATAATCACATCTCTAACATGCCGTTAACGTTTTCTCCAGCACCTTTCCAGGTTTGGTGTTTGATTGGTCACATGTCATCACAAGATACCGAGCTTGATATACCACTACCAGAGAGGTGGGAATTCTCACCTCCCTGGATATACATAGGAGGGAACCAGGGAGGTGGAGCTGGACGACGTACAGGTCCTGTGCGGAGTTCTTAACTCCTTGTGCAAACCAAGAAGTTATCAAACCATCATCATGAACTCGACCCAAGCAGCTAGAAGAGCAGATAATTGGGATATGAGTCAGTGTTTAAAATCATTTTAAACACGGCTTTCAATGGAGATGACATATATTGTTAATTGTCATTCACTGCTAAACAGGAAATACTGTGAGACCAATCCTACCTTATCATTTTAAGCACTTGACAGCCTCGGAAGTGTCGACAGATATCGTTTAGACTTTTTTCCATTCTATCATGACCATCTTCTACATAAGATACAGAACGTACTTGGAACTATAAATACTCTCTCTTTTTAAAGTGTTTCATGTACTTTGAACAGCACTCGCGGGACCGGACATTTTGAGATTGGATGAATTCGAACATTTCCCTCCCACTGACCTTTATCAGTCTAGTTAGTAGTTGGTCCCTGCTTAATGGTAGTTAAGATAAGTTAAAATGGTGTAGATATGCCCTCTCAGAACATGTGTTTTTCTATTCTGTCTCTAAGTATCTTTTTCCCGTCTTGTGTAGTTGAACGGAGTAATGCATTGAACTTTTTTTTTCTAAATTGTGCTATATACATTGTCGAATTTACTTTGGTAGGGAATTGGCTTGTAAGCACTATTTCAGGGGTTACATTGTTGAAGGCTGTCATACCCCGAGATCTCTCCTACTATGTATATTAAAAACTGCACAGATCTCTTGGAACATATTATGCTATAATAAAGACCCATAATCATTTGAAAACACCCATCCCCCGGCTTCTGGAAGGCGTACTACTACTAGTGTCTCTAATGGCATTTAAATGTGGTAAATTCGATGATATTTCACTACATGATTGATATCTGCGTGGATTCTTTATTTATAGCATTCCCGGTTAAACATGGCAAATGCTATCCTAAAGGCTTGTGCAAATTTGTAAGCCCTGTTGTGCTTTCTGAGAATTTGGGTTCATTGCGGATTATCCACCTTGAAGATAATTTAACACTGAAAAGAACGTTACCCTAGGACTTCCAATTTGAAAAAACAAAACATAACGAAAAGTGAAAAGATTAATTGGCTCGCTTCGGGGCACTATCGTTATAGTGTCATATGACTGGAAACCGTGACCTGAAAGGAGAGCACGTGGTCTCACAGATCACATTGCGTCCTCCCCACGCAATGGTTCCCGGGGCAATGGAATCAAAATCAGCATGTATAGTGTGCTACACCGTCTTGCGATGGATGTTCCAAGAGAGAGTTGTTAGACGTGCCGAGCTGTTGCAACGTCCCTGCATTGACCGGTAGGGTCCATGGTCCCTGGAACTCGTTTTCTCAGCCCTTGCCACTTCACAACAAAAACAAGTCCTAAGGAGAAAGTGGCCTTATTAGGTGATCCGAGTATCCTCTCGGATCACCTTCTGTATCTGTACTGAATCTTTCTTCTTTAGGTGATCCGAGTATCCTCTCGGATCACCTTCTGTATCTGTACTGATTCTTTGTTCTTCTTTTTATTCTTCTTTATTTCTAACCAAAATTTGTGCAGCGGTTAGCTCAGAAAGTGCGTCGCCTTTCAATGTCAAACTTATACCATATATGTATCATGTCCCAAAGACGGCAGATCAAGTAAAATCATAGTGATCAGTTGACCGTGACGTCACTATGACGTCATTATATGAAAACACATTTTCATTCATATCTCATTAATGGAATGGAATTTTGCAATAGAATTTACGTCACATACATTTCAAGTTATGCGCATTTTACTCATATTCTCAAAATTCATATTTTCTCTTAAAACGTGCGCGTACGCGCGCGTTGAAATATTTGTATGCTCAAATCGACCTCAAATTTTTTTTGCACACGTTTCAGACCATTTCGAGCATTTTTTGAAAAATTGAAAAAATTGGACGGACGCGTACGCGCGCGCACATATTCGCACACACAGCTCATATGCAATTAAAATTTCCCGTCTTTTTTACATTCATCAGATGCCTAAAATGTCAAGGAATATTTCTACCAAGTTTCAAGTCAATCCAACTCAATATGACGTCATACGGGCCCGTCAAAGTTGAAATTCCGCGCGCGCGTCAATGGCGATATACAGTGCAACGATGCCAGAAAAACGCCAATTTTAAATCCGATTTTACTCGTCAGGATGGACGGTAACCTCCCATTTTCTTGACATATTCTGAAAGTTGATGAGTTGGATATGTTATTTCATGGGTTGGCGATGCTGGCAAAATGATTAAAAGATATCAAATTTCTTAATAAAGTAAAAAAAGTAAATTTTCAAAATGACGTCATCAAATTTCAAGTTCACTCGAGCGTATCTCACTAATCCTTTGCCAATTTACACTTAAATTTCAGTATGTTGTAGCTTATTTAATGATCTTTCATTAATATAATTACAACATTTTGATTGGAGGACGGCATCACCTCATAAAAATGGATTGAAAGTAATATTGTCAAATTTGACCAGTTTACGTGTTATCTCTATGGGAGAGCAGTTTTTCTGGCAGTGAAAATTGACATGACTCTCTTTTTCGAGCACTAGCTCACTTATGCTTCGGTGAATTTCTCCCAGATTTTAGTATGTTGTAGCTGAGACTTTGGGCTATCGTAAGTGTGCCCTTCATTTTTTCATACGATGTCGGCATCAATTCGAAAAACTTGGTTGAAAATGGCACGAGGCTTCGATGCAGCGTCATTTTGCTTAATACACAGGGCCTATGGAGAATGAAATAGGTCATTGCGTAGCGCATCCGACTCGTAATCCTAAGGTCCCTGGTTCGAGGCTCACTCCTGCCAATATTTTTTTAAATTTTTTTAAACACTTTTTTTCTTCTTTTTCTTTAGTTAATCTTAATCTCCCTTTCCTTATTTTATCTTTTTCTGATTTTTTTATGCTTCTCCTTCAAATTTCTATAAAATAACATAATTTTTTCTTTATTTTTCTTTCTTTCTACTACTTTCTGTGCAATAGATGAACAACAACAATGGCTATCAATGCCATATTTTGCACATGTCTAGTACATGTCACGTACATTATTTCATAAAATAACAACTACTTGATCGGACACCATCTTGGGTATGTAAATTAGGGTCAAAGGTCATAAATGTTTCATCCTGTATCTTGGTGAATACATGTCCTATCTTTCCCATATTTTGCACACGCAAAGACCATGTTACAAGAATCATTTCACAAAATAACTACTAATTGCTCAGATGCCATCTTGGGTGTGCAAAGTGGGGTCAAAGGTCATATGTACTTCTTTCTCAATCTTCGCTATTACGTGTTATCTCTATAGGAGGGAGTTTTTCTAGATGTGAAAATTGACATGACTATCTTTATCATGCACTATCTTACTTATGCTTCCGTGAATTTCTCCTAGATTTTGATATGTTGTAGCTGAGACTTTGTGCTATCATATAAGTGCCCTTTGTTTTTTCACACGATGTCGGTATCACGTCAAAATACTTGGTTGAAATTAAAGCTCATCAACGATGTATTGAAATTTTTCTTTCTTTGCACAACTTTCTTTGCAAAACCACAAGTAAAACATGCTCTATCACCACCATATTTTGCACATGTTTAGTTCATGTCACCTACATTATTTCATAAAATAACGACTTCTTAATCAGACGCCATCTTGGGTATGTAAATAAGGGTGAAAGGTCATATATGTTTCATCCTGCATCTTGGTGAATACCTGTACTATCTTTCCCATATTTTGCACACGTATAGACGATGTCGCAAAAATCATTTCACAAAATAAACACTTTTTCCTCAGATGCCATCTTGGGAGTGTAAAAGTGGGTCAAAGGTCATATGTATTTGTTGCTGTATCTTTGTTATCTAGTGTATACAGAATTTGGTACCACAGATGGCAGATATGACTCCCTTTTCTAAATGAGAATCCAAACATCACACGGCCAATGTCTCTAAACACATATGAAACCTGTATGGTCATGCCTATTGCAATCAGGACTCGAATAATTCATTAAAAAAATCGGATCACCTTAATTTGTCAGTAATGACAAATTACAATCTCTAGTTAGGTGATCCGAGTATCCTCTCGGATCACCTTCTGTATCTGTACGGATTCTTTGTTTTTCTTCTTCTTCTTCTTTATTAGGTGATCCGAGTATCCTCTCGGATCACCTTCTGTATCTGTACGGATTCTTTCTTCTTTTTTTTCTTTATTTCTCCCCAAAAGTTGTGCAGAGGTTAGCTCAGAAAGTGCTATGCCTATCAAGTTCAAACTTATACCATGTATGTATCATGTCCCAAAGACGAGAAATCTAGTAAAATCATAGTGATCAGTCGACCGTGACGTCACTATGACGTCATTATATGAAAACACATTCTCAATCATATCTCATTAATGGAATGGAATTTTTCAATGAAATTCACGTCACATATATTTCAAGTCAAGTGCATTCTACTCATATTCTCAAAATTCATTTATATCGTAAAACGTGCGCGCACGCGCGCGTTGAAATATTTGTATGCTCCAATGGAGTTCAAAATTTTTTTGCACACGTTTCAGACCATTTGGAGCATTTTTTGAAAAATTGAAAAAAATGGACGGACGCGTACGCGCGCGCGCATATACGCACGCATAACTCATGTGCAATTGAAATTTCCAGTTTTTTCACTTTGATCGGATGTCTGAAATGTTAAGGAATATTTATACCAAGTTTCAAATCAATGCGACTCAATATGACGTCATGCGGGCCCGTCAAAGTTGAAATTCCGCGCGCGCGTCAATGGCGATATACAGTGCAACTATGCCAAAAAACTGCTAATTTTAAATTCGATTTTACTCGTCAGGATGGACGGTGACCCCCCATTTTCTGTACATATTTTGAAAGCTGATGAGTTGTACATGTCATTTCATGGGGTGGCAATGCTGACAAAATGATTAAAAGATAGCAAATTTCTTACTAAAGTAAAAAAAGTAAATTTTCAAAATGACGTCATCAAATTTCAAGTTCATTCGAGCGTATCTCACTAGTCCTTTGTCAATTTTCACCCAGATTTCAGTATGTTGTAGCTTTTTTAATGTTCTTTCAAACATAAAATTACAAAATTTTGATTGGATAATGGTATAACCTCGTAAAAATGGATTGAAAGTAACCTTGTCAAATTTGACCAGTTTACGTGTTATCTCTATGGGAGTGCAGTTTTTCTGGAAATGAAAATTGACATGACTATCTTTATCGAGCACTAGCTCACTTACCCTTCGGTAAATTTCTCCCAGATTTTGATATGTTGTAGCTGAGACTTTACGCTACCGTAAGTGTGCCCTTCGTTTTTTCATACGATATCGGGATCACGTCAAAAATTTTGGTTGAAATTCAGGCTTATCTTCGATGTATTGAGATATTTCTTTCTTTCTGCAACTTTCTTTGCAATAACTCAAGAAAAACACGCCGTATTACTTCCATGTTTTGCACATGTTTAGTTCATGTCACGTACATTATTTCATAAAATAACAACTACTTGATCGGACACCATCTTGGGTATGTAAATTAGGGTCAAAGGTCATAAGTGTTTCATCCTGTATCTTAGTGAATACATGTCCTATCTTTCCCACATTTTGCAAACGCAAAGACCATGTTACAAGGATCATTTCACAAAATAACCACTTTTTACTCAGATGCCATCTTGTCTGTGCAAATTGAGGTCAAATGTCATATGTACTTCTTTTTGTATCCTCGTTATGACGTGTTATCTCTATGGGAGGGAATTTTTTTTAAATGTGAAAATTGACATGATTGTCTTTATCGAGCACTAGCTCACTTACCCTTCGGTGAATTTCTCCCAGATTTTAATATGTTGTAGCTGAGACTTTGCGCTATCGTTAAATTTGATTTTGTTTTTTCATACGATGTCGGGATCACGATAAAAAACTTGGTTGAAATTAAAGCTTATCTTCTATGTATTGAGATATTTCTTTCTTTCTGCAACTTTCTTTGCAATAACTCAAGAAAAACACGCCCTATCACCTCCATATTCTGCACATGTTTAGTTCATGTCACGTACATTATTTCATAAAATAACAACTACTTGATCGGACAACATCTTTGGTATGTAAATTAGGGTCAAAGGTCATAAATGTTTCATCTTGTATCTTGGCGAATACCTGTCCTATCTTTCCCATATTTTGCACACGTATAGACGATGTCGCAAGAATCATTTCACAAAATAACCACTTTTTCCTCAGATGCCATCTTGGGAGTGTAAAGGTGGGTCAAAGGTCATATGTATTTGTTGTTGTATCTTCGTTATCTAGTGTATACGGAATTTGGTACCAAAGATGGCAGATATGACTCCCTTTTCTAAACGAGAATTCAAACATCACACGGCCAACGTGTTTAACAACAGACGAAACCTGTATGGTCATGCCTATTGCGATCAGGACTCGAATCATTGATGAAAAAAAAAATCGGATCACCTTAATTTGTCAGTAATGACAAATTACAATCTCTAGTTTCTCCTCAAAAGTTGTGCAGAGGTTAGCTCAGAAAGTCCGCTGCCTGTCAATTTCAAAATTATATCATGTATGCATCATGTCCCAAAGACGGCAAATCTAATGTATCATTGTGATCAGTCGACCGTGACGTCACTATGACGTCATTATATGAAAACACATTCTCAATCATATCTCATTAATGAAATAGAATTTTTCAATGAAATTTACGTCACATATATTTAAAGTTATGCGCATTCTACTCATGTTCTCAAAATTCATATTTTCTCTTAAAACGTGCGCGTACGCGCGCGTTGAAATATTTGTATGCTCCAATCGAGCTCAAAATTTTTTTGCACACGTTTCAGACCATTTGGAGCATTTTTTGAAAAATTGAAAAAATCGGACGGACGCGTACGCGCGCGCGCATATACGCACGCACAGCTCATATGCAATTGAAATTTCCAGTTTTTTCACTTTGATCGCATGTCTGAAATGTCAAGGAATATTTATACCACGTTTCAAGTCAATCCGACTCAATATGACGTCATACGGGGCCGTCAAAGTTGAAATTCCGCGCGCGCGTCAATGGCGATATACAGTGCAACTATGCCAAAAAACTGCCAATTTTAAATCCGATTTTACTCGTCAGGATGGACGGTGACCCCCCATTTTCTTTACATATATTGAAAGCTGATGAGTTGTATATGTCATTTCATGGGTAGGCAATGCTGACAAAATGATTAAAAGATATCAAATTTCTTAATAAAGTAAAAAAAGTAAATTTTCAAAATGACGTCATCAAATTACAAGTTTACTCGAGCGTATCTCACTTATCCTCTGCCAATTTTCTCCCATATTTCAGTATGTTGTAGCTTATGAAATGTTCTTTCATTAATGTAAAAACAACATTTTGATTGGATGACGTCATCGCCTCGTAAAAATGGATTGAATGTATCCTTGTAGAATTTGACCAGTTTACGTGTTATCTCTATGGGAGAGCAGTTTTTCTGGCAGTGAAAATTGACATGACTCTCTTTTTCGAGCACTAGCTCACTTTTGCTTCGGTGAATTTTTCCCAGATTTTAGTATGTTGTAGCTGAGACTTTGGGCTATCGTAAGTGTGCCCTTCATGTTTTCATACGACGTCGGCATCACGTCGAAAAACTTGGTTGAAAATGGCACGTGGCTTCGATGCAGCGTCATTTTGCTTAATACACAGGGCCTATGGAGCATGAAATAGGTCATTGCATAGCGCATCCGACTCGTAATCCTAAGGTCCCTGGTTCGAGGCTCACCCCTGCCAATATTTTTTTTTCATTTTTTTAAACACTTTTTTTCTTCTTTTTCTTTAGTTAGTCTTAATCTCCCTTCCTAACTTTATCTTTTTCTGATTTTTTTATGCTTCTCCTTCAAATTTCTATAAAATAACATATTTTTTTCTTTATTTTTCTTTCTTTCTACTACTTTCTGTGCAATAGATGAACAACAACAATGGCTATCAATCCCATATTTTGCACATGTTTAGTTCATGTCACGTACATTATTTCATAAAATAACAACTACTTGATCAGACACCATCTTGGGTATGTAAATTAGGGTCAAAGGTCATAAATGTGTCATCCTGTATCTTGGTGAATACATGTCCTATCTTTCCCATATTTTGCACACACAAAGACCATGTAACAAGGATCATTTCACAAAATAACCACTTTTTGCTCAGACGCCATCTTGGGTGTGCAAAGTGAGGTCAAAGGTCATATGTACTTCTTTCTGTATTTTCGTTATGACGTGTTATCTCTATGGGAGGGATTTTTTTTAATGTGAAAATCGACATGCTTTTCTTTATCGAGCACTAGCTCTCACTTACCCTTCGGTGAATTTCTCCCAGATTTTATGTTGTACCTAAGACTTTGCATTTTGCATCTTGGTGAATACCTGTCCTATCTTTGCCATATTTTGCACACGAATATAGACGATGTCGCAAGAATCATTTCACAAAATAACCACTTTTTCCTCAGATGCCATCTTGGGAGTGTAAAGGTGGGTCAAAGGTCATATGTATTCGTTGCTGTATCTTCGTTATTCAGTGTATACAGAATTGGTACCAAAGATGGCAGATATGACTCCCTTTTCTAAATGAGAATCCAAACCTCACACGGCCAATGTCTCTAAACACAGATGAAACTTGTATTGTCATGCCTATTACGATCAGGACTCGAATCATTGATTAAAAAAAAATCGGATCACCTTAATTTGTCAGTGATGACAAATTACAATCTCTAGTTCTTTGTTTCTTTCTTTATTTCTCCTCAAAAGTTGTGCAGAGGTTAGCTCAGAAAGTGCTTTGCCTCCCAATGTCAAACTTATACCATATATGTATCATGTCGCAAAGACGACAGCGCAAGTAAAATCATAGTGATCAGTCGACCGTGACGTCACTATGACGTCATTATATGAAAACACATTTTCATGCATATCTCATTAATGGAATAGAATATTTCAATGAAATTTACGTCACATATATTTCAAGTTATGCGAATTTTACTCATATTCTCAAAATTCATTTTTATCTCAAAACGCGCGCGTACGCGCGCGTTGAAATATTTGTATGCTCAAATCGAGCTCAAAACTTTTTTTGCACACGTTTCAGACCATTTGGAGCATTTTTTGAAAAATTGAAAAAATTGAACGGACGCGTACGCGCGCGCACATATTCGCACGCACAGCTCATATGAAATAGAAATTTTCAATTTTTTCACACGGATCGGATGTCCGAAATGTCAAGAAATATTAATACCAAGTTTCAAGTCGATCCGATTCAATATGACGTCATACGGGCCCGTCAAAGTTCAAATTCCGCGCGTGCGTCAATGGGGATACACAGTGCAACTATGCCAAAAAAACGCCAATTTTAAATCGGATTTAACTCGTCAGGATGGACGGTGACCCCCCATTTTCTTGACATATTCTGAAAGCTGATGAGTTGTACATGTCATTTCATGGGCTGGCTATGCTGACAAAATGATTAAAAGATATCAAATTTCTTAATAAAGTACAAAAAGTAAATTTTCAAAATGACGTCATCAAATTTCAAGTTTGCTCGAGCGTATCTCACTTATCCTTTGCCAATTTTCAGGTAAATTTCAATATGTTGTAGCTTATAAAATGCTCTTTCATTAATGTCATCGCACAATTTTGATTAGATGACGACATCACCTCGAAAAAATGGATTGAAGGTAACCTTGTCAAATTTGACCAGTTTACGTGTAATCTCTATGGGAGTGCAATTTTTATGGAAATGAAAATTGACATGACTATCTTTATCGAGCACTAGCTCACTTATGCTTCGGTGAATTTCTCTAAGATTTTAATATGTTGTAGCTGAGACGTGGGGCTATCGTAAGTGTGCCATTCGTTTTTTCATACGTTGTCGGGATCACGTGAAAAAAAACTTGGTTGAAATTAAAGCTTATCTTCGATGTATTGTAATATTTCTTTCTTTTTACAACTTTATGTGCAATAACTCAAGAAAAACATACCCTATCACCACCATATTTTGCACATGTTTCTTTCATGTCACGAAAATTATTTCTTAAAATAACAACTACTTGATCAGAATCCATCTTGGGTATGTAAATTAGGGTCAAAGGTCATAAATGTTTTATCCTGTATCTTGGTGAATACATATCCTATCTTTCCCATATTTTGCACACGCAAAGATCATGTTACAAGAATCATTTCACAAAATAACCACTCTTTGCTCAGATGCCATCTTGTCTGTGCAAAGTGGTGTCAAAAGGTCATGTGTACTTCTTTCTGTTTCTTCGTTATGACGTGTTATCTCTATGGGAGGGAATTTTTCTAGATGTGAAAATTGACATGATTGTCTTTATCGAGCACTAGTTCACTTACCCTTCCGTGAATTTTTCTCAGATTTTAATATGTTGTAACTGAGACTTTGCGCTATCGTTTCGTGCCCTTTGTTTTTTCATATGATGTCGGGATCATGTTACAATACTTGGTTGAAATTAAAGCTTATCTTCGATGTATTGAGCTATTTCTATGTTTCTGCAACTTTCTTTGCAATAACTCAAGAAAAACAGCCCCTATCACCCCCATATTTTGCACATGTTTAGTTCATGTCACGTACATTATTTCATAAAATAACAACTACTTGATCGGACAACATCTTGGGTATGTAAATTAGGGTCAAAGGTCACAAATGTTTCATCCTGTATCTTGGTGAATACATGTCTTATCTTTCCCATATTTTGCACACGCAAAGATCATGTTACAAGAATCATTTCACAAAATAACCACTTTTTGCTCAGATGCCATCTAGGTTGTGCAAAGTGGGGTCAAAGGTCATATGTACTTGTTGCTGTATCTTCGTTATAGTGTATACAGATTTGGTACCAAAGATGGCAGAATGACTCCCTTTTCTAAATGAGAATCCAAACATCACACGGCCAATGTCTCTGAACACAGATGAAACCTGCATGGCCATGCCTATTGCGATCAGGACTTGAATCATTGATTTTAAAAAAAATCGGATCACCTTAATTTGTCAGTGATGACAAATTACAATCTCTAGTTGCTTCCCTGTCGGGTCGAATCGCAATACTCTGTTATAATGCTCCACACCACCTGTCTTGATTGGATCGCTTTAAACCCCACGTCTCGTCAATATCTAATCCCTTTATTTACTTCCTTTGCTGTATCAAGAAGAAGAAATAAGGATCAATCGATTGGTGTATAAAACACGAGATGAATAATGGCCTCCTCTGGTCATTGTGAACCCCCACCTCCCGCAATGCGGGGCCTTGTCTTGGATAAACACAATGGCCTTTACATGTATTGCCATGATGCATCATCTTAGCAGGCGCCTAATCGACACCTGTGTGTTGGAGTCTTTTTCCAGACCTGACCATATCCGAGGTTGACATGACGAGAGGTGGCAGCAAGGGGCAATTCGAAAATCTATTAGTCCTTGTAAAAGTTCAAGTGTGTAATGCTGGCACTGTGGTTAGACCTCAGCTTTGGCAACATTAGTCATAGAGTGCAGGTATGGAAACTGCTCATCTCTGACTACCGTAATACTCGCTGCTCTTTCAAGGACCTGTGCAATGCAAGCACGTTACATGTGTTGATTTCTAATATCCTGAGAGCCACTTGTGTGCAACTTGTGTGGCCGATAAAATATCTAAATATGTGTCATAGATGATTGTATACAATGTTTACATTGCTTTTCCCCCGATCACTTGGATCAGGGAGGTGGAAGAGAGCCTCTTCCACCTCTCTGCTTGGATTCCCCCCCCCCCCCCCGAAAAAAAAAATCTTCCATACTAAGATTCCTTTGATAATATTATCTATCAATCACAGTTCCATTTCTAATTTGGTTAAAGAAGACATTGGAATACACCTTCCCCTAATCTGGCCATAACTTGCATGTTTCAATAGGCTTGACCACTGCAAAAGACGTGTTTAGTAGCATGAAATTTATGGTCAGTTCAGGGGAAGGTGCGTTTCAGTGACTTTTGTTAATCAAATCAGTAATGTAGCAATGATTGACAGATGATGTCAGCGACAGAATCTTCTGGTTTTGTGGGTAGATCAAGTAACCTAAAGAAAATAGCTGAAAAAATATTATAAATATATGGGACAAATTCATATGATTATTCTTTTTTTTGGGGGGGGGGGGGGCACACAAGTAATGATCAGCTTATCATAAATCAACAGACGTCAACATGCATTTTTCCTTGAATAGGTCCTTGTTCTCACGGAGCTACGTCCCTGATGTTTTTGAGATTCATACCACATTGTGATACAATGGTCCCTATCATGTCAAGTAAGCAGGCTAGCAGCCGAAGTGATACAGAGTGGAACATGGATATTCTCAGAATAACTTATATCATCTATACTTCTCTCTGACATCATGAGAAAACCGTGGAGGAATGATCGTGGACGTCCCCCCTATGAAAGAAAAAGGAATGAGGATAATCTCAATTCCTCCTACCACGGAGGTGGGAAGAGATGAAGGTCATCTTCCACCTGGCTGCTTACAGATACGTGATGTTGATATCAATTCATGAAAACATATCAGATAATAGCTCCATGATCCACAACATTCAATTGGGGAATGTCGCGTCCCTCGAAGTTTTAGTCGTATCTACTAACATCTGGGACAGAAGTTGGGGAGCGATGAGTGATTGGCACAAGAGTAATTCTTTTTGACAACATAAACAGCCAGAAAGGAGTGGGAAATTACAAAAGTGATGAATGTCTATTATTTTGTTAGCACGTGATGACATTGTAGCAATTAACACACCTGCTAGCTGCTAAAGGTTAGAGGTCACAGGTGGGCGTAGAGCGAATGACGTAAATTATTTCTGACTCTACCATGATCGTGGGAGGAGGGTGGTCGTTTGAATTTGTCAATTATTGGTAGAGGAGTATCGTGTTATTTTGTTGTGGGTTTTTGTTTGCTATGCGCATATCTGTTTGCTTTCTTTTTAGTTTGTTTATTCTGGTTTTGTTTTGTTTTGTTTGTTCTTTTTTTTTGGGGGGGGGGGGGTTAAGGGGGAGGGGCAAGGGGAAGAGGTCACAATGGGAATACGCTAGTGGTTCCTAGAATCCTCTTCTGACGTGGAACGTGGAAATCAGAATCAATCAGAATCAAACTAATGTGACGCTAACAGGTGGCGGATTTACACAAGAAGCAAGGCTGTACATACAGGGAGGGAGGTGGGTCTCCTTCCACCTCCATGGTGTTACATTCTCTCCTGCAATAATTAGAGATTTGCCTTCACTTTTTTGTTCGTTCTTTTGCGAGACAAGGTAATTAGAGTGTGAAGCTCTGGCTCTGTCTTTCACACAATCATTAGACTTGGTTTGATTATCAAATGATCACAATAATCATATGACTACACGGGGAAAAATCACTCATCAAAACTTTCCTTCATAAGAAAAAAAAATGAGTTGAAGATGGCATGATATTAGGCCCTACACTCCATGATTTTTTTTTTTTTTATGGGGGATGAGAGAGAATTTATATATAACAGTAGAAATCAACTACTATAGTATGCTCACTTTTCTGCTGTAAGAATGTAAAAAAGTCAAATTACAATCTTATTAGCACATAAAAACACAAATTGAGGGGTTTCCTTGTGAAAAAAAGACGACAGTAGGTGCATGTAAGGCCTACATAATCTGAGTTTTCAGTACAGAAACGCAGGGAAAGCGAAATGTCCCTTCTTTCCTTTCTGGAAAATCCCCCAGGCTCTGTTGTCAGAAACTCGTCTTGCCGCAGCCGAGTAAACGAGAATTCGAACACACATACACATTTGAATTGAGTCTACTGCTCCATGGCAAATTGTGCTTGATTTATTTTGCTTTGTTTTTGTTTGTTTGTTTGTTTGTTGTTGTGCGTTTGTTTGTTTGTTTTTTGGCTGCGAAATTTTTCGCAAGGGATCCTATCAACAATCGTCATAGCGACGTATACGAAAAGAAATGGCTAAATCATTTCGCGGAACACGCCTGACCAAGTGGCATTTCTGGGAATACCGGGAAGACCCTCTGGCATTTTTCCTAGAGAGCACAAACATACTTTCAACTGAAAAAACAACAAACAAACACCAAAGACGAAACAAATTATTTCTGACCTCAACTCTGCAAGGAAAGGTGAAACTCTCAATTTTGACCTCCAGCTCCCATGGGTTTCAAGACCTCCTGTTTACGGTTTGTGCAGGGAGGGGAGTGGGTGGATCTCTCTTTCACCTCCCTGGTTTGTGATAGCTGGAGGCCGATAATTGAAAGTGAAGTTACATCGCGCTTATCTTTATGAATAATTTTCTGCTCTGAGGGCAGACTCTACATGAACTTTTATTTGTATTTATTCTCATAGGTTTATACTCACCAACTACCTGAGATATAGAATTTCTGGGATATAAGTTTTCAATGTCATCACCCACTCCCCCTCCCCCCACCACCAACTTTTCTCTCTTCGGAGAGGGGAGGGCGAGCCTGGGACGAGCCAGCAAACTGTTCGTGTTATGATCAGGGAGGTGGGAACGAGGCTGCCTCTACATAACATCATGACTCATAGGAACACGTGTACGCAACAACTGTGCATGAGATGAGGAAAGCTCCAAAGTGAGACAGATATGAGAATCTTTCGAGGAAATGGTCCCGTTATCTCGTGATTAATCCTTTTTTTGTGTGTTTCACATTACCACGTGTTAGGTGGCCAATTAGTGTGATACTTTGTATGACAGCGAGCAGCGACAAGAAACCGAAAGTTAAATTTTGCGCTCTTCAACTTGGTTTCGCCAGTGAATCACTTGCTCGTTTTTTAGTGCGTTTGACTATTTTGATCGTTGTTATGATTGCAACAACAAAAAAGGGCAAACATGTGGATGAGGAGATGATTTAGCATTCACAGAAAAAGCTGTCAATACAAACCATAAATCACGTGATAAGGACAAAAGTAGGAAAAGGAAACAGCTCCTATCGCAAAACTTATCGACTCTCTCTTGAATGTTCAAAAACGTTGTCTCCAAATGTTTATTACACCATGGAGCTCCAACATGGTTACACTACTAAGTACTAACTCCCCGTGAAAGTCGTGCCTTTGACTGCCATGTGAATATAGAAAGTAAAATGGCTTACCTTGCAGAGGGTCGACGTTGAGAACTGCCAAGCTGAAGCTAAAGCACGACAGCATCACCAACAGGACTGGCACGGTGCTCGATTTCATGATTGATGACTGTTTTTGCTCTCAAGAGAAGGAAGTTGGTACAGTTATACTGCAGTTGCTCGGGTCAGCCCGCGTGAATGTTTATCGTAGTCTTTTCTTTCTTTTGCAAAGGCTCACGCCAGACCGTATGAATTGGGCAGTATCAATGTATGAAAACTTCACTGCTGGTGCTGTTAGGAGTCGAAAATTCACGATAGTTCAGCCCTTGGTCGTGTCAGCGTTGCTCGTTTGATCATGGGATACACTGCTTATTTGGAGTGATTGTCACTGTATATATATTGAGATATCGTATTTTCCCCCTCTTTTCTTCACACGCGTTATTCCACTCTCGTCCGTGGTCTCTCACATCTTCAGTCAGCGCCGGGTTTGCCGTCACCTGATTGGCGGGTTGTCAAAAGTGGTGCGAGGATTTGACAAATCAGACGAGGCTCTAATCGCGCGTCCCCTCCTCCCGACACGCCTACCTTTCAGAATGAGTTACGGCAGTGTTTTTGTTTTGCGGTCCAATGATTCATGATGTAAACATAAACTTTGGGTGAACTAGCACAGCGTGGAGAAGACGTCCATTTACAATACGTGAGTGTGTGTTCCATTTCTCTGGTCAGTGCCCCAGGACGTACTTGCACTTCTTGCGATATTCTGGTTTGGAATACCGATTGCTTTTTGCCTCAAACATCCTTTTTCTCTCTTTTTCCTATAGGGGAAATACCACTAAAGATACCAGGGGTGTAATCTAAACAATTTGGGAAAGTTTTGCCCCTCCCCCCAAAAAGATGTAGAAGGTTATCATGTGTTTTACTTTTAGTTGCATCTGAATATCAATTACATGGCATATAAGTTGAGATATAAACAAATGTTACAAAAATATGCACATGCACCAATGTCAACCACAATTGTTGAACCGGAATAATAAAATCCTTTTGTACAGATCAGTATACCTACGATGCTCAACCGTAGCAAAAGGGGAGTTATAAGATGAACATATCAGGGATCAAATCAGGGATAGATAGGCTATAAGGGAAGAAAAAAAGACATGAATCTTCGGTCATAAAACAGGGCAGGATCATTTACCCCGATTCCTTAAGGCTTAATGAAAGCAAATTGACCTCGGGTAGATTTGTTGGGTGTTGTTTTTTTATTTTTTATTTTCAGCTAATGCGTCAAGTAACTCTCTTAACAAACTCTAACGAGGCACCATCGCTCACAGGTATCACCTGTTTGTTCCTGTTCGTTTGACGATGACAGGTTCCCCTGACTACGGAAAATTGGCGTCTACTGACCACGCGTCGATGGCTAACGCATGGGCGTAATGCCACAGTTCCACGACAAATAAAACGTAGAAAGTTATTAAAAAGAGAGTTCCTCAAATATCCTCGACTTGTGCTTGTGACGTATCACCTCCCATAGGAGTAACTTTGGGGGGGGGGGGGATATACCCCTCTGTCTTCTGAATGACGTACGTAAGTCAAGTACTCAAGGAGGTCACCCAGAAAAAAAAAATGAGAAGATGTGGAATTCTCTTTATTTTTTCTCTGCATTGATTTAACATAATATCACACACACACACACACACACACACACACACAAACAAAAATCATAACTTTTGAAAGTATTGTCCGACGTTCTGAATTCCGTGATGTTCTTCCCTAATGTGCACTCTTCGACATGGCCTACATATCTTGGGTAAGTTTCTCCCTTTGTACTGATAGAAAGAGCTTAATCAAGAACGCATGAAATAAACAAGATGAAATCTCTGTGACTACATCTCACAGCTACGATCTTGCTCAAGATGAGAATATGATTGTAGTGGTTGTGATTTATGCAAAAAAGGCACATATATCGGATATCAGCTGGAATATCAAATTGAAAAGTTTTGAACAATGAAGAGTAGTCTTTACCTTCAGACTGCAATATATAAAAGCTTGTTTTTTACAGAGTCGTGGACCCTCGCTGTCACCGGTCAGATCATACTGTAAATACAAACGATCCAGCGACTTAGACTTGGAAAGGTGTCAAATAGAAAATCGATAATTGATTTCTAAAAACAGGGAGGCGCACCTCCTATACCGAAAACAAAAAGAAAAGTCAATAACTGAAAGCAACGCCGTGAAGTTATCTCTGCGTGATGCCCGCTCACGGACGTCTCTGATAGTTGATGGTCTCAGAGTTTGGCGGGAAGATACGTAAACAATCCCATCTGATCATTAGACAGCTTCTAAACGAGGAAGTAATGAAATTACGTGGCTATCACACGTTTATTTGCTTTTGGATCCAATAATAAGTATTCAAATTTTGTGATATAGACTTCCCATGTTTGTTTTTCAGATTTATCTTCGAACGTGGAAGAAACGATAATAATATTTAAGACACTATCGCGCCTTCGTCAATACTCGCCCATGTTATGATTTGTGATCTTATTAAAACATGTAAACTTGAAAGTTCGACTGTTTGTGAGTGTGTCGGGGTAGCTTGTGGTCAAGATATTAAGAGCAAACATGCATGCAAAAACAAGTAATCACTTTCTTATAGAATATATTGTGTTCCATATTTCCTCATAATCTGGTTGTATTCTTTATTACGACTAAATAAGCTTGATTATACGTAGACCCCATCATATTCCTCGTTCTTTGAATATAGCCTACAACTACTCACGTAAATAGAAATTTGTGGTTAGATAATTATTCAGGTGAAGTTTCACTTAATTCATGTTTTGTAATTTAGGTGTTGTACATTTGTATTTTTTTTTCTGTGCTATTTTCATGAGAGAAATAATTCTGAAATGAATTAAGAATTGAAATTGAATATAATGGTATTCCCTGTTGGAAATATTGATTTTCTGCCAAGAGATATATTGTCTTTAGGGAGATATATAGCGAGATATCAAAGGAAACATCAAAATTTGACTTTGAAGAGAAGAGCATACGAACACAATAGTGGAAGCACTCTCTATAGAGTTATAAAGGAATAGAGAGAGGGGGGGGGGGGGGAGAGAGAGAGAGAGAGAAAGATGATCTGTGTTTCACCCCGATCCACTTTCACCATGCACGAAACAGGAAACAAACCAAATACAAAAACAGAAAACGAACAGACGATAGATTACATGTACACTTCACAGTATACTCTGAAGTGAAAAATAATCAATATCATACACCCAAAAATTCATTTTCCGTTAATCGCAAAGTCTTTGATATACTTTAAAAAAAGATAATTCGTAGAAAAGTAGATGAGAAAGAAAGGGAAAGTTGAGAAAGACAAACATTCTTGCCTTTGACGAATCAGTTTTTGTGATGATAATATGATGCTCTTTCCACCACTTTGTATTCCTTTTGTCATCATGAATCTCTATGAATAGTTGTGTGATGCGCCCTTGTGGTCCATTTAGCCCTAAAAGTGCATCAACCTCAGCTCTCATGAAGCGGAAACCCTGACGCTCAACCCGCGACCTTTTTCCCCTGTGGAAGTTGAAGGCAAGCCCTCACAACGGACAGTGACGTCACAAAAGTCCGTGACGACGTTTCGATGCGCGCGTCCCATTGTTTCTTCAAAGGGACGATAATATTTTCACTTTGTCATGTTAATGTGGAGCCTATCCGAGCCATGTTAACCTGCCGTCACTTTCGTTTCACTTTCGCTTCCCTTTCACTTCTATTGGTCTCCTCTTCACGGTATCCTTAGGGAAATTGATCTTTCCCAGAAACCGGTCAATACCTTTGGAATACCCGCCCGATTTTGGCTTTAACAAACTGACATCTCACTCTCAAATCAAGACTGATTTTACAAACTGCATTTCTTGAAAAAGAGGTCCCTCTAGGTAAAACTTACAGTACCTTTAATACTTTACATGGAAAATTCTAACTGATAATCTCTTGCTTTTATTCTTATTAATAACATCTTATATTAATCTTCTCTGTAATTGTTTCTTTTAAACCCGACCATTAGTTTCCACATTTTAAATCACCCAATTCAGGACGATATGACGTAATGATCACAAAATAGTATTACTTATGTTTATCAACATCGTCATACGCATCGTGATATAATCGATAGATGTTATGTTATTGTCATTCAATATTAAGATAGATTTAATGGCACTCATTGAAGAAGGAGCTAAAGGTATACTAATCAACACTGTCCATGTAGACCTATACATTGGTACTTACACGTTTGCTCACACTACATGGTTCACAGATGGATCTAATAGGTCTTTTGCCATCCTCATGGCGCGAAAGAACAAAAGAGGGCGGCATTACTTCAATTGACAAGCTGATAGCCAGTTCCAGTTACTCTTTTCCTAGTAGGATTCTCCGTCAAATTCATGATTGCAAATTCAATGATGACAAAGTAATACATTCTAAAGCAAATTTCACACTGAACTTGATTGATGAAAAGAGAAAAAAAAATACTAAAGTGCATAAGAAATTGACAGTGATAAAAAAAGTTATACTGTATTTCGACACATTTCCTTTTAATTCACTTTTAGGAAGGAATTGTAAAGACAAATTGTATACAGGCGAGCTCAAATCAGCTTCCTGTATCAGGTGATTTGATAACTAAGTTTGCATCTGTTTAAGGTGGAAATAAGCTTTAAATTCTTCCTTTATTTCATTGGAGGTTGTTTTCATTTCCCGTGAACTGACTTATCTCTTAATTTGACATAATTATGGTTGTTCGGGTGATTTTCGTTTACTCATCATGGTCATCTTAAAGGGGATGGCTAGTAACTGATCAGTGGGAATGCTGGGGAATGATTGTTCCAATTCTTGTTGGAGTCATTTGAGAGTGCACTATATATCTGTTGTTGTGTTAAAATTATTTGCTTCAGAACGGTACCATATTCAAGTAATATTAAGTTTAATGCCCCGTCACTGTACAGGCATGCTAACCTGGAAGCATGACACTGCACATTTCTTGAATATGAGACAATTCTGAAGCAAATAATTTCCACATAACAATAGATATATAATGTACTCTTATATGAATCCCACAAGGATTGGAACGCTCATCCCCCAGCATTCCCAATATTTTCCCATTGATTTCCACTGATCAGTTACTAGCCATCCCCTTTAAAGGAGAACCCCAGGGGCCCGTTGCATAAAAGTTACAATTATGGTAACTTTGCCATCCAATGGTAACTACCATGAAATTCTTGATTTTGATTGGATGTTGAGTATTGTTGCCATGGTATACCATTGTATGGCAAAGTTATCACAATTGTAGCCTTTATGCAACGGGGTCCAAATGCTTTTCAGATTTTTGCATTAAAAATATCTATAAGATAGTTGTACTGTCCAGTTGGTACAACGTGTCAGAATATATAGTGATTTGGATTTGGAATAAGAAGGTTTTCAAATTCATAACAAATCGCAATGATGAAGAATTATGACATTTAATAGCTTCGCATAAGAATGCATGAATGGGTGCTCAAGGAAGCAGAACAAAAGACGAAAGCATGCTTGAATTCTACACAGATGCCACTACATGATGTGAAATTATATAGGATTGTCTGGAATGCCCCTTTAAGCATGAAGTGGAGTTACAGACAGAATGATAACGACACGTACAAACGCTTTCGAAACATCCTGTTGAGCTTTCTTTCCTACAGAAGCAACAAATAGTTCTGCGACTCGTGGTGGAAAAATTCACCCGTTGTTGTCACGTTTTGCACGCCTGTCCGTAATCCGATCTGCACATTGTATCTTCTGATACACGGGTTATCTCTCATGTTCGAGAAATAAAAATCTGTCATCTCGAAAAATCCGTGCCCACACAAAGGGTAACTGAAAGGTGGAAGAGCACTCGCTGAAAGATGGGGTAATAGATGGAAAAGGTATACCCACTAACCTTGTCGACATTCCCCACTTACATGACTTACGAAGAATATTGTGACTGGTTTCACCCAACAGGACCCACTCAGAACCTGCACCTCGACATAAGCCCTCGGCATTACGGTATACAAACAGGTTGCCATGGAAAATCACGCACAAAACTTGAACCAAGGAAATAAAACAGTATTTCTTTGCTTGCCAACCTGTACCAATCACTTTTGTTCCACGCATGTGTACTTCGCACTTCTTCTCCTTTTTCTTCTGATTTTTTTTTCCGCTCCAAGTCGCTTCGCGTTTTTCCCCTTTCCTTTTCCCTTTTTCCTCCTTCGTCACTTTAGATTTCTCTTTCATCTTCTTCTTCTTGTTGTTCTTGTTCTTCTTCTCTTTTTCCTCCTCTGAAGTTTATAGTGAAATACTCCTCTTCCTCGCTTCTCCTATATTGGTCTGTTGATTAAAAGTTACATAATTTATGCAATAAACATTGTAATTAAGAAAAAAATATGAGGAAATTATCTATGCAATCAATCTCAAATATACGTGTCAGTTAGAGGATTGACGCTTGATTCGGGGAGTTACCTTCGATGGTAACTTTTTCATGTAACAGTTAGTCCCTGTTTTCCCACTTCTTCGGTTTAGTCATCTTCTTCTACATCCAGCTCATTTACTATTTTACCAAAACTGTATATTTTGATTCCCTGTAACGTCCTTGTGTCTCGTCCAACTTATTCAATTTCTCGTTCGACTTCTCGAGTTGATATCGAGTTGATATCCCAATCCCATTCCTTGCATCGTTTTCATGTACCAACCAATCTATCGGTGTATATCGACAATCTGTACGGTAGATTGCAAGGTAGTGTAAAAGGTAACAAATGGCTGTCTCAACCTTTCACGTTTAAAAAAGGCGTGTTTCAGGGAGACCCCCTCTCACCTATGATTTTTCTGTTATGTTTCAACCCCTTATCGAATATCTTGGACAGATGAAGGATAGACTGGGGTATGATCTGAATGGCACCAGAATCATAACAACTCCGTACGCAGACGATTTCAATTTGATCACGAACAACAAAGTACAACATCAAAAAATAATTGACCAAGTGCACTCATACACAGCGTCAATGGGACTCAAACTAAAACCTTCCAAATGCTGCAGTCTTTCTATCTGCGGTGGTGTCCCTAAAGAGATTGACTATTCAATCGGCTCTGAACGTATTCGTTCAATCAAAGAAAAGTCTCATAAATTTCTGGGTTCGCATATTTGTTTTAGTGGCAAACCAGCCGAAGTATGCGAGTTCGTTCACAATGAAATAATGGTCAAGATGCAAAGAATTGAAGAAACACGTGTCCGTCCGGAGTTTAAGGTTGCCATCTATTCACGTTACCTGCTAAATTCTATCCGTTTTTTGCTTACAGTTCATACACTGCAAAAGACCCACCTAGATAAACTCGATGTAATGACCGACAAATATCTGAAAAAATGGTTAGGTATTCCCGCTCGTGGTGCTAACATCGCCATTGTTCACTTACCCCATGGTCTCAACATCCCCAGCCTATCTGACATCTACCGCCAGTCTCAATCTCTAGCTTTCACCAGATCGAGAGTCAAAGCTGATAGTGTCGTTAACCAAGCGATTGACTCCGCCATTGAAAGAGAGTCAAATTGGGCACGTAAACAGTCCACTGTTGTGAATTGTAACGTAACTCATGGTAAAGTGGAAAATTTAGTTAATGTGCAGACAAGCTCATGGAACGCAGTAAAGAAAATGGTTAAGCAGGTAATAGAGGAGGATACAGTGAAATACTGGACTGATCGAGTAGCGCCACTCTTAGTGCAGGGGAAATTCACATCATTACTGTTACTGGAAAATGAGAATCTAACATGGAAATCGATCATGTATAACCTCCCCAAAAGAATTCTCAGTTTCATTATCAATGCGTGTATAGATTCTCTGCCCTCCTACACAAACTTGCACACCTGGGGTAAACGCCTCAGTGATAAAAGTGTCTTTTGCCCGGGCACCACTGGCACTTTGCATCATATACTTTCAAACTGCCCAGTTTTTCTAGATAGATACAAGTGGCGTCATAACAACCTGCTGAGGTATATGTATAAAACATTTCTTGAAAATCTGTCCAACGGGACGATTTACACTGACTTAGAGGGGCACTCAATCGCCGGGGGCACCATACCTCCCCATATTCTCACTACAAGTTTGCGCCCAGATTTAGTTATCCTTAAGGAAGAACAAGATATCACGATTGTTGAACTAACTGTTCCCTTTGAAATGAACCTCAAGGATGCACATCAAAGAAAAGTAGAAAAGTATAATTCAATTGTGCGGGACATCCAGGATAAGGGCTACTCAGTGTCATTCCACGCGATAGAAGTCGGGGCAAGGGGCCTAATAGACCGGGGGAACAACAGGTTCAAAGATTCGTCCAAACGAATTTTTCCAGACACTCTCTAAATTCGCCATACTCTCCTCTTTTTCAATATTTTATGCCAGGAAAGAGAGAGCTTGGGGGGAGGTACGGCACCTAGATCCATGACTTTATGCAATATTCACACCCACTATGAAGCCGACGTGGAAGTACAGGAATATGTTTGCCGGTCTGTAAGACACATGTTTGTAATCATGTGTTATGTATGTGATATAATTGTAGAATATTGTTTGAGGTATGTTATAATTATTGATATAGATATTTATTGTTTGTATAATATACAGGCGCAGATATGTACGGTTTATATGTGGTATTGGCTGTAGATTGTTTTTTTCCCGGGGGGGGGGGGGGGGGGGGGAGGAGGAGGGTAGCCGCAGGTATGAGATGGGGATAGCGGGTGAAAGTTTATTCTGCCGCTGCGGCTGGTTTGGATTTCGCATTTTTTATGTTTTGTTTTTTGTTGGGAAAGGAAAGGAATTTGAGGTTAAATGATATGTTTGGAAAGTTGAGATGAGATTAGAATTGATGCACTGTAATATTATGGGTGAATGGGTAATTGAAAAAAAAATGTAGAAATGTTTGTTTATATTTTTTGGTTTTAGGTTGAAAAAGATTTATAGTTGTAAATAAGATGGGTTCTGATAATTATAATATGTGGTAGGGGGTATGGGGCACAGAGCCAAATAAAGATTAACGTTGGTGAAGATTTGATGAGATGATGATGACAATAAGGTTTATGTGTTTTTTTTTTTGTATATATGTATGTGTGTGTATATGTATGTATATGCATATATATAGGCCTATATGTGTATTTGTATAATTTATTATATTATATTTTAATGCGGATTATTGTATTAATACTGCGGATGATAACTACATCACTGCTGTTATTGTAACACAGAAATAGTATTATGTATTGATTGTTTTTATTGATTGATCACCGGTAATATCTGATATTCTATGTGCGAGGCCCCATGTCACAATGGAAATTGACAAAAGTTGCCAAAAATTGACAAAATTGACAAAGATTGCGCAACATTATGCAAAGTTGACATGCAAGTTTAGGCAACTTTGCATTTGCTTGCGCAACTTTGCGCCATTTCCGGCAATTTTGCGCCCATTTCTGGCAATTTTCCGCAACTTCCGGCAATTTTGCGCAACCTTGCACCATTTCCGGCAATTTTGCGCAACCTTGCGCCATTTCCGGCAATTTTGCGCAACCTTGCGCCATTTCCGGCAATTTTGCGCAACCTTGCGCCATTTCCGGCAATTTTGCGCCCATTTCTGGCAATTTTCCGCAACTTCCGGCAATTTTGTGCCCATTTCTGACAATTTTCCGCAACTTCCGGCAATTTTGCGCAACTTTGCGCCATGTCCAGCAATTTTACGCAACTTCGTGCCATTTTCCGGCATTTCTGTGCAATTTTGCGCCATTTCGGGCAATTTTGCGCAACTTTGCACCATTTCAGGCAATTTTGTACAACTTTGCGCCATTTTAGGCAATTTTGCCCAACTTTGCGCCATTTCCAGCAATTTTGTGCAACTTAGCACATTTTCAGGAAACTTTGGAAAAGTTTGCACAATTTAAGGGAACTTTGCACAATATCAAACATTTTTTAGCAATTTTTAGCACCTGCACACAATACAATGCCACTTTGAGCAGGTTTTCAAAATATATTGACTTTTGGTGCCTGCTCTCTTTCATTCGTCTCAAAATCTTATCTTGTATATGATTTCAAATATCAGGACTTTATAATAATACTATTGCATCTTTCCTGTGGTCATGCACTTCTGCCAAACAATCACATAGTTGAACATCATCTTTGAAACTCTGTATTCATACATGTACTTCAGTCACAGAGTATGAGGACACCAAGAATGGTGCAATGTCAGATGTGCATGTATATAAAAGATTTCTTTATTAATTTTTTAATCCTCTAGCCCTCTATAATATTTTGTTCATATCTAAAGGGATCATGGAGAAAATATTAACATTCATGTGGTTCCAAAATCTCCATATATGCAATACGGTAAAGTGGGGGATGATGCTGTGGAACGGATCACCCACCTTTTAAATTCTTTGGGAGATAATTACATGGAACTCTAGCATTAACTAATTAAATATACTATCGCAAATCTAACGATGACATGCAATGCCTGGAGTATTTTATGTGGTACTAGTGAACAAAATAAAAAGACCTGCTTGCAAAAATATTTTGTAATGGAAGAAACAATTTATTATACTTAAAAATGTGATACATGTGATATGACTGCTGGATTTTGTTTACCACCCTTCCTCTAACTGTATTGAACAGTTCGTCGGCATTGTCTCTTAATGACATAAACCAGTTTTGGCAAAATTGATCATGAAGTATAGTAGGGGGGGGGGGTCAGGAAAAAGCATTTATTATAGTGAGATATAACTTCCATAATTACACACATTAAGAAGATTTTTGTGGCACTGAAAATGGAGAATTAAATATTGCTGACTTAGAAGGAACTTTTGTCCTGTGGCCATTTTCACCATTAACACTTGTGTAATAAAACACTCGCCATGAGTCCCTTAAACTATGTGCTTCCTTTAACTTAATCATGGTTAAGAGATTCCCTTAACCCTATGTCCACTGGGGGGGTCAAATTGACCCCCCCCCCCCCCCGTACAAAAATTTTCTGCTGCCGCGCGACCGCCGCTGATCGCGTGATAATTTTTGGTGACTTTTTTTTTCTTTTGAAATAAATTTTGCGAAAATCCGACCACCGGTCGCGAGGTCACGTGACATTTCGTAAGTGCATGTCTGCCCAAAATTTGGCAAAAACCTGCTTTTCCCATACGTTTGTGTGCAAAGCAGCATATTTCATAAATTGCTCTAAAACACAGCTTTTTCAATCTTCTAGGCCATTTAAAAGATGTTATGTGACTTCACATCAACTAATTTTAGATTAGAAAACAAAAAAAAATCTTAAAAACAAGGAAATACATAAGAAATAAAAACAATAGAATACATAAGAAATTCGGAAAACAATACAATACAAAGAAAATGTTTTGAAATTTGAAAATATTACCATATAATCTTGTTGACAATGCTTCTGGGATACTTTCTGCAAAGAATTAGAATCCAATTATAATTTTTGAAGGAAATATTGATATATTTGTGAATTTTATGAAATTTGATGCACCTCATTTGCATAAATTATAATAATTAAAAAAATTAAGAACTTTTGCGAAAAAAATAATGCAGCGACGTTCTTTTCACGTGTCTTCAGGCTTACTTGAATACTTCCAAACTGAAGTTAAATTACATTCAATTAAAACAGAAAACTAAACATTTCAGGTAATAAAGGAAACATTAAACACAATGATAATGTATACATGTACGTAGACTCCATTTGCTTATGAAGAGAGACATTTGTTTAGCCCTTTTGATTGGGGTGCAATAGGTATACATATACAAATCATCAGAAATCTGCAGTTTTGACAGAAACAAAATGCTTCCTACATGTAGTCAGCTCTACTGTCCCAAACTGGATACATCCTTGAGATCTTTGAAGCATCAGCAACAGATATGGAATACATTATTGCATTTGATTGTAATGTTACTTTAGTTTGAAAGTATTCATTTATAATGGAGTCTTGTACACACATTACCAACAAAATATCAGTATGTGGGGGTAACAGTAACTTTGTAAATTGCATTAAAAAGAGTTTTTAAAGGTGAAGAAATAAAATATCATCCTAGATATTTACATGTTATGTTAATACTATACTGACAATTAACATACATAAAAATCAAGTAAAAATATTATTCGTCTGGGGGGCAAAAGCAAGGTTAAAGGAAAGGTCAAAGGTCATAGCACTTTAACTTTCTCCAATAATATGTTTGATACCATTTTTGAATTCCTCTTTGAATTTCATTTTGAATGGTACCAGTTTCACAAAAATTGGTCAACCAGTTCAGACGCATTGTGCCGTTGAAATGGAAGGTCACAACCATTTTTGCCAAAACGAATCAAATAGGGCGGGCCATAGCTCGGAATGGCTTTTTTTTTGTTTCATGGGAAGGTAATGTTAAACTTTATGTGTACCAAATTTGAGCAAATTCTGAGACGGAAGGGTGCAAAATTGCACTTTCATTGGGTGAATTGGCATGGAATGACCCTAGAGCTCCATTATAGATAATTGTATCATACCTTTCTTTGATTTACAGTCCATCACTGGACACCAGAACATAACTGGATTTATTGTCAGTACTTCATAGGTCTTATCGCCATAAACTTTGCCAGTCATGCTCCTGAATCGGTCAAACTCATAAAGGAGAAACGAAGCATCTGTGCTGCAGAGGAGCTTGTTACAATTTTCTGACCATTTTCCATCAGACTTAAGTTCTCTTACTAGTTCTTGGTGGATTTTAGAAGCTGTCACAAGAAAATAAAAATTAGATAAAGGAGTAAGTGAACAGGCTTTGAGCCAGTTTTGTCATTTCGATATCTTTAAAAAATAAACAAAACAAACAAACAAACAAAAAGAAACTAAGGAATATAGGGATTCTTAAATATAAGAAATATACTTTTACACAATACACACACCACTGCTTGTGATACATGTACAGCAGGGACATTGTTTATAAACAGTTTTCCAAATGTAAATCCAGGGGACAATAATTTGATTTGGGCTGGTGTAACTGGGAATTCTGACTCACTTTCATTTGCAAATGCAATAGACCCTATGCATAGAATTTCTGCCCCTACAAGATGCCAGAAAACAATGGTTATATTGAAATGTTGCCTGGTCAACCGATTCCCGGTATCAATGGGTTGTCAACTCTGATGCAAACCAGCGAAATGGTGTACATGACAAGCCATGTCCTCCACGATGGCGGCAATTTCAATTGTAATGCTGTTCCGCATGGTGGAATGCATATAGGGTCTGTAGCGGATACTCCCATAAAAAAAGTCCAATAAAAATTCTGTTAAAAATGAATGGGTCGGCTCATATGGCCTAATATAAATAACAATAGTGGTATATCTATGTGCAATGGCTACCTGATACTGATTTTGGTTGACATGCACAAGCACACTTTACATAGTAGTAAAAACACATGAAATACTGTGGTTACCAGTAGTTTTCTCAAGCCATCACTTCATATGCAAAGGAAGACCCTATGAACAAATCTACTAGACCTTCGTTATCTCATTAAGGCATCAGCATATTTGTGACCATCCACCACAAATCGCTTGTAAAGTCGGCACCGACTTGAGACTAGTTTCTGTTTGTTTTCAGTAGAAGAATTGATTAGGTGTTCTGTACCATAGTGCAATCCCTGGGCATTGTTGATTACGAAGAACGATAAAAGGCAATGGGTGGTAACTGGGTCGGTCATGTATAACATACTTCATTCAATCAATGCAAACAAACGCCCATGGATCACATTATCGTAGAGAACACCTGTTCAATTCTTCCACTGGAAACGAACAGAACCCAGAAACCAGACTCACCTTGGTACCAACTTAACGAGTGATTCGTTGTGGACGGTCACATTTTTGCCATGATCCTCAATAAGGGGCTTTCCCCCTGGAACCCCTGCCAAGTAGCTTTGCCTCCTGGAATGCATAACATTGGACAGAAATTTCATTGCATCTCAGTCCCAACCCCCCCCCCCCCCCCCCCACCAATCAAAATCATCATGTCCTAAGCCTATGTACTTCTCATCATGACTAACACTTTTCACAGTTTATATGAAGCGTGTAATTCTAACAATGTTTTATAAAGGTGAAATATTTGTCTCACAAACATTATCACTAAACTTTATCAACCATTCTTAAACACTTTAGTCAGTTCTTGAAATTTCATTGGTTCCTGGCCGTGTTACATACACATGGCTGCAGCATGTGCACGTCTACGCAATGCGCACACGCGCTGCTCGAACCAATTGGAGCCGCATAGTAATAACGGGACTGATCGATTCTAAAGCCCAGGTAATATTTTGTGTAAAAAATGTAAAAATTGCCTAGTCTAAAAGTTAGTCTATTTTTAAAATTAAAACCAATCTTGAATTGAAGTGTTTAAGAATGAGAATAAAGGTATTGTTTTTAGCTGCTGACTTGCATCTATATATCATATAACAAGCGATCGGATTCCATTATTTTTAGCATAGAACAGAGACTCCAACTCTCCCGTTTTCGACGGGAGATCTCCCGCCGAAAGCCCATTTTTGCACAATCTCCCGTTCTCCCGTTTGAGATTTGATTTCTCCCGCCCTGGCTCTGTGTCTCCCGGTGGAAAGGATTTCTTACTTATTTCTATCGTATGTTGAAAAAACAAGCCTTTGATAGCACCAGAGAACATCTAGAATCCTAGGAACTTCGCGCTTCTCACACATCAACTTGGAGTCTCCCGTTTGCTAGGGGTTTCAGGCGGGAGAATCTCCAGATCAGAAGGCGCTTGGGTTGGAGTCTCTGATAGAACCGTTCGGCTACGCCTCACAGTTCTTGATATCGCCTGTGTTATATGAGACGACAGATGCACGTCAGCAACTAAAAACAATACCTTCATTCTCTAATTGACAATAAGCAGCAACAGTTTTTCAGAAGTAACATTATTAGGCCTACTATTTGGATGTCATTACTCATTAGCAACACCTCTTTTGGCACCTACTATTTAGAGCAAACATGATGCAAACTTAACCCGTTTGAAATCTAAACTAATAAAATCAGAGACTCTCTCTTTGTCTGTTCACGAATAGGCTCCTAAACGATGTACTTTCATACTGAACTGACCCCGTACAATGATAGAACAGGTATCTAAGATGTGCAATGGGTAGGTTAGAGTAGGGGGTCAATCGTTTACTATGCAAATAACAAAAAAAAAATGAATAATAAACAGCTTGGTTGCTATGGCTTGTGCCGAAAGGGTGGGTTGGGTGGTGGCGCGTCGCGTTAATGGGAACACCACCCTTCGTCCAAAGCCCCCCCGGTTTTGCCGAAAGGGTGCGTTGGGAGCGTTGGGTCGCGTCGCGTTGACTGGAACCCCACCCTTCGTCCAAAGCCCCCCCCCCCCCCCCCCCCCGGTTTTGCCGAAAGGGTGCGTTGGTACTTTTTCTTACGTAATATCAAAAGAATTGAATTTATATTTAACCTTCAAACAACCATTTCAAAGAGGCTATCGTCCGGATCGGTTTACACTCTATTACAACTTGGTCTACAGCCAGTTGGTCTAATAGACTGTTTAATATCAGTTGGTCTAATATATACCAGTTGGTCTAGTCATCATTTCGTCCAATTACTGTTTGGTCTAATTGCTATTTGTTGTTTAATATCAGTTGGTTAGATATGAATTCAAAACTCGTCTTTTAACCCTATAAAGCCCAAGGGGGGGGGGGGCACATTGTGCCCCCTACCCGATTTTCATTCGCCACTCCTTCGCCCTTAATTCAGTTTTAACCAAATTTGGTGACTTTTCTAAAAATCTTATTCCAAACATTTTGACATATGATTAAGCTATATTTGATATTGCTGGTTGCCATGGCAACAATAAAACTGACAACCATGTCAGTCAGATTTTGCATATTTTTCTGTTCCAATTCCAATTACCCATATTATAATGTATAAAATGGGCGTTTCTTGGCTGAAATTTGCTGAAGGAGCAAAATGTGAAGTAATTATGGCCCTGAAATGTTCTTCCTATTATTTCCTTTGTTTTTCTGTGACAATGCCATAAAACAGTAGATATAATAGAGGTACTTGAAAATAACAGTATTTTCCAAAGATTGCCATTCTATTTTGTGTCATTTTGATTCCTCCACCCAAGTTATACCTCTAATATCATTTGTTTATCACATTATCAATCTGCAAACTTAAAATTCCGATATTATTGGTATATGAAATATGATAACTATA
This sequence comes from Diadema antillarum, assembly GCF_040938485.1. Lineage (NCBI taxonomy): Eukaryota > Metazoa > Echinodermata > Echinoidea > Diadematoida > Diadematidae > Diadema > Diadema antillarum. The sequence goes on from NW_027271059.1 coordinate 4,253,923, forward strand.
TGCATGTACCTATTCCTAACAATACATCACAGGTCTCATAATGTATTTCTTTATTTTGTTATGAATAGCGCCCCCATGTAGTGACCTTGAGAAATTTCGACCATAAAAAATAATGAGCTTTGACTTGCAAATCATTTGTGGCAAATATGAAAAATATTGGTCTATGATAACACATAGTGGGGATAAAGAAATTATACAGAAAAATCATGTTTTTAGCATATTTCCTATGTATTTCTTTATATTTTGGTGAATAGCGCCCTCTATGTGTCACCATGAAAAAAAAAAATCAAGTATGCGGTCATGTAGACTATGAGTTGCTCTACCCATGTGCCGAATGTGACGATGAAACATCAAACAATAACATCAAGATAGCTTGGGCTTTATAGGGTTACATGAGAAAAAGAGAAAAAGTACCAACGCACCCTTTCGGCAAAACCGGGGGGGGGGGGGGGGTTTGGACGAAGGGTGGGGTTCCAGTCAACGCGACGCGATCCAACGCTCCCAACGCACCCTTTCGGCAAAACCGGGGGGGGGGGGGGGGGCTTTGGACGAAGGGTGGTGTTCCCATTAACGCGACGCGCCACCACCCAACCCACCCTTTCGGCACAAGCCGGTTGCTATGCGGTCCTACACATGGATTACGCGTTGCAACATCAGGGTCATGTTATACGCGCGATGACGGTGATGCTCGCGTCAGACGCGAATGCACGGTAACTGCGGCGACGCGTTCACTGTGCACAGTGGCCATGGCCACTGCGAAGCACGGGTACCCGCTAGTTATAATAAAATTGTACATCATGACTTGTTATGTGGAGCAACACTACGGATAATATTTCTTGTTAGGAACGCAAACTAGAGCAACTGTTCTCCAAGCAGAAGTGTCTGAGCATTGAACCAGATAGCCACGAGTGTATATGTTTATGCAGCTGTCATTTGTATGACGCACCTCTTGACCCCCGGGAAAAGTGCGTCATGGTCGCGTCAAGTACCACCAATTTGATGATGCGTGGTACCGTCACGGGAGCAAAATGTCCGTCACATACTGACCCATTATGTGCGTCATAGTCGGTCATTTAACCAGAGTGTGTCAAAAGGTTCGTTAATATACTAATGATGCACAGGATAGAGTGCGTTAGTGTAGGCGTAGTGCACTCGAGGGTATTTACAATTGGGAAACATGCACTACATTGTAAATACCCGAGAGTGAGCTACGCCTACACTAACGCCACGAAATAATCCTGTGCATCATTTGTTTTATAAAATGGGTCGAAAATTCGAAAACTAACATCATTTTTCAGCGTTTTTCACGTACCTTTGTGGATCAAGACGTCCGAAGATGTTCGTCCCAAACTTTTACGCACGTCGCACTCGCGGAAGTCCCGCACATACAGTATAAGTATAATGGGGGGTTGGGTTTCCGGACACCCGCATGAAAACTTACTTATTTTACATAGAATATGCACCCTTTACCTTAAAGACTTGATATAGACTTCTCATATAGGCCTACTAGACAACATACTCTGAAAACGGCGTGAGAATTAACCTGCTAAATCGTTGGATTTGCTCTTCAAAGTGACTCCATGTACGTGTCCGGTCCCATAACGCTTGGTCTACTGTACTGTACAAAGTGTACGTATAGTACAGTATACGTACGTACGCCACATATGTTATGCACAAGGGAAGACAGGCCGGCCGGCCGGCAGCCCGAACTAGAAGTTGTTTACAGGATTGACGGCGCGTACGCGTATGCACGCAATTCATCAAAGGAGCCGCCGCGCGCACAGACGATCGGCAATCTACCATAGGATTACAGGCAGTGCAGTTGTACTGAAGTAAAGGAAGGAGGTGTGTCTCATTTCAGCGCTTCCTATTGGCTACATTCTTGAACCCATTTTATAATAGGACCGTCATGTAATTTTGCGAGGCTTCTTGCATGGTATCCCTCCGTAACAGAATAAAACAAACTCGCGATCGCGAGCCGGGCAAATTCACCGGCTCCTGAAAACGCGAAACTGACACAATTTTCATTCAGTTTTATTATAACATACTGATACTCACTTCATTCTCGTATGTCTTCTTTTTCTATCTGATGTCAGACTAAAGGTCTTTTCAGAAGGTTTGAGCACAAATTTGCTCAAAAAACCACACTACCAAACACGATTTGTGATTAAAATCATCACATACAGCCCGCGGCATCGCGAAGCTCGCTATCCTTCAATCGCATTCACTGCTGTAGTGTAGCATCGACCGACCGTCGACCGTGAAATCTGCTGCAAAACCATGTGCGTGATGTGGACCGTGTTGTACATGTATACAGTACAGGCGTACAGTACAGGCGTACATACACGTGTACAGAAGACGAGGCATGGCAGAGCAGAGGCCAGGCCGCGATTATTTTTTCCGTAACCCTAACCTGCCGATCGACACACAAACGATTATGGAACTACTGAGAGTCTTATTCATATTTATGAACAAAATATTTACGTCGATGTAGGGCAATTTGTTAATCAGTTGCAATACTGACAGTCTATTATTAACTTAAAATAGTAAATTCTATTCAAACACTAGCCATATAAACCATGTACCTAACTTAGGGTTTAATAAGGTTCGTGTTTAAATATAGGCAGGGGCTTCAATCAAGCTGTTTTCGAATCGGGGAAGGGGAGGCGGGAGGTTACGGAAAAAAATTACTGTGGCCATGCCAGGCCGTAGTTTCGCGAAACTAGATATAATAGTTCGAGGACATGCCATAGCAACGTGTAGGCCTATATATCAAAACACGCGTTTCTATGGGATGTCCATGAACTAGGGAACGGTTTTGAGAAATTCGAAGTCATTCGAAGTTGAAGTGGTCTTTTCCTATGCATTTTTAGGTGATCCGAGTATCCTCTCGAATCACCTTCTGTATCTGTACGGATTCTTTCTTTCTTTCTTTCTTCTTCTTCTTCTTCTTCTTCTTTCTTTCTTTCTTTATTTCTCCCCAAAAGTTGTGCAGAGGTTAGCTCAGAAAGTGATATGCCTATCAAGTTCATACTTATACCATGTATGTATCGTGTCCCAAAGACGACAGATCTAGTTATTTTTTGTTGTTGTTCATATCTCAAAAATTCGATTTCTTATTTTTTTTTCAACTGGTATTTGGGAGTCTTGTAATATATTTAAAATGTTGATAGAAATTTCTGAATATATTCAGAAAGTACGCCTAGGCGCCTACTGTTTGGATAAACGGTAAACATAGTCTACGTTCGATACGAAGAAATCATTACGTCTTTCACTTGAGGAAAAACATACAAAACAAACAAACAAACAAAAAACACGTACGAACGAATGTTGATAGCCAAAACCAGGGAGGTGGAAGAAAGACCTCCCTGGCCAAAACTTTGATAAGTAATAAGCAGTTATGATGAGCGTGAACTGAAATTAATTGTCACGATTTTGCTGTCTAACCAGGTGATGACTGCATCTCATTGAACCTACTCGTAGTGAATTTCTCTGGGCATACGAGACCTTTTTATTTCTGTGATTGCATTTTTAATTGACTGATTAATCGATCTTTTTTTTTTTTAGTGTTCAGGGAACATAAGATATTCGATCAAGTACACTATATTCGACTGTTTGATGTTTCCTACTATGCGCCAAAAGAAAGGCTATAGAATCACGATATTTTTGCAATGATTCCTTTAATTCAACTAATGAGCTGGTTCTTCGATCGATATTTCCAGGATATTTACACGCTGTTTATTCCAGCGCGCGCATTCTTTCGTCTGGCACGCACCTGGGTGTGGCACCTGCTTTTGTGGAAATTTCCACAAGGGGAGAGAGGTGGGGTGTCAAGTTTCTTATCGAGCCGAAGAGACTGCATGTAACACAATCTCTTCGCTCTGATTTATTGTCATTCGTGCTTTCCCCTTATTCTTTGCTGATGTTGGTAAAATCAGACAACTTGTCTAAAATTTGTCACAAATTTTCTTTAGGTATGGAAGAAGAGAAAGGGGAAAGGAAAAGAGAAAAAAAGAGGAAAGAAGAAGAAGGCCAAGGGGAAGGAAGAACCTGGGGTGTTAAGTTGGATTGACATTTTCGGGGGAATTGGCGACTGTGACCTCTAAAGTCTCTAACAACATGTTAGAGGTCATTTTTAGTGTTTGGGTTAACTGGGGGGGGGGGGGGAACATTTCTGATGGGGGAAATGCCTCATAACCCCCCCCCCCCCCCCACCCTCTCACTCTCTCTCTCTCTTTAACTTATGTGAATTTTAACACTTCAATCTATCTTTTAGGCCCGTGAAGATTAAACCTAGCAGAATTAGATTATTATCCATAATCATATAGATCTAGGCCTTACAAAGAAATACAGTGTCACTCACGTCGTTACAAGTCGCGACGACGTGGAATCGGGGAAATCTCCACCGACTCCCGGTTCAAAACCACTAAATATGTACAATTTGGTGAAATACTTGTCGCAATAGTTTTACCAAAGAAAAAATAAAGCAACGACCGATTGTCATAAGTTTCGGGTAATAGTTACCGTTAGTACATTGTTAACTAGAACTGCCGAGAATTTGAACATCCAGTTATGATTCTTTCGGAAGTTATGCATTCATAAAGATGGTAAACCCGCCAAAAACAGCATGTCGCAAATTAGTAGTTTTGCCGATATGTTACTATTATGCAAATGAAAGCATGGTTTTTTTCATTAAAACTTGTTCTAAGGCAAATTAAGCCATTTGCCTACACGTTAGAATAAAAAGAAATATAATTGAAAACTATTCAGTTGAATTATTTTACAAGTCAAAATTGTCGCAAAGGCCTGTGAAACATACGTTACCATGATTTCAAGCTTTCCTTTAAAACATTCCCTGGGGTTGAAATTGTGAATTATCTGTCCTAAAAACTTAGAAAATGTCTCGTCCAATGCTGTAAACAATAGTTGTGCCACCTGGTTATCTGCTGCAGAGAAAAAGCTTCAAGCACTAACCTGTTTCAGACCGTATGGTTAAGAAATGAAACATACGTTACCACCGCTATGGAAAATTAAAAATGAAAATGTTACAAGGAAGATACCAAACATAGGCATACGGTACCCCAATCTCTCCACTGAGTTTTCAATTATGAGCCATTACTAATTGCTTGAAAAAGTCACATCGAAGGTCAGATTTAACTTACGTTACTGAAACATACGTTACCCCCGAAAAAATAACCTTAATTAGATTCACTAACATTGCAACCATTCATCGATAAAAAGTGCTATCTAGAACCATCTTACTCCATAGTTGCTTAGAAACAGTCCTTGCGATAAAATGGCGCATCACGTTGACGACTCACAGGGAATGGACTGCACAAGATCTGTCTCAGTATCTGAGCGAACGGTATACATATTTTCAAAGTCATGTTTAGCGTAATTAAATTCAAATATTGGTACACTTTTACTATAAGCAAGTACTTTGGTGTTTGTTTTGTCGAGGAGAATAACAAGTTTACATCTCACTCAGATATTTATACAACATTAAGGTACCTAAACATAGGGCCAATGTTGTAACGTAGGTTTCACTTAAGGTAATGTAGGTTTCAATTTTACATCTGCATGTACACTGTCGTACTTTTCACCAAAGCTTTATCCTAAAAAAGACTAATATCCATAAATAAACAGATGAAAAACATATTTAACTTTTAGGCTTGAACTAACCATTCTTTTTGGCGATAGTCATTGTCAATGAGGCCCTGAATACCCTTGTAACGTAGGTTTCAATCACTCTATCAAAATCAATCCAATATGTATGTTAATGATATATGAATGATGAAAATAATGGTTTTCATTTTAATTATCATATCATTTACTTCAAAGTTATAGTGATTGTAGTCTACCAAATTCATTATGTGACTCTTCATTCCTTGAAATTAGAGGTAACGTAGGTTACGTAATTATGTAAGAATATCTTATTACTGATTTGCAGTACGGATTTTCTTATTTCTCTGTGAAGGGAATCTTATCATTACTCCTTGGGTTCCAAGGAGTCAAAATGGGAAAATCAAGAGCCAAGATTCAGGCCGATTACTGAAGAAGGAAAAAGGAAAAGATTGGAGAAGAAGCCTTCCTTACTCTCTTTAAAAAAAATTGAGTGAAAATATTCACTCTTCATGGAGTGAATACAAAAAAGAGTGAATTTAGAGTAAAATTGGAATGAATTTTGAGTGAAAAAAAGTTCATTTTCACTCATTTTGGGGTGAGCTCAGGGATCACTCGAAGATTTAGGAGTGGTCCATGAGGTCACTCTAAATTCACTCTTTTTTTATTCACCCCGTTAAGAGTGAATACTTTCGCTTGATTTTTATTTTAGAGAGAGTAAATCCGAGAAACAACGTGTAAAAAAGTATTACGTTCCTGAGGAAAATCTTAAGAGTTGGGAAAAACAAGAGCGCAGATCAAAAAATGAAAGAGTTAAAAAGCACAGAGCCTTCGGCAAGAAAATAAAAGAAGACTTAAACCGATCTCAGCAAAGGGAAGGTGATAATGTCGACTTGATTGACAAGGATTGACAAGGAAATTGATTCACAAATGTAAAAATTTGCTAATGATGTATAGTATGCTTTACAATGAAAGGTACTGGATAAATGTGTTGGCTTGTAGATATCAAATTGAAAGGATGAAATGTATGTAAATTTCCTTGTTTATGCATCGAAAATCATTCATAAAAATTTCTACCCAATCTAAACTCTTCCGAGATATTAATGAAAATATGATGTTTAACCAAGAAAATAGAAGAAAGCGTCATACTAACGCTCTTATACCAAATTTTATATAATTTCACTCTAATACAACTCGCCACTTTTGCATTATTCTCTCCTACACTGGCTAACCCACTATACCTTTTATTGAGAGTTGCCTTTTGCAGAAAAATACCAGATTGTGAGTTTACAGTTGTCTTTTACAATGATGTAATATACATTGAAGACATTTTATATGTCACCGAACTTTTATTCTATGTAATGGAAATAGAAGAATTGCAATTTGTTCTTCTAACATTTCTATGCCTTTTCCATTGCCTCTTCCCCCCCCCCCCAAAAAAAAAAGAACAAAACAAGGGGGCATCCAAATTATGAAAGGTGCGCCTTTTTGTGTTTATCATTGTTGTCTTTATCGACTAGTGTGTCATAGGTCAGTTATACTCTCAATCTAAAACCGTGAGAAAGCTGTTTATTTACGTGACCACTCTTAAATTGTTCATAATTCTGTATTTTTGTGACTATTACCAAAACCATGCATTATTGTTGCTTAAAACTTACCATGGCACATTATTGAATAATGTGCTAAGAAATCTGTATTGAATAATGTGCCAAGAAATCTGTACGTTTTAAGCAACACTAATGCATGGTTGGTTCATTAATGAAACTCGTGATAATCATGCATTATTAATCATAAAGCAGTGCTGGTGTTTGCATTTTAAACTTCATGGGCTCGCTGTGATTTATTTCACATTGTTCACTCTTATGCCTGATATACCTTATTGATGTAAACTTTGATATGCTAAACAGTTAAGTGCTGACCAGCTTGTGCACTCACACTGTGCAATGTTGTTTAGCGATGCATCATTCCTTTTTAATGCACTTTCCAATGCATCTCCACTTTCGAGTGATAAATATTTCAATCTGGAAACATTTGAAACATACGTTACAATTGTTTAAAAGTACACACTGATACATTTTAGGGGTTCTTGACAATGTCTTTAGTGACTCTTATATAAATGCATTCCTTTGGTTTTAAACAGGGCACTTCAACAGGTAATTTTGCAGTGAAACTCATAATATTCAGACACAATAAACTCTTGAAATTTAAATATCTTATTCCAATTTTTCATATTAGGCCAAATGTATGGTACATTATACTATAAGAACAATAACATCAGACGGCAATTAAATAAATCTGCTTCCAGAAGTACTGAAGGTCTTGCAACGCTGGTACTCTTGATATTTATTAGAACTCGTAAAATTTATCTTCTTTTTTAGTGTTTAATATATTTATGTAACATACGTGACTCATATGCGTAACAAACGTTACCAAGGTTTAAACAGTCACATTTTCATTTGTCATATGGTTACTGAGATTGTTTGAGAATATGTGTAGGACAAATCCATCTAAAATCATTTGGCAGTTTTCTGCAAGTTCTATGTGTACGAATAAAAAAAATATAGGAAACAATCTAACATTACATAGTTAACAACCTCCATCATATCTATCAATATCTTAATTCACGGTTACAGTAACTCATCAAATGAATGAAAAATATAGCAGGCACATTGAAATAAGATTGGTCATATCTTCGAAACTATCCACCAATAGAAGGATAGTTGCATTGTCCATCCCTAAACAGAATGAATATGGTCAAAGAAAAATAAGCGCAGTAACGTAAGTTACAGTGGTGAAATTTTCATGTTCAGCTTCAAATTTCAGAACATAAAAAGTTTGCAACATTTGTTGCTCATTTTTGTTTAAGTTGAAATTCAGTGTATCCTCTAGCAATTTTTCGTTGTCGGAATGTTTTTGAGAAAACTTTATTTTTTCAAAATTTCAAAACCTGAATTGTACATTTTTAATGGTTTTGGCCCTCTGGACCGTCCTCAGATTTAGAAGACGACCCGAGGGTAAGAATTTGAGACGTCACCTCGTACTAAGCTTGACGTTCGGTCTGGCGTTAGAAAGCTGCCTAATGCAATGAAAAACCCCCACCCCATTCCTAAATAATCCAAACTGCCTTTAGAGCCACGTTCTATTACAACCACAACACACAAAAAAATGTTAATAAAAACAAACACAAAACAATAAATAAATATATATTTTTTTAAATTGTTCCAAATTCGAATAGACTAATAGTAATATAAATCTTAGGGCTTACCTTTATATCAGATGCCATGTACATGGCTTCCTGTGTTATCTTGTTCCGGTAACATGTGGGTTATGAAATTATAATCATCATGATTTAAAAAAAAAAAAATTGATCAAATGGAATTATAAACACTTTAAAATTAAAGAAATCGCGTAAATCAGAAATAATTTGTTTTATGTGTTTATCATTAATAATGATCAAGTCACTTGGTCTAATATCTAAATGAGACTCCATGAGTTTCTTCAGCAGTGGGCTCGCTTTTGACGACATATTTTTGTATCTTGACTCGACTCGACTATACAGTATTCGACTTGAGAAAAAGAATGAAGATGGCGTATCGATATCTCTTGTGAATATCGATACAGACCTCATTTTAACTTTCAACCAATGAAACAGCCGCAAATTTGCAAAGAATCGTTTTTCAAGTAGTTCAAGTTTTGACACGTCCGGCGCACCATGAATCGAAATGACGTCATCTCTTAGTTTGTTTGGGTTTTATCCTTCGATCTCTAACCACTGGATATAGCATAGTACCAAAGACGCTTAATTGAAAAGACTGGGAACTGCGCGATTTTCATGTACAAAACAAATGGACAGCGCGCGGTCATCAAGCGTGCTAATTAATTCATACGCGGGTATACTCAGTCGCACTTGGTGGGTAGTTTCTCAGTTATAGTGGTACGCAATTATACTAATGATGCACAGGATAGAGTGTGTTAGTGAAGGTGTGGCGCGCTCGAGAGTATTGACAATGGTGCGACATGCACGAGGCGCAGCCGAGTGCATGTTTGCAACCGTTGTCAATACTCGAGAGTGAGCCGCACCTTCACTAACGCCACGAAATAATCCTGTGCATCATTAGATTTATAAAATGGGTCGAAAACTAACAGCATTATTCACGTACCTTTGTGGGTCAATACCAGTCAGCTACATGTAGCACTCGCTCAAAAGTCAAGGTGTCCGAAGATGTTCGTCCCAAACATTTACGCACGTCGCACTCGGAAATCCCGCACACTATAAGTACTGTACGTACGTATAAGAGTATACGTACGCCACGTACTGTTATGCACAAGAAAGGCCGCCGGCTGTTGTGGCAGCCCGCGGCCCGAACTAGAAGTTGTTTACAGGATTGACAGCGCGTATAGTAGCGCGTGACGCACTTGTAACAACTGATTGAGTGCGCACTGCTAGTGTAAAACATTGTGACGTACATCAGGCCAGGGAGGTGGAAGAGAGACTCTTCTTAGTGCTTACCTGAAGAAAATAATGCACGCACACGTGACTCATTTCAGCGCTTCCACTTGGCTACATTCTTGAACCCATTTTATAATATACTAATGATGCACAGGATAGAGTGTGTTAGTGAAGGTGCGGCGCGCTCGAGAGTGTTGACAATGGTGCGACATGCACGAGGCGCAGCCGAGTGCATGTTTGCAACCGTTGTCAATACTCGAGAGTGAGCCGCACCTTCACTAACGCCACGAAATAATCCTGTGCATCATTAGTTTTATAAAATGGGTCGAAAACTAACAGCATTATTCACGTACCTTTGTGGGTCAATACCAGTCAGCTACATGTAGCACTCGCTCAAACGGTGTCCGAAGATGTTCGTCCCAAACATTTACGCACGTCGCACTCGGAAATCCCGCACACTATAAGTACTGTACGTTCGTATAAGAGTATACGTACGCCACGTACTGTTATGCACAAGAAAGGCCGCCGGCTGTTGTGGCAGCCCGCGGCCCGAACTAGAAGTTGTTTACAGGATTGACAGCGCGTATAGTAGCGCGTGACGCACTTGTAACAACTGATTGAGTGCGCACTGCTAGTGTAAAACATTGTGACGTACGTCAGGCCAGGGAGGTGGAAGAGAGACTCTTCTTAGTGCTTACCTGAAGAAAATAATGCACGCACACGTGACTCATTTCAGCGCTTCCACTTGGCTACATTCTTGAACCCATTTTATAATATACTAATGATGCACAGGATAGAGTGTGTTAGTGAAGGTGCGGCGCGCTCGAGAGTATTGACAATGGTGCGACATGCACGAGGCGCAGCCGAGTGCATGTTTGCAACCGTTGTCAATACTCGAGAGTGAGCCGCACCTTCACTAACGCCACGAAATAATCCTGTGCATCATTAGTTTTATAAAATGGGTCGAAAACTAACAGCATTATTCACGTACCTTTGTGGGTCAATACCAGTCAGCTACATGTAGCACTCGCTCAAAAGTCAAGATGTCCGAAGATGTTCGTCCCAAACATTTACGCACGTCGCACTCGGAAATCCCGCACACTGTAAGTACTGTACGTACGTATAAGAGTATACGTACGCCACGTACTGTTATGCACAAGAAAGGCCGCCGGTGTAGCGGCAGATAGCGTTCCGCGGCGTTTTTTGTTCTAGAACAGTATCCGCCGGCAGTTATCGTTTCAATCGGCAGTTATCGTTCCGACATGGGCTGAAATCTGCCGCGATTAGTGACGGCAGATACTGTACAGCGGCGGATTTTGTACGTACAGGCTACTACGTTGTAATAGCGTTGCTTAACCTGCCGCGTGCACGTGATCTTCGTCAGGGACTGTGTCGAAAGAGTTCCGCGCTGCGCGGATTAGGTTCCAAGTGGCTACTGCAGCCATTTTAGTAAGCAAAATGCTGCATGAATCGTCACGAGATGGAGTGAATTCTGCCTCCCTATGAATACACAACAGGGCGGACTTATTCCTCTCTTTGAATACGTTACAGGGACTCACGGTTGACATTTTTATAATCTGTTGATATTTTTATAATCTGCGGACATTTTAGTAGGCAAAGTGCTGCATTCACCTAGGCATGATACCTGCACCATGTGCACTGGAGTGAATTCTGCCTCCCTTTCATTTTCTCGTTTGAGGGGGAGCCGAGGGGAGGGGGTGGGGGAGGGAGGGGGAGGGATCATAATGCTATTCAAAAGCATATATCTATAAGATAATTTCTCGCATGGCTACGAAAAAAAAAGATACGTGCGGACCAGAGCTAGCTGTTGTAACCTCGGAATACCGGTCTGGAGTGTAAGTGGAGGCAGCGAAACAGCAGCAGCGAGGGGCGGAAGCAGCAAATATAGAGTTATTGTACGTGAAACTCGAAATGGAAGCAGCGAACAAGCAGGGGCGCATTGGCAGAATCAGCGAAAAGAAGAAACCACAGTGAGAAGCAACGATAGTAACGATACCTGCGCTTCAGAACAGTATCCGCCAGTGTTAGGACACGATCTGCCGGCGGATACTGTTTTAGAACAAAAAAAAACGCCGCGGAACGCTATCTGCCGCTACACCGGCTGTTGTGGCAGTCCGCGGCCCGAACTAGAAGTTGTTTACAGGATTGACAGCGCGTATAGTAGCGCGTGACGCACTTGTAACAACTGAGTGCGCACTGCTAGTGTAAAACAATAGCCGGGTTCACACGTACAAATTAGCGGGATGACGATCGCGATGCTCATCCCGAGTTTTTTGGCGAGCGTCCACACGTACCAAATTAGCGGGATGGCGATCGCGATCGGTAGGCCTATCCCGCTAATTTGGCGAGCGTCCACACGTACCGAATTATCCGCTAATTGCCGATAGAGACAACAACAAAGCCTGCAAACTGGGTCACACAGCGCCCTTCTCTAGCCGGGTTCACACGTACAAATTAGCGGGATGACGATCGCGATGCTCATCCGAGTTTTTTGGCGAGCGTCCACACGTACCAAATTAGCGGGATGGCGATCGCGATCGGTATCCCGCTAATTTGGCGAGCGTCCACACGTACCGAATTATCCCGCTAAGTGCCGATAGAGACAACAACAAAGCCTGCAAACTGGGTCACGCAGCGCCCTTCTCTATCACTGCTTGCGCGCACTTACCTTTGTCCATTGTCTTTTACGCGTCAGTGGTGTGGTTCGCGCGCTGTTGTTATTGTTCTCCAAAGAGGTGAAGGACCTCTTCGCAGAGGCCTCGCTGTTGTGATGTGCGCATTGCATGATGGGATGTAAAAACTCGAGATTGTAATCCCGACCGTTCACACGTACCAGCGCGCGGCCAATTATCCCGCTAATTGACGAACCAGCGCAAGATTTCTTGGGATTAGCATCGCGATGCTTATCCCGCTAATTTTCGGGTTTTTTCTGTCCACACGTGCAAAAAACTAGGGATGACGATCGCGATGCAAATCTCGAGATTTGTATCCCGCTAATTGGTGTACGTGTGAACCCGGCTTCTGTCACTGCTTGCGCGCACTTACCTTTGTCCATTGTCTTTTACGCGTCAGTGGTGTGGTTCGCGCGCTGTTGTTGTTGTGCTCCAAAGAGGTGAAGGACCTCTTCGCAGAGGCCTCGCTGTTGTGATGTGCGCATTGCATGATGGGATATAAAAACTCGAGATTGTAATCCCGACCGTTCACACGTACCAGCGCGCGGCCAATTATCCCGCTAATTGACGAACCAGCGCAAGATTTCTTGGGATTAGCATCGCGATGCTTATCCCGCTAATTTTCGGGTTTTTTCTGTCCACACGTGCAAAAAACTCGGGATGACGATCGCGATGCAAATCTCGAGATTTGTATCCCGCTAATTGGTGTACGTGTGAACCCGGCTATTGTGACGTACGTCAGGCCAGGGAGGTGGAAGAGAGACTCTTCTTAGTGCTTACCTGAAGAAAATAATGCACGCACACGTGACTCATTTCAGCGCTTCCAATTGGCTACATTCTTGAACCCATTTTATAAATCCAATTAATGTACAATACAAATGGACGCGTGCGCAATCACCCATATATTGCGCAGTGAAACTTAATCATGGCAAGGCGCGTGATCAATAAATTCGACGCAACTGATTGGTGATTGATGCGCTTATTTCTTTTGTCACTGATTGTGTTTTGGCGTATTGTGGCATTGCCTATTTTTCATGTACACGAATTAATCCTTATTTTTCTAAAATATTTTGTTACGATTCAAGCACTTTATATCACAAAAATCGTGTATAATTTTAAAATCTTTTAAAGATAATATTAACACCATTTATCTTATAAATAATCAATGCTTGCGGGCGGACTGAGTTGTGTTCTTAGCTCTGTGATTATAGTTCTGCCCGATCAGTCAGGCGCAAGATCGATTTACCGATCTTATGGAAAAGAATGGTTTTTGGCTGTTTTCAATCACCCGCCGCGTGATGGCGTAGAGATCGTGCTACATAGACTCTACGCAGTCGTTTATTCAAAACAACCAAAAACATCAAAATTATTAATCGATCTGCACGCAAGAATGATAGGAGTTGCGTATACGTGAACGGGTGACATGGTAACTTCATTCTCACACACACACACACACACACACACACAAACACATGCACAGAATATTTCTCAGTATAGTTTCTTTTTGAAGGTATTGCAGTTTTGTTACGTTATTAGTAGTATACACACACGCACACACACACACATACATACATACATACATACACACAAACACACATATTTTTAGTGTCTCAATATGTAGCGCTTTTATTCTAAGACAATGCAGTTCCATTTCGCGATTACTATGGTCCAAAAACTACCTGGCCTGATGTGCATGCTTGGTGGGGGGGGGGGGGGGGGGGGGGTCAAGCAGGAGAAGCAAACCCCATAATTTGAAAACCAAACAGGGTGTTGACCCATACGCAGAGCGGGAGATGTTTTTAGTACCGTTTTAGAATGTTTTCCCCTGCTCGTTTGTCATAATTCAATTGCATATCTTGGTATATAAGAAATCAAAACAAGAACAATTACATAATCTTACCCCCCGGTTCAATAGAGGGGTTTCGTAATGTCAAATTTTATGCACACACCTTTGTTAAATTTCGATAAGCAAACATTTGTTCACCTGATAACAAACAATAACATTGTAATGGATGGAATGATCGTCACCCGCTGTGAATGTTGCTATAGGTTTGACAAGCTACAATGTTTGTCCGACTTGGCAATACTAATGTATGCAGTTCGCCTTCTGACTATTGTGATGTGGTTGTATTTGACAGGTGAATACATAGTTTGTCTACATTACCAAATCATCTATTCTGCTCCACCCCCCCCCCCCCCTTCTACTCTATGTCTCTGAGCTTCACGATAAGATGTTACATTGATAAACATTAGCGAGTTGCAACCCAACTGATAACAAACAATACCCTTACCAGATTGCGTTATTTGACAAAGCGCCTGTTCGAACACGTCTATAAGGAACGGTTCGTTCAAATCTTCAAAAATATCGAGCCTAATTACGTATTCCAGTGGAAATTCTCAAAAATGTCATGGCTCATTTTCTTTTATATTAACAGAGAAGTATCATTATGTATTCTTCATGATTCATGCGCTTTGTAAAAAATATTGAGCCATGACATTTTCCGTAAATATTTTTTGAAAAACGGTACTGCAAACCAAACATTTGTTGGCCATAGGTATAACACGCAACGCATCGCAAAGCATGACGGGACTAAGGTTTATGTATTATTCATCAGGCCCCAAAACAACCATAAACCGTTCTTTTGGGGAAGAACGGTATTTCGATCTTGTGCCTGACTGCCGATTGCGGTCCAAATGTGCTTGCTCCATGCATACTGCACGCTTTCCTATCTTGTTAACTCTTTGATAGTACCAAAGATATTAGAGTTAACAAGATAGGAAAACGCACAGAATGTACGGAGCAAGCACATTTGGACCTCATTTGGGGAAGGGAGAAGAATTAAAGTGGAATTTTGTGAGAAGTTAACCCGTTGAAGACGAGTCCCGGGTATAATCGGGCTGGGGTCATAAGAATTGCGTGTAATAGCAAAATCAGCTCGTCTTCAACGGGTTAATGGAACTTAGTAGGGTGGAACATCCTATTACCGGACGCTTTTCTTTGTGGCTTTGAATTCCGTACTCATAGAGTGAAATTTCGGCTAAAAACAACACCACTTATTCACAGACTCATGGAAATTACGAATTCAGCCAACTTACGTCATTTCTTCGTTCCAGTTTTTAGAAAATATGCTTCAAACATACCCCTCTAAAAATAGTGGTTTTTTGCGCGGTGCAAAATCGCATTGTATTACCGGACGCTATTTTCGTAATCGAATAATCGAGGTCTTTCGCACCTAATCCTTGCACCAGAATCACAATTCATCCCACAAATCACCATACACATTCTCACCGAGCGGATGACACACAAAAAAAATCTGCAAATGAAGCTCAAATTTCGTATTTTACAGTAAAATGTCTGTCTTGACCATTTCGAACAGTTCACGCAATAAAACCTTGTGAGAAATCGACAACTGGTTAGAGTATACGTGCTTTGTCTATGGGAGCTGCACGCGCGGGTGATGAGTTGCGTGCCCCTTAGCGCACAACTATTCCGCATCGTTCGCGTTTGAGGACGATAGCTACAATTTTTCCGATATTGATCAGTGAACTTTTGGTTCTAATAGAATCTTCAGCATTTTTCCTGTATGTGAGTGGGATTTCATAGAATTTCAGTCGCGAAATGTGATTCAAACATGCATAAATATTAACTATAAACAAGGTACGGGTCACTCAACTATAAATTTGAGGTAAAATGTGAATTTTTTCGTTTTTTTTTACATTTTTATGTGGCGTTTTTTGCGATTTCGGTCCACACAAAGTTCTGTGAGGCTAATCTACGAAGTCTCGCGCGTACAGAATGTCATTAGTACGCAAAAATGTGCGTGTCCGGTAATACCATGGTGTCCGGTGACACCATGCTTGCCCCTACAATTTTATGTGACTTTGTGAACCTTTGCGCAATTTTGCATAACTTTGTGAAAAGTTAATGTAACTTTGTACAACTTTGCGCAATTTTTTGCAACTTTGTGAGAAGGTCATGCAACTTTGTACAACTTTGCACATTTTTGTGCAACTTCGTGAGAAGTTTATGCAATTTAGTGCAACTTTGTACAATTTTGCGCAATTTAGTGCAACTTTGTACAATTTTGCGCAATTTTTAGTGCAACTTTGTACAATTTTGCGCAATTTAGTGCAACTTTGTACAATTTTGCGCAATTTAGTGCAACTTTGTACAATTTTGCGCAATTTAGTGCAACTTTGTACAATTTTGCGCAATTTAGTGCAACTTTGAGAAAAGTTTGTGCAACTTTGTACAATTTTGCGCAATTTAGTGCAACTTTGAGAAAAGTTTGTGCAACTTAGTACAATTTTGCGCAATTTAGTGCAACTTTGAGAAAAGTTTGTGCAACTTTGTACAATTTTGCGCAATTTTGTGCAACTTTGTGAAAAGTTTATGCAACTTTGTACAACTTTGCGCAATTTTGAGCAACTTTGTGAAAAGTTTATGCAATTTTGTACAATTTTGTGCAACTTTGGTCAATTTTGTCAATTTTTGGCAACTTTTGTCAATTTCCACTGTGACATGGGGCCTTTTTAATTCACTTCTCCACCGAGCCAGTTCGAAGTTATACATTCTCCGTATGAAGAGGTGAAGGTCTGCTGAGAAAACACCAAACTGGGGCACAAAGCAATGTCAGGGACAGGGCCTGAACCTGATTTGCGAACAGTTTTTTGGCGTTGCAGAGAAAGAACGCTTTGTATAACAGGCCTACACTCCTTGGAGCCTGTTCGCACAAAAGCAAGTCGAAAAAACGCATACAGCGTACACATATATAGCATGGGACAACTTATTTCGTTTCGATGGTTTAAAATTTGGGGTTATTTGTGTTGAACCTTTGCTAACTGGGAACTGGTATATTCCTAGCATCCGAATGTATTGTTGCCAACTTGCTAGCTCATTGAAAGAGAGGTCAACCGGCACTCTTCAATGCGAGACTACGTGTTTTGTTTTTTTAGACCGAGGTTTATGTGTTAAATTGTGGTATACTTTTATGGAAGTTACTCATTTTGCTAGAATATTTGGATATACATGCAATGGCATGTAGTTAAAGGGGATGGCTAGTAACTGATTGGTGGGAATCAGTGGGAATGCTGGGGGATGATTGTTCCAAACCATGTGGGATTAACTTAAGAGCACACATTATATCTATTGTTGTGTGAAAATGATTGGCTTCAGAATGGTCTCATATTCAAATCAGTTTCATTCTATTTTCATTTCATTTATTTATTTCAACACGGCACATGATTCAGCCTGAATCAGCCAGACGGCTGTTCTTCCTTATGTCCGTGCATCATGAGGTAAAAATGACATACATTTCTTTAAAAACATATACACATGTACATGAAACATCATATACAAAATACAATTTATAGATGAAACAAATCAGAACAAAGTAGAAAAATATTTACATAGAAAAAAAAAAAGTTTAATTCCCCGTCACTGTACAGCCAAGCTAACCTGGAAACACTAAACTGCACATTATACTTGAATATGTAGAGATCATTCTTAAGCAAATGAGTTTCACACAACAATAGATATACAATGTACTCTTAAATGAATCCCACAAGGATTGGAACAATCGTCACCCAGCATTCCCACTGATTGCCACTGACGGATCAGTTACAATTAAGCACTGGGTGGGAATCGCACTCGGGTCCTCCGATCGAGAGCCGGGAGTCAATGCAACTGCGTAACGACAAGAATCCATTCCTGATCGGCTGGACGTTGCTATGTTGGAAGTTGCCATTCCAGGAAGAGTTTGGATTGCTTTCCTAACATCTTTTATGAAATATGGCCCATAGAGGTGGAAAGAGATGTACTTCCCTGCTGTCATTATGGTGGTGGATTTCGTGGATACCAACCCGCTCATTACTCACTTCTTTCTGGAGCAGTATATACTCAGTTTAGTTGTGAGAGGTATAGCGCCATCTCTTGGCAGTAGAATGACTGGCAATAAAGCTAACAGCTTGTGAATATTCTTAGATCCAGTGTGAAAGGAGAGTCGATTATGATATACTTGTAGTTATTATTGCCCATTAGGCGAGGCTGAGAATGATCAAGAACTCGAGATACTGACTCTACAAGAGGCCAAACAATGCAACAATAATTGTAGCACATTGTTTGTTATGCATAATATTGAATAATACTTGCATTACCATTACTCAGCAAAAGTGATAACATAATATCGATAATAATCTCTATTTCTCCCTATTGCTCTTCTTACCATGACCAGCCCTACTATTGTAATCATTATAACAGCTATACCTATTCTGGACAAAAAAAAAAAAATTCTAGCGATTAGTTGAAAGAATTTCACGTGACAAGCACTTTTCAGCTATTTTTCAGAATGTTGGCCTACTCTGCCATTCCATATGGTATATCACTAGGAAAATAACGTCACTGTTTAGACATTTTCAAAATACTGCACTATTTGTGAAATGATTTCTTTTTTTACGACAGTTTTTGGGGCATTTCTGCGTCCGCTCAATTCACGACGCAGAGAGCTTATACAGAAAAATCTGTCCGTCCGGAGGAGTCTTTTATCATTTTTTCTATTTTTACGGTTCTCCTCCGTGAAGCCTGACGCAGTCTCCGCGGAACTTATTCCCGACGACCAGATGTGAGATGCAGACCAATTTTTCATTCATATTCAAGAGCGCCATTCTGGACCTATGTAATTGTCGAACGACATATGGGGGCGCTATTTTACTTTGAATAGGCTGCGTCTTAACAAAACATATAGTCCATGAGCCAAGTCTGAAAAAGCCCTTATTTTTCGATTTGGTTGCACCCCCGGAGGGCCCAAGATTTCTTGTTTCCAAAAGATAGGTACAAGTCTGTAGTTCATGGAAATGACATTTTTTACCTTGAACTCTTGATCGTTACCATGGCAACGCAGTCGATATATCACAACCTTTGGCAGTGTGTGCCATTTCAGTGTCAAATCAAGAAATTGGGTTAAATAGTTCAAAGTTTATTTTTTATGAACATATTCTTAGCATATAAGTAGTATTTTGTAAGAATGTAGGTTGAATAAATTTCTTGAAAAATGATTGGTTTAAATGAACATGAGTGTTGCATTATGGGTACTAATGCCGTTTGAATGTCATGTGACTCTTTTCATTGTAAGTCATATCAATGCATTGTCAAAATTTTAGTAAATGTTATTTTATATTGGCATTATTCAACAAAAATGGACAAAATTCGTTATAACGGAGCATATTCATAAAGAATAGTGTCTAATGACTTCAATTTTCCCATATTGAGGCAGACTACCAATTTGTTACCATGGCAACTGAAATCATGTAAAGAGCATGAAAACGTGATTCTGCCTACACAAAGCTCCAGTAAGGGCAATAATGTCTGTGAAGTGTACAGTCTTAAAACCAAAACTTCATTAAAAATTATTGACTGTCCCAATAAAGGACCAAATGGATTGATCTATGAACAATTCAATATTTTTGTCAGGTCAGTGTTCAGTGTCATTTCTAGGTCATTCTCAAGGTCATTCTCAAGGTCATGCTCAAGGTCATGCTCAAGGTCATATGATACAGTGACATCTTGCAGCTTTATATCATGGTTATGTAATAAACACTGCAAAGAAAATAGAAAAATATACGATATACTAAGCAATGCTAAAGGAGCACCATGACATCAAAAAATAAGTTTTCAGATCATTATAAAAGCGCCCTCTTTTGTCCAAATATAAAATAATACTTCTATAACTGAAGGAGACAAAGATGGCGGAAATGGCGGAAATATTTCTTTGATGGCATGATCCAGGTGTAAGTTGTTTTTGTCATAAGGGAGAAAGCTAATCAGCTGATACACCACGAACAGAGAGCATTGATTACAATAGGTAAGTGTTTACAAAGTTTGTGTTAATCTTTGATCTCAATATTTAGAACTAGAAAACCAAGGTCTTGAAAGATTAGTCCCATATATTGATTTTCATGAGAGTTATATGAACTTTCATTAAAGGCTAAAGCGTAGTCTTCGTTAAATCTCTGTTTGTCCAAGCTATCAAAAAGGAAATCAGTTGTTCAGATTAGGAGCATTGGCATTGTGACAAATAGATAACAATATATATAGTCAGATTAAAATCATTATATCTGTATATCATCAAGTTTAGGTCAAGAGTATGGACCAATGCAAGAATTAGGTTCAAAACTGTTCTTTTTTTTTAAATTTAGACCAAAATGTTAAACCAGAACCAAGATCACGATCACGTTATGAGCTGATGAATAAATATGTTATCAATACTATGATCTTTGGTCTTTGCTAGTGAACAAAACCTTTTACCCTATCCTAATATTAAGATTTAGAATATGATTAAGAACATCATAAGGCTCAGGCACATATTAAATTAATATCAGGAATAAGACTTAGTGACTTAGACTGAGTCTAAGATAAAATATCAGGACCAAGATAATGGAAATGCCATGATCAAATTAAACAAAACAAAAGAAAAACCCAGTCAATGTTGGTCAAAATAAATGCTGAACAAAGTGGGAAAATACCGTAAATAAGATGATACAATTTGATATAAAGCAAAACATTCTCATATTTAAGAACAAAGTCAGTATGATTTAAACCAAAAGGAAGACCAGATCTAGATCAAGGGCGCAATGGACATAGTGATCACTACTTAGTCCAAGCTACTTCTAGATTCCATGGCACAAGGTTGGCAAAGGGCCCATTGTGCCACCTCAGTGTATTTTCTTTCTTTTTCAAGCGATTGCTCTAAAATTTGGCGCAGATGTAAAACAAGTCATGATCTAAATTTGGTTCCATAAGAAATTTTAATGGTGATATGGTGACCTTCAGATATTCATTATCTGAAGGTTGCCACGTGCGGGCGCTATTTCATAAAACGTGCCACAAAGTAGTGAAAATGTAGACCATAACAATGATTTAAATTTTTTTTAATTTGTTTTAGCCAAAAAAAAAAATAAAAATAAAATTAACTGTCAAACAAAAATATACAGGATATTCATTTCCATCGAAAACTTTTATTTCCACAAGCTCTTCCTTTAAATCACTTTCATAAAATCTCAGGGAATATTTCATTTAAAGTAACTTTTTTATCATTTGCACTTTATGTCACGTTTTATATCACCAGTAGATTTAATTATAAACTTGTTTGTGTATAAACTTTTTTTTTTCAGATATGGATGCCTTTTCACTTAATGTATCCCACCAGCCGGTCAAGCGGTCAGTTGTGAGTGAGAGTACTTCTCCATCTATTCATGATGGACCACTACCTGAAAAGCAAACAACTAGAGCTAGCATTGCTCCAAGAGATCTCAGGAAATGTATCTTTTGCCAAGCAATGACCTATGTCAAGTCACACTCGGGTAGTAGGATGGCAGAGACTCTTACAACTTGCCAATCTCAGGAGGTTGCCGAAAACATCCAAAGAGCCGCAGAAGTCAGAGAAGATGAAGAACTACTACTAGCCATCAGAGATCTCACAGTCACGCATATCAGATACCATAAGAGTTGTCACAAACGCTTCACGAAGCGCAAATCCTTGGAACGCTTGGCTCAGAAGAACGATGCTCACATTACAAGCTCATATGATGCATTTGATGCCTTAAAGGAATACATCAATACTGAAATAATTAAGGATATGAAGGTAATGCAGATGGCTGATCTTCTTAGGAAGTTCAAAGAGCTCCTCTTTGATGCTGGCACTGAATCTGACTATCGATCAGAAAAACTTAAAAGAAGAATAGTGAGCCACTATGGAAATCAGTTTTCTTTTTGGAATCCAAAGAATCGTTTCGAGTCTGAGATGGTATTCCTTGAAGAGGTACCAAAGGGCCAAATTGCTGAGGCAGGTGTGCAGTCTGCATCTACTTCTGTGGAAGAAGAAGCATGGAGCAGCGACATCATCTCATATGATGAAAGTGAGGAAAAAAGCTTGCAACATGTGGTAGTTATCGTACAACAGGCTCTACTTCAGGTGAATTCAGCGGTCTCCCAACCCATTAGGCCTGAAGATATAGATGAGAACAATGTTCACATTCCGAATTCTGTGTATATAACCTGCTGGCCTGCATTATTCACGGAAAATGCAAGTTTCAATGAGATCAATAGGTTTCTGTACCAGCTACCATCCATCGTCAAGTCCTCTCTTTCAGTCAAGATCTCATACATGCCGTGAGTCGGGGACGAGTAAAAACTCCAAAGCACGTGGCACTTCCTTTCCTTGTCAGAACCCTAGGTGGATCTTCAGAAATGACAACTGTCTCGAACAGAATGGGTCATGGTTTGTCTCACACAGGTAGAAGAGATGAAAACTTCGCTTGAAGAAAATATCTCAAAGACTTACTCCAATTTGCCAAGCAACTGACAAAATGGTGTATTTGAGACATTTTGTTGAGATAACAGTGACCTTCAAGAAGAGACGCTCTCTGGATGTGAAACTACACACTGCACTAGTGGCAAAGTACTACAAACTAGACGTAAAGAAACAGGGCTGTCACAGTCTTCCACCAATGCTCAAAACACAAAATCTGACGGCGCCATCAACAATCGCAGGCGTTCCATTAAGCCCCAGCCAAATGCAGTGATGCCGTACCAATCAGTTCCAAGGAAAGGACCAGCTAGAGAAACTAGTAGTTGATCAAGATCTTCTGACAGCATCGTCTTCTGAAAATGCTGTAGCAAGGAAAAATGACTTTGCTTGGTTCTTGACTAGGTTGGCGCCTGAGGAAGTGATGCTCCAAGAATGTGATGATAAACATCACAATGTCCCCAGCTGGACTGCTTTTAACAGGCTTATTCAGGAGAGCGTACCAAGTCTGAGCACTATCAGCTATCGCCCGTCAATCGATGCAAGCCTGACGGATATTGCTACTGTTTACACCTTGTTGAGTATAGGGGTGTGCGTGGCCGCATTGATGAAGAGGATTCATCCCCTATCACGTCGCAACCGGACAGTACCCCCATACCTGATTTCCCATGCCCATGACGTGAGGCCCCTTCCCACTTCCCACTTCCCTCCCCTTCCCGGCAACCGAGGAGAACTGTGCGAGACTTGGAGACTGGCTACTTGCGTACTACCGGTCCAGCACTTTCAATGTGTGTGATCACCAGCCCCTACCGATGATGTCTGGTCCCCCTATGCACCTACTCGTTGAAACGGGCGCCAAACCAGTGGCTCACCATACCCCCCCCCCCCATACCCATCCCCATCCGTTGGCAGGATGACGTGAAGAAGGGCCTTGATCAGGACGTCCGACTCGGGTAAGCCCAGGCATACGGTTGACTTCCAGGCACTCAATCGCCATGCTACCCGCGAGACCCACCATACGCAATCCCCGTTCCACCAGGCCCGTGTGGTTCCATCTAACAGGCACAAAACTCTGTTTGATGCATGGAATGGATATCACAGCATTCCCCTTGATGTGCGGGACCGCCATCTCACCGCCTTTATCACCCCGTGGGGTCGCTATTGGTACCTCGTGGCCCCACAGGGGTACATCGCCTCGGGGGACTGCTATAGCCGCCGGGTTGATGACATCGTGGCAGACTTCCCAGCGAAGACAAAGTGTGTGGACGACACACTCATGTGGTTGGATAGCGTAGTATTCAGGATGCCTTCTTCCAGGTGGCTTGACGTATGTGGCCGCAACGGCATCACCTTGAACTCATCCAAGTTTGTCTTTGCACAGCAGACCGTCGAGTTTGCCAGATTCGAGATAACCCCAGCGACTGTCCGCTTCTGCCCAGACGCTTCCTCCAGGCCATCCGCGAATTCCCCGGCCGCACCTGAGAACGTCACCGATGTCCGCAGCTGGTTCAGCCTGGTGAACAAGGTGTCCTACGCCTTTGCCTCTGCAGACCAGATGCTTCCCTTCAGAAGACTCCTCAAGCCAGGCAGCCATTTTCAATGGACAGACATCCTGCAAGAGCTCTTTGATGAAGCGAAGTCCCTGATCATCGGGGAGATCCAGGAAGGTGTCACTATCTTTGACAAGGGAAGACCCACCTGCCTGGCCACACGGATTGGTCGAAGGATGGGATTGGTTTTTGGCTGCTACAGAAGCACTACCCGTGCTGGAGCACCAAGCCCTTCTGCTGCAAGTCTGGTTGGCGGGTCACCCTCGTCGGCAGCCAGTTCACATCTGGGTCGGAATCTCGCTATGCCCCGATTGAAGGGGAAGCCCTCGCTGTTGTGGATGCCCTCGATAAGGCGCATCATTTTGTCCTTGTTTTATGGGTGCTCTGACTTGACTGTCGCTGTGGATCACAAGCCTCTGTTGAAGATATGTGGTGATCGCTCTCTTGACACCAGCCCCAACCCCCATTTTCGCAACCTCAAGGTGAGGACCCTGCGATATTGGTTCCGTGTGGTTCACATCCTGGGCCTTCATCACACTGCGGCTGATGCTCTCTTATGCCATCCAGTTAGTGAGTCCCAGCCGCTATACACCTCCCGGTTGACATCGCCAACCTCCAGGGACCCACTAGTGAGTCTGGCCACGTCGAACTCCCATGTGCCATCCTAGCTGCCACCTGGTGTTGTGTGGAGGGCATGACGGACACTCCACAGGTTTGCGCCCAGGGTACCCCCGATGACAATGCCATCGTTGAGTCGGTCACTTGGGATGACAACCTCTTAGCCACCTCCAGCGACCCCCCCCCCTTACTCAACTTGCTGGAGAATGGCTTCCCAGACTGCCGCGATGACTTACCTGTTGATCTTCGTCCCAGCCGCTACACCTTCCGGATGACATCGCCAACCTCCAGGGACCCACTAGTGAGTCTGGCCACGTCGAACTCCCACGTGCCATCCTAGCTGCCACCCAGTGTCGTGTGGAGGGCATGGCGGACACTCCACAGGTTTGCGCCCAGGGTACCCCCGATGACAATGCCATCGTTGAGTCAGTCACTTGGGATGACATCCTCTTAGCCACCTCCAGCGACTCCCCACCCCCTTCCCCCTCTTACTTGACTTGATGGAGAATGGCTTCCCAGACTGCCACGATGACTTACCTGTTGATCTTTGCCGGAATCACCAATTTCACGATGGTCTATCCAGTTTTGATGGGATGGTGCTCTACAACGACCGTATCGTGATTTCCTCCACTCTGCGAGAGAAGGCCCTTCGAGCCCTCCACTCGGCCAACCAAGTCTCTCAAATGTGTTCCAGGGTTGAATCCTCCTTCTTCTGGCCTGGGATGTCATCTGACATAACGGACCTGCAGGCACGATGTTCAACATGCAACTGCATGGCTCCCTCTCAGCCGTGCCCCCCCCCCCCCCACCCGTCAGCCCTGCATATCCATTCCAGTGCCTCATGGCCGACTACTTCCTCTATCATGGTCGGTCCTTCCTCAATGTGGTGGACAGATACAGCAATTGGCCGATCGTGGAGGAGGCTGCCAACGGGGCCGCCGGGCTGAGTGCCGCATTTAGAAGCATATTCATCACCTACGGCATTAGCGACGAGCTCACCTCTGACGGTGGGCCTGAGTTCACGTCCAACAAGACCAGGACATTTCGCCGGGCTTGGCCGGGGGTCCACCATCGCATCTCCTCTGTCGCGTTTCCACACAGTAATTGCCATGCAGTGGTCGGGGTCAAGACGGTCAAACGTCTCATCGCCGGGAACACCACTGCTGATGGCTCCCTCGACACTGATGAATTCCAGCGTGCCATCCTGCAGTATCGGAACCCTCCCGACCGTGACACTTGCCTATCCCCTGCTCAGTGTGTCTTCGGTTGGCCTATCCGGGATTTCATCCCCATCCACCCGGGCAAGTATCGTCCCCACTCAACATGGCGGGTCACTCTTTCATCGCGGGAGAAGGCCTTGCGGAATAGGCACATGCGCGCTGCCGAACGTCTCTCCGCCCACACACGGGTACTCCCCCCACTTTCCGTTGGTGACGACATCCGCATCCAGAACCAAACAGGCCCCCATCTGACAAAGTGGGACAATTAGACTGGAATAGTGGTCGAAGTGCGCCAGTTCGACCAGTATGTCATCAGGGTGGACGGCTCAGGACGTGTCACACTCAGTAACAGGAAGTTCCTCCGCAAGTACCAGCCGGTTCCCTTGGGCGACCCTCACCACATACCCAGGCCCCTCCACGGTATCGCCTCCACCTCGTGCCATTAACCCCACCACGACGGGCCATGATAAGCCACCCTTCCCCACCACAGAGAGCACACTCCCGCCTGGCACTGCCGAGCTGTCCCACGATTCCCCACTGCGGGACAGCCCAAGTGATCAGCCCGTTTCCTCCGGCTCACCAGACCACGCCCCTACCTCACAGTCACCTGTGGGCCTGGAACCACGCTGCCGTCTGCCCTGCTCCGTCTGTGCTTTCTTTCCATTCAATGCCCCGGGACGTAAGGAGGAGCCTCTCCCTGCAGCACCAGACGCTGACCCCTCCCCTCCCACGCACTGGCGCTCTACACGACGGAAGGCTCCATCCGGCTCATCTCCATTACTGATCAGACTTGTCATGTTCTTTTATCTCGTTAGATAGGTGTTATTTGTTGGTTAACTTTTTGCGCGTTGGACTTCAGTTGACTCTTTTACTTGTTGCTCAGTTCCTTGTTATTCAGTCTTTCTGGTATCCACGTTTTATTGCTCCAAAGGCCTTGGGCGGCATAGATAATTATTTTTATAACTTGATATATCTTTTTCCTTTTGCAGCCTCCATTGGACTTTAATAGTGTGATTATTGCTTGATTTGAACAATCGGACATTGATAGCAAAGAGCAATACTCATTTAGTGTTCTCATCTATTTTCAAAAAAATTCATCCAAAAGGTATGTTATGTCTTTAATTGGAGTCATAGTTGTAAGTACTTTTTATAATTTTGCAGAACAAACCATATCCATCATCAGGGCAAGGAAACAAACAAAGTATATTTATCCTCTCAAGTTCATGTATATTAAAATCAAGAATGATAATACATTATATATTTTGTAAGATCTCTATTATTTTGTGCCCCTCCATCTTCATTTTCAGGTACTGAGATAATTTAGAAACAGACTTTCACCTTACGGTAAAGAAACATCCTGCATTTCATCCTCATTGAATATATTGAATGGATTGAATGGATAATCCATATTGAATTAGACATGTTTGTAGACTATCCAAGAAGAAGAATCCAAGGAACATTTGTTAATAACAGTATATGCTATTCCATATTATTCTATTCTGTTCTATGTGTTGTTGTCAGTTTGGTGAAAGGGCAAATGTTGCAGATCTATGATGAATTAAAATGATGTTATTATACACCCATGTACTTGTACAGCCTTAGAGGAAGCAGTGGAAAACTTTAAGTTTTCACATACAAAATTACAAGGTAAAATGTTATAAACGCCATGACCTTGAAAATGACCTTGAGAATGACCTAGTGTACATGGTTATCCTTCATTGAAAGTCAATATGAAATGTGTGATACTGTTTTATTCAGTTTTGGTTATAGATCATTTTTGCACATGAAGCACTTTACTGTCATATATATGTAGCCTACTATAGGGCCGGAAAGCTATCATGAATCATTTGCACTAAATACCGTTGTTGCCATGGTAACAAAAAGGAGCAATCTTTTAATTTATTTTGATAGAAAAAACAACAACACACTCTGTAGATTGTGAACTTTAATGATTTGATCATTAGGGATTCTCGCAAAGGAACTGACATTTATTATATAAATCAAATGATTTGACCTTGATAATGACCTTGAGAGTGACCTTGAGAATGACCTTGAGAAGGATTTAGAGGGTAAAGCTAACCAGATACCCTCTATTGAGAATACTTAAAATGCTTAATCACGATAAATAATGAGAAATGACTAGTTGAATGGTTGTTATTTTACATTGTTACACATTTTAAAAACAAATTTCTATTACGTGGGCCTGTTACAGAACCAAAAGCTCTTCTTTGCACAAGAGACTCAACTTCCGTTTCCATGGTAACAACTTAGCAGACTGAGGTCATGTGGTAGAGTTAGAGTCGGCTTGCTTCCTAGTTTGTGTAGCAAACTCATAGTAGTATGTACAGTTCCTTGAAGGATTTGACAAAAACTTTATCACAAAAAATGATGCTGAATTTGTATCAATTTTGTGATATTCAATAATTTGACCTTGAAGTGACCTTCACATCCTCGAAGAATGAGCCATGTTCATATTTATTGCAAAAGTCTTTGGTAAGTTACTTAAGCCTTTATTCCAAGACAAGATTATCCTACTAATTCGATTACTTACAGAAAATTTTTACCTTTAATATATTGTCTCATTCTCTAGAAATGACATTGAATCGGCACATGTTTTAAGAGGTTGTGATATCAACTGCGTTGCCATGGTAACGATCAAGAGTTGGAACCTAAGATCATCATTTCCGAAAAGTAGAGACTTGTACCTATCCAACGGTACCAAGATATCTTGGGCCCCCTGGGGGTGCTACAAAAATGCAATTTTCAGGCCTTGGCTCATGGACTAATAGAGCTCCTTTGCAACATAGACGCAGCCGCAGGGAGAGAGAACAGTCAATGCAATCGTCGTCTTAAAAATTCATCCCAAAAATAAACTCTGAAAGAAAGAGAAAAAATCCAAAAAAAGTTTCAAAGAATGACCAAAAAAAAAAAAAAATCGGAAGGGATATAACGAAGTTATCAAATTTTAAAATTTTACATTTTAAGGAAAAGATATCTTGCTAATTTGAATATTCATAACGACTGGTAAAGAAGTGTTTTCCAAAAATACTTCAAAGTTTCAGAATGTCATAACTTCCTTATTTCCTTTCCGACCCAGATAATTTTTTCACTGTTGTGTAGGGATTTCTTCTTTCTCTCTATTGTGAAAGCGATAAAATCCTGGAGTGAATCTCTTCTTTAACATCTGCGTCGCAAATCTAAAGTTCCCGTGATATTGCGCGCTGCTTCGTTCCGTCTCTCAAGTCTGTTATAGTATTATAACATACCAACTGTTACATCGCGCACTGCATCGCACTTGCACTCTGAAATGTAACAAAAAGTAATTCTGATATCGTGCGCTGCTTCTGTGTATGATAACTTTTGGAAATGGTAGCGAATAGCGCCCTGCTTCATACGGTCACTCCATGAAATTGCTTTATGATGTCACAATTGCTTTGTTACATACAAGTAATTTATGTAACAAACCAATTGTGACATCATAAAGCAATTCTGACATCACACGTTGCTTCGTAAGATCATTCTGTGAAATGGAACAAAGCAATTATGACATCGCGCCCCGCTTCGTGACTGCTTCGTACTACCACTTTCAAATGTAAAAAACAACAACAAACAAACAACTACAACAATGGTGACATCACAAAGCAATTGTGACATCGCGCGCTGCTTCGTACTGTCACTGACTGATCCTTCCACAACATTTGATCCCAAATATAAAACAGATATACCCTGCCTACTTTACATTGAGCCTCGGTGCCTCCAAATGTACAAGTCACTACTACTCTACTACTACTACTACTACTACTGCTACAATGTACTACTACTACTACTACTACTACTACGATACCAAGTTCAAACAATTTTAAGGAGTGAGATTTTCATGACTCGGCATCTCGGCGCGCACGCATGCGCGTGAGCGAGGGAGCGAAGCGACTGAGCATGGGGAGGTTGTGGGAGGGGGGTGTCCCCCCTCCCACGGTTGGGAGCTTTATCGATTTTTAGCTCTTAATGGCAGGTGCAAGGTGGCGCATACTTAAGTGACTATTTTTTACTTATTTTGAAAGACAAAAGGGAAATATGCCTTCAATTGCAACACTTACTTTAATCCTTTAAGTTATACTCCCAATTTTGCCAATGCGTGAGAAAAATGGGTGTCATGCGTGAGATCGTGAGATAGACCCTAAATGCTTGAGTCTCACTCACAATGCGTGAGACTTGGTAGCTCTGCTACTACTACTACTACTACTACTACTACTACTATTGTAGTACTACTAACGTGTATATACGTTGTATGCATGTATAATATTATCTATCTTTTCATTCTTAAAGCGCCATGAGCACTGAAACATGGACCTGTGCACTATACAAAGTTAGTAGCCACTATTACACAAGTATTTACTATAATTACTACTACTACTAGGTCCTACTATTGTAATTGAAATCTTTCCATCCCAATAATCATTGTTATAATCCTCAAAGAAATTATGTAATGTAGAATAAAGCATGAAAGGGAAAGATAAACTTTTATGAAAGAGGACAGGGCCCTACAAATCATTTTCAATCATAATTTTCTCTGCCTCTAGGACAAAATTTGCTCTACTTCACACCAATGACCTGTGATATGTGCCTTTGTCTCACAAACGTTTTTCCTCACACACAAGTCTATCACATTCTACCCTACAACACAGAATCATTCCATGTTCCCTTGTTTCTACAGTACAATTCACTACAGGTATCACAGCTGGGCCCTGTTTTATGAAGAGTTATAATTGATTATATAGTTGATTTCAATCATAAGTCTATGGCAGCCTGTGTGTTAAGGAAATTTAAAATCGATTAATCTTTTGATGAAAATGGGGCCCTGGCTAGTGACAGGCTGGCCAATGAACAAACAGCGATCAAATGACTGGGGTTTCTTCCAATATTTCCAGTTTTGTAAACACGCTGAGTTTGGGTCTGTTCAGGATCTACAGTTTGCAACATTTTAAAAATCATTTGAAAGGTTGCTGCAACAAACATACATTAAAGAAAACATGACTGCTAATTAAAATAAACTTTGGTTGTAAATCTAACATTTGTTTTTGTGATACTTTTAATCTACTATGTATTGCATTTATTTTAGGACTAAACTTTTTTTTTAATATCATACCAAGACTGGAGTGAAGACTAGCTGACTAGAGACACAAGGGAGATAATGCACAGGATTCTTCATACAGTCAGCTTTCATTACATCAAACTGAAATTATCAAATTCACTTTTAAAAGCTCTAGTCACTGGAGTGTACACAGGCAATATCATCCATCCATCAAAACACATATTTGTCTCTTAATTAATACATCATTTAATTGGAATGCAATTCATTTTAGTCAAACATTTTGTATCAATATCTAGCACACACAATGTACAGAACAGATACATGACTGGAGTTGAGCAAGACTGGTTGGGACAGCAAAATCAGGAATTCTCATTCCCTTGTGGATATATGACATGTCGGGTAGGAGTTTGGAAACAAACAGAGAATGAAGCACTTGTGTAACCAGCTTAACTCTCAAATATCTCCTGTTTGTGTACCTGAGTTGGATATCACGTCTTCCTTTCAATTCATTTCACTGGTAGGTTCAGATAGAACTCATAATATCAGATCATGCATATTGCTTCTGCTATATTTCAAAAGTTCTTTTAAAAATAATGTTCAGATATCAAAACAATTTTGTCATGTAAACCCCTGTGTACTAGCCATGTGTCCTGACTCCTGTCAGGACAATAAATTGTATAGTGACATGAATTATGGCTCATCACATAATATTCACTTTGCAAGCCTTACAGTCTAAGTTATAATGTCTTGAAATTGATCAAGAATATTACAGAATGAAAAACATGCAACAGAATCTTTTGAATATGGTAATCAAACACGAGTTACTCATATCAATGGTAACTAGAAATGTCGCTATGGCGACTGGTATGCCTCCGCCATAATGCATGATTCTCCTAATAGGTCTAAATACTACATGCGGACAATGTGTGATTACATTTACACAAAATTGGCAAAACGTTAAAATGACAAGTTTGTCACAAATGTGTTGAATGCTCACCTTCCTTGACCTAGGTTTAATTGGATGAATAGGAGAGCATGTATTTGGGATTTACAGACTTTAAGTTGACTTTGACCCATTCATACATTTATGCATGGAGTAATTTTCAAGGTAATTTTCAATTTCTGTATTGAATAGTAAATTGTTACCATTTTCATCTGGCCTTTGACCCTAAAATTCATAAGATAATCACTGTCAGGCAGAAGATGCATGGATATGTAGTACGTTTCAAGATAACTTGAGCCACTTCCGAGATATGGAGGAAAAACTTAGTTCAGCACTTTCACTTGATCTTTGACCTTTTGACCTTAGAGGCAAAAACAAAAGAAAAAAAAAACTTTCCAGAGAATCTCTATTAGGTTAAACATGCATACACCTAGTGCAGAGCTACCAAGTCTCACGCATTCTGCGTGAGACTCAAGCATTTAGGGTCTGTCTCACGATCTCACGCATGGCACCCATTTTTCTCACGCATCTGGTGAAGTCTGCAATTTGGGCCAAAAATAAGAAGCATAGCTCAAAGGATTAGAGTGACAGTTGCAATTGAAGGTATATTTCCCTTTTGCCTTTCAAAATTAGTAAAAAATAGTCACTTAAGTATGCACCAGATCGCATCATTAAGAGCTAATAATTTAAAAAAGCTCCCTACCATGGGAGGGGGACACCCTCCTCGTTCGCGTGCGCATGCGCACGAGTGCCGAGATGCCGAGTCATAAAAATCTCACTCATAAAAGTTTTTTTTAACTTGGCATCTCTGCTAGTGTGAAAAAAAAATAATCCTGCTGGCATTGCATAAACATGAGGGAAAAAGTAAAATTTTGAAGTGTTGCCCTTGACCTTTGACCCCTGACCTTTGACCCCATGAACCCTAAATTCTCTAGATAATCACTGCCAGTCAGTACATACTATCTTCCACGCAGAGACCTTGAACAATTTCCAAGGTACAGAGAAAAAAGGTAAAGTTTTAATATTTTTGCTTGACCTTTTGACCTTTGACCTTTGACCTCATGACCCAAACTTTCACCAGAGAATCTTAATTGGTTAATACATGTATACACTAAGTTTCAAGAAAATATCTTCAGGCACTGCAAAGATATGATGGAAATAGTGAAATTCTATGTATTTGACCTTGACCTTTTGACCTTTGACCTTGAGCATATGCACCCAATAGTTGATAGGCACAACTTCACCACCTAATACACATACATGCCAAGTTTCATTAGGATACCTCAAAAGGTTTTGATAGTTACCTTGTCCACAAAATTCATTACGGACGGACGGACGGACGGAAGGACGGACGGACGGACAACCCGAAAACATAATGCCTCCAGCACCACTTCGTGGCGGAGGCATAAAAACTCTAGTAGAATGTCTATCTACATGATACAAGTGTTCATTGACAAAAATGCAGTTGAAAGGACTTGAAATACGACTAGTATGTGAGAGGTATTACCTAAAATTCACACTTGGTGACATCCATACTTTGTACATTACACACGCTTTTTACAGAATGACATAAAAAAAGAAACTTTTCACAAGAAAGATCTACACCATGCCTTTAAAAACCTGGCTGACAAATCCTCACATGTATGGATGATTATTATTCCTGAACTTTCACCAGATTCAGATGAAAATAAAAATCTTATTCAGGTCGTTATACATGTATTTTGATACAGAAGTGACAAGACATGGTACATTTCTGCTTGTATGATTTTGCTTGAACAAGAATGCTGCCTAGGCTACATTCTAATCTCACTTCAGACTACCTGCATACATCACGAGGGACAAAAAGCTATCATGTGTGGAGCTGCTTTCTTGAGTGTGACAGCACGAGATAGAGTGTAACAATCTTCTGTTAACATCACAATGAGATAGGACAAGGATTTCTATGGTATCTGACAGTAGACAAACAAATCCCGATCTATCCTGTAATCTCATTTTCTGGGAAGATTTCATAGACTGATCAATTAAGGTATAACAATGATTACTCTTCATTCCTGTTTGGGATATTATTTCACTGATATTAGTAATAACGACTGCATCCTGAGCAAACATGCAATTACATAAATCTGCAATGTAGAATTACATTTCATGCCTAGTGAATTGGGAAGTAAAAACATATTTAAATGCATTACACATATATCTTGGCTTCACTGGTTCCTTCCTCTATATAGTCTGAAATAAATTGCTCAGCCATACAGACTGTAGACAGATGTTTGAATATGTGGTCCGTACTCATCTAGTGCCAAATTTCATGGTGGATCAGTTACTACTCTGAGTAAAGTCAAGTAAATTTTCCTTCTGCATAACAGATTTGGCTTCTTTTATAACACCAGTATAGCAATGTAAAATATCACATTTTTTCATTCACATTATCAGTTTAAAAACTGTTCAAAACTTGGGTTTTTTTTTTCTTCAACTATAGAACAGTATGCAATTACATTTGCATTGGACTTGAGTTGTTTTATATATCTATGTTGGTTGAAACTTGCTGAGGTAAGGACCTCTTTGAACAATGACAGGAAAACTTCAGGAGATCGCAATTGCATAATGTAAGCTACCAACCACAAATACAGGCACAATTTAGACAACATCCGTTCTGCCTACATGATCAAATACACATACATCGTATTACATAACATACGGTGAATTTTTTCCTACAAATAAATATATGCTAAGTAGAACAAGAGCCATTAGATATAAAAAATAAGCAGGAAATTGACTGCCTATCATATCATTAGAAATTAGCATAAAGGTTATTTGTTACAAACTGTTGATTGCACAATAGTGAATAGCAATATATTTAGAAGTTATTCATTATTTGTCAAAAAACAAGTAAAGACAGCAACTGCCTAAATTTCTCAAGCACTGCTGTGATTTTCTGCATTACATGAATCAACTATGGCTGCACAATGGCTAATTTTTGTCGTTGCCAAAACGACTTCCATGTTTCCTTGGTGAGAAAATTGTGCACAAGAAAGCACATCTCCTGTTCCAAAACCAGGTAAGGGGAGGAAGTTTGGCCATTCTTGTGCTAAAGATTTTATGCTCTATTCTTAACAGCAGATACTATGATGAGCTGCATACATTCTGATAACCAAAGACACACTAAAAATGAAAGAGTTAAACACCTTCAAAAAGCACTTGGTGAATACTACCAATTGAAAAAAAGAGAATCACAAATTAGTATAGAAACATTATCTCTTGGGATGGTAAATGCCCA
The DNA here is from genome assembly GCF_040938485.1 of Diadema antillarum. Classification (NCBI taxonomy): domain Eukaryota; kingdom Metazoa; phylum Echinodermata; class Echinoidea; order Diadematoida; family Diadematidae; genus Diadema; species Diadema antillarum. The sequence goes on from NW_027271059.1 coordinate 4,289,689, forward strand.
GATTAAGAAACAGCCTACTCCTTCACTCTTGCCTTCTTATAGCATTAAAAAAATCCAAAGAGTGATGAATGGACTCAACTGTATTTGTGATTACTTGTGGCCTTTTTCCTATTTTTTTTTTCTTGCAAAAATTATATAAAGCTCAGGGGCAGATACAAGCACACATTCTTGCAACAACAGTAGATAAATATTTCCTGAATACTTTTTGCATAAGAGAGTATAAAACTTTTGATATCGAGTATGATACAGTATATTTAGATACAGTGTCATTACACTGTACAATGATTGCTGCATACACTCCCTTCACTATCAAACATCACATTCTTTTCACATTTTACCACAAGCAATCTTCCTAAGTACCATCTTGATTTCACATTTTCAGATCATGATCATTTCCTTTTACAAGTAAACAATATAACAGTGAAAGATGAGTTACATATTTTGAAAAATCTCTGATCAATTGAGTAAAACAATTTGCACTTATACAACTGATTTCTTGATCCTTGATTTCTCACATATAGATTGTATATAGCTTATAAGAGGGTTAGGTACGTAACTGCACATAACTTGAAATACAATATTCCACTAACGTATGTATATGAAGGTACATGAGTTTAACATGGTGGGCATTATTTGCTGTCTGTAAGCAATTTGCACTTTATATCTTCTTCCAGGACATGAAGATGTAAGTCACAAGTTCTCAAGAAAGAGATCACTTTGCAAAGTATCTGTGAGTTTAATTTTTTATCACTTCCATTCAACCGACAATATATACATACACACAACTAGACAGAATGGAGTGAGTTGTATACATAATTTCAGCATTCCATCAAATGGAGATGTATATCATGGAATGAAAGAGAGTCGTTAGTATACGTACATGGCACTACAGTATACAGAAAGTTCACACAAACATTATTTGTGCATTCAAACATGATGATGATCTCAGCCAAAAGGCAGAGAAAAGAGGAAACATTCTACATTCCTCACAGCAAACTCTCTCACAATACCACCTGGAAATCATGTATATAGTTCTCTATTTGTTAATGTTACACATTATAAGTTTTGATAAAGATGATTGTCTGAGAAATACATGATGAGATATTCACTGCATTGTGAGCATTTTGTTACTGAAATATTCATCATGTGTATTTCCCCGTCACCTCCTTCACCACTGGAAAGAAGTGATGATCAATGAGCAGCAGAGAATGTTTCAAAGAGCAATTCTCAGGTCTCAGAATCCAGCAGGTCTTCCTCCCTTACGGCTGTCACAGTGAGCCTCCAGCCAGTCATCTTCCAGCCGTTTGATAGCTTGGACGACAGCAAAGCTGGATGACTCCTGAGCCACGTGACGCTTCTCCTCTAAACCTTCCACTACATCCTACAAGTGACAAGACCAACATGGCATTCTCTCAATCAGTGGGATGTAAGACCAGGATAATAAAGTCTCTTTACAACAAGCAAGTTGGGACCAAATATTAACCTCGTTATACTAAACAACTTTGCAAAATCAATATAAACAATTTAAACTTTATACATAGATGTATACAAGTGAGTTTATATGTACGATAAGAAATGATAAATTTCTGGTTTGTGTAAAGATCATGAATTCTTTTTTCACATTTCATAGATGACTTATACATCATTACAGTTCATATCTCATTACACCTATTCCAGTTTTTTAAAGTGGCATATTAAGTGGAATCCTGTGGAGGAAAATTTGGGCTGTAAGTTCTTAATATAGCAAAAATATTACTGAGTGAGTTTGCCCTGCTCTACACATTCTCTACTCACCTCTAACATTGATTACCCTTCTCTTCCTCCATATCAAACCAGGTGAAGCTAAATCCCCAAGCGAGCTTAATCTACCCTGTCTCCCTATGATTCATTTTTACTCCATATAATCATTCTCTCTCTCCCATCTTCCCCAAAACTGTATTCTGTCAGTAAAGCAAGTTAATTGACAGATTACCTCAATGTCACTTTTGCCATAGCCTTCCCTCTACACAGCACATACTCTCCCTTTAATTAATCATCCCACATCATGTTCCTTGCACACACCAAAACATAAATGGTTGATTCACGCTTACAATGCATACTCACACTAGGAAATGTGGGCTCATAATTGAAGTACTGTGGAACGAGTTGGTGGTGGACCCTTCTCCTCTCTACAGCATCAACCAGAGAAGACTCAAACCAAAGCGTCTCCACGGATACCTATGATAATAGACCGGTGAGGTCATAATGACTTCATATGATATGTGAGGTCACATACAAATGAACCAAATGCTAGAATCCAATTTTGTCTGTACATGCCTATTCAAGATTTAATTCATAAAGATGTAACCCATTACGACTATTTCATGCAACTGTCAGTATATAATATTACATCCACATTGTAAACAGAGAAAGAAAAAATCGTATATGCTGTTACCAAGCAATGGCACGTTTAAATTGTAATGTTTTGTATTGAGTGTTTCATGCATTTTTAATGCAATTAGTGAATGGCATTAGACTTAGAGATCAATACTTCCACAGTGAATTAAACACCTCTAATCATTATCAAACTTAACTTGTTTAGCCATCTAAAGATGGCCGCTTTTACCACTGCACAAACAACTGTCAATGTATCACTATTCCACAATTTCAGTCAATATTGAGAAAAAAAATTACAGCAATTATCAAAGTTTACCATTTTGCACATTAGCGATATTTCCCACAAAAGTAAGCTTATAAAAGACATGAGGGATGTCCTATACACCCCCAGAATATAAGGCGAGTCATTTGTTATAGGTTATTTTCTTAAAACAGTTTGATCAATACAATTGTCATACACTGGGGTACGGCTTACATTATTTTGTTTGTCACCTACCAAACTTGTTGCCGTGGTGATTCTTGTACCTCCCGACGCTCCAGCGACAAAGCGCACTTCGCCATTATCATCAACCATGATTACTGGAGTCATGGAAGACATAGGGCGCTTTCCAGGCACTATGAAATTTGTCTCGGAAGGTGGTACACCATAACTATTGGGTTCTCCCGGCTTCGAGAAGTCATCCATTTCATTGTTGAAGATAATACCTGTTACATTCCCTCGGACCTTTGATCCAAAACTAGAAAACAAAGGTGCAGAGAAATATGAACACATCTTTTTTAGGTAATTTGACGTAATATATTATAGATGCTCCAAGGTTATCTGTTACCACGCAATGGAAGTGTATTCCTCAGGTTGTCAAAAGCTATTAGGATGCATACTTGAGTTGAATCATTCAGATTTGGATTCAGCACCCTGGAAATATATGGTAAAACCATTAGTGTATTTTCCATTTCTTCACCATTCACACAGAAATATCAATCATGGAATTTCCATTTTTGGTGGCCATTGTCGATACCTCAAAACTCTCTGGGATGCAAGAGTAGACTCACCCAGATTTTGATTTAGTCCCTTCGAAATAGGGTAAAACCATCAATTTATTTTTAATTTCTTCACCATTCACACATAAATATTTGAAGTGGAATTTCCATTTTCAGTGACCATTTTGGACATCTCAAAATTCTCTGGGATGCAAGACAAGGTTCAGCCCCCGGCACCGAGACTATTGGGTGTTAAAATGTGAGAATGAAAAACTCACTCTAGAGGTGTTTAAAGGTGAGAGAGGTAAACTCACTAGGTGTTAAATATGAGAGAGGCAAACTCACTACATATTAAAAAGGTTGGAGAGGTAAACTCACTAGGTGTTAAAAGGAGAGAGGTAAACTCACTAGGTGTTAAAAAGATTGGAGAGGTAAACTCACTAGGTGTTAAAAGGAGAGAGGTAAACTCACTGGGTGTTAAAAGGTAGAAGAGGTAAACTAACCAAGTATTAAAAAGGTAGGAGAGGTAAACGCACTAGGTGTTGAAAGGAGAGCGAGGCAAACTTACTAGGTGTTAAAAGGTAGGAGAGGTACACTCACTAGGTGTTAAAAGTCAGGAGAGGTAAACTCACAACGTGTTTAAAAGGTAGAAGTAAACCCACTTGGTGTTAAAAGATGGGAGAGGCAAACTGACTATGTGTGAAAAGGTAGGAGAAGTAAACTCACTAAGTGTTAAAAGGTGGGAGAGCTAAACTCACTAGGTGCCAAAGGTGAGAGAGGTAAACTCACTAGGTATTACAAGGGTAGGAGAGGTAAACTCACTAGGTGTTAAAAGGAAGAAGAGGTAAACTCACTAGGTGTTAAAAGGTAGGAAAGGTAAACTCACTAGGTGTTAGAAGTAAACTCACTTGGTGTTAAAAGGTGGGAGAGGTAAACTCATTATGTATGAAAAGTTTGGAGAAGTAAACTCACTAAGTGTTAAAGGTGAGAGAGGTAAACTCATTAGGTATTAAAAAGGTAGGAGAGGTAAACTCACTAGGTGTTAAAAGGAGGGAGAGATAAACCTACTATGTGTTAAAAGGTAGGAGAAGTAAACTCACTAGGTGTTAAAAGGTGAGAGAGGTAAACACACTGTGTGTTAAAAAGGTGGGAGAGGTAAACTCACTAGGTGTGAAAAGACAGGAGTGGTAAACTCACTAGGTGTTAAAAGTTAGGCGAAGTAAACTCACTAGGTGTTAGGAGAAGTAAACTCACTTGGTGTTAAAAGGTGGGAGAGGTAAACTCACTATGTATGAAAAGTTTGGAGAAGTAAACTCACTAAGTGTTAAAGGTGAGAGAGGTAAACTCATTAGGTATTAAAAAGGTAGGAGAGGTAAACTCACTAGGTGTTAAAAGGAAGGAGAGATAAACCTACTATGTGTTAAAAGGTAGGAGAAGTAAACTCTCTAGGTGTTAAAAGGTGAGAGAGGTAAACTCACTATGTGTTAAAAAGGTGGGAGAGGTAAACTCACTAGGTGTGAAAAGACAGGAGTGGTAAACTCACTAGGTGTTAAAAGGTAGGAGAAGTAAACTCACTAGGTTCTAAAAGGAATAGGAGAGGTAAACTCACTAGGTGTTAAAGGGTAGGAGAGGTAAACTCACTAGGTGTTAAAAGGTATAGGGAGGTAAACTCACTAGGTGTTAAAAGGTAGAAGTACACTCACTTGGTGTTCAAAGGTGGGAGAGGTAAACTCACTAGGTGTTAAAAGTCAGGAGAGGTAAACTCACTAGGTGTTAAAAGGTAGGAGAAGTAAACTCACTAGGTTCTAAAAGGAATTGGAGAGGTAAACTCACTAGGTGTTAAAGGGTAGGAGAGGTAAACTCACTAGGTGTTAAAAGGTAGGAGAAGTAAACTCACTAGGTTCTAAAAGGAATTGGAGAGGTAAACTCACTAGGTGTTAAAGGGTGGGAGAGGTAAACTCACTAGGTGTTAAAAGATATAGGGAGGTAAACTCACTACGTGTTAAAAGGTAGAAGTACACTCACTTAGTGTTCAAAGGTGGGAGAGGTAAACTCACTAGGTGTTAAAGGTGAGAGAGGTAAACTCACTACGTATTAAAAAGGTAGGAGAGGTAAACGCACTAGGTGTTAAAAGGGAGGGAGAGGTAAACTTACTGCGTGTTTAAAAGGTAGGAGAAGTAAACCTACTTGGTGTTAAAAGATGGGAGAGTTAACTGACTATGTGTGAAAAGGTAGGAGAAGTATACTCACAAAGTGTTAAAAGATGGGAGAGCTAAACTCACTAGGTGTTAAAGGTGAGAGAGGTAAACTCACTAGGTATTAAAAAGGTAGGAGAGGTAAACTCATTAGGTGTTAAAAGGAAGGAGTGTAAACTCACTAGGTGTTAAAAGGTAGGAGAGGTACACTCACTAGGTGTTAAAAGTCAGGAGAGGTAAACTCACTATGTGTTTATGGTACTTGTGACTGAAGCGGCATTGCCTTCCTGGTCTACAATGGAAATGTGCGCTGTTCCCCCATCGTTGACAATCTCGAACTCAGGGTCATAGTATGTGTAGTTGTATGTCCTGTCATCGTTGATTCTAGCTCTCAGACCATCTGCATATGTTTGAGATGTCATATTTGCCACCAACTACAGATTCAATAGCACAAAAAACGAAATCAAATAAGTTGCATGATTTGTTGAGAATGAAATAGAAAGTACATCTGGAAATGGTTATCTCTATTCGATGCATGCTAATCTGATGCTACTTTGCATTTACAGATCAAAATACAGAGATACAGGAAGTTTTTGAAAGAGGTGCTTGTATCAGCATAGAACACATAAGAATGATTCACTATCACTTCCATCCAACACAATATTTGACACATGGGATGTTTCCACATTAGCACAGCTCTAGAAGTCAGTTGCAATGAGGTTTATCTTGGTACAGATGTAAGAACAATATTGGCATATTAGTAGAGTAGCACGAAGGAATAAGATTTATCAGTCATCACATGAAGTGAGATAAAATGGAAAGGATTTACCAAGCTAAGGCCGCAAGATCTGCTGGCCTTCGTCTGGCAGAGTAGACTGAGCACTGCAGTGAATGTGTATCTATAGCGCTAGCGAAGAAAACATTCTACTTGAAGGTTCGCCATTGTTCCGCTTCGCTGGAGCGGAGACTGCGCTATGATTGGCCGATGCGGAAGCTAGTATTCAGTCAGTCATAGACTTTCCCACCAGAGGGTTTGGCTAGATACTGTTCTAGATCACGTGTTCGAGGCCATGGCAGTAAAGAGGTAGAGGGTGATGCAGACACAGAAGGAAACAGCACGTGAACAAAATGGAGTCAACAATCACTGCAGCATGGTGACAGCCACTGAATTCAGGCCGAGAGGGCTGCCTTTCCGTATGGCCGCAGATGACAGGTAGGGAATTTCTGGCAGGAACGTCAATGATTGGCTAAATTCTACTACATCAACCAATGATAGCACAGTCTTTGTTCCAGCGAAGCAAAACAATGGCGTACCTCTCAGTACAATGTTTTCTTCTCTAGCACTTACAAATACACTTGTACACGTTCACTGCAGCACTCAGTCTACTTTGCGAGAGGAAGCGTTCTGTTTTAATTTGCTTTGTGTGAGAAGCGATTAACCTTATTCCTTCACCAACTACCATGATGATGAACATCTTCTGTACTAGTGTAGTAGCTTGTTTGGACTTGATGATCAAAACCTGATGTCTCTAAGTAAATGCAAAATCCAAACTTACAATTGTTAGCACAGTGCAAAGATCAAGTGGAGATATCTAGTCCCTGCCAATAACCTTGGTATGAGTTCAAACAGTATAAAACTACCGTTATCTCCGTTCTCTTTATAAGTGTTGTTCAATTTGAAGTGTGTTGACATAGATTATGGTTCCAGAGAGTGAAAACTTGTGTGATGGTAAAGTTAGATACCTTACAAAGTTATAACTGACTTATTCTACTCATACACCACACTTCAATGAAGAGGAGTAGACATATTTACTCAAGACATATTTCAAGTAATTAGCTTTCCTTGTTGAGATTACATTCTCAAAATGTTATCACTATAAAGCATTGAATATGATAGCCTTACCTTTGCCAAACAAAAATGACATTTCTCCCTTCTATACAAATGTTTCTGTGCTATTCCCCACACTAAAACATTTTTCCTTTCTAGCATAAGATTTGGAAAGCCTATGTTCACCTTCTTCGTCAATAATTATGTCAATTATTAGTATTCCTCTTGTCAACAGTCCACATACATTTTGCACACAGTAGTTAGCTTTCAGACATAATCTGAAAGATTACGAAATGAAGACTGCTTGATACTGAGAAAAAAGTCACACACACGGTACTCCATTACCAGCCAGCCATTTGGTAAACAAGAAACAGAAATATCATCTCATTGGAATGTGCAAAAAGAGGTAACATGATTATTGACATAAAAAGTACTAGTACTTGATAAGGGTCAATACACCAATGTTTGGAAGCCAAAAGGGAACCAATTAATTTGACTTGGTATGATACATATATTGACATCTATTTTGTTTTCTTTAATAGGGAAAAGAGATGTTGGGGCTTATTTACAAACATTTCACAGCAAATTTCTATTTGACTACAAAAGTGATATTTATTATCTGTCAAGGAATTTCTAAATGAAAATGCCTTAAACTCCCCAGTATAACATTTCATGCTTAGAAACATCAGTATTAAGTGTTATAAAAGTGTTATTCATTATCATTATCATTCACAGATCTCAAGATTCCTATCATGTCTCCTCACACATCATGAGTGATAAACAAACAGCAGTCTGGTAATAAGTTCACCTCTCTTTCTAGAGTCACACAGACGGATGATCATCAAGCACTGATCAAGCATACATCTGTTCTCACTACTTAACACACAACCTGAGCCTGATTAATCACCTCTCTACAACCATATGGTTGATATTCAAAAGATGAATTGCTGACTACAAACACTACAAGCAGCTTTTAGCTCTGACATCTAGGACCCAATAGTATAACTTGAGTTTGTGATCTTACCACACTCAACTATAGCTAATTCCTCTACCAGTTAGTGATTCATTCAATGGTGTCAAGAGTACATTACCTCTGTGACATTGACAAAACTTTCGTCTCCAAGGGCGCTTCTCTTGGCATAGGCAAACTTAAAGGCCTCGATGATGCGGTGGTACGTGAGAACTTTGTCATTGTCGGATCTAATACTGGCAGCAGTAAAATCATACCCTGTAAAACGGACACAGAAGTCACAATCAATCGGAAATATATTACAAAGGGATAACACAGTGAGAATGATAGCAAATAATACTGACTGGAATCATATGGCCAGAATAAACTTTAAGTATAGATTGAGTGGATTGCTATTACTCCGCCTACACTTGTTCTGAATTTAATACTAACATTTGGACTACTAGTCGGGGCAGTAGTACAGGTCTGCCAACATTCCCAAATCCAAATCAGGGAGATTCCACACAGCAATCAGGGAGATATCTGTGTGTTACATGCATTTCAATGGGCAAAAATAATCCCCAAATCAGGGAGATTTTAATATTCTCTTATTCAGACATGAACAGATTTTGACATTTACATGGAGACTCCTGCAGAATCAGGGAGACTTGGCAGCTCTGCTAGTACTAAATATCGGGCCTGACATTAAGTGCCCTGCTATGGATTATTAAGATGTTTTGAATGAAAGCAGAAAAATAAATAGAGACTCATCAATGAAAGATGGACATTTAAAACAGATAATAGCATATGGCGTCGGCTATATTGTTAAACAAAGAAATCAAGATATTAATAGTGGAAACAATCATTTAAAGATAAAGATGGACACAACCATTTAAATCGCTATGAAGCAATCTATTTCTTTGTTTCTTCTCAGGCACACTTCTCTTACCTTCAAGGATGTTGAGTATTAAGGCATAGACAGCTCCACTGCATGGTGGCCTGCCAGAGTACACAGTCATATCATTGATTCGGAAGCTCAGTGGTGTTCTCTTTTCTACACTGTAAGCCGCCAGATCTTCAACTGTGATTATACCACCTGACCAGGAACAACAAACATACTCTTTGCAGTAACATCTCATTTTTCTGTGCCTTATATCTAAAGTTTGTTTTTTTCAGAAATTCATCAAGCACAAATACATTTTGGATTATTCTTTTATTAACCAAAACTAATAATACTGTACAAATATACAATATGTTGATATTTGAAGCATCGGACTAATTTTTGGAAACCACCAGCGAGAATATTATGTAAAACTTTATTATTTGCTTTATATGAGACTCAAATCACAGGACAGGTAAAAGTACACACAAAAGGCAAGACATACATCATCCGGAAATTGAGTACATTTCTTTTTCCAATCCCATCACTGTCGTGTCATTCTTCAATAAAATAATTGTACTAAAGATAAATTTTCCAAAAAGTTCCAATTACTGTAAAACGAGAAATGTTCGCGTGCATTTTAATTTCGCGAATTTCGTGAGCGCCAAGATTCGCGAAATTAAAATGCACGCGAAATTTCTTATCTACACTATATGCATTGAACGCAAGAGCCAATTCGCGAAAATTTCTTGCCACGAAAAAGGCCGTCGGCTCCAATTCGCGAAAATTTCGTGCCGCGAATATATCATGTTTTACAGTATTATATGAACTGTTAGTTTTTATGTTTTATGTTCAATTTCTCATACAACGAAGAAAACATAGGACTTCCATTATAACAAAGTCTTTGGGACTGGTACTTTTCTTTCCTGGAATCACATTTTCTTTGCTCATTTTTCCGCTAATAAAGAAATTTCATTACAAACAATAAAAAAAACATAGAGCAGGTAAAGCTTGGGTCAGAATTTTTACTTCATTGTAACCGGAATTTTGTCATATGTTTGTTACAACGGGAGTGCACTGTATGTGAGTTATTGTACATTAAAGCTTTTATTAAGTTACTATTTGAATGATCACATACATTGTAGTTTAGTGGCCATTTCTAGGGACACAATCACATTACAGAAATTGTTATGAGGTTTAAGATGAAAGATGTGGCAAGATGATGAGATATCAACAAGCACATTTCATGACAGAATCAGAAAAAACAAAACATGTTTGTTTGAAGTAATAAATAAAAAGATTGTTTCCACTTCACCTAGAGATGCATATTTCCACAAAACAGTTTGGATTATGACTACAGAATGCTATCCAATCAGAGTCAAGGGGAGTTCCCATCAACTGCAGTAACTCACCTCTATTCTGAACCTCGGCTGTAATGTTTTCAGCAATCGACCCATTGTAGAATTCACTCGCTCCGTTAACTGCAATCTGGCGAAGTGTGTTGGCTAACTTCCTTCGGTACATAGTATCTCCTGCTGTAAGAAGTCTTCCATTGCTATCAGTAAAGATCTCTCTGCCATAGATAAACAAAGCATGCCAAATGGTGAGACTGCACCATGACACAGCACTGACGTCTACTAACCCTTTACTGACTCAACCCATTGAGGACGGACTGATTTTGCTACAACATGCATTTCTCATAGACACCTTCCCGAGTATACTCTGGACTCGTCCTCAACATAATGAGCCTTCTAGAATAAAAATAAATTGATATGCAGCATCACCACATGTGGTGAATCTTATTGCCAACCTGATTTTAAATCACATATTTTTACCTTTATAATTAAGGTAGCTTTGCAGAAGAAATAAACCACAGCAACTGATGATTCTCTTTATTATCCTTAATCATCAAAGGTATGCTGTGTTCAGCAGATAACATGGCCTTACATACTAGCAGTCTAGTTCAATATATTTAACAATTATTTGAGAAGGAAAATGTATGTACTGCAATATGATAACTGGCTTTTAGATTTATTTCTGGTATGTAAATTACATCAATCATCACCAGTAGCAGTCATCATGGCTGTCTTTAGAAGGTGTTTAGATGAGTCTTATTTTACCATTTATATGAAGCGTTTTATTTGTCATGTTTAGGAATTATGATTATGAATCCTATGTCAGCAACACTCTATTCCCAGACACTCACAATATGATATTAAGATATAATACCTGAGACTCTCATCTGCCAGTATTCTCTCTGACTGTGAGTTGATGGCATTTCCAAGAGCAGTGCTAATAATCAGACCATTCTCTGCTAGCTGGATGGCTGGTTCAAACAGCCGTCTCCATGGCAACCTGCCAAACATTTGGTGGGCTTCCCAATAGCCATTGATCTCTCCAGGCACCCCAATAGCCAGGCCACCTGGGCAGGGCACAAAAAAGACCAAAAAAAAAAAAAATGATAATAATGAATCTGAATATGACATGAGAAAGATACCGATGTGGGTGAAGTTCCATTCAGAGGATCAATGGAATGGTAAAAGTACTCACAAACACATACAACACATACTAATAGGTTTCACATCAGAAGAGACTTTTCTCCCTTGGGCTGGGACTGGGCTCATGGTTAGAACACATCAATATTGAGCTGATGGACATAGTGTCACAAACATAAAGTCATATACACCCAAATTAATTGACTCCAACAATGCACTTCATTACAGGGATGCAGGAAACTGGTAAGATTCACACATCATAACCCTTACTGTACAGCACGATATATTTGCAGCATGAAATTATTGCCAATTGGAGCCGACGGCCTTTTTGGCAGCATGAAATTTTCGCGAATTGTCACTGGCATTCAATGCATATAGAGTAGGTAAGAATTTTCATGTGCATTTTAATATCGCGAATCTTGGCGAAATTCGTGAAATTAAACTGCACGAGAACATTTCTCATTTTACAGTAACTGCAGAACGTCAGGGGATGTGTGCTGAGGGAATGAATCTCATAGCTGAAGATAACAACATTGAGCCAGGGTAGCTGATCAATATGAATTCTGGGTGAGATCCTCATATTTTGTCTCATCAGTTGACCAGTATAATGTATCTCTCTGAAATTGAAAACGTATTTTTGAAAAACCAAACAAATAATAAGCATACAGTGAATAATTTGATTTCTCTGAACAGAGAATCTAAAATGGTTAACATCCCTCAATGTTAGAAGTGGAAGCCAAGATGAAGGAGGTCTCAAATATTGAGAATGCGTTGCCCTTTGGAGCCGTTCAATCTAAAAATGATTTATCAGAGTGGGACAGTGTGGGGATAGTATGTTAGAATGTTAGTAGCACCACAATAAATACCTCAAATGAAAAACAGAAGAAGATATGGGGGGTGGGGGAGTCATCTGATACGCATAGTATCCTTTTGAGATCTAATTAATCAGACAATCAAAATTACTACATAAAGAGCCTGAACAACAAAATATCACACTACTACTGCCAGTGTAGTGTGAAGCCCTGTTTTTGTTTTTATGTTGTTGGCGTTGTTATTGGTAATGCAATGTAATGATGTGAAGTCCAACTATAGTGCCACAAATGTTAGAGGCCAAAAGTCCAAAGGTATCAAACATCTCATAAAATTATGTTTGCTAAAATTTCATCACTATGAATATTAGTGGCAATATTTGTTTCTTACCAGGGGGTGTTTCATAAAGCTGTTCGTAAAGTTACGAACTACTTACGAGCAACTGGTGATCAGTTCTGATGTGCTATACTTATCAGAATTTCCATAATTCAGTACAAGAACTGATCACCAGTCACTCGTAAGTCGTTCATAACTTTACGAACAGCTTTATGAAACACCCCCTGGTAATTCATGATGAAAATTCGACCTGCAAGCTTGATGTACTCTAACCTTTGAATCTCATTTTAATCTTCTGCTCCATCAAGAAATATTGCTTTCTCATCACTACTACTTTATTGACTCCATAAACAGATATATCATTCTGTACTGTAAGCGAGATATGACAGACTTTGTTTTCTGCTAGACCTTCTAAATATCATGAAACAGGGTGAGGAAAAATGATGAACCACTACATAATGGTGGTAGGGATGTGGGAAATTATCTCGACACTCTTTGCATGAGTTACTTTTTAGCTTTCTTGTGTGTGTGCATGTTTGTTTGTGTGTGTTTCTTTTCTTTCATGACATGTCTGAATGATTTACAATCGGCCTTACATTAGAGTCTGTGAATATGATCTCTAAATATGTTTGTAACACTATTCTCACAAAATAGTTGTCCATTATGTGACCTTGCATCACAAAACAAACAAAAAGTCGCCAGACATGGATTTTTAGTTAAGAGTAGATTCTGAAAGAGCAGACTCTAAGCTTCAAAATGATGTATAACTCAATTCAAATGGACTCTCCTAACCTATCTAAATATTGGAAAGAAAGGACACACTCTGGAAAAGGTGAAGTGAGAAAACAGGCTCTGAAGTACAGGGTGTATTCAAGCGCCTAATCTTTACCAAGCTATGCCAGCTGTTGGATGAATGGAGCAAAAAACATGATGTTGACCACCGGAGCGACGACAATGAAAGGATGATCAGATTAAGCTGAAATTTAGCATGCTTTATTAGCACATTCTGTACATGATTGATGCCAACTTTCAATGCAGTAGCATCATTCTTTCCAAAGTTATTGGAGTTGAAAGTGAAGTGTATGGACAGGGTTTTTGAGAAACGGGAAGAGGGTTCTATGAGAAACAACTAATCACACTATTCCACCAAAAAGTGTTTGAGAAAAACTGCTGAAAGCACAAGTTCATGTTTGTTTTATGATCCCAAACTTTATTATGATATAGAGAAAGACTTGTTCTTTCAGAAAATAAGAAAAACTAAAGATTGGTTAGGTTGACTCATTTCACTTATTTTCAGTCCTCACTCAAAATCACTGTGTGCGACTTTTTGTTCGTTTTGTGATGCACGGTCACATATTGACCTGTCATGCCATCATACTTTGTGGCATAGCTCAGATATCATTCTTATTTGAAACAAACCTTAGGCTTGAAAAGAAAATCAGATAACAAAAACAAATTATCAAGGCATAATTTCCCCTCCTCATTAACTTTATCATTTTTTTTCATATGTTATACTATATGGCTGTTTAATTTTGATGAAATGATATTGCAATATTACAGTTTTCAATTGAAATAAGATTGCATATGAGGAATATTCTGTTTCAAGGGGAAAAATGAAGTAAAAATTCTTGCTTCAAATAGCAAGAATTAGACTCTTGTAAAAATGACAGATTGTTTTCTGTTCTGATTCACATCACAGAGGCTCCTTTCAACAGTCTAAGGTAGAATTAAAATGAACAAACAAACAAACTCCCTACCTACTGTTGAGGCGTCTTCTGATTTGTTGACATACATATCTTGGTAAGCTGCAAGCGGCGCCTTCTCACGGGAATCCCAAAAGTGTGCAGTCCCCTCGTGCTTATCATAGTAGAGAGTGAAGCTTCCTCCACCGATGCCGGTACTGTGAGCATTGTACAGTCCCACACATAGCAAACCAGCGATGGCTGCATCTATTGCACCACCTCCATCAGTAAGAACATCTCTGTTATAATGATAGACAGGAGAAAATATGGACAGTTGTTGGACAGGGATGATAACACATAATTTGTCAAAGAGCTACAATGTATCAACTGTTGTCAATGCCCATCACTGACCACAAAACCCTTAAATAAAATACAGATTGTATATGGACAGTTTGTGTTTCTTTTAAATCTTCAGCAAGTTTTTGAATATTTACTCATCAACTGGTTCACCAAAGTTTGAAGGGGAATTCATTAGTATGCCGACTTGGATGATTTGACTGTGCTAAAGCCTGGCCCAAGAAGAGAAACTAGTTTTCAGTCATCAATGTACTACTACGAGGATGAGGTGATAGAATGAGTCTCAGATCTTGGTGTTTTCTATTCCTGTCTTGTTGCTAGGTGACAGGCTGAGCTGCACAAATCTGAATCACAACATTACACTGAAATGCCAACAGTACTGCAATCTTACTTTAGTTTTAAAACTTTCCTGCTAAAACCTTGAATTATCAGTGCTTTGGACATGGCATAATTGAATATAACCACTGTTATCAGATACAGTATACCCCTGACATCTTATGGGATGAGTTATCAGGCATTTAATGACAGAAAAAAGACATTTCCCCTACTCTCTCATTATATTGAATCTTGGTGGACAACTATACAAGACCCCCCAAAAAATTGAAAGTATTTAAAAACAAACAAACAAATTCTGCCAGTCTTTTGCTGTCACTTTTTTCCTTGTCGATGTAAACAGTCACTTGTGAAAGTTTGGCTGTTGATCACCTGATCCCTCTAACCCACTACACTGTAACAAAAGGCCTCCTCATTCATCAGTCACCTTCCAATCTCGGAGCAGTGAGCCGCGTCTGCTGCTACAGCTGCCCTCTGGTAGACAAAATCTCGACTGGGCTCACTCTGGCTTGGTCGGCTGTAGATAATGCCAATTGCTATACCTCCCCCGATGAACGCTGCCAAGATGACAGTAATTCCCAGACCTGCAAGGATTCTGAAGAGAAAAGACAAAGGAGGGACACAGATGGGATGAACGGACGATATAAAGTGTACAATCTGCTACACTCTAAGAATTGGTGTTCCAGTGCACAAGATCTCATCTCGGTGATGTTTTATCCAACACATGGTATAGAAAAGACAGAAACAAATGATTCTACAACAGAAAGTTTTTATTGTGATAAATTCTACAGTCGTTCAATTTCTTCAATTTACTGTAAAAGTGGATATTTTCGTGCGACTAATTTTTCGTACTCGGCGGGGTAAGAAGAGTTTCGCGTGTTTTTGATTCCGCAGAATCAAGACATCAACTACAGGAACATACAGCAAGCAAAAATATTCGCGTGCTTTTATTTTCGCACTAGTTTTGGGTTGCGCGAAATTCGTGAAAATTTCAACACCGCGAAAATTTCTAATTTTACAGTATTTCATTTTCTTTAGGAGTCCTCATTTAGTCACAAATCAAAAGTCTGTGGTCAAAAGTCCTATCACTTTTTTTTTTTTGGGGGGGGGGGAATTTTTATCATTGCTATGAATCTAATAATGTATGGATCATCCTTTAGACAAGACTACCTCTTATACATGTTTAGCATTTGGAAGCAGAATTACACATTGAGATCTACTAACAACAAATTCTAAATTTTGACTCCTATGTCACATGTTGAGTCCCTTATTAAATGAATCACCCATATATATTTCTTTTTCCCACTGAATGTTACAGTATACACGTATATCTTCTCAGCTATTGCGTTGTCATTGCTCATCTGCAAAGTCACCCTTGGTCCTATGGTCAGTGATTTGTGGGGACATGGTCAATCCTACTGTAAGCTAATGCCTTAAGAATTGACTCTTGAACCTGCCTTCTTGTTTTGTGTACTCTCAAAACTTTGTTATGATCGCTTAATACTCCTGGAAAGGATGCAAACAAAATTATATCATGATATAATACACAGTTACAGCTGACAGGGTAAATAATGACACAATGCTGAAGAGTTTGTTGTGAATTCCCTTTCGTTCAATTGCAAGATAACAAATATTATTTTTATGTTAGGACTAAGCCCAGCAAAAAAACTTTTTACCTGAGAAGAACTTTAGTTGATTTACAACAGACTTTTACCTACTAAAGATGTAAAAGTCAATGGAAGTATCAGACTAATCTGAGTTTACAGTTCTTAGGATCAGAGTTTTTCCTAAGGTTAATCGTTTTATGCAACAGGCCCAGTGGTCTGCAATCATTGTTTCATTGAACATGCATCACTCTTGACAATGCAACATGGATCACTCTTGACAATGCAATTGCAGCACACAGGGTATTATTTTGATCACCCCTTAAGTGATTCAAATATCAGGTCAGTTAGTTAAGACACACAAAAAATATATTATCTTTGTTCTAGATGCACATTGTACATCCCAAATCTAGATCAAAATCTATTTTTATGTGATACTCTGATCATCATGCAGATAATGTGTTTTTGTAAAGTTACGGTAATTATATTGTTAAACACTTTGAACAGTTGGCTGAATCATGGCCAGGTGGAGTGGTGTGAAACATACAATTGATGGGTTCATAATTTTCCAAATCTTGTCCAGACCAATCTCAATGCTGTAGACACTTTGTGATAATCTATAGACTATTCCAAGGTTTCCTAATGAGTAGATAGGGCCTATAGATGTAAAACTGGCTGTTTTATGTGTATTGTTGAGTTATCTAGAAATAGCTGTGGGGGTTTTCATTATGTCCTCTTTAAGTGCATTCACTTGTCAGGCCCATGTCTGGCACTTTTCTTTGCTCATACTCCATGAAAGAGCTTCACTGCTTCAATCATATGGGCGAGGGGTGATATCATCCCTCACCCATTGGTATATAAGCTAAAGTTGGGAGTCCAAGGTATACATACTGTAGATCAGCCTAGATATGTTCATGACAAAGCTCTCTTGGTGTGATCTCACATACCAGTTTCACAGCTCTTCTTTCAATATTCTCAAGAGCTATTATAGTACTGATATGTTTGTTTGTTGTTTGTTTTTTTCAGTACTAAGGACTCCAAGCTGCATCTTGGGCAAACTGCAGGGGCAGATCCAGGAATTCCATAAAGGGGGGAGGGGGGGGGCGCAAAAAATATTTCTGGTGCTACTTCTTGGTTTCAGCTCATTTTTTTTCTTTTGTTTTAACAATAAATAAAGAGGGGGGCGCGCGCCCAGTGCACCCCCCTCTGGATCCGCTACTGCATGATGTGACAGATTATTCATCACTTCCATTATTCATAGCATAATAGGCATGCTGCTTGTCTTAATTACCATTTGTAAGAACAAAACATTGTTTCACTTGTTCTCGATCAGACCAGGAAATGAGACATTCTAGGCCTTTCTGCAAAAAGTTCAGCATCACTTGCAGACCCATGTAATGATATTTGTATCATCCACAAACATTTAACATAGATACTGCTGGATGTTACCTACTCAGGAGGTCTTAATGTACTACCAAAAGCTTGGAACCAAGGACACTCCCCTGTGACTTGGTGAATTCTGCTTGTAACATCATCCCAGTGAGAGAAGGAAACATTGACACAAACATGTTGCTTCCTTCCAAGAAGAAACGACATCAGCTAATTAAGCAATGGGTTGACAATTGCTAGATCTTTAGATAGGAGTTGTCAGTGTGGTACCTTCTCAAACAAAGGCTTTCATGAAATCTACAATACACTATGGCTGCGTTTTGATTATCAACTTTCCCCTGTTTAAATGGCTTTTGATAGCCCTTTCGACAGCCCTTTCGAAAGCCCTTTCCATAGCCCTTTCGAGAGCCCTTTCCAAAGCCCTGACTGCCTGTACTATTAATGTGCCGCTTGTTTTCTAAGAAGGGACGGCGAAAAGCAATTACCATCATAAAGACATATCTTCCTTTGAGTGACGAGTCATGATGCAATGCCACATGAATCAATTGTCTTCCTATCTGTGAGGCAGCTCCAGTTTAGCACATATTACTTCAAATATTTCTGAGTGGCGGCATGAGACTTGCCTGCGTTTATCAACTTTCCCCTGTTAAAATGGCTTTCGATAGCCCTTTCCAAAGCCCTTTAGAAATGGCTTTCAAAATAGTTGCGTTTATCAACTCTCTTCGCGAACACAATTTTTTAACTGGCCTGTCACTGCACAGTGCTCTGCATTGCGCTATTCGACCCAAGGAGAAGTACAAGTGATGAAGTACCATACAAGACTATAAAGCCGTTTCAAAACAGCTTTGCGTTTATCAACTTCCAAAAGGCTTTTACAAACAGGTTTCTGAAAACCTGTTTAAATAGGGAACCTGTTTGGATAGCCACAAATTTGGGGCTTTCGAAAAGGCTTTCCTAAAGGGATTTCAAAACAGCTTTGCGTAACTTATCAACTCGTAAAAATTCCTTGAAAGCTGTTTGGATAACCTGTTTCTGCCGAGAAAGGAGAGTTGATAAATGCACCCTATAAATAGTATAATAGTTGATTGATATTATCGATCAACAAGAGCATTTTGCTTTTTAACAAGCCTGCATGTTCATCTGCTCTCAGTACCTGCAATATACATTGTCGTTATGTAGAATGGCCCACAACAATACAAAATTGTTCATATTAATGAATAATTTTTGAAATTTTGAAATTTGAAAATTTTCAAAAAAAGGAAAAAAATAAATTTTATGTTGCCACGGCTACAACCAAATCACTGATCAATTCAGTGCTTATCTATATGTCTCAGGGCAATTCGTCAATCAGTTGCCACATTCCATCCAAATTATCTGGTAACGTTACACGCGTACTGATGAAAACCTCTTCATAAATCTCATCCATCCATTCTAGTATTTCTACATTATATTTCCACTTTCTAGTTATCTTTAACAATCCTTTTAAAAGCTATTCTTTTCCCAACAAATCACAAATTATTAAAAATTTGATTCACACTATATTCTTTCCATTCAACAGGTGAGCACATATTTGAGAGCTGTCAAACACACTAGGATCGAGATGTTTACCTTCCGTGCCATAGAGACTTGCCATCCCTATACGAGATATCGGGAGACTTTCTTGTGGTTGTGCTACCAAATATTAGCGGCTCTGCTTCGTTATCTCCGACATCCAGACGGACATCGTCCTCCAAGTCATCGTATTTCCCCATGTCGTCTGTGTGCGTCAGTAAACATGGACTTTCTGACAAGCTCAAGGCCTCATCATTGCTGGAAATAACCGGTTGTTCAGCTACCAGTGCGGGTACTAAAGTCGAGCTATCAACACTGCCTGAAGAAGTTCTACCCGCCGAGTCTCTCTGGTTGCACTCCGCCTGAGTAAAATATCCCGAGTCATTGTTTGTTTGGACCGATTTAAACCTTTCTTCCGAACCGGTCGAGTGTGTAGACTGTTTGAAGTCCGCATTGTTCACATGACTAGATTCCCGTGAGCTCACGAGGGCGAAATCGCGGTTTCTCTGTGGCTGTTCCGTTCTATTTTTGAATAAAGATAGTTTCAATCTGGCTGGCCACGATAATACTTTTCCCGTTGCCTTCTTCGTACCCTGTCCATGTTCTCGCAACTTGCTGTTCGTAGTAACTAGGTCTGCTTGGAATAAAACAAGGTCTTCTTCAGAGTTAGCGGCAAGGAGATTGCGGTAGTCGATGTCATCGACCATCGGACGGGACAAAAGATTCCCACGCAATGAGGACAACACTACACTAAACGGGCAGACAGAAGCCGCCACACGCCACGGGTGGGACTATCGCTAAATTTGGCAGCTTCGCTGTTGTTTACATTGCAGTAAGGGGCGTGTCGATGCGGATAACGCAGCTAGCCCACCGAGATGCCCTCTTTCTTGCCCGCGCACTGACCAGGCAGGGAGGTGCTCTGACTGATGATTACGAATGATATTTTGAGCAATAATCTAATGAGACCAACGTTTCAAATCTGATGTTCGGGCACAAAGAATTGAGAAAACGAATTTGTGATGACAAGCTCTTGAAGCGGAAGTCGATCACAACACTAACGTTGAAGGCTAGCTGCCGATGATAAAACTGAATGACGTCCTCTGTACATACACGAAACACACAGCTAGCTATGCGATGCTCAATGACTGTTCATCACGAGCGGGAATCTAGCTCACTGTGCATAAAATAAGCCGTAAGACTGGTAAATCTGTAGTCTAGGCTAACACTTCACACTGTTCCTTGTACGTGTATCTGCCTTTATCATAGGAACTGTAAAAATAGACATTTTTCACCTGAGTAATTTTCATGCTCGAGCGGGTAAGATGAATTTTGTGTGTATTCATTTCCGCGGAGTCCTAAAATAAAATACCAGTACATGTATACAGTAGTGCAGGCCGCGGTGTATTCCATATCTATACATGTATTAACCAATACGCGGGGTAAGGGACAAGGGTTTGTTTTTTTTTCGCTGAAGATATTTTTTTGTTCTTTTTTTTTCTCTTTTCTTTTGATTTTGTTTTTCATGTCAGCTGAAGAAACCCGCAAGTGGATCACAGAGATGAGCTGAAGACTTTGTCTTTGCTTGTCAGCTGAAAAAACCCGGAAGTCCCCTCCCCCCCCCCCCCCCCCCCCCCCCCCCACTTTTGGAAACGTGGCGCCAGCAGTGGGTCCTTATACGTCACCGCGCGAGTTTCATATTAGGCCTAGGTAAATTTTCCGATGCACACAGTGAAAATTTCTCCTGCACTTCGATACAGATTAATGCCTAACTTCTCTGTTATATCTCTGTGTAATAAAATGTCTCCAATCCAACTTGGGAACTATACGCTGTATATTGATCAATATCATGGCAGGGACCCCTTTTTACAGTTGGGGGAGGAGGTATGCATGCAGTAACCTTATAGTCTGGTAACATGGACCTGGGAGGTGAGACGAAACTCTCACCTCCCAGCATGGACAAAAGTAACATACATATTTCTTTATTGAATTGAATTTATTTACGTGAATTGAATTATTATAGGACTGGAATGGCACTTGGCCATTAGACTCTCGTTTGAGGTTATATGTTAGGAGTAGGACAGGTTATTAAGTAGGGCCATGTTTGTCCTGAAATCCATCACTTATACCTATCAGGAATATTCCTTGATATGTGGCTAAAATTCTCCCAGATTTTTTTTTCGATCTATCCTGTGTGGTACCCTCCTGTGGTACCATGAAAATGCTGTGTGGTACTGCCCTGTGGTAATGCTGTGTCACGGTAATGATCGACCTGTGGTACTATTCTGTGGTACTAGTCCTGTGGTACGTCCCAAAATACCACAAGAATTTATGTGGTACTGTCCTGTGGTACTGCTCTGTGGTACCGGTCCTGTGGTACTTTCCTGTGGTATGTCCCAAAATACCACAGGACAATTCCTGTGGTACTGTCCTGTGGTACTTTCCTGTGGTACTGTCCTGTGGTACCGTCCTGTGGTAATTACCACAGGAGTACCACAGGACTTTTTCGTAAGGGAAATGACTTGTATGATACAAAATATTCATCATCCTTATCGTCTCCTGATATAAGAGATGGGCCAGCCTATATAGGTAAATAAATTGTTCTCTCATGCATCCTATAAAAACTATAAGGGCCTATTAGTTAAAGAAAAAAAAAACTTATACAAAATATGGATGCCCATTATCCTTAGGCCTATCGCCTATATAGGTGGGTCTACATTCTTATACAGAATATAATGCACCGATGCACGTCTACGGTAACACTAATTGTGATGTGGTGAGTTGGATGTACAGGTTCCCTTCTGGACTACTAGGGCCCTATACAAAAAAAGACGACGCCTTACGGTCAAAGATAAGTCAAAGATTTTAGAATCAACCCATTCACTATATCCTAGCTGTACTTTTAAAGGATTGCCTGATTTCCATAAAGCTCAGCTTTGTGTTTTACGTATATTCTTCTTCGTCTATTACGCGAACTAAGTTTGGCGAAGTTTCCCGTTGAAAAGTCTTTTTATTTTGCCAAAGTGAACACAAAATGGTAAACAAAAAGTTATATACATACATAGAAACAAAATGTACATTGTTCCACCTAATCTATACAGAGGGCAAGGCAAAAGCTCTCATGGGTCTTTGTGTCCTGTAGGCGGATTTGCCTCCCAATGTCGCCACACTTCTCGCACCATGCAGTAAAGTTAGACATCAGGCCAAAACAGCTGCAAAAGGTGAACAGGTTTAAAACCAGGTCTGTTCAAAGTTTAGAAACGACACCGCCTCGGTATAACAGCACAAAACAGTTTCGTTCCTTAAAGGACAAGTTCACCTTCATAAACATAAGGATTGAGAAAATGCAACAATATTAGTAGAACACATCAGTGAAAGTTTGAGGAAAATTGGACAATCGATGCAAAAGTTATGAATTCTTAAAATTTTTGTGTTGGAACCGCTGGATGAGGAGACTACTACAGCTTGTGAGTCATATGCGTACAACAGGATAAAGAAAATGTAAAGAAAATTCAACATATTTTCACTTTTTTTCGCATAATAAAAGAGCACTTGACTTGTCTCTTTCTAAAAGCAGGGGGAATAATGTTACCCCTAACATAAATATGTCGGTAACGAGTCAAGGGAATATGTACTTTTTTCAACAGATGGAATTTTGTGAAATTCTCTTTATATTTTCCTTATATTGTTGTACGCATGTGACATCTAAGTTATTCATACACTGCAGTAGTCTTCTCATCCAGCGGTTACTACACAAAAACTTCAAAAATTCATAACTTTTGAACGGGTTGTCCGATTCTCCTCAAACTTTCAATGACGTGTTCTCCTAATATTGCTACATTCTCTCAATCCTTATGTTTATGAGGGTGAACTTGTCCTTTAACAAAAGACCATTGTGTTAAACACATTCTGGGAGGACTTATATAGGGCAAACGACTTCATCACAAAGTGAGAGTCTATAGGGCATACTGTGTACATTTGCCTTAAATGGCGAGAAATGTGGGCCTTGGAATATTTGAATGGCTTTCTCGAATCGGAGCTGTCTTTTATTCTCCCTCCGTCATATCCCTGTATTAAGCAGTCTTCCGATTAGATCATTCAACACATTCTCGTGCTGAAAACCAGCGAAGGTCGGAAAGGTATATTTGCGGTAAAGATTTCAATGTATAGGATCCGGATTTGTCAATACAAATACACAAACAAATCAATTCATTGCCATTGGATACCGCAGTGAAAATGGCATGCCTTTAAGCAACTGCAGACAATCCCTTCTACTTTGTTTAATAGATAGAAATGTGATTCGGGTGTTTCGATTGATGGCTGAGAAGGTAGGTTTGACGCAGAATGTTCCATTTTGACGCCCATGACACAAATTTTACAAATTGATGTAATCCTGAATCTTTCTTTTGAAAACCCTTAGCTGTCATCATGGTCATAATCTAGGGAAACACTCTCTTACTACTAAAATATTCCGTCCTAAAAGATTAAAATAAAATAACCACCCTATACAAACAACCTGCCTAAAAGATATAATGAACAATCAATGTATGCATACATGCGTATATTTCAGTATAATTTACCCAACACTGCGTTGCATTTTCTGTTATTTTCGTGTTTTCCAACTCCCTATAGTCAGGTGATCCCATCACTGCAGTGGCGTATCTATAGGGGGGGGGGGGGGCAAGGGGGGCACGTGCGGCGGGCGCCACTCCTTGGGGGCGCAAAAAAACAAAAAAAAAAGAAGAAAAAGAAAAAAACGAAGAAGAAGAAGAAAAAAGAAAAGAAGAAGAAGAAGAAAAACTCGCCCGGAAAGGGAGGGGGGGGGAGGGAGAATGGTGGGGGCCGGGGGGGGGGCAGAAAATCAAATCAAACAAGATAAAAACAAAACATATTGATGACGCGGACAAAATGACAATGTTTATTGTGTTCACACAAGAATTCCATTTTCTGTCAGCTGAAATACAAAAATTTTCGGCTCGCTCGCTGCGTTCGCTCGCCAAAATTTATATAAATAAAGAAGGTAAGAACAAAACCTGATGATGACGCGGACAAAATGACAATGTCTATTGTGTTCACACGTGTCATTTCATATTTAGCAGGCAAAATGTTTCACGGAGCAGCGGCTGCAATTTCTTTCGTTCTGAAGCGATCGCCAATTGGATCAAAAGAAGGCGCCAACGGTTTCGAACATACGGGGGGGGGGGGGCGCAAAAAAAATCAAGCAAGATAAGAACAAAACGTAATGATGACGCGGAAATATGCAAATTTCGGCTTACTCGCTCGTACAATTTAGAGTATTTTTTTCAAGTCCACAGTTTGTTGGTATAAATCGTTATCCATAAGGCCGTCACTATATCTTGATCAGAATTGTAAGATTGAATAAGCAAAAAATGACAAGAATTCAATGTTTTGTAAGCTGAAATACAAATATTTTCGGCTCGCTCGCTGCGCTCGCTCGCCAAAATTTATCAAAAAAAGGACAAAACGACAAAGGACAAAGGACAAAACGTGACGATGACGCGCACAAAATGACAATGTCTATTGTGTTCACACATGTCATTTTATATTAAACAGGAAAAATGTTACACGGAGCAGCGGCTGCAATTTCATTCGTTCTGAAGCGATCGCCGATTGGATCAAGAGAGGACGCCAACGGTTTCGAACATAGGGGGGGGGGGCAAAAAAATAAAAAAGATAACAAAACGTGACGATGACGCGCACAAAATGACAATGTCTATTGTGTTCACACATGTCATTTTATATTAAGCTGGAAAAATGTTACACGGAGCAGCGGCTGCAATTTCATTCGTTAATTCTGAAGCGATCGCCGATTGGATCAAGAGAGGACGCCAACGGTTTCGAACATACGGGGGGGGGGGGGGCGCAGAGAAAAATAAAAAAAGATAAGAGCAAAACGTAATGATGACGCGGAAATATACACATTTCGGCTCAATTCGGCTCACTCGCTCTTACTAATTTAGAGTACTAGTATTATAAGTTCTCAGTTTGTTGGTATAAATCGTTATCTATAAGGTCATCACTATATCTTGATTAGAATTGTAAGATTTAATAAGTAAATAATGACAAGAATTCCATGTTTTGTAAGCTGAAATACACAAATTTCGGCTTACTCGCTGCGCTCGCTCGCCAAAATTTATCAAAAAAAGAAAAGAAAAAAGAGATAAGAACAAAACGTGATGATGACGTGGAAATATACAAATTTCGGCTAACTCGCGCGTACTAATTTAGAGTACTTTTTAAATTCCTCATGCAGTTTGTTGGTACACTGTATAAATCGTTATCTATAAGGCCGTCACTATATCTTGATTAGAATTGTATGATTTGATTAGCAAAAAATGACAAGAATTCCATGTTTTGTAAGCTGAAATACACAAATTTTCGGCTCGCTCGCCAAAATTTATCAAAAAAAAGAAAGAAAGAAAAAATAGATAAGAACAAAACGTGATGATGACGTGGAGATATACAAATTTCGGCTAACTCGCGCGTACTAATTTAGAGTACTTTTTAAATTCCTCATGCAGTCTGTTGGTATAAATCGTTATCTATAAGGCCGTCACTATATCTTGATTAGAATTGTATAATTTGATTAGCAAAAAATGACAAGAATTCCATGTTTTGTAAGCTGAAATACCAAAATTTTCGGCTCGCTCGCCAAAATTTATCCAAAAAAAAAAGAAAGAAAAAATAGATAAGAACAAAACGTGATGATGACGTGGAAATATACAAATTTCGGCTAACTCGCGCGTACTAATTTAGAGTACTTTTTAAATTCCTCATGCAGTTTGTTGGTATAAATCGTTATCTATAAGGCCGTCACTATATCTTGATTAGATTGTATGATTTGATTAGCAAAAAATGACAAGAATTCCATGTTTTGTAAGCTGAAATACCAAAATTTTCGGCTCG
The DNA here is from genome assembly GCF_040938485.1 of Diadema antillarum. Taxonomy (NCBI): domain Eukaryota; kingdom Metazoa; phylum Echinodermata; class Echinoidea; order Diadematoida; family Diadematidae; genus Diadema; species Diadema antillarum. The sequence continues at coordinate 4,316,376 of NW_027271059.1, forward strand.
CTCGCTGCGCTCGCTCGCCAAAATTTATCAAAATTCATTACATTCAAATCATTCTCAAAAGACCCCTTTTAAGTGCTTGAAAAAGTATATCATGTGGACTTTGTTTAAAGTCCCTACCAGGATGGGGTTGGGGTTGAAGACTTTTTCAGAAATTAGGGGCGCAATTTTCACGCTTGCCCCGGGCGCCGTTTTCCCTTGATACGCCACTGCATCACTGCAAGCCCTTGAGGCTTTTACGGGACACCTTTTTCTTTCACTTTACTTCACTTCTCCCCTCTTGTTCTTGTTCTTTTTTCTTTTTTTAAGTCTGACTTTTTCAAAAGTCTGACTTGGTAATATAGTTTATTGTGAATTGTATTGTGAACTATGTTATATTTCGTCTTTTTTAACTGTATATACTGTAAATGTGGAAAGAAATAAAGGAGAGTCCTATGCTCTCGGTCAATCACCTCATTATACGTATATTCTATACTACTATCATCCAATCAATAATTCATGGCTTATAAAGGTAAAATGACAAAAAAAAATCTGATGTTATGAAGCCTGCGCAGAATTTCAAAGATTAATTCCCCTTACCCATAAAATTCCTAAGTGAGAGAAGATGAGTATATATTTTATACCTCCCCCAATCATGAACATAAACCGACATCCTTGACTACCAGTGGCGCACCGCCCCGCCCCCCCCCCCCCTCCTTAATTTCCAAAACGAAAAAAACAAAGCTACAAACGGCAGTTTTGGGACTGTAAAAAGTCAAAATTTTCACGCTCGCTCGCTCGGCTCGCTCGTATCTAATCGCTATGCCATTCTCCTGATCATGACATTGCTGCCAGTATTAAATTGCCAGTAGTTGCACCCGGTGCGCCCCCCTTAATTTCCAAAGCGAAAAGGAATAGCTACAAACGGCAGTTTTTAGACTGTAAAATGTCAAAATTTTCAAGCTCGCTCGCTTTGCTCGCCCGCATTTTAATCAATTCAATTCAAACTTTATTTCATTTTTCGAAAAGAACATAAACATTTCACTTTCTTTGGTAACATAGAATAAGGTTGCATACTCAAAACAAAGTAAATTGAGAAAACATAATTGTGGAACCCTGGGGTAACAAAAACGTTGTAAGGAAAATTGATTGACTGAAGTGATACAGACGATATAATCGTTATGCCATTTTCCTGATGATGCTGTCAGGAATTGCCAGCAGTTGCGCCCGGTGCGCCCCCCCCCCCCCTTCCTTAATTTCGAAAACGAAAAAATATAGCTACAAACGGCAGTTTTTTGACTGTGTCAACATTTTCAAGCTCACTCGTTCCGCTCGCTCGCATTTAATTGTTATGCCATTCTCCTGATGTTACTGACAGTAATTGCCAGTAGTTGCGCCCTGTGCGCCGCCCCTTAATTTCCAAAGCGAAGAAATATAGCTACAAACGGAAGTTTTTTTTGAAAGTAAAATGTCAACATTTTCAAGATCGCTCGCTCCGCTCGCTCGCATTTAATGGTTATCCCATTCTCCTGATGTTGTTGCCAGTAATTGCCAGCAGTTGCTCCCGGTACGCCCTGCCTAATTTCCAAAGCGAAAAAAATATAGCTACAAACGGTAATTTTTTGGCTGTAAAATGTCAACATTTTCAAGCTCGCTCGCATGTAATCGCTTTGCTGTTCTCCTGATGTTACTGCCAGTAGTTGCCAGCAGTTGCGCCCGATGCGCCCCCCCCCCTTAATTTTCAAAGCGAAAAGATGTAGCTAAAAACAACATTTGTAGTTTACTCTAAAATGCCAAAATTTTCGAGCTCGCTCGCTTCGCTCGCTCGCATTTTATCGTTGTGCCATTCTCCTGACGTTGCTGCCAGTAATTGCCAGCAGTTGCGCCCGTTGCGCCACCCCCCCCCTTAAACTCCAAATCGAAAAGATAGAGCTAAAAACGGCAGTTTTTGGACTGTAAAATGTCAAAATTTTCACGCTCGTTCGCTCGAATTTAATCGTTATGCCATTATCCTAATGTTGCTGCCAGTAATTGCCAGCAGTTGCGCCCGGTGCGCCCCCCTTCATTTCCAAAGCGAAAAAATATAGCTACAAACCGCAGTTTGGGATTGTAAAATATCAAAATTTTTAAGCTCGCTCGCTCCGCTCGCTCGCATTTAATTGTTATGCAATTCTCCTTTTTTTCACAAAAAGTCCCTCCGTTGGAGGGGTATCCCCCTCCTACACCATCTCCCGCTCGGTTGCTTCGCTCTCTCGCCGAGGATCTCACACCACACCGTCACATGAAATGTACCCCCGTAATAGTCCTTCATAGCATATTCATTTTTACTATGCTCTATAAGCGCGACTTTTACACTCTTGTTTTTACAAAAAGTTCCTACCGTGGGAGGGGGTATCCCCCTCCCACACCCTCCGCACTGAAGGAGCGGAATAGATCATCGCCGAGGATCTCACACCGTCACATAATGTGCCCCCGTATAGTCCTTCATAGCGAAAGATTCGTGTATGTATACAATCACATGTATATTATGTACAATATATAGAGTATGTGTAAATGTACATGATAATACAGGAACCAATAAATCAAAAAAAAAACAACAACTCACAGTTTACATTTACTGTCAAAACGCACCCCTTGAAAAAAAGCTGGTGACGCCCCTGTCTGCCGTGTCTCAAGAAATCATCTCTCGATCACTCAGAGATGCAACAGGATACGGTCTCGACTTTGTGATCAATCGATGTTAACATATACTGATAGGATTGCTCATTTTTATATATATTATATCATACAACAATACTATTTGAAAATGGCTGCACCAGCTTATTGATAACAGGAAGGGTGCATTTTTTATTTATTTGGATTCGTTTTTACAGGGAGACTCCATACTGACTTTGTATCACCGGTAGTGCGTTGGTAAAGTAGGAAGTCACGCCTTATACCGATCTTGGGTTAACAGTGTGGCGTGAGCATACTGGGTTTCATCAAGAGGGTTTCGCAAAATATAAACTGAAACTATAAAATGAAGGCAAAACAGAGTTTATACCACCCAAACTTAAGCACTATTTAACTAAATAAGTCACAGTAACTGTAAAGTATGAGTGCATTTTGAATCTTCGCTATCAATGTCCGACCACATACGGCCTAATGATATACCTTCATTATGTAAATCTCTTAATTATCTTTTTTTTTAGCATCTCAATAGTTGGAAAATTTCTGACCTCTGATGCAGGCTATAAGGCGCTCAATATTTTTGAGTAGGTTAGATTACTGTAACTCCCTTCTAAATTCAAGTGAGCGTGCGTCAGAGAACAGCTTACAAAGACTTCAACGTGCTCAAAACCGAGCAGCCCATGTTCCTGGTGAGTGCTTGAAGCATAGATGGGGGTATGATTGTGCCTCTGCACTATACCTAATCGCGATATAGACAAAAGAGCCACATATGAAATATTTTTGTTGCTTTTTTATTTCCTACGCAATTCTGCTCCTCAATATTAGTCCTATCGCAAAATGTTACACTCTCGATCCCCACCGTTTCAACTTATATAAAGTGTGCTCTGCAATACTAATAGGTGCATGTTCCACGGGTACTTGACGTGCACTCAATAAGACTGTAGCTAGTTTCTCACTTTGTAGACCATCAGCATGAACACCCAGTGAAAGCAACTCCGCTCATCCCCAACAGTGTCAATTTTTCAAAAAGAATCTCTAAAAGCTCTGACAATCTTTTTGAGTTTTGACCTTATAATTCTGCTCTTCTCCAATGCCGTTGCTCTCGACAATATCATCATTGTCTCATGCAGATCCAACGATAATGTAAAACTGCCATCATCTTTAGCAAGAAGCCTGTCCAAATAATAATCTTAATATAAAGGCACATGACTTTGGTAATTCCACAACCAGCACTGACCAGTATGATATGACAATATAAATTGTTTGTGTTATTTCTAAGAAAAAAAACCCAGCTATAAATAGAGACACATGCAGAGAGAGAGACGGGGGGGGGGGGGAGGGAGTGAGTGAGGGTGGAAGGGGTGGTCGAGGAAAAAATTCTTCCTTCAATTAAGTCGTCAAACTTTTAAGCATAGTTTGCACGATCATAGATTTTGTGATGTTTAAGGTCAGACTATAGATAGATATACCACAACATGACCTCATGCGGGACTATAAACTCAGATTGTATTCTTCCCTCCACACGATGGTCGTAAAAAGAGGTGCAAATTATGGAATCCTTGAATGGACGTCCCACAATACTTTTCTGCTTTTTTGAAAGGGGGCTGCAGCCCCTCCCCTCCCCCCCCCCCCCCCCCCCCCCCACACACACAAACGCACACACAAACACGCACTTTAGGCTCATTAAAAAAAAGAAACAAAAACATTGACAAAGCCCATGACTTTCAGTGGCTTTGTCCGTCGATTCTTCCTGTCGAAGGGGGGGGGGGGGGACACACGGTTCAATTCAATTCAATTATTGATTTTCTTCACACAAAAAAGTAAAACATGCTAAAAGAATGCATTATGTTTAACGACTTGTAAATAGATGCTCGTCTCTGAATCACAAAAGCGTGGGTTCGAGTCCAAATAAACCCGAGACGTCTGCCCTTCAGCAAAGTACTTTGTCCACACTGCTGTACGATATGCTATCTACCCTGGAGCATAATGGTACCCGGTAGGATTACCGGTTGGTTCATCGTTAATGTCCTCTGAGCCTTTTTTCAAGTTCTCTTTTTATTTCACATTTCACTTCGACTTTAATCAAAGGTGTAATTTCAGATTGCAAGAAAGAGTTGATTACAGTATAGTGTATTGTATGCATTGTATTTGCTGTATTTTTTATTTGAAATGGAAATAAATAAACGAAACGAAACAAAACAAAACAAAATGTTGACTGTTTTGAATGCTTTCGATGGAGAGTGAGCATTGTTCGTGCTCGTTGAAAATAATGTGTCAAATGACCGGGGTGAGAAAGAAAATGAAAACATGTGAGGAGCTTTGAAATTATAGCAACAAGTCCCAAGTCCAAATTGCTGTGTGTAAAAATCAATTATTACTATCATAAAGTCATATAGTATACAAATTTACTTTATCTTGACTTGACTTGACTAACTTGACCCTATATAAAACTATATGAGCCATGCAGTTGACTCCATTATATATGTCTACTATTCACTGTGG